>NC_060120.1:306706643-307337476 GCF_021461395.2 Schistocerca americana | reverse complement strand
CTAGACACTTGTTCTCTCATATAGGCGTTACCAACCGCAGCGCTGTATTCTGTCTGTTTACATTTCTCTGTATTTGAATACGCATGCCTATACCAGTTTCTTTTGCGCTTCACTGTAGGATCTATCGGCCTGTAAAAAGCGTTCGACAATGTCAAATGGTGTAAGATGTTCGAAATTCTGAGAAAAATTGGGGTAAGCTATAGGTAAAGACGGGTAACATACAATATGCACAAGAAAACCGAAGTGTTCGGATTAAAAAGTGAAGTCTACCAGTATAAAATATATGCCTTAATTTGAGGAAGAAATTTTTGAGAACGTACGTTTGCACCACAGCATTATATGGTAGTGAAACATTGCCAGTGGAAAAATCGGAACAGGAGAAAATTGAAGCATTTGAAATGTGGTGCTGCAGACGAATGTTGAAAATTAGGTGGATTGGTAAGGCAGGGAATGAGAGATTCTGCGCATAATCGGGGAGGAAAGGAATATATGGAAAACACTGACAAGAAGAAGGACCAGGATGATAGAACATCTGTTAAGACATCAGGGAACAACTCCCATGGTACTAGAGGGAGCTGTAGAGGGTAAAAACTGTGGAAGACGACAGAGATCGGAATACATCCAGCAAATAACTGAGGACTCTGAGATGAAGAGTTCGACACATGAAAGGGATTTGTGGCGGGGCCGCATCAAACGAGTCAGAAGACCGATGGCAAAAAACAAAACATTTTATCGCACTATCTGCAGTAGGCCAGTTCCACGATAACCTCCACGACAGACTGATTCGCATTCGGTTGCACGGCATCACATTCCTTCAGTTCTCATCACCCTGTCACACTAATACGAGTCTATATGCATTCTTTAAGAGTGGATACCTAGCTAAGCGCCCTGCGCGTTTGTAACTCCCAAGGAGTTCGTCTTCGATCTTGATGGTGCGAATCTTTGTGATCACTATGGCGCACCATTTTTCATTCAGCGTTCGTGGTCCAAGTTAATGGTTTGTACTGAACATTTCTTGAATGTCGACAATGTCCATTCTGTAAATGTAATACTTATATCCTATAGAAGGTCGATCTCTGCACCTCCCGGACACTCGTTTTGTGTCGTCCTCCTGATGGACATGGTGAGTCGTTAGCAGCTAATATTTTTCCCGTCGCAATTGTCAACACAACACTTTCAAGTGTGCCTTACTAAAAACTGAATATGCGACATTGCACTCAACGGATTTCTTGTAAGTCATTGCTATATTAACGCCAACAGTAACGCTGCGATTGCAATTCCGTGCATCCAGACACTGCTTCAGATTTGCAAATGATCACTATCTACGATAGCGTGTATATCCTACATGTGATGAAAACATTGATTCAGTTGCAAATCTGGTTAGATATCTCATAAAAACGTGTATTGTTTACGACGTGTCGATATGGTACTGAGTAAAAAGCTTTCCGAAAGTCTAGAAACACCCATTCAACCTTGTTTCCTCTGTCCTTAGTACTGAGGATATTGCGTGTGAAAGGTAGGATGAATGAATTCAAAATGGCTCTGAGCACTATGAGAATTAACTTCTGAGGTCATCAGTCCCCTAGAACTTAGAACTACTTAAACCTAACTAACCTAAGGACCTCACACACATCCATGCCCGAGGCAGGATTCGAACCTGCGACCGTAGCGGTCGCGCGGTTCCAGACTGTAGCGCCTGGAACCGCTCGGTCACTCCGGCCCACGGATGAATGAATTTCTGCTGCCCTCTTGTGACATGTTTTCTTTTAATGTTTTGCCTGCAACCTAGTATTAGATCCTTGGAATCCAGCATGGATTCTGAAAAGAACGGTCTATTGAAATCCAATCCGCAATCATCACACACAATTCCAAAAGTTTCATTGATAGATGTAATATGGAATAGATGTTCCTAGATATACGAATAGCCTACCACTCAGTACCACACAGACCCTTACGGAAGAAAGTACATTCGTGAGGGATATACAGGGTGTCCCAGGAGAAATGTATTCAGGAATATGACCGGACCGATCATTCGAAGTAAAAAAAGGTTCAATAAACGTGGGCTCTGAAGTGCATACCTTAAGAGCTATGAGTATTTGTTCATCTTCGATATTACGAAATAATTCTCTTCTACTGCGGGAGCCGTGGCTAGCACCTCCGATGCAACCATCTATCACACAGCGCTGTACCACATGTTGCCGCCTTCCAGAGCGCCTGTATCTTTTGGTGACCTGTCTGCGTTGCTTCAGTTAAGCTGGGAAAATAGCTTTTGGAAATATTCAGTACCAGATTCCATTTTTCGGTAGCACTTTCTTGGCCAAAAACGTATCTCAGCTTTATATAGCCGTGGATTGGTATGTTTTCCTTTTATAGTGAGATTTTACTCTCCGTACAATATCTATATGAAATAGATGATGGGGAATGAAAGAGAAGGGATGGGTGGAATTTCATGACTTCCAACCTGCCAGGGAATTGTGGTTTCGCAATGCCGAAAGCTGAAAATTTGTGCCGGACAAGAATTCGAACCCTTTACGTTAGTTTCAGTGTAGGTGAACTAATACCGTCTGAACTCCTAAGGGAATCATTAATTTGCGAGTAGGGGGTTAATAACGGACTAGGGACGCTGCATTGCAGCGTGCAATAAGTTGGAAATTTGAGTCGGCCATGGACCGTGACTGGAAGGCCGAAGCGGTTAGGACAATCGCTCATGATAAGCGGTAACTTCGGATTCGAGTCCCTGGCCGAGACAAATTTTCAACTTTCGCATTATCACAGTGCCTTGTACCGCAGGAACTCACAAATCTCCACCCAACCCTTGCCTTTCTTCCCCCTTTCTCTCTTTCATATAAATGTATGATGTCTGTTCCCGGACATGTTCGTCAGTACACGCACCACTCAAATATGTACATCTCTATACAATAGTTGTAAAATATTTTCTTGAAGTGGCTGGTTGGCCGTGCGTAATTTTGTCGTCTCGCCATATGCTAATCTTTTTTAGTTAAGTGTACTGCCTCCACAAGCTGTAAATTTATTATTTTAATCTTCTAAGTACGATGCAAATTCTTCATCGAAAGGGAAGAGATCGGAAACTGTTCAAAATCACTTAAGTTTGAAAATTTGCGTGTGTGGAAACAAGGACGCGTCATCGCTAACAGCGATAATTGACAGATGCTGTTTGACTACGTGTGTCTGAATCATTTCCATATAAATCCTTCTTGAAGCTATGATATGATAAATCTATTAAGTCACTCTTTTTAAAGTATACAGAGGTGACAAACGTCGTGGGATACCTCCTAATATTTTGTCGGAACTCCTTTTGTCCGGCATAGTGCATCATCTCGACGTGGCATGGCCTCAACAAATCTTTCGATGTCTGCTGCAGAAATATTGAACCACGCTGCCTCTATAGCCGTCCATAATCGCGAAACTGTTGCCGCTGCAGGAGTTTGTGCACGAACTGACCTACAAATGTTCGATGGGTTTCCGCCGGGCGATTGGGTAGCCAAATCATTCGCTTGAACTGTTCAGAATGTTCCTCAGACCAGTCACAAACATTTATGGCCCTGTGGCAGGGCGCATTCATCCATAAAAGTTCCATCGTTGTTTAGGAGCATGAAGTCCATGAATAGCTGCAAATGGCCTCCAGGTAGCTGAACATAACCATTTCCAGTCAACGATCAATTCAGTTGGACCGTAGG
Source organism: Schistocerca americana (assembly GCF_021461395.2). Taxonomy (NCBI): domain Eukaryota; kingdom Metazoa; phylum Arthropoda; class Insecta; order Orthoptera; family Acrididae; genus Schistocerca; species Schistocerca americana. The sequence continues at coordinate 307,333,778 of NC_060120.1, read as the reverse complement.
GTCCAGTCCATTCCATGTAAACACAGCCCACTATGGAGCTACCATCAGCTTGCACAGTGCCTTTTTGACAACTTGGATCTGCGCCACACTCGAACCCTAACATCAGCTCTTACCAGCTGAAATCGGGACTCGTCCGAACAGGCCACAGTTTACCAGTCGCCTAGGGTCCAACTGATATGGTCACGAGCCCAGGAGAGGCGCTGCAGGCGATGTCGTGCTTCTAGCAAAGGCGCGCGCGACGGTCGTCTGCTGCCACAGCCCATTAAAGCCATATTTCGCCACACTGTTCTAACTGATACGTTCGTCGTACGTCCAACATTGTTTTCTGCATTTATTTCACGCAGTGTTGTTTATTTGCTAGTGCTGACAACTCTCCGCAAACATTGTTGCTGTCGGTCGGTAAGTGAAGGCCTCGGCCATTGCGTTGCCCATGGTGGGAAGTAACGCCTGAAATTTGGTACGCTCAGCACTCTCTTGACACTGAGGATCTCGGAATATTGAATTTCTTAAGGATTTCCGAAACCGAATGTTCCATGCGTCTAGCTCCAACTACCATTCTTCGTTCGAAGTCTCTTAATTCTCGTAGTGCGGCCATTATCACTTCGGAAACCTTTCCACGCGAATAACCTGAGTACAAACGACAGCCCCGCCAATGCACTGCCATTTTATACTTAGTGTACGCGATACTGCCGCCGTCTGTAAATGTGCATTTCGGTATCCCATGACTTGTCACCTCAGTGTAATTCAAATCACTCTTAATGATTTCCCTGCCGGCCGGAGTGGCCTAGCGGTTAAAGGCGCTGCAGTCTGGAACCGCACGACCGCTACGGTCGCAGGTTCGAATCCTGCCTCGGGCATGGATGTGTGTGATGTCCTTAGGTTAGTTAGGTTTAAGTAGTTCTAAGTTCTAGGGGACTTATGACCACAGCAGTTGAGTCCCATAGTGCTCAGAGCCATTTTTTTGATTTCCCCTTTTCCAACCACCTGCAGAGAGATTTCCATCAGGGAATAAGTATTGATTCACGCTCCAGAGAGGTTACTCTTCATCGCTATTCTTAATATACATGTAACTGTTTCGTGAGTGACTTCTTGAAAACAGTCTCGTATTGTGGTTCAGACCAGCAGCTTTCCGGCAGTTAGTATCTTTTGAATAAACTGCTCGTAACCTTACCCTTTTTAACAATATTTTCCTTAATAGTGGACAACGTCTGTGAGATACTGCACTACTCAAGAGCCGCACGCAACACAAAATATTGTTGATCTACCTTTTATTCGGCTCACTGTGACATATGTTGTATCTGACAAAATATTACAAGAACTGATACAACGTTCAATATTTTTTACTTAATTTTTGTGGAGAATAAATTACGAAGTCTCAATTGAGTATACAGTCTAGCAACTCCTCCTGGCGCTGACCTTTGGATTTACTCTTCATGTAAGCCGCACTGCCGCTCGCCGCGTCGGCATATCGTAACTGGATCATTTCCAAATCGCCGAGTGATTGGGAGTGTATCTACCACGGACTACATCCACGTACGAACACTTGCCGGCTACGTCAGTGATACCAATCAAGACATGCCAGTGTACTAACTCAGTCACAGTGATATTGCATGGGTCTCCTAAGGAACTGTTATAGTGTATTGTGTCATACTCAGATCGGGAGGATCGTTTAGTTTGTTTCTGAAACTGCTTACGTTGTGTTAATAGTTTCATTGCTACTTGCCTACCTGAGCAAAACTGTTCATTAGTAGCGCGCATCACGAACTACGGGACCCATCAGAAGTGATCATGGCTCTTGAGGTATCCATTTTAGACGCCATGTTTAATAGACTTTTTTGTTTCGAATGATCATCCCTGGGTCTATGGAACGAAAACTGAATCTAATCCGTCATATACCCCGGAATACTGACTTACTCATGGGACACCCTGTATAACCAGATTTGCGATTAATGTAATGTCTTGACATGCAGAACCAAGCATGTTCTCCTGGATGGGCAGTCATCTGCAGAGACAGAAGTAATCTCTGGCCTATCTCATGGAAGTTTGATGACCAATGGTCATGCCAAGGTGACGTGATACGCCGATGGAGAAAAGTACGAATACCTTCTGAGGAAACAGAGTAAGAGGCGGGCCGACCGAGATGGATTGCGGCCTTGGCTGCAGCAACGGCAGCGTCATTCCCAGGCACACCAACATGGCGAGGAACACACATGAACGACAGTTGAGCTATCCCAGCCGGGAACAAATGGAGCCAGTCCTGGATCCGTCGAACGATCTGGATCTGGATCATCCAGACTCTGAATGGCACGGAGGGGGTCAGAGCAGATCATACAGCGAGTGAGTTGGTGCCTCCAGACATAGTGAACAGCCTGATAGAGGGCAAAAAGCTCTGCAGTAAAAATTGTGCACTGGTCGAAAAGCCGGTATTGAAACTTATCATCCCCGACGACAAAAGCACAGCCAACAGGAACCATCAGTGAACAAAAATATGCTATCGGCAAGTTGTGAGCGAAGTTCGAGAAATTTGCAGTGGTAGGTCAGCTCGGGAGTCGAATCCTTCAGGAACGAGCTGAGGTCAAAATGAACACAAACCTGTGGTGAAGCCGGCCGCGGTGGCCGTGCGGTTCTGGCGCTGCAGTCCGGAACCGCGGGACTGCTACGGTCGCAGGTTCGAATCTTGCCTCGGGCATGGGTGTGTGTGATGTCCTTAGGTTAGTTAGGTTTAAGTAGTTCTAAGTTCTAGGGGACTTATGACCTACGATGTTGAGTCCCATAGTGCTCAGAGCCATTTTTGAACCTGTGGTGAAGGGTCCTCACGCATTCGGAAAGTAGCAGGAAGTGTGAACTGCAGCTGCTGGAGCAGATGACGAAAGCGGTCGCCGGGAGGCCTCAGAGAAGAAACATACATCTCGTATTGGCGGTCAAGAATGTCATCAAAAAAGAGGGCCATAGGTTGGGTGGCCTAGCATGGAAGAAAGCCGACACGCATACCTACTGAGTAGGATGTCGCGCCTGTGTTACAGTGGTAGTTCACCAGCTTCTGCGTAGAGACTCTCAACTGGGCTAGTATGGAAGGCACCAGTGGCGAGGCGGATCCCCAAATGGAGTATTGTATTTAGGCGGCGTAAGATGACGGCCGTGCAGAGGAGTAGACAATGCATCCAACTTGGAGTGGACAAGAGATCGATAGAGGTGGAGGAGGACAGCCCGATCAGCTCCCCAAGAGCTACCACTCAATACACGAAGGACACTGAGAGACTGGGTGCAGCGTGCAGCCAGGTAGGACACGTGGGGAGACTAACTGAGTTTCCTATCGAACGTAACTTCGTTGCATCCAGAACGGGAGAGCATTTTGGCCCAGTCGCAAGGGCGGTGGAAAAAAACGCCTTGTACCGCCAGAAGTTGACGCAAACGGATTTGGTAGCAGAAAATCGGAAACCATTTGTGACACTCCACGAATAGAGACGGTCCATACAGCGCCGAAGACAGTGTTGCAGGAGACACGTCCGCTGGGAGCTGCAATAAATAGCAAAGTCGTCAACGAAAAGAGAGTCGGAAATGCCAGCTGGAAGACAGTCCATAACTGGGTTGATGGCTATGGCAAAGAGGACGACACTCAGTACGGAGACCTAAGCCACCCCGTTCTCCTGTGAAAAGGTGTGGGATAAGGAGGAACCCACACGTACCCGGTTCAAATAAAAATGGTTCAAATGGCTCTGGGCACTATGGGACTTAACATCGGAGGTCATCTGTCCCCAAGAACTTAGAACTACTTAAACCAAACTAACCTACGGACATCACACACATCCATTCCCGAGGCAGGATTCGAACCTGCGACCGTAGCGGTCTCGCGTTTCCAGACTGAAGCGCCTAGAACCGCTCGGCCACTCTGGCCAGCACACGTACCCGGAAAACTCGGTTTGTTAAAAATTCCCGGATGAAAGTGGGAAGACGACCGCGAAAGCCCCATGTCTGCATAGCATGTAGAATGCCTGTCCGCCAACAGGTATCAGAGGCTTTCTCCAAAGCAAAGAATACTGCCACTGTTTGTCGCTTCTGCAGACAATTATTCATGATGAACGTCGACAGGCTGACGAGAATATCAACCGCTGAGCGGCGCTTTCGGAACCCACTCTGAGCATTAGTGAGAAGATGATGTGACTCCTGCCACCACACTAATCGTCCATTGATCATGCGTTCCATCACCTTACAAACGCTGTTGGTAAGGGAAACTGGACGATAGCTGGAAGGAAGAGATTTATCTTTACCAGACTTGGGTAGGGGGACATTAACAGCTTCACGCCAAAGCGTGGGAAATACGCCGTCGGTCCAAATAAGGTTGTAGATATCGAGGAGAAAGCGTTTTCCCGCAGGAGGAAGATCTGCAGCATGAGTACGTGGATTGTATCGGGCCCAGGAGCGGAAGACCTGGATGAAGAGAGAGCACGCTCGAGCTCCCTCATAGTAAAAGGAGTATTGTAGCATTCTCGATTTAAAGATAGAAAAGAGATTGTACGAGCCTCCCCTGCCCGTATCCGAGGAAGGAAGGCAGGACGGTAGTGGGTGGAGCTTGAAACCTCCGCAAAGTACCGGCCCAAAGCGTTGGAAACATCGACAGGGTCGACTATGACATTTCCCGCCAGTCAGACCAGAGATCGGGGACTGAGCGGTAGTCCCGGAAAGTCGGCGCAGGCCACCCCAAACGAGAGAGGATGGAGTAAAACTGTTGAACGAGCTGGTGAAGGAGACCCAGCATGCTTTCTTGCTTTATTTAATAGTGCGACAGCACTGCGCACGTAGTTGCTTGTAGCGGATGCAGTTCTTTAACGTAGGATGACGGTGAAAGACACGAAGCGCACGTCGTCGGGCACGAATCTCACTGTTACAGCCCACCAAGGGACCGGGAGCCGACGGGGAGTAGTAGTAGTATGAGGGATAGAGGATTCGGCAGCCGAGAGAATAACGTCCACGAGGTGCTCGACCCGGTCATCATAGCTGGGAAACGGCCGTTCGTCAAAGACTGCCAAGGAGAAATATAGCCTCCAGTCAGCAAGAGAGAATTTCCAATGAGCGGGCCGCTGTGGCGGGGTATGATTGTACAGGCGAGTCACCCAAGGGACGTGGTCACTCGAGTAAGTATCGAAAAGAGCACACCACTCGAGGCGTCGAGCGAGCTGAGCAGAGCAGATCCGGAGGTCTAAGTGGGAATAAGTGTGCGTGGAATCAGAGAGAAACGTGGCTTCGTCGGTGTTAAGGCACATAAGATCAAGATGATTAAGAATATCCGCCAAAAGAGAACCTCTCGGGCAGGTAACAGGCGAGCCCCAAAGAGGATGATGGGGATTGGTGTCACAGAGGAGCGGAAAGGGTGGTGAAAGCTGAGCAGCAAGCTGCATCAGGTCCGCCCTAGTGACGGCCGAAGACGAAGGGATATAAATGATGGAGAGGGAAAAGTTAAATTTCGGAAGGAAAACACGAGCACCAACTGCTTGCAGGTGGATGTGCAAAGGGATAGGACGATGACAAACATCATCTCGTAGAAGCAGCAGGACCCCACCGTAAGGGGAAGGTCCATCCGTAGAGAAGTAAAATGGGAAAGAGCAAAATGGTCTTGAGGACGTAGCTTGGTTTCTTGGAGACAGACTACAATCGGACATTGCGATCGCAGGAGCAGCTGGAGGTCCGCCCTGTTAGACCGAAGGCCACGGATATTCCATTGTAAAAGGGTCATAAAATTTAGGAACACCGGAGAATGAAGAAGAAACACTCACCTCGACGGCCGCTTAGAGCGAGCCGTCGAGGGAGGCCGGCCACTGGGATCCACAGGTGCACGATCTTCACCCATCAACTCAGAGGGATCAATAGAGCTTCCCTGGTCAGTTGAAAAGGACCGACGAGTCCAAGAGGGGGAAGACTGTTTGCCTTTGGATGATTGTTTTTAGTTTTGTCGATTGCCAGAAGAGCCAGGCGGCTGCGAACTCGAGGCATGCAAGAAATCTTCCCGGGAATAATCCTTTTTGAATTGACGGTTTGCTGGCTGCGTTGCAACTATTTTCGTCGGTGAGGGCGAAGAACGGGTGGCAGAATCTACAGTCCAGGAAGCAGGAGACAGAGTGTCAGCTTGAAGGCGAGGCGACTTTGCCACCATCGAACTGAACTGTAAGTCACAAGTTTGTGTATCCATGTTTTTCGTGGGACGGGGAGAGGCTAACACGGTGCTGTAGCTTCCAGACGAAGGGACATTCGGTTTACAGCTCGCCGACAGTTTCCGGGCAAAAGGAAAAGGTACCTTCTCCTTCACCCTTATCTCCTGAACAGCCCACTCGTCTTGATAGACGGGACAAGAGCGAGAAGAAGCAGCATGTTCTCCATGACAATTAACACAGCGGGGGGAAGGAGGTGGACTGGCGCCCTCGTGTGCATCCCTGCTACAAGTGACACATTTGATTGCGGTTTTACATGACGTGCTGGTATGATTGAACTGGTGGCGTTTATAACACCTCAACAGATTGGGAATGTAAGGGCGCACAGAGATGACTTCATGGCCTGCCTTTAGCTTGGTAGGAAGCGTTAACCGATCGAAAGTGAGGAACAATGTGCGAGTGGGTACCAAATCGACAACTTCCTTCTTCATAACTCGATGAACAGCAGTACTGCCCTGATCCAATAGACAATTAGTGATTTCGTCCTCCGTCAAACTATCCAACAACCGGGTGTAGATAACACCGCGAGACGAGTTAAATGTCCTGTGAGCCTCCACTTTTTTAGGGTATTCGTGGAGGAGTTGGACCTTGAGTAGTTTCTGGGCCTGGAGAGCACTATCAATTTCCAAAAGCAGAGTTCCATTGCGGAAACGGGAGCATGACTTCACAGGGCCGGCGATGCCATCCACGCCTTTCTGTATAACAAAGGGGTTTACAGTAGCAAAAGTCTGGTTTTCATGTAAACGTGAGACTACTAGATATCGAGGCGCAACAGGAAGAGACATTGAGGCAGGAGTCCCATTCCACGTTCTTTTATGTGAAACACTCGGAGAAAGAGAAGGAAAATCAGTCATTGGGAAGAAGTCCCCCATGATTGCCAGCGTTTCCGATGGCACGCTCCTTCCATCAGGGGCCCTCCAAAGAGGGTTGGTCTCGATTTGAAAGTGTTAGCCGCGAGGGGTAGCCGCGCGGTCGAGCCGCCTTGTCACGGTTCGCGCAGCTCCTCATCTTAGGTCAGATCTCTCGAACGACAGACGGATGGACCAATCGGCAGAGGAGGAAGGTAACAGCTCAGTCTATCACCCCTCCCTGGGCCTGGTCTCTACCAGGGGGCACGTGCGGGCCCTACATGCCAACCAGGGGGGCTGGGAATGACCCGTTACCCAGTCTCCTGCTATGCGTCAAACGCATGGGTGGCTGTCAGGCACACACAGGGAGGAGAAGAAAATATGAGAAGGAAAGGAAGAAAGAAAGGATGGCCACAAACGCCGTAGCAGAGGAAAAAGAGAGCGGAACAAGGAAAGAAAGGGACAAGGAAAGAGCGGAACAGGGAAAAAACTGAACAGGGAAAGAGCTAAACAGGGAAAGAGCAAAACGAGGAAAGAGCAGTACAGGGAAAGGACAATACAGGAAAGGAGCAGTGCAGGGAAAAGAGAGGTACTGTGAAAGAGCAGTACAGGAGAGAATATTCCTACAAGCAAACCAACGCAAATGAGCTTCAAGAGTACATGAAGGCACGAGACATCTCCCCAAGAGAGGGAAAAAGGACAGGAGAAGAGGAGACAAGCAGCACAGAAAGAGAAGCGGTGCAGCGAGGGCTGCGGCCCCGTGGACGCCAAGCACGTACTCGCCAAAGAGCGGTGAGCCCCCTGGGGGGACCAAACTGCTGAGGTCATCGGTCCCTAAGCTTACACACTACTTAATCTAACTTAAACTAACTTAACGCTAAGGAACAACACACACACCCATGCCCGAGGGAGGACTCGAACCTCCGACGGGAGGAGCCGCGAGAACTGTGACAAGACGGCTTAGACCACGCGGCTACCCACCGAGGCTAACACTTTCAAGTCGAGACAAACATGTACAGAATGAAGTAAGTTACAGTATAGAAAAAAAACGAAAATAGATATTTTAGACATTTTCGAACCTTTTGCTTGTGCTGAAAATTTTATTTCTCCGATGAGTGATGTCAGGTAAGCGTTTATACATTTTTATTTCAGAGTACTTATGTTAGCTTCGAGAGCAGGAAAAGGGAGAGAAGGAAACATAGCAGGTGAACATGGATTGGGGGTAAGAAATGAAAGAGGAAGCCGCCTGGTAGAACTTTGTACAGAGCATAACTTTATCATAGCTAACACTTGGTTCAAGAGTCATTAAAGAAGGTTGTATACATGGAAGAATCCTGGAGATACTAGAAGGTATCAGATAGATTATATAATGGTAAGACTGAGATTTAGGAATCAGGTTTTAAATTGTAAGACATTTTCAGGGGCAAATGTGGACTCTGATCACAATTATTGGTTATGACCTGTAGATTAAAACTGAAGAAACTGCAAAAAGGTGGCAATTTAAGAAGATGGGACCTGGATAAACTGACTAAATCAGAGGTTGTACAGACTTTCAGGGAGAGCACATGGGAACAATTGACAGGAATGGGGGAAAGAAACAGTAGATAGAAGAAGAATGGGTAGCATTGAGGGATGAAGTAGTAAAGGCAGCAGAGGATCAAGTAGGTAAAAAGACGAGGGCTAGTAGAAATTCTTGGGTAACAGAAGAAATATTGAATTTAATTGATGAAAGGAGAAAATATAAAAATGCAGTAAATGAAGCAGGCAAAAAGGAATACAAACGTCTCAAAAATGAGATCGACAGGAAGTGCAAAATGGCTAAGCAGGGATGGCTAGAGAACAAATGTAAGGATGTAGAGGCTTATCTCACTAGAGGTAAGGTAGATAATGCCTACAGGAAAATTAAATAGACCTTTGGAGAAAAGAGAGCCAACTGTATGAATATCAAGAGTTCAGACGGAATCCCAGTTCTAAGCAAAGAAGGGAAAGCAGAAAGGTGGAAGGGGTATATAGAGGGTCTATACAAGGGTGATATACTTGAGGACAATAGTATGGAAATGGAAGAGGATGTAAAGAAGAAGAAATGGGAGATACGATACTGCGTGAAGAGAGTGACAGAGCACTGAAAGACCTGAGTCGAAACAAGGCCCCGGGAGTAGACAACATCCCATTAGAACTACAGACGGCCTTGGGAGAGCCAGTCCTGACAAAACTCTACCATCTGGTGAGCAAGGTGTATGATACGGGCGAAATACCCTCAGACTTCAAGAAGAATATAATAATTCCAATCCTAAAGAAAGCAGGTGTTGACATATGTGAAAATTACCGAACTATCAGTTTAATAAGTCACAGCTGCAAAATACTAACGCGAATTCCTTACAGACGAATGGAAAAACTGGTAGAAGCCGACCTCGGGGAAGATCAGTTTGGATTCCGTAGAAATATTGGAACACGTGAGGCAATACTGATCCTACGACTTATCTTAGAAGCTAGATTAAGGAAAGGCAAACCTACATTTCTAGCATTTGTAGACTTAGAAAAAGCTTTTGACTGAAATACTCTCTTTCAAATTCTGAAGGTGGCAAGGGTAAACTACAGGGAGCGAAAGGCTATTTACAATTTGTACAGAAACCAGATGGCAGTTATGAGTCGAGGGGCATGAAAGGGAAGCAGTGGTTGGGAAGGGAGTGAGACAGGGTTGTAGCGTATCCCCGATGTTATTCAATCTGTATATTGAGCAAACAGTAAAGGAAACAAAAGAAAAATTCGGAGTAGGTATTAAAATTCATGGAGAAGATATAAAAACTTTGAAGTTCGCCGATGACATTGTAATTCTGCCAGAGACAGCAAAGGACTTGGAAGAGCAGTTGAACGGGATGGACAGTGTCTTGAAAGGAGGATGAACAGCAACGAAAGCAAAACGAGGATAATGGAATGTAGTCGAATTAAATTGAGTGGTACTGAGGGCATTAGAGTAGGAAATGAGACGCTTAAAGTAGTACAGGAGTTTTGCTATTTGGGGAGCAAAATAACTGATGATGGTCGAAGTAGAGAGGATATAAAATGTAGACTGGCAATGGCAAGGAAAGCGTTTGTGAAGAAGAGAACTTTGTTAATATCGAGTTTAGATTTAAGGGTCATGAAGTCGTCTCTGAAAGTATTTGTATGCAGTGTACTCATGTATGGAAGTTAAACATGGACGATAAATAGTTTGGACAAGAAGAGAATAGAAGCCTTTGAAATGTGGTGCTACAGAAGAATGCTGAAGATTAGATGGGTAGATCACATAACTAATGAGGAGGTGTTGAATAGAATTGGGGAGAAGAGGGGTTTGTGGTACAACTTGACTAGAAGAAGGGATCGGTTATTAGGACATGTTCTGAGGCATCATGGGATCACCAATTTAGTATTGGAGGGCAGCGTGGAGGGTAAAAATCGTAGAGGGAGACCAAGAGATGAATCCACTAAGCAGATTCAGAAGGATGTAGGTTGCAGTAGGTACTGGGAGATGAAGAAGCTTGCACAGGATAGAGTAGCATGGAGAGCTGCATCAAACCAGTCTCAGGACTGAAGACCATAACAACAACAACAACAACAACAACAACAACATGTTAGCTTCGTCTAAAAGTTTTCACACAGTTTCCTTAGTCTTCTGTTTCATGTGGGGAATACAAGATTGTGACAACACGGTATCGTACTTTTCTGTTGAGGAGGAGTTAAGCAGAGCCGATCGCTGCGATCTATTGGCTTATGGCCTGCGACTGCGAGAGAAGATGAAATCTGCATTGCAAAGAGCTTCATAGCGCTTTATTGTGATAATTAAATAAAGGACTCAACAAGCCATTGGAGCTGAGATATTTAATTAACGTAAAGAAAACGTTTAGTTTCCAATAAGAGTTGGTTGTCAGTGGACACGGTGATTTCACATTGCTAATAATTACGCTGTGTAGTGTCAGAATGGGCTTGGTCGATTTAGTCAAACAAGCAATTAAAGTATCATGTGAGCGGAATTATGAAAAACAAATGTAGACGAATTCAGTGTTTGTGTTTCCAGGCTATAAAATAATTTACGTCCCTGAATTAAAAATAATTTGGTCTTAATCGAAGTGAAATAATGAATATAGTGGCTGAAAATAATATCTATCGACATACTTTCAAGAATGTTATCAACAAATGATAGTCACCTCTGATTTGATAGCCGTGAAGTTTTTTACCCCAAGAGCGAATAATTATTTTGGAAATATCATGTTCTCGACTTAGAGTAGTGGGAAGAACATGCGAGTGTACGAGAAAAGTACAGCAGAGTCATAAGAGACAATTATTTTCACGAAAAAAACATAAATTTAGATTTTCTTGAGTTTCAAGTTTCTAAAATAGTTCGATGATGAAAAATCAATAAACTCGCAAAAGAACAAAGTGGTACACGCTATAGTACAGAGATCTCTAAAGCCTGTTCAGCAAGTAGATGATTATAGATGCAGGCTATTAATAACAGCACAAGGGCAACTTCATCGGCTCTGAATCTCACGTGGTCCAAGTTATCCGTCTTCGCGATACCGAGAACTGCAAAATGCAGGAATAATATCAGCTTTAGCCTGCTCCGTCCACTCTCATGCGATAAGAAGAGCATTCGAGATAAACGTGTGGCTGTCATTGGCTGCGGATTGTCAGACTGCTGTGATTCTTCACACCAGCTGCGCAACGTGGACGCTCCCGTCGCGCCGATTGATTCACCGTGGTGGGCTCTTTCGCCGACCTCCTACACGAAACGTCACGTATCAACCTAATCCCAACTGGTGCCTTTACGTCATGCGCTGCTACGACATAATACCATATTTCTGGCGGCAGGCACGATTTCGTTCACCGCACCACGGGCTTCGAAAACATTTACACTGTCGGTTTTCGAAGAGTTCCTATATTTACATAGCTAAGACCGAAATAAGCTTTCTTCGGACTCATGAGGAAGAGCAAAGCAGAAATGTGTGTGATTAACGCAAGGCAAGAAAATAATTGACCCTTGCTGCGAGAGTTCTTTGGCCTCATGTATTATTTTAATCCGAGAATAAATAAGGTAACTAGGTGCATAGTGGCAAGGTAGCTATCGAAACATGTATAAAAGCTCAGAAAAGAAGATTTTACTAGACATTGTTTCCGTCCAAAATCTATTAGACAATTTTTTTAGTTCGTTATGTCCATCACGCACTGTAGGTAGCTGACAAACACAAAGAACCGAAAAATACCGATTATTTTTGGCACTAATGGCACCGCTCTTGCAATGATAGAGTCTTACCCCGTAGACAGTAAATAGGCGGTCATATTCACAGACTGTGTCACAAGAATAAAATTAAATTCAGTATGGAGGAACGTAACATTTGGGATTCGTCAAGGTTCGGTACTGAGTCCGCGTCTGTTCTTGACGTACATAAATCATGAATGGTGGGCTCCATGTAGTTCCCAAGACGCGCAGCAACCATAAACCATAAAACTACCAAATATGCAGCAACCAGTCGGAAAATCATGTTTTATTTATTCACTTTTGCAAATCGATTTCAACTGATTAACAGCCATGCCCTGAGTAGCAATACTGTCTTAAGCAGTATTACTACTCAGGGTATGGCTGTTAATCAGTTGAAATCGATTTGCAAAAGTGAATAAATAAAACATGATTTTGCGACTGGTTGCTGCATATTTGGTAATTTTATACATAAATCATCTTCCAGTGACTTAAAATCAAACAAGTAAATAGGTGTGGCATTGCCCCGGGCCCTTGAGGCTGTGGGGCATCAAACATACAATCTATCAGTCAAGTGAAATCTTACCCCACATCAAGTTGGTTTTGTAAATCATTCTAACGTAAAGAAATTCGACTCATTTATTCAACTTTTAGTAGCAAACGACGCTGTGTTTAGTACTTCTGTGTAGTCGTAAATGATAGCAGACGTAACAAGCGAAGTTAAAGAGGGGAAAGTTACGTGTAATTGCATTTAAAATGGTTTAAATTTATTGATACGTTGAATGAGGACATTCTTTTCACTCAATATTGAAAGCTAAGATTGGTAGCAACCAGAAACAACTGAATGTCGACCCGAAGCCATACACAGTAGTCCGACTTCTACCGAAAGACTTACTCCCATCATGCACTGCTCCGGATGTCTTCTTAGAGTGTACTACTAGCACTTACTGTGTCAGATCAAAGATACACAATATCGTAAGATGCCATGTACCACAAACACTCGTTGCTACGAATCATTTACCGCTAAAATGAAACACAGCACCAAACAATGACGACTATAGTCTCAGGCCTATTGCGCACAGTGTCACTTGATCGCCGAAGTTGGCAGCGACAAGAATGTAGGTATTACCACCTCGAACTACAGTGACCTCGAGGATTCACTGCCAGGGAGACGAATAACCAAGAAAATGAAAATGAAAATGTGGGTGCACTGTACTGGGCTTGGGGACATGAACTGCATTGGCACGGCGACTAAAGGTGACCCAAATGCATTTTTTCTTGTGATACATGTGTTTCAGGACACTGTTGTGAGACACTCAGCTTTTAGAACAACGTTCATACGAGCGAACGCAGAAATAAATTGGCATAGAAACTTCGTAGCAGAATATACAGGATGGACGGAAACAGTCCGAAAAGCTTGTAAGCGTGCTGCAGGCCAGGTCGTGCTGCGAAATAACTGTTAAGAAGAAAAGTCCGAGACGTTGCGCTGTTTCGGATTTATTTCGCATTGAAGTTATCCAATCATGCATTTGCGCATGCAGATTTGAGCACTTAAAATAGAGTAATGCACAAACATCTGTGCATCTGTAAGTTACCACTTGTTGAAATGCTCATTAACAGTTAAAATGTACCTTTATTGGAAGTGGTAAATTTAAGCTAGGTGAGCAAAAGTTACGTTTGTTCGGTTAGAGGATACCAAATAAAGAACGTCTAATGGCACTTTCTCCAGCAGGCTGCTTGAATTTGCTCGTGGTGACCTGATTGGTTAACTGGTAATTTCCAAGAATGTTTGCCTATCGAAGCCGCGGGTTCCGAACTATAGATATCGAACGTGCGATTCTAAATCGATCACGCGACTGTGGTGGCGGGAGTTATGACCATGTTGTCACTACAGCAACGACAAAAGAAGAGCGTTACTAAAATAGTTGTAATTACAGAGGAAACGACTTACCTCACTCATCTTTGACGTTGTTGTCGTGAGAAAGTTCATTTGCTACATGAAGCATTCCCTTCTTTCCGTAACCTGGGTAGACTCTTGTCAGTGTCAAGCAAAAATATAGGTAAGGAGTGTCACATTTCCGACAAAAATTCAAACAACTTTCTACATTACATAACCATGGAATTACATTCTTCCACGTGAGACAATCGGCCGATGAAACGTCTACAATACCAAGACATCCCACTCACTACCGTCATAAATCGTTTGGGTTTTACTAGCATCTCACAAATAATTTATCATAACGCCCACCACTAGGTCGATTTAGAACGTTCGATATCTATCGTTTGGAGCTCGCGGTTTCGATAGGCAAACATTCTTGGTAATTACCGGTTAACTTCACGGCACAGTTATTTCTCAGCACGACCTCCCTTGTAACACTCTCACAAGCTTTTCAGACTATTTCTGACCACCATGAAAAATTTGTAATACGCCGATTTTCCAGTAGTTAGACAAAAATTATAAAATTCATGCTACTCCATACAACACAAACTGCCTCAGGCAAACTTTGATAAACAGTTTAGATGATTGTGTTTCAATGAATATAAGTGCAGTGATGAAGATATACCTATTCATTAACTATGCACAACGTGAGAATTTAAGTTAAGCGTCCGCAGAAAGGCACAATCGATTTGACGCCTGTGTTTTTGGTGCCACGCATTGGCGGAACACGGATATTTGTTGACGGCTTACCTTTTGACTCGTACCGTTGCAGCGTGGTCTTCCAGTATTCCACGATTTTCTTAACATTTTGCTGACTGAGGACGGTCACATTCATGTAGCTCACCAATCGCCTCGTCACAGACTGTTGCTCAGCGACGGCTGGGCCACTGCGGAGGCTCCCATATTGTTGAGAATTGCGTCACGTCGCGGTCTGTTGTTTACTCTAAGGCGATATGCGGAAATGAAACACCGCACGATCAAAGAAACTATCCAACGATACGAACAGGGATGCAATTAGAGTAGGGCGACAGGAGCAATGCCCCTGATGATAAGGTGCCCCTGAATAGGAAAAAGAAAAAAAAAATGGCCAGGAGCGAATATGACCCGCGCACTCTGAGGTTTCCGTACAATCTTAGTTATGTATGCAAACAGCTCATCGAGCTCGAGAATCGAGAATCTAGACGATTTTTGCCTGTTATCGACATTGATATTAGCAAGATTTCGGTCCCGGGAGCTCCAAGAATTTCGAGGATGTTTTGATTTTAAAACAATATTGCAGCGCCTGTGTTTTTAAGAAGAACAATGCAATGTTCTTTCTGACATGCATGTATGTACGAAAGAACAGGCAATGCGGCGACTACACCCGTCATGAAATACATGAAATGTTTTCGCATTTGCGAATACAAACAACCGTCAGCTGTTTAAGGGACTGCCGACACTGAAATTTTATACCAGAGCAGGAATCGAACGGGGATTTTTCGCTTTACACGAGTGGTCGCGTTAGCAAGTTTGGCTATCCGTGCACGACTCACGGCCAGATCCAAACTTCCATATGTCGTCATTCCTGCGTCTCAACCTGTACTACACATATCATGTAATTCCTGTACAGCTAAGGACATTTTAACTGGAAGTCGCTGCCTGGTATCGGCGGATAAATACGATACTGCATGTATGCATGCATGTCCTAAGAAACATTGAGTGGTTCCTCCTTAACAACACAGGCTCTGCAATGTCGTACGAGGGGCGTTTGAAAAGTCCGTGCTAAAATAAAAACTACTTACGTGTTTGGGGTAAACCTTTTTTTATTTTTCCACATAGTGTCCTTTTAGACTTATACACTTCGCCCAACGCTATTCTAATTTGTTGATCCCTTCCGAATAATAGGAATTGTCCAAGTCTGCAAAATACCTATTAGTTGCTGCAATCATCTCCTCGTGTGAATAAAATCTTTATCCCGCCAGCCATTTTTTCAAATTGGGGAACAAATAGTAGTCCGAGGAAGCCAAGTCTGGAGAACAGGGGGGAAGTGAAACGAGTTGGAATCCTACTTCCATTAATTTTGCGATCACAAGTGCTGAGGTGTGTGCTGGTGCATTGTCGTGATGGAAAAGGACTTTTTTGCGGTCCAATAGCCAGCGTTTCTCTTTCAGTTCCGTTTTCAAACGGTCCAATAACGATGAATAATATGCACCTGTAACAGTTTTACCCTTTTCAAGATAGCCGATGAGGATTATCCCTTGCGAATCCCCAAAGACAGTCGCCATAACCTTTCCAGCCGAAGGAATGGTCTTCGCCTTTTTTGGTGCAGATTCTCCCTTGGTAACCCATTGTTTGGTCTCGGGAGTATAGTAATGTATCCATGTTTCATCCACAGTGACGAAACGACGCTTTAAGTCCTGCGGATTCTTCCTGAACAGCTGCAAACCATCCTTGCACCACTTCACACGATTCTATTTCTGTTCAAGCGCGAGCGTTCGCGGAACCCATCTTGCTGATAGCTTTCTCATACCCAAATGTTTATGCAAAATATTATGTACCCGTTCATTCGAGATGCTCACAGCACTAGCAATCTCACGCACCTTAACTCTTCTGTCATCCATCACCATATCATGGATTTTATCAATGATTTCTGGAGTCGTAACCTCCACAGGGCGTCCAGAATGTACAGCATCACTTGTGCCCATATGGCCACTCCGAAAATTTTGAAATCACTTATAAACTGTTCTAATCGAAGGCCCAGAGTCACCATAAAGTTTACAAGCTTCTCTTTAGTCTCCTGAGGCGTTTTGCCTTTCATAAAGTAATGTTTAATCCACACAGGAAATTTTTCTCGTCCATTTTTTGACAATCACTCAACTTCCTTGATTCACACGAATGGCAAACATAAAAAAATACACCAATATGGCTGAAACTTGGTGTGCGTTCTTTCCAAGGATGCTACTAACTAAACATGACCTCTATACGCGCCAGTGGTGCCATCTCTCGGACTTTGCACGGACTTTTCAAACGCCCCTTGTATTTGTCTGCCGATACAGGGTAAATTTATTTACTTCAAGACAACACTAGTGACTTGTAACACATATGCATCGGTTAATATAGTTCTACACATCTTAATGGTGTTACTGATGCATCAGACTTTTCGACAGACGTTTTGCGCCAAACAGGTAGCAATCTGCATTTGCAAAAACGCACTATTTTATTCTAGCTAAATGAACAATATCGGCCTAATATATGATGCTCATGATTATTTTTAAAGATCAAAATTTAATTTTTGATTCAAAACCTCCAAAACGATATTTATTGTCAAATTCGATCATTTGCTCCATTAGCGACATTACACTGTGTCGTCTGGTTTATCTGCAGTATAGTGGCTCCATTAGGAACACCTGAGTCCATATTTTAGACTCGCAGAGCGAAACTTTACTATCGAACGGTGGTCAGTCACTGAAGTCGACCATTTTAAATTCTTAGAAATGAGGGTAAATGGAAGACTTTGGGTGTATGACGTCCAAGAACTTGTACAGAAACTAAATGATGCTATCTCACCATAAGAATGACCGCCTTTGTTTCTGAGACTGAACTCGCTTTATCGGGAAAGATAGATTGAATTCTTCAAAAACATCAACTGAAGACTGTCTTCCGCCCACCAATTAAGATACACCTGCTTGGTACTGTCACGGACGATCTAAAACAACAGAAAATCTGGAATCTACTAAAGTGCGCGTCATTTACGACGGCGGCCGAGTTTCGGTTCGTTCTGCGCAACTGACGTCACAAAACACAGTCAGCCAATGAACAGAGAACGACGTTGTCAGAGCTCGACTGCAGTGCAGAGCACGGACGAGTGTCTTCAGTTTAGAAACGATCAGTCATAAATAATGTAATTGAACAAAAGCAATGCCTTGATAGCAGACTTTCTATAAAATAAAGTTTGGAAAAGCATTCTTTATACCAATTGCTTCATATTCTATTAATTAATTAAACCAAACAAGCAATAAGCCTCCTAATTCAGGCGATAGCAAGGAAATTCATTCTTACTAACGGCTTTTTCGCAATAAAGAACAGTGGTAATTATTTATTTCCTATTGTAATTCGACGAAACGTGAGTAATTCATAGTCATACCAACAGTGTTCTATTGAACGACGAGCTGCATTAGCGTAATGGTGAAAGTCTGTGGCTGTTATGCAAAAGGTTTTGACATCAAACCATGTTTGGTGCTCAACATTTTTTTAATTTAAAAACAATATCGAAGTGTCTTACTTGATGAATTTTATTCGTTTGAATGTAATTTTTTGAAATTTCTAGTGCCAACTAAAATCGACCATACGAAAAGTATACGCTGTGGACTTTTACCTCTGCAAACTCTTCAAAATTTCGTGCAATGGTTTACTACATTTAATGCTGCGCAATAACTGCGTTGAATGTCGAAACAAAATTAAGTCATTTATGGGGGGAATGTATCAGTCAAGAAGATGTGTAAAAATCAAATTTTTGGGCCAAATAGTTTTTGTGAAATCGAATGATAAGTGTGTCAAAGCAGTCGGGACACCATGTGTCTGCACAGGCGAGCAGTGCAGTGATGACAAAATCGCGCACAGCGCAGAATGCGGGGAGCACGTCGCTGTAGCAGCGAAAGGGTTAATGCGGCCGTGGTTGCTTTACTTCATAACCTGCGCGCTCCCTCCTAAACGTAAGTTTGCGAACTATACTATACTATGGCGCTGCTTCTAGTGGCGCGTGCAACTGGCAACGCAAGAATCTCCCGCGTCAGGGCGGGCATGCGCGAGCCGCCAAGAAAAAGATTTGAACTATAGATCCCCTGCGAATGTGGCTTGACTTATGTAGGTCAAACGGTGCGTACTATCGAAGGTCGTTGCCAAGAACATCAGCGGCACACCAGACTGCAGCATCCCAACAAGTCAGCGGTTGCGGAACATTGTCTCTCGGTATTACACAGAATTAATTACGACCAGACGAAGGTTCGGACACAGACGTCCAAATACTGGTACTGTGTCATTAAAGAATCTATCGAGATTCGAGTACGGGAACCGGTGATCAATCGAGATAGCGGTTACATTCACAGTAAGGCCTGGGAACCCGCTTTGATTCTGATTAAAAGGAGAAAGATGACATCCCACCGCGAGCTGACTTCGAGAACGGGCAGAGATACTAGGAAGACGCAGCCGGCACGCGCCCCCCCAGGCGTGGACCGCGAACGGAACGGATGCTGGACGCTCCGCGCCCGGGCTCGGACTGCGTTGGGAACACCTGGAGGGGCAGGGGGGGGGGGAGGGGAGGGGAGGAGACAAAAGCCCGGCGCCGAAGCCTCGGCGATCAGTTGGTCAGTTCGTCAGCGCGATTGATGATGGCAACGTGGTCGCTTGCCGAAATATTGTGGCATTGGACACCGACACCCGGCTGTTCACCCATGAACTCTTTCGTCATGAAGTACACCGGGAAAAACTGAAGAATAACAATGAAAAGTCGTGTTTACAGATCGTAAAAACGTGGTATCATTTGACTGAATGATTAATGTTTCACAACATGTCATATAAATATTATTTATTTGGGTTTAACAATATGTAAAAATTAGAAGTTAAACTATCACATAGGCTCAGATGTTAGTAATTCAATGGCAGACTTCGATTCACTTGTAATAAACTAGAAATTGCATTTTGTTTACAAAAAGATTGCACATAAAACACCTGTACAGTCTATATCAGAATACTGTCAAACTCTATAGGACCCAGTGGTGGTTGGTTATCGTGCGCTAATGTGCTACAGCAGTCTGTAAATGTCGCACTAAAAGTACGCCATTTCTCTTCGAAATAGAGCAATAAATTACACAAAAATTATGCCATTTCAGCCGGCCGGTGTGGCCGAGCGGTTCTAGGCGCTTCAGTCTGGAACCACGCGACAGCTACGGTCGCAGGTTCGAATCCTGCCTCGGGCATGGATGTGTGTGATGTGCTTAGGTTAGTTAGGTTTAAGTAGTTCTAAGTTCTAGGGAACCTCAGCAGTTAAGTCCCATAGTGCTCAGAGCCATTTGAACCATTTTTTATGCCATTTCTCTTTGAATGTGTGCTGCAGTGCAAATAAAACGGAAGAAAACATATTTTGTAGCACTCTCTCTGCGATAACTAGAAACCAGTGTCAAGTCCTGAAATGATGGTGAGCCATGCTACGAGCAACTCAAGACATGTAGCTATCTCTGTTCGCATGCGCATACTCTGATGTGACGTCATCCCTGCTGGCACTGACGACGCTACTTTGCTCACAGCGCCAAGTCAGTATTTTTCTTTGAAAGTGCGTACAAAGCACTGTGCAAGCAACATAGCGAATTCTGTAGATGAACTGCTAAAAAGGCCCTTTTCCAGCAGATCTCTGCAGGAGGAAAAGCGAGTTTCAGGTTCCTAGAATATTTCACCTGAGTAGGCTGTAGGAAAAGATAAAACGCTCTCTAAAGATTTACGAGTAGTGTATTAGGGATTTTTTTAGCAGCTGTTGACGTATCAGTACAGTGGCGCAGCGGTTAAGTACATAGACTGGTAATTCGTCAGCTCGGTTTCGAATCCTCCTGCTACCATCTTTTTTTCATTTTGTTTCATTTCTTGTAATGTTAAACTATTAACTATAAAATTTGAATGTATTTAAAAATTTGAGTTTAGTTGGTTGGTTTGGGGGATTAAAGGGACCAGACTGCTATGGTCATCGGTCCCTTTTTCCAAAGACAAAGAACACCCACAGAGAATAAAAACGAGGAACAGAAGAGATCACAGACGATACAGAACAAGAGAAACTGAGACAAAGACAAGACAAAACGAACTAAAACCACACAGAGTGTGATGGTGGTTGGCCGACCATAGAAATAAAAAAGGAAAAGCCAACCACTTAGAAACACATTAAAAAAAATCAGTTGAAAATCATAGGCCAAAGGCCAGAATCAACACAAAACAATAAAATAAAACAGAAACACTCAGCTTAAACGATAAAATCCCCCTGCCCGAATAAAACGTAAAACTAAGTCAGCCATAGTGGAGTCGTCTGTTAAAAGGGCAGGGAGCGTATCAGGCAGCGCAAATGTCCGCCTGACCACAGCTAAAAGGGGGCAGGCCAACAGAATGTGGGCCACTGTCAAAGCCGCCCCGCAGCGACATACAGGAGGGTCCTCCCGGCGCAGTAAATAACTGTGTGTTAGCCGGGAGTGGCCAATGCGGAGCCGACAAAGGACGACGGAGTCCCTGCGGTTGGCTCGCATGGATGACCGCCACACAGTCGTCGTCTCCTTAATGGCACGGACTTTACTGGGTGTAATCCGATCGCGCCATTCAGCGTCCCAAAGCGCAAAAACTTTTCGGCGGAGGACTGCCCGCAAATCAGTCTCTGGGAGGCCAACATCCAGAGATGGTTTACACGTGGCCTCTTTCGCCAGGCGGTCAACATGTTCATTGCCCGGGATACCGACATGACCGGGGGTCCACACAAAGACCACAGAGCGGCCGCAACGCGCAAGAGTATGCAGGGACTCATGGATAGCCATCACCAGACGAGAACGAGGAAAACACTGGTCGAGAGCTCGTAAACCGCTCAGGGAATCGCTACAGATCACGAAGGACTCACCTGAGCAGGAGCGGATATACTCTAGGGCTCGAAAGATGGCGACTAGCTCATCAGTGTAAACGCTGCAGCCAGCCGCCAAGGACCGTTGTTCGGAATGGTCCCCTAGAGTTAGCGCATACCCGACACGACCAGCAACCATCGAACCGTCGGTGTAAACAATTCCAGAGCCCTGATACGTGGCAAGGATGGAATAAAAGCGGCGGCGGAAGGCCTCTGGAGGGACCTAGTCCTTCGAGCCCTGTGCCAAGTCGAGCCGAAGGCAAGGGCGAGGAACACACCACGGGGGTGTGCGCAGAGGCGCCTGGAAAGGAGGCGGAACAGGGAAAAACCCAAGCCCGCAGAGAAGCTCCTTGACGCGTACGGCGATCGGACAACCCGACCGGGGCCGACGGTCCGGCAGATGGACGACCGACTGCGGGAACAGGACACGGTAATTGGGATGCCCGGGCAAACTAAAAACATGGGCAGCATAAGCAGCCAGTAATTGTTGGCGTCGTGCCCGCAGTGGAGGTACACCTGCCTCCACTAGTACGCTGTCCACAGGGCTGGTGCGGAAAGCACCAGTGGCAAGGCGTATCCCGCTGTGGAGAATTGGGTCCAGCACCCGTAACGCAGATGGGGATGCTGAGCCATAAGCCAGGCTCCCATAATCCAGACGGGACTGGATTAACGCCTGGTAGAGCCGCAACAGGGTAGAGCGGTCGGCGCCCCAGCGGGTGTGGCTCAAGCATCTCAGAGCGTTTAGATGCCGCCAACACGTCTGTTTCAGCTGCCGGATATGAGGCAGCCAAGTCAACCGGGCATCGAAAACCACCCCCAAAAACCTGTGGGTCTCCACCACAGCAAGGAGTTCGTCGGCAAGATAAAGCCGCGGCTCAGGATGGACTGTTCGGCGCCGGCAGAAATGCATAACGCGGGTCTTGGCTGCCGAAAACTGAAACCCATGCGCTACAGCCCAAGACTGCGCCTTACGGATAGTGCCCTGTAGCTGACGTTCAACAGCTGTAATGCCAGTAGAGCTGTAGTAAAGGCAGAAGTCGTCAGCATACAGGGAAGCGGAGACAGAATTTCCCACGGCCGCAGCAAGCCCGTTAATGGCTATTAAAAACAGACACTTAAAACAGAGCCCTGTGGCACACCGTTCTCCTGGACGTGGGAGGAACTATACGAGGCCGCGACTTGCACGCGGAAGGTATGACACGACAGAAAATTGCGGATAAAAATCGGCAGAGGACCCCGAAGACCCCATCCATGAAGCGTAGAAAGAATGTGATGACGCCATGTCGTATCGTACGCCTTCCGCATGTCGAAAAAGACAGCGACCAGGTGCTGACGGCGGGCAAAAGCAGTACGGATGGCCGACTCCAGGCTCACCAGATTGTCGGTGGCGGAGCGGCCTTTACGGAACCCACCCTGAGACGGAGCCAGAAGGCCCCGAGACTCCAGTACCGAATGCAAGCGCCGGCTCACCATCCGTTCAAGCAACTTACAAAGAACGTTGGTGAGGCTAATGGGACGGTAGCTGTCCACCTCCAGAGGGGTCTGTCCAGGTTTCAAAACGGGGATGACAATGCCTTCCCGCCATTGCGACGGAAACTCCCCCTCGACCCAAAGACGGTTGTAAAGATCGAGAAGGCGCCGCTGGCAGTCCACTGAAAGGTGTTTCAGCATCTGACAGTGGATGCCATCTGGCCCAGGAGCGGTATCAGGGCAAGCAGCTAGGGCACTGCGAAATTCCCACTCACTGAATGGAGCATTGTAAGATTCCGTTTGGTTGGTGCGAAACGAAAGGCTCCGACGTTCCAGCCGCTCTTTAATGGAGCGGAAGGCCTGGGGGTAATTCGCAGAAGCGGAACTCATAGCAAAATGCTCTGCTAAGCGATTTGCAATGACGTCGGAGTCAGTACAAACGGCTCCATTCAGTGAGAGCGCAGGGACGCTGGCAGGGGTCCGATAGCCGTAGACGCGTCGAATCTTGGCCCAGACCTGCGAGGGAGTGACATGGAGGCCAATGGTGGACACATACCGCTCCCAGCACTCCTTCTTGCCTTGGCGGATAAGGAGGCGGGCCCGCGCACGCAGCCGTTTGAAGGCGATAAGGTGGGCTAAGGAGGGATGTCGCTTGTGACGCTGGAGCGCCCGCCGGCGATCTTGAATCGCTTCAGCGATCTCAGGCGACCACCAAGGCACAGCCTTCCGCCGAGGGGACCCAGAAGAACGGGGAATGGCAGATTCGGCGGCAGTAACGATTCCGGTGGTGACCGATTGAACCACCGCATCATTGTCATCAGTAGAGAGAGGCTCAAAAGAGGCAGTGGAGGAGAACAAATCCCAGTCAGCCTTATTCATAGCCCATCTGCTAGGGCTATGAGAAGAGTGACGCTGGGGTAGTGACAAAAAGAGCGGAAAGTGGTCACTACCACACAGGTCGTCATGCACACTCCATTGGACAGACGGTAAGAGGCCATGGCTACAGATGGAAAGGTCAATGGCGGAGTAGGTGCCATGCGCCACACTGAAGTGTGTGAAGGCACCATCATTTAACAGCGAGAGATCGAGCTGCGACAATAAATGCTCAACGATGGCGCCTCGACCTGTGGCCACTGACCCACCCCACAGAGGGTTATGGGCGTTGAAGTCGCCCAATAGCAAGAAAGGTGGCGGCAATTGGGCGACCAGTGCAGCCAGGACATGCTGCGAGACATCACCATCCGGTGGAATGTAAAGACTGCAGACGGTAACAGCCTGTGGCGTCCACACGCGTACAGCGACAGCCTCTAAAGGCGTCTGGAGAGGGACAGACTCGCTGTGCAGAGTGTGAAGGACACATATGCAGACGCCACCAGACACCCTTTCATAAGCAGCCCGGTTCTTAAAATAACCCCGATAGCCACGGAGGGCGGGGGTTCGCATTGCTGGAAACCAAGTTTCCTGGAGAGCAATGCAGAAGAAAGGGCGAAGGCTGATAAGTTGGCGGAGCTCAGCTAGATGGTGGAAAAAACCGCCGCAGTTCCACTGGAGGATGATATTGTCCATGGCTGAGAAAGGCGTGAAAGGACTGGGAAGGCAATTTACGCCGCTTGTTCACTCACTGCCACCGATTCAGTACCCATACGATAGGCATCCATGGCGTCTGAGGGACCAGCGAGATCAAGGTCCTCAGCGGACGCTAGAATCTCGACTTCATCCTCAGACGCAGAGCGCGAAAGGTGCGGTGGGGTTGGTGCCACCGCAAGTTCGTTGGCCTTAGAGGTCTTTCTCTTGGACTTCTCTCGCTGAACCTTGGGTTTCACCGGCTGGGAAGGCTTCACTGACTCAGTCTCCGGGACAGAGGAGGATCGTGAAGCCCTACGCCCGGCCGCTGGTGAGGACTTATGCCACTGGCGGCCGTCATCCTTCCCGCTGGTGGAACCCTGGGAAGGGAGGGTCCCAAGGGAACTCTTACGGGCGAGAGTAGCTGAAGAAGTTAGACGCTTCTCCGGATGAGAAACGGGGACGGACGTCCCTGACGGGTGGGAGGAGGTTGCTCCTGAGGTAGGTGGTGCAGGAGCAACCGGTTGGGTAGAGCCCCCCACGGGCAAGGGGGCAGGAGGAGTCTTACTGCTTATCGAGCTGGCTGGAAGTCTCGAAACTGATGGGGCTAGCACAGGTGTTGTAGCAGATGCATAAGAAGATGTCATTCTCACAGGATGGAGTCTCATATTTCCTTTTGGCCTCAGTATAGCTCAGCCGGTCCAGGGTCTTATATTCCATGATTTTGCGCTCTTTCTGAAAGACTTTGCAGTCAGGCGAGGAAGGTGAATGGTGCTCCCCACAGTTGACACAGATGGGAGGCGGGGCACATGGAGTATCGGGATGAGATGGGCGTCCGCAATCTCGACATGTGAGGCTGGAAGTGCAGCGGGAAGACATATGGCCGAACTTCCAGCACTTGAAGCACCGCATCAGGGGAGGGATATAGGGTTTGACGTCACATCGGTAGACCATCACCTTGACCTTTTCCGGTAACGTATCACCCTCGAAGGCCAAGATGAAGGCACCGGTAGCAACCTGATTGTCCCTCGGACCCCAATGAACGCGCCGGACGAAATGAACACCTCTACGTTCTAAGTTGGCGCGCAGCTCGTCATCAGACTGCAAAAGGAGGTCCCTATGGAAAATAATACCCTGGACCATATTTAAACTCTTATGTGGCGTAATAGTAACGTTAACATCCCCCAACTTGTCACAAGCAAGTAACCTGCGTGACTGGGCGGAGGATGCCGTTTGTATCAGTACTGACCCAGAGCGCATTTTAGACAAGCCCTCCACCTCCCCAAACTTGTCCTCTAAATGCTCGACGAAGAACTGAGGCTTTGTGGAGAGAAAAGACTCCCCATCAGCTCTCGTACAAACTAAGAATCGGGGCGAATAACTGTTACCTCCATCCTGAGACTTACGCTCTTCCCACGGCGTGGCCAGGGAGGGGAACGTTTTCGGATCGTACTTCTGAGCATTAAACTGAGCCCGAGAACGCTTAGAGACTGCTGGCGGCTGGCCGCCAGCGAGAGATGATGTACCACGCTTCATTGCGGGTCATCCGCCCTGATGCCACCTACTCCGACCAAGGGCCCTCCCCACGGGCGCCACCCAGCCACAGCAAAGGCCACCTGGCAGGATGGCCGTTGCCGGGAGTCCCGATTCCCCAGGAGGATAGGCATCTACTCCTTGGCATACGTGGGGAGTTAACGGCGCAGCCATCAGTAGAGCGATCCCTGTGTTGTCAGGGGGCTACAACCAAGAGGGTACATGGCGGCCCCACCACAACGGACTGGCTACCGTGCTGGATCTTAGGTGCAAAAAATGTCCAAGGTCGTCGTCGCAGTTAAAAGAAACACTGCAGAGGGCAGCGTGGTAATCGCACCCAGGGACGTATTCTCGCCCAAGAGATCGAAAACGAGCGGGACACCATTGCAACGACGAGCAATCCGGCTAAAGGTCTAATTGCACGACGGATACAGTGCACCATGTAAGGCGCCCTTCCCCAATTGGCTCGCTCTTCGGATAAATTTAGAAAGATGGAGGTCAAACCCGAGAGGGGACCATCACATAAGGCCGAAACATGTGAGACTCCTTTTAGTCGCCTCTTACGACAGGCAGGAATACCGCGGGCCTATTCTAACCCCCGAACCCACAGGGGGGAGTTGAGTTTATATATGTAAAATTAACACATTCAACTTAATTACGACCACGACCATTGTAGGTCAAAAGGCCATAGGTTCAAATGGTTCAAATGGCTCTAAGCACCATGGGAATTAACATCAGAGGTCATCAGTCCCCTAGACTTATAACTAAGTAAACCCAACTAACCTAAGGACATCACACACATCCATGCCCGAGGCAGGATTCGAACCTGCGACCGTAGCAGGGCCATAGGTGATGATAAAAAGAAGTGAGCATACGAGAAAATTTAATATGAATTGTACGAAAAGAGTTGGATCCGCAGATGTGATGTTAGCAATGTACTTTTTGCTTTCCATGTTTGTTTTTCAGGAACTGTGACGCATGGAGTGCAGGGGAAGTGAAAGATCTAGAACATGTTAATACATTAATAAAAATACAATGCAGAGATCATAAACATATAAACAACATATACGATCTTAGTGCACTAGGTAAAGCTAATATCGCAACAATATTAAGTTGCGCCTATCATAACGACATAGTAAACACAATCTGCTTGTTTTTGTAATACTGTGGCACACGGAAAAATTTTGTACGACCGCCACTGGGTCAGACTAACACGGAACATCGAGAGGATAGTAAGAATATTGGTGTGAAAGGTCACAGGCTTGCTTAACTGATGGGTGAATGTCACGGAAATGTTGAAAAATCTTAACTGGCATATACTCGAAGTATAATGCCGTAGCTCTCTTGAGAAAACCTCGCATAGAGCTTTCAGTGCAGAAACAACGAATATTCTTCAGCCCAGAACGTATCTATCTCGTAGGGTTCGTACAGATAAAATACGCCAAACAAAAATTTCGCAGAGGCTTACCAGCAGTCATTCTTCACACGCTCCATCTTTGAATGGAACGGAAGAAAAGGGTACTTCTTATTGCAACATATATTACGCGGAACAATACAAAGTACCCTCTACAGTGCACTTCGTAGTATTAAGCAGGGACGCAGAGATGATCGAAGAATCCTGAACAGTACTGGTGTATAACCATTCCCAGCAATGGCGATACACCATTCTGTAACAGTGGTATTCTGGTGCTGAACGTCCCGGTGGAAACGGAGAAGATTCTGTTGAAGGACAACATTACTAAAATATTCATCTAACGAGGCATTGTGCAGATAGGTAAGACCGCCTAGCCTCTGTGTAAAGGAAGGACTTCGCTTCTCCTCATGTCGAAAGTCAAGTTTTGCGTAGCAGAGTTTCTGTCATACTCTACAATATTAGGCACGTTTTTGTGTCCTGGATGATAATGTCAGAACAGTTAACATTTCCACTCAAGTGGAACATTGGCTTCTCACTGAATACAACTCAGAAATGTACACTGAAGCGTCAAAGAAACTGGTATAGGCGTGCGTATTCAAATACAGAGATATGTAAACAGGCAGAATACGGCGCTGCGGTCGGCAACGTCTATATAAGACAACAAGTGTCTGGCGCAGTTATTAGATCGGTTACTGCTGCTACAATGGCAAGTTATCAAGATTTACGTGAGTCTGAAAGTGGTGTTACAGTCGGCGCACGACCGATGGGACACAGAGCCTCCGAGGTAGCGATGAAGTAGGGTTTTCCCGTACGACCATTTCACGAATGCACCGTGAATATCAGGGATCCGGCAAAACATCAAATCTCCGACATCGCTGCGGCCGGAAAAAGATTCTGCAAGAACGGGATCAACGGCGACTGCAAAGAATCGTACAACGTGACAGAGGTGCGACCCTTCCGCAAATTACTACATATTTCAATGTTGGGTCATCAACAAGTGTCAGCGTGCGAACCATTCAACGAAACATCATCGTTATGCGTTTTCGGAACCGAAGGCCCACTAGTGTACCCTTGATGATTGCACGAGACAAAGGGTTACGCCTCGCCTGGACCCGTCAACACCGACATTGGACTGTTGATGACTGGAAAAATGTTGCCTGGTCGGACGAGTCTCGTTTCAAATTGTATCGAGCGGATGGACGTGTACGGGTATCGAGGCAATCTCATGAATCCATGGACCCTGCATGTCAACAGGGGACTGTTCAAAGTGGTAAGGTTCTGTAATGGTGTAGGGCGTGTGCAGTTGGAGTGATATGAGACCCCTGATACATCTAGATACGACTACGACAGGTGACGCGTTCGTAAGCGTCCTGTCTAATCGCCTGCATTCATTCATGTCCACTGTGCGTTCTGACGGACTTGGGCAATTCCAGCAGGACAATGCGACACCCCACACGTCCAGAATTGCTACAGAGTGGCTCCAGGAACACTCTTCTGAATTTAAACACTCCCGCTGGCCACCAAACTACCAAACATGAACAGTATTGAGCATATCTGGGATGCCTTGCAAAGTGCTGTTCAGATTTTTGGACAGCCCTGCAGGATTCATATTGTCAGTTCCCTCCAGCACTACTTCACAATATGAAGGTCGTCTATCACAGCACAAAAGTATCTATGTACAGACAGCAAACCACTGTTGATCGCGTTTATAATTACAACAGAAATGGAAAGAGAGGTCAAATGTTTTGGAAATGATTCGTCTAAAAGTAAGAAATGAAATGGATAAGAGAAACATTTGAAGCGCCTCATTTGGTGTAACTGATTCGAGCATCATTCAAAGGCGCACCAAAAGTTTCCCTAGTCTAGTTTATTTCTTACTTTTAGATAAGTCATTTCACAAACATCTGACTGTATTTATTTCAGCTTTTTTTTATTTTTAAATTTTCTTCAGAAAGCATGAAATGTAATGTATTTAAATAGCGACCTATATTCTATTATTATTAAGGGTATATTGATTAAGAGAAAGTAGAGAAGTTTCACTTTATGCTGCAATTTAATATTTATTTTTTCAACATGAAAAAATATGACAATTTTTACACCACAGTAACTTTGTATGCGCGAAACAGCCAGAACTTGAAGAGATGAACTTTTTGACATTTCATTTACACAGCTACCAGCAGCCTCGAAACTTCCTGTTAGATTAAAACTGTGTTCCGGTCCGAGACTCGATCTCGGAACCTTTGCCTTTCGCAGGCATGTGCTCTACGGTCTGAGCTACTCAAGCACGACTGAGAACTTCCTCACAGCTAAACTTCCGCCTTCTACCTTCCAAGCTTCACAGAAGTTCTCCTCGCAGGAGACGGGTCGTGAGCAGCGCGTGGGTAGCTCACTTGCTTGAGAAAGGCAAAGGTCCCGAGTTCAAGTCTCTGCCCAGCAGTCAGTGTTAAGCTGCCAGGAAGTTTCATATCAGCGCACACTCCGCTGCAGAGTGAGAACTTCATTCTGCTAGCAGCATCTGCTACTGAAATACTTCAATTTGTAATCGTTTTTTGAGTAATCCTATACGTTCATTATGAAACTTATTTTCCGTCGATGTCTCACAAGTGACAAAAACTGCGTATTAAGATTGCAAAGCACTGATCGTTGCTTCATAAAAGACATTTACAGTAAAATATTTCGAGGACAGATAAAAGCGCTCTACGCAAATCCAGTCCAACTTAGTGAATGATATTCTGAGTACCTAGCAAAAGGTTACGTGACGTGAGGTAATTGCACTTACATTTATGCACTGCACTCACGCTCTTTAAGGCAAGGACGTGCTACGGAACCGACATTTCGCATGCTCCATGTCCGAA
This sequence comes from Schistocerca americana, assembly GCF_021461395.2. Taxonomy (NCBI): domain Eukaryota; kingdom Metazoa; phylum Arthropoda; class Insecta; order Orthoptera; family Acrididae; genus Schistocerca; species Schistocerca americana. The sequence goes on along the minus strand of NC_060120.1, from coordinate 307,303,099 downwards.
GAAATTATCTTTGATCAGATAAACATGGATAGTTAGTTTCATGTTGTGTAAGCCTTTTACGATAGCAGCAAACTTTTTTTCCTTTGCACTGTTTACATTACAAGTTTCTAAAACAAAATGTGGGTTATTCAAGAAAACGAAATATCAATTAAATTTCAAAGTTATCTTTACCGTCTGTAAGACAAGAAGATCAATGTTTAACATACCGTCGATAAGTTGGTCTTTAAGAGACTAAGCACAAGCTCAAGTTGAACGAGGCAGAAAATAGACCGTGCCCTTTCAAAGGTACCGTCTTGCCATTTGTCCTAGCTGATTCAGAAAAACCACAGGAAATCTACAGATGGGCGTCATTAAAACAGGCCCGGAGAACATTTATAAGACTGACACCGAATCGACCCTTGTTAATGAACCAGAGAGCGGCCCGAGTACTTCGCCCTGTTAGTACGTTTGAGTGAGAGGAGCTTACATGCAACGCAATATTGGTACTCACGACAAAACAGCGCGTGTTCATTGTTGAGTGTTATGAGAAGCATAATAAGTGGTAAATGTATTTGGAACTGTGCAAGAGCTTAAGACGAAGTATATTGGCAAAACCGTCAGCAAAATCTGCAATACAAAACTTAGTAGTAAAATGGCGTTAATCAGGCTACGGGACCAAAACCTAATCTTTCTGAAAAGAGTTCGAACAACAGACAACACTGTTCGAATGAAGGAAAGCATGGGAGAAAGTCCGACGAAATCTCAACGCCGTTTATCTGTGCAAGTTGGAAATACGAGATCGTCGCGTCGAAACACCATGCCTCTGTATCCTTGCAAATTTACTGTTGTGCACGAGTTTAAGCGTCCAGGTGAACTTTCGCGTGTTGAGTTCTGTCGGTGGTTTCTGAGTAAAGTGGAATCGAGGCTTTGGATCCTCAGTTTCTCTTTTCTTCGGAAGAGGCCGGCTAAGCTCGTCAGGGTATGTGAACTCACAGAACATGAGCCGTAATGCATCAGAAAATTGTCATCAGTACTTTGAAGAGCCGTTGCATGACCTCGGGGTTGGTGTTTGGTGCGAAGTGTCCGAGGTCCACGTCGTAACACGTCACACTGTTAATGCTAACCGGTATGTCCAGAAACTGTTTAATACATACGTGGAACAACTCACAGAATACCAACGACTGTATGGATATTTTCAGCAGGATGGAGCAAAAGCACATACCACTCTGACAATTTTTTCACGACCGAATGAGATGTGTGGCGGAGGGTATTTTGGGTACCATTGTCACTCCACCCTTTCCTGTCCCAGTCGCGACTGGTTCGCGGGAACGACCATTGCAGGTAATCCTCCGTGTGGGCTCGAATCCCTGTACTTTTATCTTCACGGTCTTTGCGCGAGATAAACGTAAAAGAAAGCTATATATTTGTTACCTTTTCTAGGAACGTACCCTCTCGGAATTTTAACAGCAAAACAACACCGTGGTGCAGAACGCCTCTCTTGATGCATCTGCCACTAGAGTTTGCTGAGCATCTCCGAGACGCTTTCGCGCTTACTAAATAAACCTATAACGAAACGCGCTGTTCTTCTTTGGATCTTCTCCGTTCCTCAACGAATCGCATCTAAAGTGGATGACCTAATGAGCAATATTCAAGTACTGGTTGAACGGGGTTCCTGCAGGCCACCTCCCCTACTGATGAACTACATTTGCTGAGGATTCTTCCATTGTATCTCAGTCTGTCACCTACCTTTTCTGCGATTAGTTTTATGTGGTCGTTTCACTTTGAATCGATCCGTTAAATATGTTGTTAAATATTTTATGGAAGTAACCCCTTCCAGTGATTGTTTTGTAAACTTTCAATCATACAGCAAATGTTCTTTCTGTCTATGCATGCGCAATACGTTATATTTGTTTATGATGAGGGTCAGTTGCCACTCTTGCACCAAGCGTCAATTCTGTTCAGGTCTTCCTGCATTTTGCTGCAATTTTATAGCGTTGCGGCTTCTCTGTATACAACATCATCATCTGCGAAAAGTCTCGTGGGACTTCCAATGTTGTCTACTGTATCATATACACTGAAGCCCCAAAGAAACTGGTCTAGGCATGCGTATTCAAATACAGAGATAAGTAAACAGGCAGAATACGATGCTGCGGAATACGCTGCTGCGGCCGGCAATGCCAATATCAGACAACAAGTGTCTGGCGCAGTGTTACATCGGCTACTGCTGCTACAATGTCAGGTTACCAAGATTTAAGTGACTTAGAACGTGGTGATATAGTCGGAGCACGAGCGATCGGACATAGCATCTCGGAGGTAGCGATGAAGTAGGGATTTTCCCGTATGACTATCTCACGGATGTACCGAGAATATCAGTAATCCGGTAAAACATCAAAATTGCGACAAGACTGTTGCCGGAAAAAGATCCTACAAGAACGGGACCAACGACGACTTCCGCAAATTGCTGCAGATTTCCACGCTGGGCCATGCGAACCATTCAACAAAACATCATCGACACGGGCTTTCAAAGCCGAAGGCCCACTTGTGTACCCTTGATGACTGCGCGACACAAAGCTTTATGCCTCGAGTGGGCCCGTCAACACAGACATTGGACTGTTGACGATTGGAAACATGTTGCCTGGTCGGACGGGTCTCCTTTCAAATTGTATCGAGCGGGTGGACGTGTACGGGTATGGAGACAACCTCTTGAATCCATGGACCCTGAATGTCAGCAGGGGCCGGCCGCGGTGGCCGTGCGGTTCTAGGCGCTCAGTCCGGAACCGCACGACTGCTACGGTCGCAGGTTCGAATCCTGCCTCGGGCATGGATGTGTGTGATGTCCTAAGGTTAGTTAGGTTTAAGTAGTTCTAAGTTCTAGGGGACTGATGACCACAGATGTTAAGTCCCATAGTGCTCAGAGCCATTTGTCAGCAGGGGACTGTTCACGCTAATGGAGGCTCTGTAGAGCTGTGGGGCGTGTGCAGTTGGAGTGATATGTGACCCCTGATAAGTCTAGATACGACTCTGACAGGTGACATGTATGTAAGCATCCATTCATGACCATTGTGCATTTCGACGAACTTGGGCATTCCAGCAGAACAATACGACGACCCACACGTCATGAATTGCTACTGAGTGGCTTCATGAGTCCAAACACTTCGCTGGCTAGCAAACTGGCCAGACATTAACATTATTGAACTTATGTGGGATGTCTTACAGAGTGCTGTTCAAAAGAGATCTCCACTCCCTCGTACTCTTACGGATTTATGGACAGGATTGATGGTGTCAATTCCCTCCAGCACTACTTCAGATATTAGTCAAGTCCATGCCAAGTCGTGCTGTGATACTTCTGCGTGCTCGTGGGAGCCCTACACGATATTAGGCAGCTGTACCATTTTATTTGGCCCCTCGGTGTGTGTGTGTGTGTGTGTGTGTGTGTGTGTGTGTGTGTGTGTGTGTGTGTGTGTGTGTGTGTGTGTGGGTTGGTTTGTGTGTATTGTGAGAAGTAATGGACCTACAACGCTCCATTTGGTAAGCCAGAAGTCACTTGTACGTCTGAAGACTTCTGTCCAATGAGAATCATTCGCTGTGTTCTGTTTGACAAACAGAAACTGTTTGGTCCAGTTATGAAGTTGGCCTGATATACCGTACGCTTATATTTTGTTAACTAGGCAGCAGTGCGAAACTGTGTCAAATGCCTTAACGGAAGTAAAGGAACCCGGCATCTACGTTGCTGCTGGTATCTACCGCATTCTGAGTCTCGTGGCCATCTCTATTGCCTGACGTCTCTCCCTGTGACTCTCACCTGCGGGACACACTGAAAGGTTAAGTGCACCTAACACACTGAGAAAATTACAACAGAACACTGAAAACGCTAATGCTGCTACCTCCCAGGGCAGAGCTGATAACGTGGCTCTCACAGTTTTATAAATCGAGCAAAGCGCTGCATCATCTTCAACGCTGACCGTTTCCAGTACCTTCTGTGGTGTTCCATTAACAAGGGTCAATCGCATGTCAGTCTTATTGTTAATATTTTTCGGGTAAGTTTTATTTTGACCATTCTGTAAATCTGGAAAATCTAAATATGGAAAACCAGCAGTTTAAAGTCTGCACTGTTAAAACAGTAACTACAACAAAAGCAATAGGTCCGAAGTTTCACATCTTTTGCACAACGAAAGGGCACATCTTGAAATCAAAGTCTGCTGCTGTATAACATTCAACACCATTTTGCTCCAACTTGTGTTTTGTTATATGCATGGATCCTCCATGCTGTGTTTTCCACAAGGAGGTAGACACATCGAACTGGTCAACCTTTCCCACTCTTCGATGACGGCCTTCTGGTGTCACTCATTGCGTGAGGAGTGCACCATTCGCTTGATTGCTGCCTTCCGGATGAAGCTGTTCACGAAGTGCGCATGTTCAATATCTCGAAAGGTGAATTCTTTGCCGAAAAGTTTACTGTTTAGCTGGAAAATAGGTTTAAGATTCTGTCCTAATATTGCACAGTTCATGAACTACTCATGATACCGATGAGATGCCTACGACATCCGCACCAATATCGGTCCGCAACAGGAGTGATACATCTGAAAGGGATCCACAGTCCCTTACTATGAGATAACGGTACGGTACTTTGCTCGCACGGGTGGAGGATAGGCAAAGAATCGATTTTCAGGCGCTGAGAGCAGCAAGTGAGTAAGTAGTGGTGTTGTTGTCAGAAGCAGCTGAGTAGTAGTGTCGTCGTCTTAATGGCGCAGCGGGAGGTGGTGTACTGAAATATCGTACCGGCTAAGTGTAGGTAACCCCACCGCCGTGCGTTGACCTTCAGCGAACCGTAAGAATTGTGTCGACTAGCGACAAAGTATCTATTTCACCAAGAAGTGTTTATAAATATGGAGTGCCGAAAATACGCGTTCGCCTCAGTAGCGCCGGCCTATAGATTGCAGTGAGGATCGCGCGTGCAGATTATTGCCGGAGGTAAAATCTTCCCGTCAGAGCACATAAATGGCGAATATGATCCTGTTTAAAAGATCCTTACAGAAAAGTGGGGGACAAGCTGTCTCAATCCTAATCCCGCCTTCCACACAAAAAGCGTGTACCGCACGTATAAACACTTTTTGAAACTGTCTGGGGCACGTAGGTAAATTCACATATGAGTAAACTGGCAGCTTTCTGGCAAACTGTTTGGAAAAACAGAGCGACGGGAAATCTTTCTCGCCGCTATATCACATGTAATGTATTGCAAGTCGGAAAAAGAAAGCTATAGAAATCGTAGCACTGTAAAAGATAAGTAAATCTCATGCATCGAAGAGTAGGGTACAGATAATATTTCTCGAATTAGTGCAAATATGGCGTAAATATTACTGAAATTTTGTTTTTGTTTTATTGATACATGTTAAGCAATAATGTAAACTTTAATGTAATCTTTTGAATAGTTTTATACGATTTTTTTTAAGTAGTCGGCTTTTCCATGTTTTAAACCAATAACTGGAAAACGGAACCGTAACACAATTATTCATTCTGTACTGTTTGTCGGGAATGCAAATTCTTACAGTGTTAGTAAAGGTTATAACGAGCAAGTGCCCGCATTTTTGGTTGTTGAGAAGCTTAACTCCATCGTGGAAGACGCACCAATGTTGAAGATGAAACCAAGTCAAAAACTCCTAACACTCCTACCACGGACGGAATCAATGAGTAAGTTTACCGTACAGTTTTTCACAATCGTCAATCGTAGGTGTACGAAATGCTGACTGCATAGGCATATCGGAGGGAAGGTGAGGAAAATTTGCGCGTCACGTCTCGTCGACTGTGAGATCTTTAGACATGGAGCAGAGCTCACAAGAGGACCGCACCAGCCAGTCATCACCGATTTCATGCAAACTTGTCCGCAGCTCGTGGTCTCGCTGTAGCGTTCTCGCTTCCCGATCACGGAGTCCCGGGTTCGATTCCCGGCGGGATCACGGATTTTCACCTGCCTCGAGATGACTGGGTGTTTGTGTTGACCTCATCATTTCATCATCATTCATGCAAGTGGCAAAATTGGACTGAGAAAAGTTGGGAATTTGTACGGGCGCTGATAACCGCGCAGTTGAGCGCCCCACAATCCAAACATCACCATCATCATCATTGTTCAAATTTAAGGGGTATGCGAGTTTGGCAAGAAATGAAAGTGTCAAAAGTAGGAGCTCCAGATCGCCAAGCGTTTAGAAAAAATAGCATTTTTGGCACGGGTCGGGCGAGGCATGAGGCATTTACGTTAGTGTAATTTCTAAGCAGCGGTTGACGCAACGGAAACAGTACAGGACGGTAATCCGTGTGTCGTGGGATCGAATCCCTACATGTAAGATTTTTTTATTTCAATTTTTACTTTACTTACATAGTTAGTAAACTAAAATAATGCCCAATATACTGTATTTATCAATATTTTCATAAAAGGTATGAAAAGTAAGGGCATACGAAAATTTTGGATTGCGAATAAATTTTTAGCACGAGGTTGTAAGGCGTACGCGAGAATTTCGTATACAAAATTAGATACTTTTATACAGTTGGTGATTAACACGCGCTGGGGTGATACTAATCGTAAAAACAGGGGCAGCAGTAATTTTCTCGGCATTTTTCACGCATTATAAATGCCTCATTTTTGCCCGAACGCTTTAATTACAACCATTTATTGGAAAAAAGGCTGCGAGGACGGGTCATGAGTTTTGCTCGGCTAACTCCGTCGGTACAGCACTTGCCCGCGAAAGGCACAGACCCCAAGCTCGAGTCTTCATCCGTCACATAGATTTAATCTCCCTGGAAGTTCCGTTACTGGAAATCTGCAGCCCCGAATTTTCCTTTGTTCTTTATTTTCACGACTTTTTTGAATATACTAATCAATACAATACAGTGAGCATTATTTAAGTTTACTTGCAGCGTAAGTAACGTAAAAATTGAAATAAAAAAGGGTCCAAATAGCGACTCGACCGTACAAAACTGATTACCGTATGTACCCTTTCTGTTGCGGCAAACGCTGCTTAGAGATTTCACTAACGTAAATGTCGCATGTCTCGCCCGATCCGCGATAAAAATTCTAATTTTTCTAACCGCTTGGCCATCTTAACGTCGCACTTGCCACTTTCGTATCTGGACAGCACCTGCATATACCACAAATTTGGACGAAATCGGTGATGACAACTAGGTGCAGTCTCCTTGCCAGATAGGGAAAAGATGGTGGTAAGAAATCCACTGTGGTGTTTTTCAAAGGAACCAACCCGGAATCACCCTTTATCATCAGAAGAAAGACGGAGTTCATTTTACATTAAGAATTAATTATCAGACAGCAGTATATAAGATGGAATTCGCTATTATTTAATGCAGGCCAACAACGCGAATGGAAACCCTATTTTTAAGAAATGCTTGGACTGTTTTAAACAAAATAATCCATATGATGCTGTGCGTCGATCTTGTTAGTATGGACGCGACGTAGGTCAGCCAGCTCACGCCAGAAAAGAAATTGCAACAAACGTGGCAGCGGAAAGCTGATGTCCCTGCTCCAAAAGAAGCGAAGTGTGTTTAATTTGTAGAAAGATTCTGTTCTAGGATTCCAAAGGAATTGCTATCATTGACTACCTTACCTTCATCCATTCATAGGTTAAAGCAGGATGCAGCGAAAACACACTTATCTTCTGGGCCAACTGAATGAAGGATTGCTGAATGTAATCATTTTAAGGATGATTACTCACACTGCAGCTTAGTGTGCACTGATCTGAAACTTGCTGGCGAATTAAGCCTGTGTACCGGGCCGGAACTCCCACCTCCGACCTTTGCTTTTCGCAGGCAAGTGCTCTACCGACTGTTCTATCCAAGCACGGTTAGGGAGACAAGGTACTGGCGGAAGTAAGCCTAGTAGAGCACTTCCTCGCGAAGGGCAAAGGTCCCAGGCTGGAGTCCCGGTCGGGCAAAAAGTTTTAGTCAGCCAGTAGAAAAACAAGGACATTGCATCATAATACGGAGGCACTTTGTAGATGAGAAAAATCAGAGTTTTGAAATGTTAATTGGAATATCTGTACTATTTATCATATGGTTTCCACCTGTTCTCACATCTGGTTAACGAAAAACGTTTTTAGACCAATTACGAGACTATGACATTCTCGGGTGTCTATTATGTCGGGATAAGTTGCCCGACCCGGTACAACCTGGTCTTTTCGACGATCGAATACTTGTCCTTTTCTCAGCAATTCAGCTTGATCGTGATGACTGAAGTCTAACGCAGACTGTGAACTATGTCACGTTCCTGGCGTTCCGCATTCGTTCGAAGCAAATTTATTTAGTGACGTACATTCTATGCTCAAAAAGATCGTAGTTCTACCTAACTTCTTGGTGTTGTTGTTGGTCTTCAGTCCTGAGACTGGTTTGATGCAGCTCTCAATGCTACTCTATCCTGTGCAAGATTCTTCATCTCCCAGTACCTACTGCAGCCTACATCCTTCTGAATCTGCTTAGTGTATTCATCTCTTGGTCTCCCTCTACGATTTTTACTCTCCACACTGCCCTCTAGTACTAAACTGGTAATCCCTTGATGCCTCAGAACATGTCCTACCAACCGATCCCTTCTTCTAGTCAAGTTGTGCCACAAAATCCTCCCCAATTCTATTCAATACCTCCTCATTAGTTATGTGATCTACCCATCTAATCTTCAGCATTCTTCTGTAGCACCACATTTCGAACGCTTCTATTCTCTTCTTGTCTAAACTATTTATCGTCCATGTTTCATTTCCATACATGGCTACACTCCATATAAATACTTTCAGAAACGACTTCCTGACACTTAAATCAATACTCGATGATAACAAATTTCTCTTCTTCAGAAACGCTTTCCTTGCCATTGCTTATCTACATTTTATATCCTCTCTACTTCGACCATCATCAGTTATTTTGCTCCCCAAAAAGCAAAACTCCTTTACTACTTTATGTGTCTCATTTCCTAATCTAATTCCCTCAGCATCACCCGACTTAATTCGACTACATTCCATTAACCTCGTTTTTCTTTTGTTGATGTTCATCTTATACCCTCCTTTCACGACACTGTCCATTCCGTTCAACTGCTCTTCCAAGTCCTTTGCTGTCTCTGACAGAATTACAATGTCATCGGCGAACCTCAAAGTTTTTATTTTTCCTCCATGGATTTTAATACCTACTCCGAATTTTTCTTTTGTTTCCTTTACTGCTTGCTCAATAAACGGATTGAATAACATTGGGGAGAGGCTACAACCCTGTATCACTCCTTTCCCAAGCACTGCTTCCCTTCCATGCCCCTCGACTGTTATAACTGCCATCTGCTTTCTGTACAAATTGTAAATAGCATTTCGCTCCCTGTATTTTACCCCTGCCACCTTCAGAATTTGAAAGAGAGTAACCTAACTTGTAGAACACACAAATTTGTTGTCTTCTACAACAGGTTCAATAGTTTCTATCAGTTCTTTACTGAGCGACAAACGGAGACATGAGCTTCCTGAAAGATAGAACACTCTCTGCCGTATTGGGGATACAAGACAACTTAGACAAATTTCTAGTTAGTGTGATAAATGACAGCTAGCTCTCAATGTAGAAAAATGTAAGATAAGTAGCAAAAACAAACACATAATGATCGCGCACAGCATTAATAGTGTGCTTCTTGACACAGTCACGTCGGCTGAATATCTAAGCGTAACGCTGCAAAGCAACAAGAAATGAAATGAGCTTGTAAGGATTCTTGTAAGGAATCCGAATAGTCGGCTTCGGTTTACTGGGAGAATTTTAGGGAAACGTGGTTCACCTGTAAAGGAGACCGCATATGGGAGACTGGTGCGACCCATTGTTGACTACTGCTCGAGTGTTTGGGATCCGCACGAGGTCGGAATGAAGAGGCGGGCTGCTAGATTTGTTACCAGTAGGTTTTAACAACACGCAAGTGTTACGGAGATACTTAGGGACTCAAATAAGAATCTTTGGAGAGAGGTGACGTTCTCTTCGAGGAGCTGTATTGAGAAAATTTAGAGGATAGGCATGTGAGACTAACTGCAGAACGGCTCTACTGCCGCCAACGTACATTTCTCGTAAGAACCATGAAGATAAGATTAGAGAGATTAGAGCTCGTACGGAGGTATACCGACTGACGTTTTTCCCTCGCTCTATTTGCGAGTCGAACCGGAAAAGAAATGACTAGTAGTGGTACGGGGTACCCTCCGCCATGCGCTGTACGGTGGATTGTGGGGTATTTATGTAGAAGTAGACCAAATCCAGCTATTGCCTTTCACAAAGTAAGGCAGAAATCCGGGTTTGGTACCTGTTTCAATCCATGTAATATTAGCCACGGTAACAATGAGGAAAAGCGAATGGTCTGGTTATTCCGATGAAGTATAATCTCACGTGCACGAAATTTACTTAGCGCCCGGCTTTGTATGTGCCGAGACATTGACAAAACGGTAGCCTAACTGATAATCGAAAAGTGAGACTGAATGCTTGACATCCGAAACAAGGTTTAACTTTTACTGTGCAAGTGAGGCAATAAAACATTTCTACAGTTTTAATATCTCCGTAAGTTTCTCAAGAGCGAACACCCCGCAACAGAACGACATTCATTTTGGTCGCGTGATTCATGTTCAAGTCTGCCTCCGTGGTTGAGTTGTCAGCGTAGCTGACTGCCATGCACAGGTCCCGGGTTGGATTCCCGGCACTGACAAGGATTTTTCCTCGAGGGGGGGGGGGGGGGGGGGACTGAACCAGGATGCACTAAACCTCGTAATGCAAGATGGGAATCTACTTTGTCGAATAGAGGCGGTTCCAGGTGACGAAAACTGACAGTGGCCAAGAGAGCGGTGTGCCTACCCTCCGCGCCCCTCCCCATTGCACCAAATGACGCCATTGGCGAGGATTACACTGCGATCAATCGGTACAAATGGGCCCACCAGAGCCTGTGAACGGAGTTTACAGCTTCACCCACTGTAGAAAAACTAACTTCCTGACGCGTTCGCTTATTAGTTTCTCAACAGCATTTACACCAGCGCAAAAATAACACTCCACAACCCTTCGAAGTAAGCCAACAGGAGAAACTCAAAACACGTAGGGGGTTGTACACACATCAAGAAAAGGTTTTGCATCACCCAGGTTCCCAGAACAGCTGAAAATGGGCGTTGACTGTGGATATTGTATCACAGTCACAGTGCCTTTGACTGTTCAGAGATGTCACCAAACCCGCCCAAACATGTAAAGAACCATGCATAAGCAGCACCTGTTAGACGGAGAGGGTCCGACAGCCGATCAGTTCCAGTCATTCCACCAGGAAGGAGGTACTCAGTTCGTGTTGTCTACAGTTCAACCATACCGAGACGGTCCATACCGCGGTTCGGTCGCGTCCGCATTGTTACTTTGTGCCAGGAAGGGCTCTCAACAAGGTAAGTCTCCAGGCGTCTCAGAGTGAACCAAAGCTATGTTATTCGGATATGGATATGGAGCGAGGCATGTCATCGACAGTTCCTGTCTTTCTGTAAAGACATGCCATAATCCGTAGGTAGCGGTCATTCACTGCAGACCGCTACCTACGGATTATGGTTCGGAGGAACCCTGACAGCAACGCCACCATGTTGAATAATCTACATCTACAAATATACTCCGCTAGCCACCAAGCGGTGTGTGACGGAGGGCACAATTCGCGCCAAAGTCATATTCCCTCCTCCTCCTCCTCCTCCTCCTCCTCCCCCCCCCCCTCCCCCCCTCCCCCCTTTGTTCCACTCGCGGATCGCGCGAGGGAAAAACGACTATCTGAACGACTCAGTACGAGCTCTAATTTCCATTATCTTTGAATGGTGATCATTGCGCGATTTGAAAGTTGGTGGTAATAATATATGCTCTACATTCTCGGTGAAGATAGGATTTCGGAATTTAGTGAGCAGCCCCTTCCGTTTAGAGCGCCGTCTATCTGCAAGTGTGTCCCACTTCACACTTTCTATGAGATTTGTAACGCTCTCACGATGGCTAAATGTACCAGTCACGAATCTTGCCGTTCTTCGTTGGACCTTCTCAATCTCTTGAATCAGACTCAACTGGTAAGGGTCCCATACAGACGAACAATACTCCAAGACTGGACGAACTAACGTATTGTAAGCTATTTCCTTTGTTGAAGGACTGCATCACTTCAGGATTCTACCAATATACTGCAATCTAGAGTTCGCATTACCCGTTACTTGTGTAATCTGATCCTTCCATTTGAGATAATTTCGAATAGTCACATCCAGATACTTGACGGATGTTACCGCTTCCAAAACTGGGCATGTATTTTGTACATTAACGAGGATTTTCTCCTTGTTATACGCAGTAGGTTACACGTACTAATATTGAGAGGTAACTGCCAGTCATTACACCATGAATTTATTTTCTGCAAATCCTCATTGATTTGTTCACAACTTTCGTGTGATACTACTTTCCTGTAGACTACAGCATCATCGGCAAACAGTCTAATGCCGCTGTCAACACCTTCAACCAGAACGTTTACGTAAATCGTAAAAAGCAGCGAACCTATTACGCTCTCCTGGGGCACACCTGAAGTTATGCTTGTTGCTGCTGAAGTCACCCCGTTCAGGGCGACATACTACCTGTTAGAAAACTTTCCATCTAACCGCATATATCATCGGATAGACCGTAAGCGCGCACTTTTTGGAGCAAGCGACTGTGCGGACCCGAGTCGAACGCCTTTCGAAAGTCGAGAAATATGGCATCAACCTGGGAGCCGGTATCTAGAGCTTGTTGTATATCGTGCACAAAGAGGGCTAGCTGTGTCTCGCATGACTGCTGTTTCCTAATTCCGTGCTGGTTTCTGCAGATGAGCTTCTCAGAGTCTATAAAGGTCATTATGTCTGATCACAAAATATGTTCCACGATTCTACAACAAATCGATGTCAGTGAAATTGGCCGGTAATTATGTGCATCCAATTTTCTACCCTTTTATAGATTCTTATGACCTGGGCCTTCTTCTAGTCCCGTGGAACTTTCCGTTGTTCCAATGATCTCTGATAGATGATGGATTAGAATGGTGCTATATTTGTAGCATAGTCAACAAATAATCTTACGGGGATACCGTCTGGGCCAAATGCCTTCCTGGCGTCTGAGGATCTTAACTGTTTTACAATCCCAGATACACTAAACTCTATGTCAGCCATCCGTGTGTTTGTTCGATAGTTGAAAGAGAAAATGGTGCTGCAGTTCTCTACCGTAAACGAGTTTTTGAAAGCTAGGTTTAGAATTTCGACCTTTCTGTTTATCATCATCAGTTAAATTACCCGTACTGTCAACAAGAAAAGATATTGAATTATTTGTAGCGTTCATAGATTTTACGTACGACCAAAATTTTTTGGGGTTATTTTTAGAATCTGCAGATAAAATATTGCTTTCAAATTCGTTAAAAGAATCTCTCATTGTCCTTCTGACAGCTGCTTTCATTTAGCATAATTTCTGTTTGTCAGCGGGGCAGTGACTACGTTTAAAACGACTGTGCAAAATTCTCTGCTTTCTCAGCAATTTCCTAATATGTTTGTTGTGCCAAGGTGGATCCTTTCCTCCCCTATATTTTTGCTAGGCACATACTTCTCTAGCACATTGTGGACAATATCTTTAAATTCCGACCAAAGATTCTCAATATCTGTGTGTCCCGCGGTGAATGCTTGGAGCTGACTATGAAGATATTCATTAATGACTCTTTTATTGGTTTTCCAAACTAGAAAAATCTACGCTGTTTCTTTGGTCTTTTTGCAACTTCCACTGACATAGAAGCCACAACGCCATTAAGGTCGCTAATACCTTCTTCTAGATTAACTTCCTCAAAAGATCATGGCTGTTTGCCGCCAAGATATCGAATACCATCCTTGTCTGATTGACAGCTCTATCCAGACTATTTCACATTCCGACCCGGTATCGATCTCAACTGCGTTTAAACAGCTTTTAACTGCAATGAGCACACCACCTCCCATAGCATCAGTCCTATCTTTCCTAAACATTGTCCAATCCGAGTTCAAAATTTCACTGATTTTTATGTCTGGTTTCAACTAGCTTTCGGTACCTAATACAATATTGGCATTGCTACTGCTTATTTCGGAGAGCAACTCGGGGATCTTGCTACAGACACTTCGACAATTTACTAACATGAGATTAAGCATATTTAAATCCTTTGGAATGGCCTGTTTAGGCGAACTAACAATTTTTACAGTTGGCATACCCACATCAGTGACATGAACTGGTAATTTTTCAGGCTGACGGTTTGTTTCCGTGGGGACGAACCTAACCTAAAAAGAAGAAAAAACCATGTGCATGCCACAAGTACTGTGGTACCCATGTAGCTGCTTCCTGTGTGTAGTGAACACCTGACCTATCGAGGGACGTCCTATAACCTTACACCCCATAGCGTAGGTCGAGGAATCTGCTTTTCGTGCAGCCACAGGAGGTCGTGTTACGACTCGAACTGTGCGCAGTAGGCTGCATGATGCTCAACTTCACTCCCGACGTCCATGGCGAGGTCCATCTTTGCAAACACGACACCATGCAGCACGGTACAGATGGACCCAACAACATGCCAAATGGACCGCTCAGCATTGACATCACGTTCTCTTCACCGATGAGTATCGTTGATGCCTTCAACCAGACAATCGTCAAAGACGTGTTTGGAGGCAATCCGGTCAGGCCGAACGCTTTAGGCACACTGTCCAGCGAGTGCAGCAATGTGGAGGTTCCCTGCTGTTTTGGGGTGGCATTATGTGGGGGCCAACGTACTCTGCTAGTGGTCATGGAAGGCGCCGAAACGACTGTACGATATGTGAATGCCATCCTCCGATCGATAGTGCAACCATATCGGCAGCATATTGGCGATGCATTCGTCTTCCTGGACGACAATACGCGCCCCCATTGGCACATCTTGCGAATGACTTCCTTCGGGATAACGACATCGCTCTCCAGAAATGAACCCTATCGAACATGCCTGGGATGGAATGACAAGGTCTGTTTATGAACGACGTGACCCACCAACCACTCTGAGGGATTAACGCCGAATCGCCGTTGAGGAGTGAGCCAGTCTGGTCCAACTGTCCCTTGGATAAACTTGTGGATAGTATGCCACGACGAATACAGCCATGCATGGAAGTGATGTGATGCAAAACTTTTTTTAATGTGTGTTGTATATCCCTAGAGTAATCATTTACAGCTGGTTCTTGAAAATTTGTTAACAGACTTTTTCGAGTGAGTTTATGTCTGTCTTCGAGAGAATGCTAGTTCAGTTCCTTCAGCATCTCTGTGACACAGTCCCATGGATTAAACAAACATGTGACCACTCGTGCTGTCCTTCCCTGTATATGATCAATATCCCCTGTTAGACCTATATGGCACGTCCCACACACTTGAGCAATATTTTAGAATGGGTCGCACGAATGATTTGTAAGCCATCTCTCTTGTAGACTGATTGCACTTCCTGAGTATTCTAGCAATAAACTGAAATCTACCACCTGTTTTACCCACGCCTGAAACTATGTGATCGTTCCATTTCATATCCCTACAAAGTTTTACAGCCACATATTGGTATGCGCTCGCCGATTCCAACAGCGACTCATTGATATTATATTCATAGGATACTACGTTTTTTCGTTTTGTGAAGCGCAAAGTTTTTCGTATCTGAACATTTAGAGCAAGTTGCCAATCTCTCCACACGTTGAAATCTTATCAAGGTCTGACTGAGTATTTATGTAGCTTCTCTCAGATAGTACTTCATTATAGGTAACTCCATCATCTGCAAAAAGTGATGCGGCTGAAAACAGCAGTAAACAATAGACACACATTTAGTACACAGTCAGTACCCACGAACAAAACTACGATTGCGGCCCCTAAAAAATTATAACACTTGAGGAACCGTGTTTTCCTTCGTAGTTATACAAAAGTGGGAAACAATGTAGTTTTTGTTCCGTTGACGTGTGTCATTGAAAGACAATACAAATTTAACATTCCTCTACCTACATTAAAATGTACAGCAATTGGCAGGATACCTGTAATCGCATTAGCGACGTAGTTGGTGAAAAGTTTTACGCGCACTTGTTAGTATCATGCGATAATGACCAAGTGATTACTTCACTTATAGGGGGCGTTAAATTTTCGTTAAACATCTGAATAAAAAATCATTACCACCTGTCATCGACAGCAACAAATATTGGACACTACTGTCTGAAGCTGTTAAACCCTGAAACAACAGTGTTTAGTATCATATCAATGTTTACACTAACAACAAAAGCAATTTTAGAAGAAACTGAACACTTTTTCATAGATTGCGTTTTAGCCCCCCACCCCCTCCCTACCCGAGTTGAATATATCTAATCACATAAAATACCTCCATGAACTGAAAGTAAGCATTCGATTCTGATATTCTCAGACTGATTGCACATCTTTGTTAATTTTTAGGTCTAGCATGATATAGAACACTATAACACATGCGTTAATGAAATTTCAATAATCACTGCTATACGGGGTAGAGAAAGTGGATGTCGTCATAAACCTAATGTGCCCGCGAAACAGCGCGATGTATATTGAAACGAATTATCTAAAGCCAGCGGCAAGCGTCCGTTTCCTCAATAATTCACAGTCGATACACATGTAAAAACTGAGTCGTCAACAAAATTTTACAGAGCAACAAAATATTACACGCAGAAATTGTGTAGCAGACAACACAGGTGTACCGTACTGTAAAAATTTCTCTTCAGAAGTCCTCATTTTTCGTCCTTTGTACTTCAAGCCTGTGGTAATTTTACTGTCTGAGAAAGACTTTATTTCGGCCACAGTATATGAACTACTGTGTGGAATGGTGTAATTCATTTCTAAATAATGACACAAACAACTAATACTAAAGTTCTGTCTACAGCTGTCTGTCACTTAAACCGAAGAATGTCATTGTGACTAAATCGTTGCTAATCTTTCACTGCAAACAACATTGTGCACGCTAGTGATTTTTCTCATAATGGATGGTCGGTACAGTTTCAATAAGCACGGAAAGGTCTCTAACAAACTAATTTTGGCGCCTTCTTACCTTTCGCTTTTGTGTTGTCAATTCTGGGGGTCTGCCAAAATCAGCTGGGTGCGCAAAGCGCTCAAACAGAAATACAGTTACACAGTCAAAACAAAGCACATCGATACTTCGCGAAAAATTCAGCGCTACCACTACACGAATTCTTTCTCGATCTGTCACAATATAAAACAAAAGGAATGTCACATTGAACTTAATTTGAAAAAAATGCGGAAGTTCTGTGACCAACGATTTATCTTTTTTTTCATTTCCCTGTATTGCTAATAATTGTCATGTAGTTGTTCTAGCAAACAAACATTAATTACAGTGAGAGAATTTCTCCAGCGAAGTGTGAACCAACGATTTATGTATATTAACATGAGAATTACGGTTGTCCTATACATTCCAAGGATGTGAAGAACCGGACGTACTAATTAAAGATAGCCTACACGTCGTTGACACACTGTGCTATAATTAAGGCGTCTTCTGAACGGCTTGCATTTCATCGTAACAACTCATACGTCGAGACTTGTAGACACATCCTATACTTGCACGTTTGTTGTGGGCAAAGAAAAGATACATGTATTGGGTGACGCTGAGCCTTCATTCAAACATAAAATGTGAAATTCTCTAGCGAAATCGTGAATATGGGCATTTATCATGTGATTTACGCGCTTTGAGCCTTGTATTGTAACAAGTATTTCGTACATTTATTTAGGATTATATCATTACTTATCTATACACCGTACAGTCATGGAGATATTTGCGGATTCATAAGCACAGCTCGTGTTGCAGAAGAAAATGCGGTTGGAACGTGATTGTGATGCCCTTCACAACACCCCACCCCCACCCCCTAAAAAAAAAGAGGTGCATGGGAACAGTATGGTACCTCTATAACAGGAAACTTGTTTTGTTCATAATAAAAGTGATAAATGTGTTCACTATTTACTACAAAGATAGTTGTAAGAAGGCCTGGTAATCCAGCTGAGGCCACTATGAATAAATAACAGTTTTGCACAATTTGTAAGTATAATATTGGACAAATTAAAGATAAGGTTGTATGCCTACTAATAAATCTATTACATCAAGGTGTATGCAATTAATTCAACTATGTAATTAGCACATAGCAAATTAAGCAGGTGAAAGGGAATATAAACAGATTGACAGCAAGTGCAAGAGGGCTTACTAGGAATGGCTAGAGGGCAAGTATAAGTATTTAGAAGTATGTTTCGCTATGGGAAAGATGGATAGATGCCACATAGAGAACAATTAAAGAGGACTTTGGGGAAAAGAGAAGCAGCTGTATGAATATCAAGAGCTCAGATGGGGAACCAGCCCTAAACAAAGGAGGGAAGCTGAAAGGTGGAAGGAGTATGTAAAGGACTATGCAATAGATATGAACTTAAGGCAGTGTTATAGAAATGGAAGAGGACGTAGATGAAGGTGAGATGGGAGATCTGATACTGTGAGAAGAATTAGGCAGAGCATAGAAATACCTAAGTCGAAACAAGGCCCCAGAAGTAGACGACAATCCATCAGAATTACTGATAGCCTTGGGAGAGTCATCCTTGACAGAACTCTTCCATCTGGTGTGCAACATGCATGAGACAGGTGAAATACCCTCAGACTTCAGGAATAATATAATAATTCCTATTCCAAAGAAAGCTGTTGAAAAAAAAATCTTCACAGAAGAGTAGAAAAACTGGTAGAATCTGACTCTGATGAAGACCAGTTTGGATTCTGGTGAAATGTAGGAGCACATGAGGCTATACTGACCATACAACTTATCTTAGCAGATGGGTTAAGGAAAGGCAAACCTACATTTATAGCATTTGTAGACTTAGAGAACACTTTTGACAGTGTTGATTGCAACACTCTCTTTGAAACTCTGAAGTTGGGAGGGGTAAAATACAGGGAGCAAAAGGCTATTTACAACTTGTACAGAAACCAGATGGCAGTTATAAGAATGTAGGGGCACAAAAGGGAAGCAATGGTTGAGAAGGAATTGAGACATGGTTGTAGCTTATCCTCAATGTTATGCACTATGTACATTGAACAAGAAGTAAAGGAAACCAAAGAAATATTTGGAGAGGGAATTAAAGTACAAGGAGAAGAAATAAAAACTTTGAGGTTTGCTGATGACATTGTAATTCTGACAGAGACAACAAAGGAGATGGAAGGGCAGTTGAATGGAATGACCAGTGTCCTGAAAGGAGGAGATAAGATGAACATCAACAAAAGCAAAATAAGGATAATGGAATGTAGTTGAATTAAGTCAGGTGATGCTGAGAGAATCAGATTAGAAAATGAGTCACTTACAGTAGTAGATGAATTTTGTTAATTGGGGTAGCAAAATAACTGATGATTTCCAATGTAGAGAGGATATAAAATGTAGACTGGCAACAGCAAGAAAAGTGTTTCTGAAGAAGAGAAATTTGTTAAAATCAAAAACATATTTAAGTGTTAGGTAGTCTTTTTTGAAGGTATTTGTCTGGAGTGTGGTCATGTATGGATGTGAAACATGGATGATAAAAAGTTTAGACAAGAAGAGAATAGAAGGTTTTGAAATGTTTTGCTGCAGAAGAATGCTGGAGATCAGGTGGGTGGATCATGTAACTAATGAAGAGATAGTGAATAGAATTTGGGAGACAAGAAAATTGTAGCACAACTTGAGTAAAAGAATGGATCGGCTTATAGGACACATTCTGAGACATCAAGTGATCACCAGTTTAGTATTGGCGGGACGTTTAGGGGTAAAAATTATAGAAGGAGACAAAGCAATGAATACAGAAATCAGATTCAGATGCTTGTAGAATGCAGTAGTTATTTGGAGATGAAAAGGCTTGCACAGGGTAGAGTAGCATGGAGAGCTGTATCAGACTAGTCTTTGGGCTGAAGACCACAACAACAACAAATTAGCAAACATTATATTATGTTACATACATACTTTAAATAATAATATGGTAATGCATATTTGTTTTTAACAATGAAGGTGAAAAATAATATCTGATATGATGGGAACATTTTCCTTCTTATAATTAATAAATACTAAAAATTTCATTACATTCTTTACTAAATGTAGAAAACGAGCAGAAACTGAAAGAATAACTAACCAGCTGGTAGCGAGTAATTGAAAAAGCAGGTATGGAAATAAGCTTAACAAAAAGAGAAGTATGAAAATGAGCAGGGAAAATGAAGAAATGAAGGTTATGCAATGGAATAATTGTAAAAGAAGTAGGTGCTTTCAAGTGTCTAAGAAGTCAGTTAATGGAGAAAGGAAAGATTAAGGATGAAATTTCAGAGAGAACAGAAAACTGTTCAGATTTTATTATTGTGTAGTGGACATAATTAGAAATTGGAAAATACCTGCCAGAGCTAAGATCATGATGTAAGAGTCATATTATATGCCAGGTTTGACCTATGGATCAGAATGTTGAACTTGGAGAAAGAAGATCTGCGAAAAATACAAGCAACAGACATGCACTTTCTACGAGGGATACTCGGTAAGATGAGAAGCAACAGTGAAATGATATGAAACGTCCTGCAGATCCGCCCCCTAAAAGAAACTTTGGAGAGTAACAGGCTTAAATGGTTTGGCCTCATTAAAAGAATGGAAAGAAAAAGACTTCTGAGAAGGACCCTGGAATGGGTAGAATCTGGATGAAGACCAATTGGAAAACCATGTACAAGACGGAGAGATCACAGGAAGGGTTATGTGAACCAAAGAGTACTGCAGTGTGAGGAGATGCTAAATAATAGACTGTGAGAGAAAGAATCTTGGAAGACGCCCTGTGAACAACCTGCACAAGCAGAAACATTTTAGGAAGAAGAAGACTAAATGACACACAATTGTAAAGCATAGATACATAAGTGTACTTTCATTTACAGCATGAAGCAACTCAATTAGAGTTTCTTTAAATTCTAGTGAGAAACATCTGGATTTCTGTTTTATTCTTTAATTAGATCTGGTTGTTAATGAAGGATATGTATTCTGACACGTGGAACACTTTTTTTTTTGTATAAGAAGTTGTTGTTTAATTCATCATCTTCCATGGATCCTATTAAGAAGAAGACCCTCCATGGATGTTACATGAATGAAGGTACATTGGTGCATGAGCTTCTGGAGCAGGAGTCACATACAAATGAGTTTTGTTGGTGTAGTCCTGTGCCCTGTTGTAAAATAATTGTTACAAAATGGATAAAAGCAGCCTTTCACTCATGGATACAGTTGCTGAAACATTGGTCTTATCCATCCAGTGACAGACACTTTAGACATGACACAATTTTACACCCAGAAAACTTTTATATGTCAACTGAATCAAGGTATACAGTAACAAAAGTCAAGCACTGATCTTCAAACAGTCCAAATCAAAAATTATTTGGTTAGTATCCATCCAGTCCAGATAACAGTAGCTGTAAGTGACCTGTGTAAGTGACAGGTGGGAGTATTTAAATCCTAGTGATTAACTGCAATGAGGTTCCAGAGTCTGAAGTGCCTCTAAAAAGGCGTGGAGCTCACAGAGTGTCTGGAAAAGACTCAGTAACAAGGGTGAGCATAAACTCGAAATTGGTTCCTTCTGTCGACCACTATACTCACCTTCAAATGTAACTGAAAACTTAAGAGAAAATCTGAGTTCACTAATATGTAATTTCCTCAATCATAGTGTCATCACTGGAGGAGACTTTAATTGTCCAACAATAAATTGGGAAAATTACAGTTTTGTAAAAGGTTGGTGTGACAAGGTATCCTGTAAAATATTACTACATGCATTCTATGAGAACAGATTGTTCAGAAGCTCACTGATGATGGAAATACATTAGATGTAATAGCAACAAATGGCTGAAACACACCTATCTCTTTTGGAAGATCTGGATCGCAGACTGTCCGTCCTCTGAAAGTAACTCGATAACACAGTCTGCAGTTTGGCATACATGCATACACACTTACATTAAAGTCAGCTTACTTATACTAATTCAGTTCAATCTTCAACATAAATTACTATTTTCCAAAGTTAACCCAGATGATAAGTAACCGGTAAAAAGGAGGCTCAGGTGGATGGGCAGTTTTCTACTGTAAGTGGACACCAGCTGAACAAAGAAAAACGCGCATTGAGCCAAAACAGAAACAGTGTCGTGACTCTGTGGTGTTGTACACTGTGACAAGCTATATGTGCTGGAACATCTGCTCCACAGTAATGCTTCATCTAGAGTTACTGTTTGCTTATTGAACCTCCTTCATTTTTCATCCACAGACATTGTTCACAAGTCATCTTTTAACTGTGAAAGTTCCTACTCAGTTGGTCTCTCACTCCTTATATTTCTTGCCATTTATCTGGTGGTTTCTTCATTCACTGTTTACTCAGGATATTCACCCAAGAAAGCCACATGTCATACTACCACTACCCACTACGGTAGTCTCTTATATTTCGCTTACTTCAATGCCACTTACAGGTCGAATCCATTCTGCAATGCTACATTGCCTTGTACCTTTCAGTAGTACATCACGCGCATTGAGCCTTATTGTCTTTGTATGCAGTTTTAAGGCTTATCTTTCTTGACAGCTGAACCTTCTAACAGCACATCATTGACAACAGTTTCCTCCAGTTGGGCCATTGCCCCCTGACCCCCCCCCCCCCCACCCCATCCAGTGGTGTAGATACGACTGTACCTAAAGCAGTATCATCCACTTTGTTTATCACACACTCATTCATCTCAGTACAGCACACATCTACTTCATTTGGCACTAAAGCTGATCCAGACTCTCAATTCTCTCAAGACATTTGAGCTGCTAATCTCACATTATTTTCCTCAATGTCCAAAATCTTACTACCTTATGCATCCACTAAACTCCCAATATTACCTTATTTCTCCTGATGGTGTGCTTTTGCACAACTCTTATGCCCTTACTTAACATGTTGTGCCTGCAGTAATTTACCCGTGGTTCAACAGTCACGTGTAAAGCCACCCTTGTTTCACTATCTTTCCAGTTCCTATCTTTGAAACTCTTGACAAAACTGGTTAGGCCAATGGTATTTAAACCTAGGGTGGGAGCTGGTAAATCAGACAAATCCCTGTCCCATCTTGTATCCTTCAATTGTTTATGCATGTTATCACTAATTGCTATCAGATGGGATAACTCAACTGTTAAACTCTGCAATATTTCTTCAATGGTAACACCAAGTGTTTTTGAATCACATGTTCAGGAGACTTTATCTAATACACAAGAAACCAACTGACAGAAGAACAAAATAGGATGATGAAAAGAACATTTAAACACAACACTATCATTACACTTCTTGCTATAACTCAATTTCTCCATCTAAGTGACTGCTCTTTTCAATATACATTTCAAAACAGTGAATCATTGCCCTTCCTCATAAAAAACTACATTGTCCATAGTAACTGGGCACAAACTAACATAAGATTCTTTTGAATTTCATTGTGAATATCCTCAACTTGTCACCTTAGTCTCTCACCAAAAGTAGAGGTGTGCGGGTGACTTTATCTCTACAGTGAAGGGAAGAGTCGTTCTTCTGTAGGTCAGGATAAGGTACAGCTTTTAAACCTGGGTATCACTGCAGTGAGATGGTGGGTAGCATCCAGGTAGGTGTCTTCAGGTAAATAAAGAGAGTAACAGTGTCAGATGTTTATTCATTAATATACAGCATTGTGTTCTCACATACAGAGGCCAGGGTTGGACATTGACCCTTGGGTGTGTTGAGGTTGCTGAATTCAGCACACAGTATTCAATGGTATAGTCAGCTTGTGGGCCAAGCTGCCGTAGCAGGACCACACCCTGCCATCAGTACTACATCAGCAAGGAAAAACTGAGTCAGAGCTCTGCTAGGTAGCATGAAACTGTGCCAGCTTCTGAGGAAGATGACTGCACTGGTGCACAAGTCAGTGCCAGATGCACCAGAATGTGCAGAGTTGAACTGCAGACCCCAATGTAGATGGCACCAACAGAGAACAGCAGCAGTCAATTAAACCCACACTAACAAGTGGGCTGCTGTAGAGCATGCCCACATAAGCCAGCTAGGCAGACTCAGGCATGGATCATTGTCCCTCAAGTATGAGACAGTCAGCTGACAGGTGGCTCTCCACCTGGAAGGCACCAGTTCAACCCTCACTGGCATCTGGACTTAGATGCAGAAGGCAGGCTTGCAGCTTAATGGAGACAATGTCTAGCCATGGCAACTACATGACCCATTTCAGGATGGTGACTGACATAATGTTCCTCTCATAGCTGGCTGCAGGTGGTGACTGATATTGAGTGGCTTAGAAGGGCAGTATTTATGTTGGCTTGGCCTGTTACTGTTTTACCATGCTGGGACTTCTTGTCTCCCAGGCCAGAGAGGAGCCCAGTGCCTGCACTAGGCCATGCTGTAATTTCAGTTGGAATTACTCCAGCTTGGCACTGCATACTTCTTCTGTGTTAGCAGTACTTGGCCCTGTATGCAGCGCTGTGATGTAGATATGTGGTAGGTTTGTGGGTAGCAGTACTTACAATGTTAGCTCTGTCTGTTCTTGCCTTTGTGACACTCCTATCATCAAGTCATGATGACATCCTTCATTACTTCGGCCACACTAAGTACTGAGGCTAGTGTGCACAGTATTGTGGCTACTATTAATAAATGATAATATGAAATGTTACTAATGTGAACAAAAAGAAAAAGAAAATTAATAATATGGGTTTGAGGCAGGGTTGTAGTTCATCATTAGGGCTAGTTGGCATTTATATGTGTGAAAGAAACTCTAGTTAAATGGATAAACAGATTTCATTCAGTTGATTTGATTTGTTCATTCATCCAGGGATCATCTCACTGTGGTAGAGGATTTATCATGATAATAAAATGAAAAAATAGCTCAAATATACACATAGAATAAAAAAGTATGTTTTTATGAGAACAGGACAGGTGGTTGGCTGTAGCCTTGTTGAAGGGACCATCCTGGCATTTGCCTGAAATGATTTTGGAAAAGCACAGAAAACGTAAATCAGGATGATGGGGCAGAGCAATCTCAAACCTCCCAAATACGAGGTCAGTATCTTGATCACTACACTGTCTCATTTGGTTAGTCATTATTGTACTGTGTTATTTGATTTACACACAATTCACCCAGATAACTTACAAAACATAATTTTGCCCTGCGTACATCAAGGACACCTGATGATGATTCCTGGACTACAGACATGCTGCTATGCCATTTGCACTCCAGATAGTTGTTCAAAAAACTGACTCCAGGCTTGTAAACATGCAACTATGCCCCATCCATGTCTTCATGTCCTTCCCCCTCAGTTCCCTGATTCCACATCCACCCCCATGAATGGTAGGACGTTGAGCTCAGGAGAATGGCAAGACATTACTGTTGTTGTTGTTGTGGTCTTCAGTCCTGAGACTGGTTTGATGCAGCTCTCCATGCTACTCTATCCTGTGCAAGATTCTTCATCTCCCAGTACCTACTGCAGCCTACATCCTTTTGAATCTGCCTAGTGTATTCATCTCTTGGTCTCCCTCTACGATTTTTACCCTCCACGCTGCCCTCCAGTACTAAATTGGTGATCCCTTGATGCCTCAGAACATGTCCTACCAACTGATCCCTCTTCTGAACAAGTTGTGCCACAAACTCCTCTTCTCCCCAATTCTATTCAATACCTCCTCATTAGTTACGTGATCTACCCATCTAATCTTCAGCATTCTTCTGTAGCACATTTCAAAAGCTTCTATTCTCTTCTTGTCTAAACTATTTATCGTCCCTGTTTCACTTCCATACATGGCTACACTCCATACAAATACTTTCAGAAACGACTTCCTGACACTTAAATCTATACTCGATGTTAACAAATTTCTCTTCTTCAGAAACGCTTTCCTTGCCATTGCCAGTCTACATTTTATATCCTCTCTACTTTGACCATCATCAGTTATTTTGCTCCCCAAATAGCAAAACTCCTTTACTACTTTATGTGTCTCATTTCCTAATCTAATTCCCTCAGCATCACCCGACTTAATTCGACTACATTCCATTATCCTAGTTTTGCTTTTGTTGATGTTCATCTTATACCCTCCTTTCAAGACACTGTCCATTCCACTCAACTGCTCCACCAAGTCAAATGCTGTCTCTGACAGAATTACAATTTCATTGGCGAACTTCAAAATTTTTATTTCTTCTCCATGGATTTTAATACATACTCCGAACTTTTCTTTTGTTTCCTTTACTGCTTGCTCAATATACAGATTGAATAGCATCAGGGAGAGGCTACAACCCTGTCTCACTCCCTTCCCAACCACTGCTTCCCTTTCATGTCCCTCGACTCTTATAATTGCCATCTGGTTCCCGTACAAATTGTAAATAGCCTTTCACTCTCTGTATTTACTATTACTATTAAGACATTACTATCATGCACTAATGTGACAGTTTTCTTGAATTTGTCCTGTTTCATTATTAACCAGTACTCTGCATTCTCCAAGCAATCTTTAGGGCCTCAGCATAACTAGCTCACTGTTTCACAAGCTGAAGGATCCCCTGTTTCCAGAATTCCTGTGGCTGTGATATGGGCCAGTTCTCCATTGTGAACCATAGTTCATTGTATGAGTTGAAACACTTCCCTTCAAGCTGTTTTTTTCCCCCTAACACATCAAAGCCACAGGGCCACATGTCCAGGCTGCTGTAGGGTGGATGCTCAAGCTGCTCCCACTTGAACCTTGCCATTACACTTTGTGTGACCTAGGAGATGTGTGGAGCAAAATCACTCCCTTTGTGAGCAGCCCAGGCTGTTTGCTCTTGATGAAGTTGTGTAGGCTACGGTATGTCTCAAAGTACTCACCAGTGTTAATGACTTTTCTGTGCTTGAGGAATTTGATGAGTCTTGGACCTCGGTCATTGAAAAAGACGGTGAGCATCACCTTGTCTGCTGAGGGCACAGCTTTGAATGTTTTAGGGGAGATGACACTACATTCACGTCCCTGTATGACTCACTATGCTATCTCAAAGTGGCTTATGCAAATTTCAACTGGTTTGGTTGTTACAACATTTTGTACCTTTTTTTTAAAACACTCCTTATACAAAGAGTAGCTGCATTTTTAAACAGTACTATTTTAGTAATCTTTTCCATTTTATTTGGCAATTTATTATACACTTTATTCCATGGTAGGAAAATGCTTGTTTAAGGCTTTTTTTCTGTGATATAAAATGAAACTACAAACAGGCTCTTGTTTCCTAATTATGTATAGCCCTGTTAGTGAAGTAATAATGATTTCCCTGATTTGCACAACAGGTTGGTAGATGTACTCAGTTGGTGCACTGAGGGTACTCAGTTTTTAAATGGTTCTTTACAATGAGCCCACCTACAACTTCTGCTAATTATTCTACCTAGCTACATCACGCTCAGCAAGCCACTGAATGGTGTGTGGCAGAAGCTGCTTCTGGTATCATTAACTGAATCTCACTTCCCTGTTCCATTCACGAATGACACATAGGAAGAACAATTGTCAGTAAGTCTCTGTCTGTATTAGCTCTAATCACTCAAATTTTCTTGTCATAGTCATTTCATTATATGCATGTGAGAGGAAGTAATATGTTGTCTGACTCATTCTGGAAAGTGCTCTCTTGAAATTATTCTTATGGCACTTTGCTGCAGTTTAAAAATGGTGTCTATGTCTTGTGCCTTTGATCCCCAGAAAGGTTCCGGTAGCTATGAATTAAGCATACATAGTACTATTATGTCACCCCAAGATATTGGCTGTTACAAACTGGTGATAGAACCCTAAGAGTATAAAATAGAGATAACATTATTTTACCAATATCTCTGTGTGTTCATTCCATGTTAATTGACAGTCAATACACAATATGATCAAAACTATTTGGATGCCTATTAGTGGACATTAATATGGGTTTTTTCAACCAGTCATCTCTATGGTGGCTTTAACTCTGCTGGGAACACTTCCAGTGAGGTGTCTGAATATCTGTAGAGAAATGGCAGCCCATTATTCCTTAAGAGCCAAAACCAGAGAAGGCAGTAAAGTTGGAGGCTGAAGTCTGGAGCAGAGTCAACCTTCTAACTCATCCAAAAGGTTTCCCATTGGGTTCAGGTATGTCTCTGAGGAAGCCAGTCCATGTCAGGAATGTTATTGTCAGAAATCACTAACTCACTTGCACTGCACTGCTTTATGACAGGGTGCACTGCCACACTGATACAATCAATCATCATCTCCAAACTGCTTCTCTACTGTACACATCACACAATACTGTAAAATGTGTTCCTATGATTCTTAAACACAGTAAGGGCCATACCCTGACCACAAAAAATATCTCATAACACCATCATACTTCACTATTGGCACTACACATGACGGCAGGTAATGTTCTCCAGGCATTCATGGAACTCAAACCCTTCCATCAGATTTCTACAGCAAAAAGTGCAATTCATCATTTGTTCCTGTCATCCAGTGTCCTGTGGTATCCCTCTTTACATCACCTCAAGCATCATTTAGTATTCACTACAGAAATGGTGGGTTATGAGAAGCTGTATGACCATTATACTCCATTCTTTTTAGGTCCATACATACAGTCATTGTGCTGGCTTTACAGGTGGTAGCCCTTCTGAAGTGGTGAGTGATTCCTTCCTCTGATTTTATGTGAGTTTTTACAACCAATGCTCAGTGGTCTCTGTCTGTCAGTTCAGGAGTTCTGTCTGGTCTTGGTTTAGCTGTGGCTGTTTCTTCATGTTTCCACTTCACAATCACATCACCAACAGCTGACCTGGGCATTGAAATGTCCCTGATGGATTTGTTAGTCAGCTGGCATCCTTGACTTCTTCATGTTTGAAGTCACTGAACTCTCTTGACTGATCCATTCTTCTGTTACTTATTCTCTACTGACAACACAATACTCTCCACCTCCATTTATACTTGTCATCAACAAAGAGTGCTTTTCTTCAAGTCTTACACTAGAATGAAATTTTCACTCTACAGTGAAGTGTGCACTGTTATGAAACATCCTGGGAGATTAAAACTGTGTGCCGGACTGAGACTCGAACTCGGGACCTTTGCCTTTCGTGGGCAAGTGCTCTACCGACTGAGCTAATGGTACTCTATGCGAACTTTCCACACTTTCAGAACAGAGACTGGAACCTCCCCTGCTGGCTGACTTCTTATTTTTTAATTTCTATATTGTCTTCTTGACTTCAAGCTTTGCTGTGGGAAAAAAGAGCATTGAATTTCCTGTTTAAGTCAGTGTGGAAGATTTTTTTCCACTTTCTCTGCAATACCAGTCATTCAAAAAAATTGCCCGTGAAAGGCGAAGGTCCCAATTTCGAGTCTTGGTCCAGCACACAGTTTTAATCTGCCAGGAAGTTTCAAGCCTTACACTGTTTGGAAAGTCATTTATATATATTCAGAAAAGAACTTGGCACAATCCACTACTTAGAGGGGCACATACACTTATACATTTCTTGTCTGACAACTGTTTTACTCAAAATTTATCATCAATAGGCATGTGAACTACCTCTACTTTTTGCATCCTTTTTTCCAGATAAGACTGGAACCATTCGTTTGCAATTCCTCTTATACTTGGTTCTTCTGGCTTGTTTAGTTGTATTTTATGGTTAACATAGTCAAAAGCCTTGGGCAAGTCTAAGAAAATGCCTGTAACACAGCCATCCTTGTCAATAACCTCCTGTACCACTTTCCTGAACTCTGTAATGGCCAATGTTGTACTCCTCCCACCTCAGAAACTGAACTATGCTTCTTTAAAAAGATTTCATTCATTAATTTAGCCCTTTAGTCAATCTTTCATGATTGACTCAGTAATTTCTAAGAATGCAGGCAGAAGTGAAACTATCTTCTGGTAAACCTTGCGGGATGTAAGGTCGTGGTCCATGAAACCCGTCAGTCGGCAAGACTCACCGGAGGAGAAACACCCCTCTGAAGATGTCCAGCGAAGCACTGGACGAAATGTTAGGAGCTGAAGAGTTTCATGGACCACGACCTTACATCCCGCAAGGTTTACCAGAAGATATTTCATCCGGTCGTGAAAGCCTTCATACTATGATCAGAAGTGAAACTGTTATGTAGTTTTCAACATTTTCTCCATTACCTTACTTTGGTAAGGGCACAGCTACGCATGCTTTAGGAACTCTGGAACCAAAGGGCTCATTTATTATGTTTGTTAATGGTGCTCTATGGAACTTTCCACACTTTCAGAACAGAGACTGGAATCTCCCCTGCTGGCTGACTTCTTGTTTTCTAATTTCTATATTGTCTTCTTGACTTCAAGCTTTGCTGTGGGAAAAAAGAGCATTGAATTTCCTGTTTAAGTCCGTGTGGAAGATTTTGTTCCACTTTCTCTGCAATACCAGTCATTTAAAAAAACTGCAAATTCTGGAGGATTTTGTATTATTCCATTCCATCTTTGATTTGTATATTGTCATATGTGCATATTCCTTTACCAGTTTCATGCTTTCTGACATCCAATACTACTTTGTTTTGTATTCTGCTTTATATGTTATTTTGTCAGTGAATAATTCCTTGCAGCAAGCAGTTCCTTGTTGCATATCTTTTTGTACATGTGACAAGAACCTAAGAACTGTGTATTAGTGTAGTGCTTTTGCACAGAGCTGAGAAATTAAAGTGTTTGGGAGAACTTTCAGATATCCACGGTTATCCCTCTATTTCTTTGGTTGCTGCTGTTGAAGTTGCTACTTTTGGAAATGTCTCTCCATGTTATAACCTTTAATCCTAATAAATTGTTTGGATATACAACGTAGAGCAATAGCGAGTTACATGCTTCCAACTCCGAATCTCTCACTCCACCACCGTGCCGTGACATGCAGCCAGCGCCGTTCATAGCCAGGTGGCGCTCCTGCGCTCGGCCGCGCTGCGGAGCGCCTCTATCGCCGTGTTCGCGTACTGACGTAGCGGCACTTTTAAATCTCGTGGCACTGTCACAACACTTTTCCCCCCTTGAAAAAGAAACACTCACTTCCTTGGAGACACGGACAGTGTGGAGACATACATGGCCTCTTGGGAGGCCCCGAGAAGATCCCGCGGAGAAACACGAGAGTATGGTCGAAAATGTCCAGGACGGAAGCTTGCGCGTGGAACGCGCCTCCTGGACGAGATGATGGGGGAAAACTCCAGAGCAGCATCCATAGGTGTCGTGGACCTGGGGGTGTGCCCCAGCGAGAGGGGTCCCGGAGAAGGCGGCATAGCGACTGGGGCCGGTTCCGGCATACTCGGAAGCGGTAGCGACGTCGGCTGCAGCAACATGCCTGGAAGATCGGCAGCAGTGACAGGACTGACTTCTCGGGCTGGTGGAGACGAAAGAAGGGGGGGTGGCACCGCCGTGGCCACCACTCATGGGCGCATCTGGTCGTAATGGCGAACAACCACACCGTCGTCCGTACGTATTTCACAAATCCGGCGGCCGCGAAGAGCCTGGACCACCCCGGGAATCCATTTAGGGCGAGATCCATACCCCTGTGCCCACACGTCGGCGCCCACTGGGTATTTTCCCGCACTAGGGGACACAGTACAAAGCCTGACAGGGTGAAGCAGGTGCAGTAGAGTGCGCGGTTGGCGGCCATGCAAGAGTTCAGCAGGGCTGCGATCACCCAGAGGCGTGAAGCAATAAGAACTCAGAAATTGCAACAGAGCGTCATCTGTGGAAAAATCACTAAGGAATTTTTTCATCTGGCTTTTGAAAGTGCGGACAAGGCCCTCGACCTCCCCATTCGATTGCGTATGGAAGGGCGGTGCTGTAACATGATGAATCCCTTGTCCAGTACAAAAAGCACGGAAGGCCTGCGAAGAGAATTGAGAGCCATTGTCCATGACAATCGTGGATGGAAGACCTTCTAGCGCAAAGATTTTGGACAAAGCCAGCGTCGTCGCCGCAGTGCTGGGTGACGGACATCGAACAACAAACGGAAACTTCGAGAAGGCGTCAATCAACAGTAGCCAATAAGTGCCGAGGAAGGGGCCGGCAAAGTCAGCGTGCACCCGTTCCCACGGCTGCGCCGGATCAGGCCACGGAGAGGGCATAGTACAAGGTGCAGCCAGTTGTTGAGCACACTGACCACACGCAGCGACCATGTGGGCGATGTCCGAATCAATACTGGGCCAATAAACGTGCCTGCGGGCCAGGGACTTAGTCCGAGAAATCCCCCAATGGCCTTCATGCAATAGTTTGAGAACATCTTTGCGAAGAGAGGCTGGCACCACGACCCATGGAGATGCGCCATCCGTGGCCAGAAGAACAACACAGAGGAGTTCATCTCGATCGAAAACCGGGTCGGGGCCCATTGGCAAACGCGACAACGCGTCAGCATTGGCGTGCTGGGCTGTGGGGCGATAGTGAATCTCATAGTGAAAACGAGACAAGTATAAGGCCCAACGTTGCAGGCGGTGAGCAGCCTTATCTGGAAGCGACGCCGAGGGGCTGAACAGAGAGACCAGCGGCTTGTGGTCGGTGATGAGGTGAAACTTAGAACCATACAAAAAAACGCTGAACTTTTTTAGAGCATAAATGATAGTGAGCGCCTCCTTCTTGATTTGAGAGTAAAGCCGTTGGGCATCGATGAGGATCTTGGAAGCATAGGCGATGGGTCGTTCCGACCCATCCTCATACCGATGGGCGAGAACAGCCCCTAGGCCATACTGTGATGCGTCAGTCGCCAGAACCAAGTGCTGACCCGGACGGAATGTGGCAAGACAAGGCGCCGACTGCAAATGAGCCTTCAGGCGGACAAAAGCCTGCTCACACTCGTCGGACCAGCAGAAAGGAACGTTTTTGCGTAACAGCTGATGCAGAGGATGAGCCACCGCCGCCGCGGAGGGAATGAATTCGTGATAATAAGCAATCTTGCCTAGAAACGCCTGAAGTTCTTTGACCGTAGATGGCCGGGGTAGAGCGGTAATGGCCACAACGTGCTGTCGTAGAGGACGTATACCCTCACGGGACAAGTGGAAACCAAGATAAACAATGGATGGTTGGAAGAACTGTGACTTGTCCAGATTGCACTTCAACCCAGCCGAATGTAGAACCCGAAACAGCGAACGCAAATTGCGAAGGTGCTCCTCAGTGGAGGCCCCTGTGACAACAATGTCATCCAGGTAGTTGATGCAGCCGGGAACGGAAGCCGTGAGCTGTTCCAAAAACCGCTGAAAAATGGCCGGCGCCCTAGCGACGCCAAATGGTAACCGCTGGTACTGATACAACCCACAAGGAGTGTTGATGACGAGAAATTCCTTGGAAGAAGCATCCAACGGCAACTGATGGTACGCCTCCGATAAGTCAAGTTTGGAAAAGAACTGGCCCCCAGCGAGCTTAGTAAATAACTCCTCAGGACGGGGAAGAGGATAAGTGTCAATGAGGCTCTGAGCGTTGACAGTGGCTTTAAAATCACCACACAATCGCAGACTCCCGTTTGGTTTAGAAACCACCACGATTGGCGATGCCCATTCGCTGGAGGTAACAGGAAGGAGAATCCCTGAAGCTGTTAACCTGTCTATCTCAGCCCTGACAGGTGCACGCAACGCCATCAGAATAGGGCATGCCCGGAAAAACTTAGGGCGAGCCGTAGGCTTAAGAGTAATGTGGGCTTTAAAATCCTTGGCATGACCCAGACCAGCAGAGAACACGGACGAGAATTCAGAACACAATCCATCCAGCTGTTGATACGGAATATCCTCAGATATGAGGTGCACATCATCATCAATGGAGAACCCGAACAACTGGAAAGCATCATAACCGAACAGGTTTTCAGTGTCAGCGTGATCCACCACATAAAACGTGAGGGGCCGAACAACAGACTTGTAGGCAGTGGAAGCATCAAACTGGCCAACGATAGGAATTTTCTGCTTATTATAAGTTCTCAGATTTCGCGTAACTGGAACAAGGGAGGGAAGCCCAACTCCAAATACGTGCGAGAATTAATGAGAGTTACTGCAGAGCCAGTGTCCACTTGCATGCAAATGTCTGTATCCAGAACACGAACAGTTACAAACAACTTATTTGTTTGAGAAAGCACACAGTTAACGTCCATGTCCGATGCCTCGTCCTCGTCGACAGGAACTTTAGGGGACTGACACACAGAAGCAATGTGGCCTTTTTTCCTACATGAATTACATGTTGCCCAACGCTTTGGACACGCGGCCCTGTCATGCTGTACGAAACAACGTGGACAAGAAGGAAGTGCGGAACGAACCTGCTTCTGTGGTTGCTGTTTTCGCTGCGAGCGGGGCGGCCCAACGCGACGTTGTTGACGCGAGTGAACCGCCGCCACATCGTCGTTCCCCTGTGAAACAGGCAAATTGTCCGTGTCGAAAGTGGTGTGTACAGCGCCTACATCACAACACGTGTCTATTTGCGCACCAGCAGCGTGAGACACTTCAAAAGATTGAGCGACGCTTAGAACTTCCGACAACGACGGGTTTGGCAGTTGTAAGGCACATTGCCGAACTTCTTTATCAGACAATAAGTCACACATTTCTTGGAAGGACAGAGAGGCTGGTTCCCGCAGAGGGGCTAACTGAGATAGCAGCTGATAGATCCGTGGGGAAATCCAAGACAGAAATAACGACTTACACATAGGAGCGTCGACAACGCCGAAAGCCAAGAAGTGTTGCCGCAAACGCTTCTCATAATCCTCACAGTCTTCAGCGGCCTTGTCATAAGGAGGGAATGGAGGCGGAGAAGAGGAAGACAGACGATGAGTAAGCGACGTCGACAACGCCTGAATAGCAGCCGTCAGCTGTGTTTGTTGCGCCTGAATAGCAGCCGTCAGCTGTGTTTGTTGGTCAATGAGCGCTTGCAGAAGCTGTTCCATGTCTGCCCCAACACGAACACACAATTCCACAACGCAGGAAAAAAAATATCCCATCCTCGTTGCCAAAAAGTGTTATAACCTTTAATCCTAATAAATTGCGTGGATATACAACGTAGAGCAATAGCGAGTTACATGCTTCCAAATCCGAATCTCTCACTCCACTGCCGTGACGTGACATGCGGCCGGTGCCGTTCATAGCCAGGTGGCGCTCCCGCGCTCGGCCAAGCTGCGGAGCGCCTCTATCGCCGTGTTCGCGTACTGACGTAGCGGCACTTTTAAATCTCGTGGCACTGTCAAACACTCCAAAAATTAATTTAAACAATATTCAGAATTTAGAGAACTTAGCATCTACATTTTCCATTTACAGTTCATCACAGGTTTGATATGCCTGTGTCCTAGAAAAAGTACATATTTTACATTCCAAGAAGATGCTTTTGCAGGCCTGCATTTTTTTAGATCTCTCCAACATTATTCTCTGATAATAGTGATCAGGAAGGCAAAGATCTTTTACAAATACTTTACAATTTTCCTGCCGATACCTGTAAGTATATGTCTAAGTCTGATGATGAAGTTTTTGATACCTTAGTAGCAGTGTTCTTACTTGTGCCATGCCAAAAACTTTCAAAACATTTACAAAGCTGTTACTAATTTCACCCTCAACATGTGTTACTATTCGTGTCTCCATATATTATTGTGTTAGTTCTAGGGGTGAGAGTCTTTCTAGGACTTCATGTAATTTGTTGAAGGGAATGTCCACATTACCACTAGGTGAGCAGTACACACACAGAATGATTACCTTCTTTTGGATATCTAACTTTGTTAGTTCAGTGGCTGCCATTTCAAAATGTTTACCTACACTAATTGTGATCAGATGTTCTCTAGTTAGTGACACTATTTTATACAATCAATCAACTTTTAATAACTGACAATGATATACAGTGTGAGGTAACTTCACAACATACTGTCAAAATATATGAAAGACTGCACTACATCTAAAATTGTAATAAGTAAAAAAGCAGTAGAATAAGTAAATAGTTATTTGGACTTTAAAATCTCTTGCATAGATGAAATGGATGTACAACACAAAATTTAACATGATGAACTGCACAGTAATAAAAAACGGAAGAAATGAAATGATGAAAAACTTTTATAAAATAATGTCAGTATCATCTTTTGCATTTGGAAGTGAGACAATGATACTAACAAAATGAAATGTAACTTTACCCAAAGTGCCAGTCCATGGTGAAGTCTGGAGGAGGCTGTAATTGAGTAATGGATGTTGTGGACTGATGAAGATGTTTTTTATTCAGTGCCAGTTTTACTCAGTGTTCATTCATAATTAAACTGGGATCAGTGTGATAGTCTGTAGCGTATCACTATAAAAACTTGACAACTTCAGCAAACATAAAAGCAGACACACTTGAAGCCACAGATTTCATGGAAAGAGTGCCACCCATGCTGGTGAAGGTGTCAAGACAAGAAGAATGGCTGAGAAAAAAATACTTAAGCATTTTGTAACATAAATTCTTGATATTCATGAATATCAAGAGCTCAGATAGGGAACAAGTCCTAAGCAAAGAAGGGGAAGCAGAGAGGTGGAAAGAGTATACAGAGGGTCTATACAAGGGAGATGTACTTTAGGGCAATATTATGGAAATGAAAGAGGACACAGATGAAGACAAGAAGGGAGATATGATGCTGCATGAAAAATTTGACAAAGCACTGGTAGACTTAAGTTGAAACAAGGCCCAGGGAATAGACAACATTCCATTAGAGCTACTGATAGCCTTGGGAGAGCCAGCCATGACAAAACTCTTACATCTGGTGAGCAAGATGTATGAGATATGTGAAATACCCTCAGACTTCAAGAAGAATGTAATAAATTTAATTCTAAAGAAAGCAGGTGCTGACAGATGTGAAAATTATCAAACAATCAGTTTAATCAGTCACAGTTGCAAAAGACTAACACTAATCCGTTACAGAAGAATAGAGAAACTGGTAGAAGCCAACCTCAGGGAAGATCAGTTTGAATTCAGGAGAAATGTAGGAATATGCAAGGAAATACTGACCTTATGACTTCTCATAGAAGATAGGTTAAGGAAAGACAAATCTACATTTATAGCATTTGGAGACTTAGAGAAAGCTTTTGACAATGTTGACTGGACTGCTCTCTTTCAAATTCTAAAAGTGGCAGGGGTAAAGTACAGGGAGTGAAGGGCTGTTTACAATTTGTACAGTTTCAAGAGTTGAGGAGCATGAAAGGTAAGCAGTGGTTGAGAAGAGAGTGAGACAGAGTTGTAACCTATCCCTGATGTTCTTCAATCTGTATATTAAGCAAACAGTAAAGGAAACCAAAGAAAACTTTGGAGTAGGAATTAAAGTACAGGGAGAAGAAATAAAAACTTTGAGGTTTGCTGATGACATTGTAATTCTGTCAGAGACAGCAAAGGACTTGGAAGAGCAGTTTAACAGAATGGACAGTGTCTTGAAAAGAGGATACATGATGAACATCAACAAAAGCAGAACATGGATAAAGGAATATAGTCACATTAAATCAGGTGATGCTGAGGGAACTAGATTTGAAAACAAGACACCTAAAACAGTAGACGAGTTTTGCTATTTGGGAAGCAAACTAACTGATGATGGTTGAAGTAGGGAGGATATAAAATGTAGACTGGCAATGGCAAGAAAGGTGTTTCAGAAGAAGAGAAATTTGTTAACATCGAGTATAGATTTAAGTTTCAGGAAGTGCTTTTCCGAAAGTATTTGTGTGGAAAGTAGCCATGTATGGAAATGAAACATGGACAATAAACAGTTTAGACAAGTAGAGAATAGAAGCTTTGAAAATGTGGTCCTACAGAAGAATGCTGAAGATTAGATGGGTAGATCACGTAACTAATGAGGAGGTACTGAACAGAACTGGGGAGAAGAGAAATTTGTGGTACAACCTGACTAGAAAGAGGGACCAGCTGGTAGGACACATTGTAAGACATCAAAGAATCATCAATTTACTACTGGAAGGAAGGGAGGGGGTGTAAAATCATAGAGGGAGACCAAGAGATGAATACAATAAGCAGATTCAGAAGGATGAAGGTTGCAGTAGTTACTTGGATATTAAGAGGCTTGAACAGGATAGAGTAGCATGGAGAGCACAACAATGACAACTTAAATTCCATGCTGTATGCAAAAGGTTGGACTGGTATTTTTAAAAGAATTTTTAAAAGAATTACATGCTGGCATTAACTAGATAATGTAGTTGCTGTGAGTTACCAGATACCAAGAATAAGCATTACTGTGTCTGTTGCCACTATAATGTTGACTTGTTTGCATATAATAACCAAATTATTCATTTAGATCTCACGCTACTATGATCACTCATTCATCCATTCATCATGTACAGTACCATGGTTCCCATAAAGAAAGATGACTTTCTTTGTTGTGGAGTAACTGAAGGTATTACTAACAAAAGATAAACAAATCACAAAGGTAATCCATATGCAGCATTAACATTAAACTATCACTATATTGTTTAATGCTATTTGTGATTGTGTAAAGTAATAAATTAGATGCTAAAAACATTCAACAGCCTAGACCACATAAATATTTCTTTATTTAAGACTATCATTTTCGACAGACAGTGTCGTGAGCTTCAGGACTTAAGAAATCATTTTATAATCAGGGTAACTAACAACACAATTAGTGATTGAAGAGTGAATCAAAATATTTTACAAACAGATGCTGCCAGCTACTAATATGTAAATTAAGTGTCCAACAGTTCATCTCTTCAAGGCTTAGCTATTTTGTACATTAAAAGTTACTTT
This sequence comes from Schistocerca americana, assembly GCF_021461395.2. Lineage (NCBI taxonomy): Eukaryota > Metazoa > Arthropoda > Insecta > Orthoptera > Acrididae > Schistocerca > Schistocerca americana. Next base: position 307,264,437 of record NC_060120.1, on the reverse strand, counting down.
GGTGTGATATTTAATTGTCAATATATTTTTTTTAAAAAAGAGCTTTCAAATTTTAGTGAAACGATTTTTCTAAAAGTAGGAAATGAAATAATTAGAGAAACATTGGACACACCTTTTGAAGGATGTTCAAAATCATGTACAGCAAATGAGGTGCTGAATGATAATTTAGGTCAGTGCTCTTACAATTTTAACAGGTACTAGAGGATATTTATTTGGTGGATTATGAAGACCATGCTGTCTGGTGTTGTGTGGCCGTGACATATTTCTATCTTCCATGCCTGAAAGTGAAAAACAGTTCCAACTTTTCTTCAGTCTCAAAAATTTTTCACTCAATAATCCTTCACATATGAGAAAAGAGAAAGTGTGTGACACAAGTGCTATCGACATCACTGTCCTTGCTCACCCACTTTTCCTAATTAAAAAAAGTTAATATAAAAAAATAAAATAAAATTGGAATTATAAATCTGAAAGCAGTTCCAATTAATCTACAGATTCTACTTAGTACTCTTTCAATGTCACTAATGTATGAGCATTATAGCTCTTACTGGTCTTTGTTTCTGATTTTAAATATTTAAATACTGTATTTTGCATAGCAATGTCAATCACATATTTGGTTCAGTGTTTGAATTAAAATTTTCACAGGTCCTGTGAAATATTTGCCTGGTTAATATTGTTCATAACACTCAATGCTGCTGTATTCCTTGGACATATGTCTCTGATCAGTAGCAATAAGTGTGAAAAAGCTTCAACAGTTTTAGAAACTGAAAAATTTTTCAATAGAAAACCATGCAAATACCAAGAAAAGGGATGTGAGTGCTAAAAGAATTAGTGAATCTCTTCCCATTGATGTTGACAACATTGGTTTTGCTCACTAATGTTTGTCAATAGTGAGAGTTTAATTGAAAAATGGAATAAAATTGGAATTTTCAATCAGACTGGTTGCCATATTTCACTGAGTTGTCCCCTAACATCACTAATGTATGGGCATCTCAGCTGCTATGTTTAATGATCTGCATAGCATTAGTAACTTTGATGGTAAAATACTTAACTGCTTCACTTTCCACAGAAATAGTATCTCAACTGGAAAAATATTTCACTGCTTGACGTACAAAGCAATAGTAGCTCAAAGCCATACAACAGCAGACTGCATAGTCTGCATAATTCTCCTGACCACCTAATACCACCTAAGTACTCTTTTAAGTTCTAAGTTGGACACTGAACTTTAAATTCCCAATTGGCACTTCATTTGCTGTACACTATTCTGAACATTGTTCAAAGGCATGTCAAATGTTTCTCTAATTTATTTTATTTCTTACTTGTAGATAAAACATTTGATTATTTTTTTGCTTTTGAACTGGTTGCATTTCCAATTTTTATTTTGTATTAGATGAGACCCTGTTGGTGAATACTTTTGCACAGGACTACATAACTTCAACCTGAACCCTAGACATGGATGCAAAGTCTGCATGAAAATCACTTTTTTCTTGCATTCTGATGGTGCATATCACAATTCAGTTGTAACTAATTATTAGCATTAGTAACAAGAATTGAACTGGTTGCATTTCCAATTTTTATTTTGTATTAGATGAGACCCTGTTGGTGAATACTTTTGCACAGGACTACATAACTTCAACCTGAACCCTAGACATGGATGCAAAGTCTGCATGAAAATCACTTTTTTCTTGCATTCTGATGGTGCATATCACAATTCAGTTGTAACTAATTATTAGCATTAGTAACAAGAATCATTAAGAAGTAAATGTACTGGGAACTAGGGTGTATGCAGAATAATGTAGCCAGGGCACACATGGGGATAGTGGTAGTGGTGGATGTTTCAGGCACATTGGTGCATGAGTTATGAACTAGAAAATATTTGCATTTCTCCATACAAATTAGTAAGCCATTTTTGCAGGAAGGAAACAAGACATGGTGGTGTTTGCATTTATGTAAAACCTGGAGTAAAGGTTAAAAATATGACTGTAACTGAATCCTTGAATGAAGAAAAACATTTTGAGGCTGCAGCAATACAGTTGAATATGCAAAAGAGTAAATTAATAATAATGTCAGTGTACAGATCACCATGTGGTGATCCTGAAATTTTTAGAAATAAGTTAGAGGCATTGCTCAAAATATTACATCATAAAAAATCAACAATAATTATAAGTGGAGATTTTAATGTCAACTTATTGACTGAAGGTGCATCCAAAGATCAGTTCCTGAATGTTTTACATAGCTTCAATTTGTATCCACATATAACTAACCCTACAAGAATAACAAACTCTTCAAAAAGTCTCATAGATAATATCTTCACAAATATAGATACCACAGATATAGATGTAATAAATGTTGACCTAGGAATATCTGATCACAATGCACTTATCCTTAAATTTTCCATAGCCCCTGTGACCAAAAATAGTTCATACCAAATGTACAAAAGAACCTTCTCCACAAATAGTTGCAGTCACTTCATAAATACACTGACTAACCAATCATGGGCAGAAGTACTGTTACAAACTAGCACAAACACTGCATATAATGTTTTTTCTTCCCTGTTTATGTTGAATTTTGAAATGTGTTTTCCTAAGAAACTTGTCAAAACAAACACATTTGGGCATACACATGCTAACTCCTGGATCACAACAGGTATTAGAAATTCCTCCAGGACTATGAAAATGCTTAACTATAGACTGAAAAGTTGGACTGACCCCAAGTTTAAAGAATATGTAACAAATTACAAAAAAATATATAGAAAAGTAATTACAAAAGCAAAATTACTAAGCAATGATAAATTAATAAGAAAATCAGGCAATAAATCAAAAACTATTTGGGAAATTGTGAAAAGGGAAACAGGTAAGGGCCTCAAGGATCAGGAAATAGTACTAAAAAATAGTGAAAATATTGAATTAAAAGATGAAACTCTGGCAAATTACATTAATAATTACTTTTTAAGTGTACCAGTGTCATTAAGTAAAAACTTTACCAAACATGAGAAATTAACAGCCCCAAAAGTAGACAGTAGTATGTTGTTAACTCCCACAAATGATAATGAAATATTAAAGGTGATAAAGAGTCTAAAATCAAAAATGTCTGCAGGTGTGGATGAAGTGCCTGTGTCAATAATAAAAAAAGTTGCCAAACAAATTATAAAGCCCCTGGTACATATTGCCAATTTGTCTTTCAGTGAAGGTGTTTTTCCTGAGAGGTTGAAAATCTCTAAGGTTAGACCTCTGTTTAAAAAAGGAGATCCATACAAGGTAGAAAATTATAGACCAATATCCCTTCTCCAATCATTTTCAAAAATTCTAGAGAAATTAATGAAAACCAGACTCATAAATTACTTAGATGCTCACAAACTTCTAAACTGCAATCAACATGGCTTTCGCTCGGGCCACAGCACAGAATCAGCTATCCATGCCTATACCAAAGAGATTGTCAGGAGTCTCGACACTAAAAAATGTGTAGTAGGAATTAACTTAGATTTATCTAAAGCTTTTGATACAGTAAATCACAAAATTCTGTTAAACAAGATGGAGGCAATAGGTGTAAGGGGAGTTGTGAAGCAGTGGTTTGAATCTTACCTTCAAGATAGAACTCAGGTAGTAGAAATCATCGCAGAATATAAAAATCAGAAAATCAACTGGGTCTCAGATGCAAAGAAATTGGAAATAGGTGTCCCACAGGGCAGTGTTCTTGGTCCCTTATTATTCTTGCTTTATATAAATGACATAAAAAATCCTAATATTTCTACCAAAATAATGTTGTTCGCAGATGACACTAGCATAATTATAAGTGATGATAAAAAATCATTAACTACCACAACTGATATAGTCCTGAAATATATTCAACATTGGTTTAATGCTAATGAGTTAACACTTAATCTAAGTAAAACAAATTATATACAGTATGGCAAAGCAACTCAAGATATGGACCTCCAGTTAAAACTAATGGATAAGAAGATAGAGAGTGTACAATCCACAAAGTTTTTGGGAATGCACATTGATCAAAACTTAAGCTGGAAAGACCATCTCAAGTACTTATCCCAAAGGCTCAATTCGGCATGTTTTGCATTGAGGATATTATCTAGAGTATGCAGCACAGACTGTACTAGACTAGTGTATTTTGCTTACTTTCAGTCCATCGTGTCTTACGGCATAGTGTTCTGGGGTAAAACTAAATCAAGCTTAACAGATATCTTCAAATTTCAGAAAAGAGCTATACGAATCATAACACATAACTCTCCAAGAACTCATTGTAGGCCCCTTTTCAAAGAACTGCAAATACTCACAATACCATCACTATATATTTTTAAAAGCATTCTGTGTACAAGAGCACATATGAAAAATCTACGTACAAATGAGGACTGCCATAATTATAATACTAGAACTTGTAAGAATTTGTATGTAGAAAGGGTAAGGACAACACAAACCCAAAAGCATGTAAGTTATTTTGGAATAAAAGTCTACAATGCTCTGCCAGTGTACATGAAGGCAATAATAGATGAAGTAAAGTTTATGACTGAGCTTAAAAATTACCTTTTAAGCAAAACTTTCTATGACGTAGATGAGTACTTTGATTGTGTGTAAATTTATTGCCAAAAATTTTAATTTATATGTCTAAATTTGTACTTTTAAAAAATGCCTTGAAAGTGATATTCCATTATTATGTCTGTAGTACTTGTACTAGTATGATAACTTTGTTGTGACAATTCCTACATCATGTAAATGATATACAGGAAGATAATAAAATGAAATGAAATGAAAATGAAATATAGGGGAAATACTTAGTGCTGGAGGGGAAGTTGTAAACTCCCCCTGCTTCCTTCTTCTTCTATTGTCCACATTAAACAATGTCCAGTCCAAGTAATTAATAAGCAAGGTCTTTTATAAAGATTTGAAAGGAGTGAAGATAACAATAAACTTTCAAGTTTACTTAGCTTGTCATGTTGAGATGGCTTCAGTTCTTGTTTAGGGGTCTGATTCTTGAAGCTGAAAATCTAAGATCAGGTACTCATGGTTGGTTTTAACTAAATAAATCTGAAGATTGTTGTTGCAGAATTTTTTACATAAATATATTTTCCATTGATTTTCTCACATTTTAGTATATCTTACAGTATTTTGATTTTTCACATTATCAAAGCCAAAATTACATTGTTCACGCCTATTACACAAAAATACATCTGATCACATCAGAGGCAAGCTTACAACTTTCACACTCTGCAGAAATAACAATATTCTTAGCAAATGAATTCCTAGTAGTTTTCATTAAATTATTAATTTTGGTTATTGTTTTGTAAATGAAGCCATTAATAAACATAGTAAACAGTAAGAGATTGCATAATTAATAATAGAAATTTTAAGTGTGCTAATAATTTGTAATTTCAAATGTTTCTAAAACAGAAAATTAACTCTACATTCAGAACTAGTATGAGACTCACTCCAAAAGAAATGCACACTATTTTTGTAAAAATACAGTTTTCATTCAGCATGTGTGAAAGTTTTACAGTGTGTATATACATCCTTCCCGCTTGTTTTCAAACTTAGTTCAACCTGTTCCCATTTGTGGCACTGTCACAGCGTGTCTTCAAGATGGCTGCTACACTTGACAGTCGTCAAGAGGTTGAAAAAGGTGTATGGAGATGCTGCTGTCGATCACAGAACAGCTAGTCAGTGGGCAAGCAGGTTACGTGATGAAAGCAGGCACGGCATTAATGAGGATTGTCCTCGCAGCAGCAGGCCTCATACTGCACATACTCCAGACAATGTGCAGAGAGTTAACGAATTGGTGACTCCTGACAGATGCATCACTGTGAATGAATTGTCAAGCTACGCTTGGATAGGGGAAGGAAGTGTTTGCAGAATACTGAAAGTGTTGGCGTTAAAGAAGGTTTGTGCCAGATGGGTTCCCAGGGTGTTGACAGTGGCTCACAAAGAAACATGAAAAATGGTATGCAGTGAACTTTTGGAACAGTATGAGAATGGTGGAGATGAATTTCTTGGAAGAATTGTGACAGGTGATGAAACGTGGCTCCATCATTTTTCACCAGAGATGAAGAGGCAATCAATGGAGTGGCATCATGCAAATTCACCCAAGAAAAAAAAATTTAAAACCACACCTTTTGGTGGAAAAGTTATGGCTATGGTGTTTTTCAATTCCGAAGGACTCTTGCTTGTGGACATCATGCCAAGTGGAACCACCATAAATTCCGATGCAGATGTGACGACTATGAAGAAACTTCAAGCTTGACTGAGTCGTGTTCAACCACATTGGCAAAAGCAGGATGTTTTGCTGTTGCACAACAATGCACCGCCACATGTCAGTCAAAAAACCATGGAAGCGATCACAAAACTCAGATGGACAACACTGAAACACCCGCCTTACAGTCCTGACCTGGCTCCATGTGAGTATCATGTCTTTGGGAAACTGAAAGACACTCTTCATGGAACAAGGTTTGAAGATGAAGACCCCCTTGTGCACACTGCCAAACAGTGGCTCCAACAGGTTGGTCCAGAATTTTACTGTGTGGGTATACAGGCACTGGTTCCAAGATGGCATAAGGCAGTTGAGAGGGATGGAACTTATGTGGAGAAATGAAAATATTGTTCCTAAAGGGTCTATCCACACACTGTAAAACATTCAAACATGTAGAATAAAAGATGGATTTAAAAAAAATAGTGTGCATTTCTTTCGGAGTGACCCTCACACTTATCGATTATAACATCGAAACTAAGATATTTTATAAACTAATAACTTTTCATAAATGTTAGCTTGAAATATAGTGTACTGTGTATAAAATTATGTGAAAGGTTTTAGAAAAGTGACTGAGATAATATTGACCTGTCCAAAATTTGAAAAATAATACTGGTATCGACAACTACTGTTAAGGAAAAGTAATGCTAGAGGAGGATGTCCCGTTACAAAGTGCGATTCTAAACTGCAGCCTACACTCACATAAACGTGCCTGCGGGCCAGGTACTTAGTCCGAGAAATCCCCCAATGGCCTTCATGCAATAGTTTGAGAACATCTTTGCGAAGAGAGGCTGGCACCACGACCCATGGAGATGCGCCATCTGTGGCCAGAAGAACAACACCCGCACGAACAGACAGACGAAGGCGCAAGGCATGGTAGTTGCAAAAGGGATCTGATGCCCGGGCCTTGGTCCTGTCCGGCCAACCCCGTTGAACAAAACCGATCACCTGACGCAGGACCGGGTCCCGCGCAGTAGCCGACGCTTCCTGCAAACCTGTAAGTGGGAAACCCTCGACCGCACGACGTTCTTCCTCATCAATGTGGAAACAGAGGAGTTCATCTCGATCGAAAACCGGGTCGGGGCCCATCGGCAAACGCGACAACGCGTCAGCGTTGGCGTGCTGGGCCGTGGGGCGATAGTGAATCTCACAGTGAAAACGAGACAAGTATAAGGCCCAACGTTGCACGCGGTGAGCTGCCTTATCTGGAAGCGACGCCGAGGGGCTGAACAGAGAGACCAGCGGCTTGTGGTCGGTGATGAGGTGAAACTTAGAACCATACAAAAAAACGCTGAACTTTTTTAGAGCATAAATGATAGCGAGCGCCTCCTTTTCGACTTGAGAGTAACGCCGTTGGGCATCGATGAGGATCTTGGAAGCGTAGGCGATGGGTCGTTCTGACCCATCCTCATACCGATGGGCGAGAACAGCCCCTAGGCCATACTGTGATGCGTCAGTCGCCAGAACCAAGTGCTGACCCGGACGGAATGTGGCAAGACAAGGCGCCGACTGCAAATGAGCCTTCAGGCGGACAAAAGCCTGCTCACACTCGTCGGACCAGCAGAAAGGTACGTTTTTGCGTAACAGCTGATGCAGAGGATGAGCCACCGCCGCCGCGGAGGGAATGAATTTGTGATAATAAGCAATCTTGCCTAGAAACGCCTGAAGTTCTTTGACCATAGACGGCCGGGGTAGAGCGGTAATGGCCACAACGTGCTGTCGTAGAGGACGTATACCCTCACGGGACAAGTGGAAACCAAGATAAACAATGGATGGTTGGAAGAACTGTGACTTGTCCAGATTGCACTTCAACCCAGCCGAATGCAGAACCCGAAACAACAAACGCAAATTGTGAAGGTGCTCCTCAGTGGAGGCCCCTGTGACAACAATGTCATCCAGGTAGTTGATGCAGCCGGGAACGAAAGCCGTGAGCTGTTTCAAAAACCGCTGAAAAATGGCCGGCGCCCTAGCGACGCCAAATGGTAACCGCTGGTACTGATACAACCCACAAGGAGTGTTGATGACGAGAAATTCCTTGGAAGAAGGATCCAACGGCAACTGATGGTACGCCTCCGATAAGTCAAGTTTGGAAAAGAACTGGCCCCCAGCGAGCTTGGTAAATAACTCCTCAGGACAGGGAAGAGGATAAGTGTCAATGAGGCTCTGAGCGTTGACAGTGGCTTTAAAATCACCACACAATCGCAGACTCCCGTTTAGTTTAGAAACCACCACGATTGGCGATGCCCACTCGCTGGAGGTAACAGGAAGGAGAATCCCTGAAGCTGTTAACCTGTCTATCTCAGCCTTGACAGGTGCACGCAACGCCATCAGAATAGGGCATGCCCGGAAAAACTTAGGGCGAGCCGTAGGCTTAAGAGTAATGTGGGCTTCAAAATCCTTGGCATGACCCAGACCAGCAGAGAACACGGACGAGAATTCTGAACACAATCCATCCAGCTGTTGATACGGAATATCCTCAGATATGAGGTGCACATCATCATCAATGGAGAACCCGAACAACTGGAAAGCATCATAACCGAACAGGTTTTCAGTGTCAGCATGATCCACCACATAAAACGTGAGGGGCCGAACAGCAGACTTGTAGGCAGTGGAAGCATCAAACTGGCAAACAATAGGAATTTTCTGCTTATTATAAGTTCTCAGATTCCGCATAATTGGAGACAAGGGAGGGGAGCCCAACTCCAAATACGTGCGAGAATTAATGAGAGTTACTGCAGAGCCAATGTCCACTTGCATGCAAATGTCTTTATCCAGAACACGAACAGTAACAAACAACTTATTTGTTTGAGAAAGCACACAGTTAACGTCCATGTCCGATGCCTCGTCCTCGTCGACAGGAACTTTAGGGGACTGACACACAGAAGCAATGTGGCCTTTTTTCCTACATGAATTACATGTTGCCCAACGTTTTGGACATGCGGCCCTGTCATGCTGTATGAAACAACGTGGACAAGAAGGAAGTGCGGAACGAACGTGCTTCTGTGGTTGCCGTTTTCGCTGCGAGCGGGGCGGCCCAACGCGACGTTGTTGACGCGAGTGAACCGCCGCCACATCATAACCGAACAGGTTTTCAGTGTCAGCATGATCCACCACATAAAACGTGAGGGGCCGAACAACAGACTTGTAGGCAGTGGAAGCATCAAACTGGCCAACAATAGGAATTTTCTGCTTATTATAAGTTCTCAGATTTCGCATAATTGGAGACAAGGGAGGGGAGCCCAACTCCAAATACGTGCGAGAATTAATGAGAGTTACTGCAGAGCCAATGTCCACTTGCATGCAAATGTCTTTATCCAGAACACGAACAGTAACAAACAACTTATTTGTTTGAGAAAGCACACAGTTAACGTCCATGTCCGATGCCTCGTCCTCGTCGACAGGAACTTTAGGGGACTGACACACAGAAGCAATGTGGCCTTTTTTCCTACATGAATTACATGTTGCCCAACGCTTTGGACACGCGGCCCTGTCATGCTGTACGAAACAACGTGGACAAGAAGGAAGTGCGGAACGAACCTGCTTCTGTGGTTGCTGTTTTCGCTGCGAGCGGGGCGGCCCAACGCGACGTTGTTGACGCGAGTGAACCACCGCCACATCGTCGTTCCCCTGTGAAACAGGCAAATTGTCCGTGTCGAAAGTGGTGTGTACAGCGCCTACATCACAACACGCGTCTATTTGCGCACCAGCAGCGTGAGACACTTCAAAAGATTGAGCGATGCTTAGAACTTCCGACAACGACGGGCTTGGCAGTTGTAGGGCACGTTGCCGAACTTCTTTATCAGGATCAAGCCGGAGAATAGCATCCATAACCATTGAATCAGCATAAGACTCATGATGAGTGTCCGTGACAAACCGACATTTCCTACTCAGACCGTGTAGTTCCGCCGCCCAAGCCCGGTAGGATTGATGGAGCTGTTTACAACACCGGTAGAACGACACGCGGGTGGCAACGATATGGGTATTTTTTCGGTAATAGTTAGACAATAAGTCACACATTTCTTGGAAGGACAGAGAGGCTGGTTCCCACAGAGGGGCTAACTGAGATAGCAGCTGATAGATCCGTGGGGAAATCCAAGACAGAAATAACGACTTACACATAGGAGCGTCGACAACGCCGAAAGCCAAGAAGTGTTGCCGCAAACGCTTCTCATAATCCTCACAGTCTTCAGCGGCCTCGTCGTAAGGAGGGAACGGAGGCGGAGAAGAGGAAGACAGACGATGAGTAAGCGACGTCGACAACACCTGAATAGCAGCCGCCAGCTGTGTTTGTTGCGCCTGAATAGCAGCCGTCAGCTGTGTTTGTTGGTCAATGAGTGCTTGCTGAAGCTGTTCCATGTCTGCCCCGACACGAACACACAATTCCACAATGCAGGAAAAAAATATCCGACCTTGTCGCCAAAAAGTGTTATAACCTTTAATCCTAATAAATTGCGTGGATATACAACGTAGAGCAATAGCGAGTTACATGCTTCCAACTCCGAATCTCTCACTCCACCGCCGTGCCGTGACATGCAGCCGGCGCCGTTCATAGCCAGGTGGCCCTCCCGCGCTCGGCCAAGCTGCGGAGCGCCTCTATCGCCATGTTCGCGTACTGACGTAGCGGCACTTTTAAATCTCGTGGCACTGTCACAACAGTAAGAACCGTAGTTTATGAAAAATCACATCCTCAATACAAAAATAATGTGCAATATCTTCACTCATGTTGTTCCCAAACCCATAGTGATTCTCATTTCACTAGATACTGTTGACCCTAAAAAATTACATTCTTTCATCAAAAACGTCTGTAGTTAGTGGAATAACACAACAGATAATGAAGTTTTGCATAATAACCACATGGCAAAATACTCTCTTCCTTGTGTGCTATCATTTGCCAAATTTTCATTTCAGTCACTTAAACTGTTTATGAAATATCTGAAATGCTGTGGATATTTCACTCTAGCTTTATCACTGGCTCATGCAATTGCAAATGAGAATAATACAGCAGATCAATTTTCTAGAGGCTTTTGACAGATAGAGACCTCCACCCAAGTGTAAAGAAAAATTCAATATGTTAGCTAAATTCCATACCCAGCAACATATTGTGTGATATGCACCAAACTTAAAATCATAGCAACACCTATTTTTGATTGCAAACTTTTTCGAATTCGTGCACTGTCCTACTTCCACACAAATATTGCAATAACTGTGACCATTAATGAAATGAACAATGTAGGAAAAGACAGATTGCTACTTACTGTTAAGTTGCAGACAGGGACAATTAAAAGACACTTACATAAAGCTTTTGGCCACAGCCATCATCAGTAAAAGAGAGACACCAACCATTCATACACACAAGCAAACACACCTGCTGCACATGTGACCGCCAGCTCCAGCATCTCGGGTGGAAATGGTGTGTGTGTCTCTCTTTTAATGATGAATGCTGTGGCCAAAAGCTTTATGTAAGTGTCTTTTAATTGTGCCTCTCTGCAACTTGACATTTCTTCTTTACAGTAATTAGCAATGTCTTTTCCTACATTGTTGATCTTCCTCCCTTGAGTTTCCAGAGTTTCATTCATGGAGTTATGGGCACATCATTATGAAGCTCTCATTTAAAGCTACAAGTAAAATGAAACTTTTTACCAAATAGTTTCTGTAAAATCATTTGAGAAAGATTGCTGAGCATGTGCCTTAATTCTATCATCAGAGTATGTGCCTTGATACTATCATTGCCGACTGGCCAAAAGGAGCAAACACTGTCAGCTGCCCCTTCTGAACAAACAAAAGAACTTGTCTACCGCTTTGGATGAAAACTGGTCACTGCACATCAGCCACTGTATCCTGTATGGACTCTTTACTGTAAGAATTCCAAGATCCTTAAAAAGGCCATTGCCAAATGTGAGGTCATCTACTTTACACAATATTCTTTCTGCCTGCTTCTGCTGAATAGATGTTTTGTTTACTTTAGATGCACTGCAATCCCATAAGATGCACTGTAAACCCATAAGACAACAGGTAGTGGAATTTACAAAAGAAGTCAACACTTTTGTCGTGGGCCAACATTCCGTGGGAGACTTCTGTGAGAAAAACATGATGAACTGAGCTTCTTGATTAGTTTGTCTGTGTATTGTCTCCATTTTAATCTCTTTTTTTTCTTTGTGGACCTCAGGAACTTTACACACAGGGTTCCATTGAGTGTATGACCACCAATTTCTACTTCTGGTGCTAGTAGCTCATTTTTGTGTGACATTAAAAATGAAAATCAAATCAAATCTTTTAACAGTATTATGATAAGGAAAGTTGCTACTCATCGTATATAGTGGAGATGCTGAGCTGCAGATAGGCAGGACCAGGATTCAAACTCAGGATCTTCTGCTTTCTAGGCAGGTGTGTTAACCACTGCACCACCCGGACACAGTGTTTATGGCAATTGCATGCACTGTCTCAGCATGTCTCTCAGCTGACCCACATTCCCATCTACTGCCACATTTCTGCAGTTTCTGTACATGCCCTCCATGCTTGCTACTTTGAGATTCCTATAGGAGGTCAGACATAATCATGCACACACAATTCATTGGATTTTGGTGGATTTAATGCCCATCGAGACAAATCAATTATATGAATGCATGATGTCTGTTCTTTTGGACATGTCCAAAAGAACACTCATCATACATTCATATAAAAGATCAGTTTTTGTTTCAGTATCAGACCTTCCAAGAAACAGTCTGGTTTTATTTGCTTTAATACCAATCTATTCATTTTCTTTGCAGTCCATGGACCTCTATGAATTTTCCTTCAAAATCACAATTTGAAGGAGTCTATTCTATGATGTTCAGCATTTCTTATGGTTCAGGTCTCACATAAGTACGTCACACCTGGAAATACTGTAGTCCTTACTATACAGATCTTTGTTTTTAAAGATATCACTCTACTCCTTAAAAAATTGTCAATGTTGGACACTGCCTTTCTCTCAAGTAACAAGCACTTCTTGATTTTGTGGGTGTCGTCACCATCAGCAGAAATATTGGCGCTGAGATAGTTGAAAATAGAAACTACCCCCATTGCTTCTCCTCCTATGTGCCATGGCATGATGTGTGCAGTTGCCATAATATTCACTTTCTTGGCATTCAATATTAGTCCAGCCTTTGCACTTTTTCTTCCATCTTCAATAAGATGACCTTTAGTCTCCTTCACTTTCTGCCACTAGGATAGTATCATCTGCGTGTTGAAGGTTATTTATATTTATCCCCACTGTTTTAATTCCAGGTTTTCCCTCATGTAACCTAGCACTCCAAGTAATGTGCTCTGGGTAAACACTGAATAAACAAAGAGACAACATAAAGCCAAGCTGTGCTCCTTTCTTAATTTTGACCCATTTGCTTGCTCCAAATAGGACTCTTACGGGGGCTCCTTGGTCAGTGTATAAAGTCCATATAAGGTAAGCGAGGTGATCCAGTACTCCCATTTTTTATTTCCCAGCACTACCCTTAATTTATTGTGGTTGACTAATCTTTAAAGTGGAGATACACATCTTCTATGAATTCTCTTGCCTTCTCCATAGCCCATTGGATGTTGGCAGTTTGACCTCTGGTCCCTCTTTCTTTATGAAATCCAGCTCGCTCTTCGTCTATATACTTGTGAACTCTATTTTTTAAGATTTTAAGTGTCAATTGTTCAGTGATTCAAACACTCTCTAGAAATTACCATCTTTGGAATAAGCATGAATTCTGAACTTTTTCAGTCTTTTAACCACTTTTGGGTTCTCCATATTTGCTGACATACTGAATGCAACACTTTCACCACCTTTTTACCAGTGATTTTGAACAATTCTTCTGGAATTGCATCATGTCCACTACACTTTCTAAATACTTGGTTTTGGTTCTAAGATAACATTAACTTCATCATCTCCAGATTGTGATCTAGTGGTTAGCATCAGTGCCTCTAGATCACTAGTTCCCAGGTGCAATTGCCAGCTGGATCAGAGATTTTCTTCATTTGGAGGTTGGTATTTATGTTGTCCTAATCATTTCATCTCATCTTCAGTAACACACAAGTTGATGAGGTGGTGTCAAAGAGAAAACTTACACCAGCAGCCGAACAACCCCTGGCAAGATTTCCCAAACAGTAATACCATATCATCAATTCATTTCTTATGTAGATCTTCTACATGTTTCACCCATCTTTCCTTGGTGTCCTCTACTTCTATTAGGTTGTACCATTTTTATCTTGTCTCATTCCAGTTCTTCCCAGAAATTCTTCTTGAAGTCTCTAATTTTCTCATAAAGATCCCTTGTCTTCCCCTCTGTGTTATTCTCTTCAACTTTTGTACATTGTTCATTTTAGACAATAGTTGGTTTGGGGTTGGGTTGTTTGGGGAAGGAGACCAGACAGTGAGGTCATAGTCTCATCGGATTAGGGAAGGATGGGGAAGGAAGACGGCCGTGCCCTTTCAGAGGAACCATCCCGGCATTTGCCTGGAGTGATTTAGGAAAATCACGGAAAACCTAAATCTGGATGGTCGGACGCGGGATTGAACCATCGTCCTCCCGAATGCGAGTCCAGTGTCTAACCACTGCGCCACCTCGCTCAGTTTTAGACAATAGTCTTGTCCCTTCTAGCTAATTTTCAAAATTCAGACATTGCTGATCCATCCCCTTTCATGTTTGCTTTCCTTCATTCTTCTGCAGATTGGAATGCCTCACCTGATAACCACCTGGTCTTTTTGTTATCCTTTTTCTGGGGGATGTGTTTTTCTGCTGCCTTCTTGAGAGCATAAGACCCTTCTGTCCACAGATCTTCTGGGTTTTTGTCTTCTAACTGTAATGAAACCTGCTCCTTGCCTCTACTGTATAATCAGAAAGTATGCTATTAAAGTCATATCTGTAATCCCTCAGTTTTAACCAGAATTTTTCAATTAAGACCTCCTGGTCTAATCCACAGTCAACTTCAGGTTCTGCTGTAGGTAAGTGGATAGCACTGCTCCATCTCTGATTACAAAGTATGTAATCAATTTGATTATGTTATTGGTTGTCTGGTGAAATAAACATGTGATAGATATCATTTGCATAGCTGTAACTGTGTGTTAGCAATAATCAGTGAATTGTCTTGGCAGAATTCTAGAAGCCTATGTCCTGTTTGATTTGTTGCACTGAGAACAAATTTTCCCTTCACACCATCTACAATTTTATTTCCCACTTTCATGTTCCAGGCTATAACTATGAAGACAAGATCCTTCTTGGTGTCAACAGCAGCAGTTCTTGCAAATCTGCATGGAACTTCAGCATTAATGGTTGGCATGTAAACTTGAATTATTCTAAAGTTAAGAGGTTGACCTTGAAATCTGATTCAGAGTAGTTTTACTTACTTTGTTACTGCTATGAAGGCTGCTGTTCTCTTGTTCAGAATAGTATGCCATGTAGTAATCCAAAGCAAAATTTCCCCTACCAGCCCACCCTATTTATGTCGATGCCAATTAACTCCATTTGCTTCTGACTACATCCAGTTTTCATGACACCTGGATCTTATATGTTCATAACAGTACTCCTCCTTGCATCATCATACTCTTCTTGAGGCTTCTCTCAATCTGACCCCTGAACCCTGATCCCTGACCATCCCCTCCCCTCCTCCCCCTCCTCAATATCTGAATGGGGAACACTTGAAACTCCAGAATATTTTCAAGTGAGTAAAGTCATTGGGTTTTCTTGGGATTATTTCAGTGGTGGTTTCCAATTGCCTTCTACTGTCATGCAAATCCTGTCTATTAACTGACTCAGTTTGCTTCTGTGGTTGGTTACCCAACCTTCCATAGAGTTGCTCAGCTTAAAAGCAGTACCACGTGTAGAAAAGAAGCTGCATAATTAAGCTGGCAGAAGCTAAGAGAACTCGTCTTGTAATCACCCCCTTTTTTCCCTCCAGATCTCAAGGTATTTACAGACTACCCCAGGTTATCTCCTGTAACTAAATTTGTGTTAGCAATTTAAATATATACAAAAACTGTACGTTGTCATAGATACATCATATGAAATGTTCAAAAGGACATGATCACCAGCATTTGAACTAAGAGAAATAGTTTCTCTGAAATGGCAGAGTTCATAACAGTTCTCATCTTGTTTCAATGAAAGCATAATGAATATGGACTAATTATACTGCCAGACAAAAAAATGAAACACCCAGAAGGGAAGGAGGAAACAAAATGAAGCTTCATCAGCTGAGAGGATATGTCACATTATCTCAGTGATTACAAAATGGAGTCAAACTTGTAAAGAACATGGCAGTATTAGCCAACTTATCAGTATGATGTTACACCCTCTATGGCGTGAATGCTTGTACTGATTTGGTTGTATCCTCATCTGAGGCAAGCTGGCTATCAGCTATTGTAACTGGCCCTCAGTATCCTGGATACTGGCACTGATATGAAGTTGACATTAGAGCTGGTCCCACACATGTTCTATTGGGGACAGATCTGAGAATAATGCTGGCCATGGGTGTACTTCATTAATGTGCAGACAGTTCATACAGACATGTGTCATGTGTGAACAAGCATTATCCTGTTGAGAAATGGCACAATGATATTATCACATAAGAGGTAACATATGACGATGTGGGCTGTCCGTGACGTACACAACTGTCACATAAGAGTTCCCTCAATCTGTACAAGCACTGACCTGATGGCTCCTTACACCATGGCACCAAGAGTTACACCACTGTGCCTCTCCAAAACATGGGAAGAATGGACCTTATGCTGAGGTTGCTGACATCCTCACTGACAATGGTCATCCAATTTAATGCAGAACTGAGATCTGTCACTAAACATAGTACACCATCATTTGTTATCAGTCCATGTATCCCAATCATGACAGGACTCCAAACATAGCTGTTTGTGTAATGGTGTTGACAGCAGCCCGCACATGGGATGGTGATATCCTAGTCTAGCTGCTGCCACGGAGTGGAACAACACAGAAAGTTGCAGAGAGTCCATTACTTGTTCTCTGATGCCAAGTGCAGCTGTGAAGGGATTACAGTGTGCTAGGTGCACAGGCTTCCCTTTCAGTGGTCAGACATACTTACCTGAAGCCTTGACAACAAGTATGCCTCCCCTCACACTCCCATGGAGTCCAACACTGGGCCCCTGTACATCCAAATGCCACACAAATCTAGATATTGCAGGATTTGACCAGCTAGCCAAATTGAGACTCACAAAGAGGTCCCTTCAAAATTCTCTCAAGTGCTGACACTGTCTCACACAAGTACATGACATCTCCATGTCCTTCACAGTGATCATTCAGCATTCTTTTTTTTTATTTTTATTTATTCCGTGTGTGATCTAATGGTACACAGTGTGTTGCAGATGTCAGAAAATATCAGTTAACATTGTTAACATATATTAACATAGGCCTATAGTATCCTAATGTATTATATTGCTCAATATTTTCAATTTAACACAAATAGCAAGATTACTGTTCTAAGTATTCATTTACAGAGTAAAAACAGTGACACAACAAATATGACTTCATGGCTTTCCTAAATTTTATGTTGTCTTCGATGGACTTAATACTAGTGGGAAGATTGTTGAACAGTTGGAGGCCCATGCGGAAAGCTCCCTTTTTATGCAGTTGAGTGTTTGTACGTATAATATGCAGATTTGCGTTTTTCCTGGTGTTGTGTTCATGTATTTCATTATTTTTTATGACTCTGGGGTCAGTTGGCACTATGTGGTTTCTGAAAAATTTTAGAGTCTCGAGAATATAGAGGCAAGGCAGTGTAAAGATTTCCAACTTTATGAAGATGGGTTTGCAGGAGTCTCTGGGTTTGCTCCCAGTAATAATCCTCATTGCTCTCTTCTGGATTCTGAATGTGCTCAGAGCAGTTGGAGAATTTCCCCAGAATATTACACCATATTTTAGGTGGGCTTGTATGTAAGCGTAGTATGTGCTGGTTAATGTTTTCAGGCTAGCACATGTTTTCAGTACACTCCATGCATAACAGCCAGTACAAATCCTGGCATTTACCTTTCCTGTATGTGTATTCCATTTCAGGTTATCTTGAACCCACAGACCCAGGAATTTGAAAACAGTGTCGGTATCTATTGGCTGGTTATTTACAGTGACAAATGGCTGAAAGGAATTTGCATTTTGTGTTGTGTGAAAGTTCATGGAAGCTGTCTTTTTGGTGTTGATATTTAATCTGTTGATTTTAGCCCAGTTGCTGAGTTATTCAGTGGCCAAGTTCACAGCTTTTTGCACAGCCTCTGTATTCTCCTCTTTGAGGAGTACAGTTGTGTCATCAGCAAATATTATTGTTTTGTGTGCATCAACATTAAGGCTCAAGTCATTAATATACAGGAAGAAAGGTAGGGGTCCCAATACTGAGCCCTGTGGAACACCTTGCTGTGGAACACCTGTGGAACACCAGTTTTATTACTTGATACTATTTCAGTTATTGAGTTGTTTTGTCTATTAGTGTATTTCATATTGACTCTCTACATCTGATTGGTTAGGAATGTAGCAATCCAGTTGTTTGCAGTTCCTCTGATACCATAGTGTTCTATTTTTTCCAGTAATATTTTGTGGTCAACAGTGTCAAAAGCCTTTGACAGATCCAGAAGTATGCCTGTTATGGGTTGTTTTCTATCTAACAGTTCTAATAGCATATTTATGCAATCATATACTGCAGTTTCAGTAGATTTGTTGCTTCTGAACCCATGTTGAGCTAAACTTAGTAAATCTTTTTTTCAATTAAGTCCATCATTTTTTTGTACATTATTTTTTCAAAAACTTTAGGAAAGCGGAGTGAGATTGAGATAGGCCTGTAGTTATTCATATCTTTATTATCACCTTTTTGAAGACAGAAATTACTTTAGAAAGTTTCAGAGCTTCAGGGAAGATACCTGCCTGGAAAGAACAGTCACAGAGGTGAGTTAATGGCTCAGCAATTGTGTGTTCACAATTTTTGATTACAGCTGCTGGGATACCATCACTTCCAGCTGAATATGAATTTTTAACTCTCTGAGGGCTTTTGCATCATTTTCAGTTACTTTGGTAATGAAGATTGACTCTGCACATGTGTGATATTTTTGGTTTTCTGGTTAGTAATTTGTGTTAGGATTATTCTTGACTAATTTTTCAGCTATGCTCATAAAGAAATTGTTGAAAGAGTTCACCACAACTTCGGGATTAGATATAGATTCATTGTTGGGTCTGATTCCTATGTTCGTGCGTGAAGCTTTCATTTCCCCTCTTTCCCTTTTTATGATATTCCACATTGCTTTTACTTTATTGCTGGATTTGTCAATGTACTCATCATTTTGCATCCTTTTTGCTTGTCTTATCACTCTTCTTAGGATACATGTGTAGTTTTTATAGTATTCTGTTAGTTGGGGGGAGTCACTACTTTGTTTACATAAAATGTGGAGTATTCTTTTATGTTTGCAAGAGATTTTTATAGCTGGTGTAATCCAACTCTTGTTTCTATTATTATTATTATTATTTATTCTTACTGGTTTTTGTGGAAAGGCCTCTTCAAAGTGGTGGATCATTTTGTCAAGAAATATGTTGAATTTCATGTTGACATCATTGGCTGTGTACATCTCCGTCCACTTTTCTTTGCTAAGGAGGGCATTTAGCTTGTTCAAGTTCTCTTGGGTGAAAACCTTCATAAAGTTTTAGGTGGGACTGGGTTTGATGTATCTTTGCTAACATCGACCTTTAGAATGACAGCTTGGTGGTCGCTGAATCCTGCATTGTATACTTCTAGTTGGGTTAAGTTTATTTCTATTTGCAAAAAATTGATCTAGAGCTGTTTTGGATGTGGGTGTTATTCTAGTGGGCTCATTTACAAGGCCATGCAGATTATAAGTTTTTGCGATGTTAATCAATGTTTCCCTGTTTCTGTTGTGGGTGAGAAAGTCTATATTAAAGTCACCACATATAACCACATCCTGTTTCTACTGGATGGAAACAAGTCCATTTGTAACAGAAAATCATTAATACTACTGGAAGGGGGACGGTGAATTGTAGCTACAATTAGATTTAGATCTGTAAGCTTTATAGCTGCACATTCAAAGATCTTGTCTGTTCCTATTTCCTTTAGGGTAGGAAGTGGGCTATATTCAATTTGTTGTTTGATGAAGATGGCAACCCCACCATGTCCATCATTTGATCTGGAGTAGTGTTCACACAATTTGATGTTTGGTAGTGAGATTAACTTAACTACATCAGTGCAGAGCCAGTGCTTTGCTAGGCATACTACTGAGATGTCACTGAGTTCACTGGTCAGCAAAATGCTTAAGTCATCAGTTTTGTTGCTCAAGGATTGGACATTGTGATAATAGATTTTCAGGTCTGAGTGGGGTTTACTCAGGGCCCTTATTTATCCTACCAGGCCTGATAACAATAAACACAAATGAAACTAATGCAGCCTGGTGGCCATTCTACCTGTCACAGAGAATTGCAACTCTAAACATTTACATACTTGCCAATGGTGTACAATGGGTGCAGAGTAATATTGACATCTGACCAGGTCTTCTGGGCGCTTCTCTTTGTTTGTCAGGCAATGCATAACAATGTGAACATTTGTCCTTAAAATTGTGGATCTCGGCTTGACATTTACTTTCCATAGCAACATCAATTTGATCAGCAAATGAGAACAATGGTAATCTACAGTTGAAGATTTCAGCACCCAAATCAAACAGGAGATAATCACACTCAGGTTCAACACAACATTTTAGCAAACGCTCTGCCATATAGGGTTCCAAAAAGTCAAGGTGCCCCTGATGACAATCTTAGATGGGCAAAAAATATTTTGATTGGCTCCAAATTATGAAAACATGACTCTTTTTGATCGGTAAATGGTAGTCTCCTTTTCTGAGTCAGGATTTTTGTTTTATGTGATGGACTTGTTGAAAGAACATAATATGGTAAGGGCAATATATAACATCAGTGAACCATGGGAAAGATGCTCTCAGCTGAACTGGCTGCAAATCCATCCTCATAGTACATGTTCACCCATCCACTTATCAGGTTCTTTTCCTTGCTAAGGGTGAGATTTTTTTTAGTAAGATAATGGGTAGAAACTTTGAGAAATACAAACGCACCGTCAGCATGTCAAGAATATTGCTCTGATATTCAAAATCTCCACATGTTAACACACTTCAACACTTGGGAACCATCTCAACTAAAGGGTTTACAGTGTAACTGAATTTATTGAGCCACCTCAGTCATTAGCTTTTGCAGTGTGAATCATTCACTACACACTCTTCAACAACATCAGGAAACATTGCAAGCAGCTTGGGTCTACATAAATGTTGAAAACATCTGATTTACTTCCAGGTTGTCTAAGAGAGTGTATAATTAATTTCTACATAGTGCATAATAGATTAAGTCTAAAGTGCTTAACATTTTATGTGAGACATCAACTTAGCTGCATATTGAATGTGTTTCGAATGCTATCGATATGCAGTATATGATTACAGGAAGTTGATAGTAACAAATGTCATCTAATGATGAGCTACAGAGACTAAATCAGAAGTGATCATTATGCAACTTATGTTCACTTAATTGCATAGTGACTATCTATGATAAAAATTTGTCAATTATTTTGTTATCAGCTTCTAATTCTGGAATAAGTTGGAAACTCAATGTGTGACAATCTCTTTTTACAATTTTGGGAAGTGAGGAAATCCCAAATTTTCTTTCTAACACTTATAGGCATATTAAAACTGGACTGCACAAGTACTCAGATCAAAATGTCTTTGAGCAGCAATTTCTTGGATTGCTCTGTACAGTGATAACAACAAGAATAATTTAAGAAGATAAAGCTTTTTACATCTGACAACTGCCAAGAAAGGTAGAGAAAATAAGTACGTAAACCTATCTTGAACCTCACGGTTGTTTTGATCACCAAAGTGCTTTGCCACATTTGTGTCGGAATTACAGAATTATTTACAGAGCTAGTCCTTTGCAGCGCATTTAACACAGCAATAACTATAGTGATCTGTTGATCACAAGTATCATTCTTTTCAGTGTTGTCACAACACTCTGCTACTTCATGTGCTGGCTACCACATTTAGTCGCAGACTACACTTGTGGCTAGTAACATAATTGTTGTGATTAGTTTTAGTTGGTTGGTTTAAAAGGGGGGGAAGGGACCAAACCGCTTGGTCATCGGTCCCTTGTTCCTGTTAAAAAAATCATACAAGGAAAAGAAGAAAACAAACGAGACATAGAGCACAATGCCGAAAGGAGGGAAATACAACAAGAATGACAGAAAGGCAACAAACACTATAAAGAACAAAAGAGGACTAGAAAACGAGAGAGAGATGAAAGAAAGAGGAAGAAGAGATTAAAACAAGAAAGCAGATTACCATGGCTGGCTGAACGTGAGAATAAAAAGGAGAAGCCAGCCACTCTGCAACACATTAAAACCTCCACACTAAAAACACTAGGGGGGGAGGACACAGAGAGACAAAGGACATGTGCTGAAACTTAGATCAAGTGATAAAACCCACCTTCACAAATAAAACATAGAACTAAAGCTGCTGTTGAAGCATTGTCGTCCAACACCGAAGGTAGGGTGCTGGGAAAGTTAAAAGTCTGCTGGAGAGAGGCTAAAAATGGGCAGTCCAGCAAGAGGTGGGCAACTGTCATTTGTGAGCCACAGTGACACTGAGGTGGGTCCTCATGACAGAGGAGGTAGCCATGTGTTAGCCACGTATGGCCAATAAGGAGCCAACAAAGGACAATTCATTCTCTGCCAGAAGCCCACAGGAAAGACTTCCACACATTCGCAGTCTCCTTAATGACATGCAGTTTGTTGTTCATACTGTTATGCCACTCTGTCTCCCAAAACTGAAAAACCTTGCAGCTTAAGACAGAATGCAGGTCAGTTTCAGAGATGCCCATCTCCAGAAGCGGTTTCTGCGTAACCTGTTTGGCCAGCCTGTCAGCAAGTTCGTTGCCTGGGATTCCGACGTGTCCTGGGGCCCACACAAACACCACTGAACGACTGGACCGTTCCAAGGCAGAGATGGACTCCTGGATGTTCACTACCAAAGGATGGCGAGAGTAGCACTGGTCAATAGCTTGTAAGCTGCTCAGGGAGCCAGAACAGAGAAGAAACGACTCACCAGAACAGGAACAGATGTACTGAAGTGCACGTGATATGGCCATAAGCTCTGCAGTGAATACACTGCAGCCACCGGGCAAGCAATGCTGTTCAATATGACCTCTGTGGACATAGGAAAAGCCAACATTACCATCAACCATCAAGGCTTTGGTGTAAACAGCTTCAGAGCCCCGAAACACATCAAGAATTGACAGGAAGTGACAGGAGAGAGCGGTGGGGTTAATGGAGTCGTTAGGGCCATGTTAAAGGTCCAGAGAAAGCTTCGGCTGAGATGTACACAATGGAGGTGTACATGAATGGGCCTCAAGTAGGGGTGGTAAAGGAAAGGACTCCAGTTCAGACAGAAGGGATTGCATGCGAACCACAATCATTAGCCCTGACCTGGGCCATCGATGCGTGAGATGAACTGCCGTGGATGGGAAATAGAGATGGTAATTTGGATGCTCAGGAGAACTATGAATGTGTGCAACATAACTGGCGAGCAGTTGTGCACATCGGATCTGCAATGGAGGGACTCCGTCTCTGTCCGCAGCTCGTGGTCGTGCAGTAGCGTTCTCGCTTCCCGTGCCCGGGTTCCCGGGTTCGATTCCCGGCGAGGTCAGGGATTTTCTCTGCCTCGTGATGACTGGGTGTTGTGTGATGTCCTTAGATTAGTTAGGTTTAAGTAGTTCTAAGTTATAGGGGAATGATGATCATAGATGTTAAGTCCCATAGCGCTCAGAGCCGAGCCGCGCCGACTCCGTCTTCCACCAGGACACTGGCCACTGGACTTGTTCTAAAAGCTCTCATTGCTAGGCGAACGCCGTAGAGGTGCACTGGATTGAGTAAATGCAATGCTGAGGGCACTGCTGAACCACAAACTAGATTACCTTAGTCAAGGTGGGATTGAACAAGGGCTCTGTAAAGCTGCAGCAGTGTAGAGCGATCTGCATCCCAATTTGTGTTGCTCAGGCAGTGGAGGGCATTGAGATGCTGACAGCACTTCTTTTTAAGTTGATGAAGGTGAGGTAGCCAAGTCAATTGGGCATCGAAAACCAGTCCTAAGAATTGATATGTCTTCACTACAGTGAGTGGATCATCATTAAGGTAAAGTTCTGGTTCCAGATGAATGATACGACGCCGACAGAAGTGCATGACACACAACTTCGCGGCTGAAAACCAGAAGCCATGGGCTAGAGCCTATGACTACGCCTTGTGAATGGCTCCCTGTAGGTGCCGCTCAGCAACACCAGTGATGGAGGAGCAGTATGAAATGCAGAAGTCATCTGCATACAGAGAATGTGAGACCAACGGCCCTACAGCTGCTGCTAAACCATTAATGGCCACTACAAAAAGAGAGACACTCAATATGGAGCTCTGCGGAACGCCATTCTCCTGAATATGGGGGGAACTATGGGAGGCACCAACTTGGACATGGAAAGTATGGAGCAACAGGAAGTTTTGGATAAAAATCGGGAGTGGGCCCCAGAGACCCCACTCATACAATGTGGCAAGGATATGATGTCACCAGCTGGCCACTGTGGCCAAGCAGTTCTAGGTGCTTCAGTCCGGAACTGCGCTGAAAACTTCCATAACTGGCCACAACACTGCCTGGACTGAAGCACTGCTGCTAGTACTCCTCACCCTGTAACACCACAGGAAAAGATCAGCACTTCACCTGCCGACCTCATTTATGGATGCCATTCCCTGTAATATATTGAGGAAGTTCAACTGCCTCATATGCCTCAGCATCATGGCATGGCACTGGCAGAGTGTATGTACATGCTGATCTCCACAGCTGCACATACACCAGGTTGCACATCGAAGCACCGAAGTGGTACAGCAATCACTTTATCCACTGTACTTGGGACTGTACCATGTGATCACCCGCAGCGAAAGAGTGCTCAGTGTGGAATACAATAGCAGGCTGACTTCAGTCTCAATAGACCAAGTCAAGCCAGTTTACATCTTGATCACTCCAGCCACTCCTCAAGATCTGTCAATGAACGACGCTTCCTCTGCCACCGCTGAGGATAAGCCCACACCCAAAGCTGACACTGACACATGGATGCCACAAACTGTCACCATGGAGCCACGGGCACCTCATCCTCACCCATCTCACCCAGTCAGCCAGTACAACTGTCCAGACCAGCACCTAGGCAACCACACCACAGCTGTTGGTGCACTATGTCACTTACACTGGCCGCCACATCCACTTCAAATGCCCAAGCTGCATCATAACAATGGCCCACCATATAACACAGCCCACATGCACCCCAGCCAGCAAACAAACTAGAATCTGATGCTCCAACTGTGCCTTCCCTAGGGACTCTGCCTCCAGTGTGCTGTGTTATCAGCAAATTGTCTCCAGTAGAGCTCCATACATCACCTCACACTTCACTGGCTTCTTGTCTGTTGCAGCTTCTGGACCCACTTTGCATCCCTGTGCCTCCACTGCATAGGGCTATGACACTGGATTAATTTCCATGCCAATTTTTGTGTTCACTTTTCCACTGATCTCTGGACATCATCCTCTATGAACCAGGCTTGACCATCGCACTTCTAGTATCTGTGTTTCAATAGGAACAAGACTGTACTCATGTGAGTATAGATACTTCATACAGTATAGACACAACAGCTTTATCAGGTATCAAGGCCCGTGTCATACTTTGCCACAGAATGCGTCAGTGAACTCTGAACAGTGCAGCTCATAAAAACTTGAACATTCGTGTTGTTTTGTGTTGCAAACAGTGTAGTTCTTGAATACTTAACTGTCAGCCAGACTCTGTTTTTGTACTGGTGTTCTCGGAGGCCTCACAGTCTCATACTACTATGGACATTTTGCAGTCAGAGCTGCTTGTCATTAGCTAGCTGTGCGAGGACACGCCCAAAGTGCACTCAGCGACCCTGCGTACTGATGTCACAGGCTGCTGCCCAATCACCACGGAATCACCACAAAGTGCACAAATCCTAAACATATGCTAGCCGCAGGCTGATCATAAACATATGACAGTGCCAGCCTGATTGCCTGCACTTTCTCTTACCACCAAGGGTAGATCTGTGTGCCAGCTGTATCACAGAAATGTGTGAATGGCAGAATTACAGTTACAACAAGCCTAAAGCCAGTGGCAACCAGCAATTACTGGTGCATAGATTTACTGTTAGACCATACTCTGGCAACAGTGTGGCAAACAAAGTGAGGCAAACAAAGCAATGTGAGCTGACGAACAGTACTGTGCAGAAGGATGTTCTTGAGTCAGAATATTCTGGCTGCAGGCAAGATAGGTTGAGCTTAATGCGAGCTCCCCACCAAAACTTATGAAAGTTAATTTGATGACGTCCATTTCATTTTGTCTTTCTTGTGCCCACAAAAGATATGGCACCCCACGGGTTGAGCACAAAGCTGTTTGTTTTGAAGATGTGCCCATGTTTTCCCGTACTCACACAATCCAGCAACACACTTGTATCACTGAGGAGTGTGTACCCACGAGGATTAGTGTTCGAGTTGAATTAGTTGTGCAAGTACCAATTACTATGATGAACAGGGTATAGCGTCCCCAGTGCTATATTACGAAAACACTTAAAAAACAGTATTTATAAAGGAGAGACATTTAAAAATTGAATAATATATTTTTATCATGTAGCCGTAAAATAATGATTTCTCTGGGTAGGTTTCGATTGGAAAGGAATAATTTATAACAAAATGATCTAAAGAGATGACAAGATACGCTCTTTTGTTAATTTTTTTAGTCATCTTCACTTCTTCTCTTGTCTTGGTTGTGTGTAGACGGACATCTTGCGTGTGCTGGCAAATGTAAGCATATTTGTATGAGTTAAGCATATAATATATTCATTTAATATTATTGTGCACTTTTAATTTGTAAGAGGTGATCCCGATTTCATGTCCGCCTTCCTTGAATTAACCTGCATTCAAGTAATTTACAGTTCAACAATCGCAGCGGCCGATGCAGCCAACAACGCCATTACGTGGCGATATTAACTCATGAAAAATTAGCGGAAGCGGAAAACTCGCCCGCTATTAACATAATATTAATTTTTCTCCACAGCCGCCCGACGTTGCAGAAAATACGTAGCTTTAAGATTCTTATTTTCAGTACCATAGCCGACAGCCAGAGCCAGGACTCCGACTACAATACAATGGTTAATGGAGGTAAGAAAAATACTCTCGCGCGTGTGTGGGCCGCAATTGTAATTAATAACTAAAGATTTCTTGCTTTAAAGTGAACTGACTAGCCGAGGAAATTAATATGAAAAGTTTATTATATTGTTCAACTTATATGCTCATGTTTTAAGATTCAGCGAGTCTAACATTCATTAACATAACAGATAATTTGGGATTAATATTGTTAAAAAGGAGAACTTCAGGAAAGCATTTAATCGCAAATCAAAATTAAAGGAAATATCATTTTTATTAAGGCCCACCACGTAAGTCGGCAACAATCAAAAAATAATAATAACAATAATAATATATTAAATTACGACGGCCGACGGACATGAGAAGGGCACAGACATTACGAACAGAACTTATTGTCAATTGGTCATGTACTGATTTACTACAAATAAATATGCTAATTGTCAGACATACTCTATTAATTCCCCTCACCATAGCTCCTTGTATCAAAGTAGTGCATAGGTATGGCAATAAAGTTGGCTCGTTGCATGACTGACGTGTAAGCAGTGATCCCCACACTTTCCCACTTCAGCATTTCTAGGTGTATTTAGTTTCTTTGCAGCTACCTTTTATTGCCACCTGATACCTTGTAGGTTGTTTTAATTTTTAACTAGTTTCCATAACTCCACTCTCAGAAAAATCTTTGCTACTCAGTAATTTTAAATGCAATCTTTGAAAAGACAGCATGATAATCTGTTTCCCCACATTGTCCTGCTAAACTTTTATTCTGGAAGTTTTTCTTTCTACTGACCTCAGTTTAAAAACTATTGTTTTGAGTTTTAGTATAGTCTTTTCTTTTTTTCTGTAAGCAAATATTGCATAGAATCTGCTTTTTAGTTTTTAAGATGTACTGACATCAATACCCACAATAGTACTCAATGGTTAGTGAACAGTTATCTCAGCTACAATAGCACCTTCTTTATTTAGGCATTATCTACCCACATCTGAATGAAGGCCTCTTCCACACTTTTCCACTTCAGTTAGTTATGTCCGAGTCATGTTCACTAAGTCATGTCTTCTAACACCTTCCAGTGCTGCTTTTGTTTTCAACAAACTATCTAGAAACAAAAAAGAAAAAGGGTGAGGATGAGAGGGGGAAAGAGATAGATAGATAGGTAGATAGATAGATAGATAGAGAGAGAGAGAGAGAGAGAGAGAGAGAGAGAATGAATTTGAAGAGTAAGGAGACTGTAAAGACAGTCTCATCTCCAAAACAAAATGAGCAGGCTTTCCTCCAGCACCCTCCAACTCACTGAAGGAAGAAAGACAATGACCAGCATGCACCTCTGCATTGTGCACACTGGAATTAATGAATTCTCTTGTTAGTAGGAGCCAATGTTTCTAGATGGCCAATAACTGGTAGAGCACAGGTGGGTCCAGTTGACATGCTATAGGGGCACACTCGCTGCTTCTGCTATTTGGGGTGTGGTCTCCTTTACTCCTGAATTATTTAGACACATAGGCTTTTTGTGTTTGGGTTTCTCTGAACATCCCTATTCATCAGAATTAACTGAAGCTTTCTGAAGCACTCAGACTCATTCTTCATAGAATTTCTGCAGTTTGGTTGGCTTTCCATAACTAAATTTTAATGCCACTATGAATGTATTCAGAAAGAGCTTCAATAGCTTCATGGCCAATTTTAACTGTGTAGGTGTCTGGACTTAGGACTGGAGTTTTTCCTATTTCATCTGCAGACTCATTGTCACAGTGGCAACTTTCAGATCTTGAATCACTGTTTTTAGTTCTGCCAGGCCTTATAAGCACACTAACTTCAAAAAATTATAGGTGTTTCAGGTACTGCTCATCAATATTAATCTCTCTCATTACCCAAGTCCATGCTTCTGAATACATCTTCCACAGCTGGGCTAGCCAACTTTGAAGTTATTGTGCATCCCCAGGAAAACTCTGTTATCTACTGAAGTACTGTCAATTTTGAGGTATTTACCTATTCTGATAGTAATTATCATTTCTATGTAAATGTGATCAAAGAATAATCTATACTTCTAACTGATATTGGCACTCTCAAGAGTTATCATGATTGTCAACATATCCCTCCAATCAATTGTGTTTTGGCTGTTAATGAATGCTACATTTATATTGCTGCTGTGTTGAATGTACTTTTTCGAGGGGAAGTCAAACGGTCCAAATGGGGTAAATTATTGAAAAAAATTGGTGAAACTTTTCTTGTTTGAATGGTTGGTAGAACTGCAGTTGCTCGGTGAGTCAGGTGGTTATAGCTTCAGCCAGAGGCTTGTAAAGATGTGTTAGAAGACTTACTGGGTGATACATTAAGATTTTCTCCATCCTCTTCTACTACTATAGCATTTTTCCAGGTATTTGGTTTGCTCTCAGATTTAACACATTTATTTATGAATATTGTTATAGCTTCTGAGACATATTTTCTTCCTAGATTTAGCATTTCACTTGTAACCTGATGCACACCTGGAACCCTCTTGTTTTCCACATTGAACAAAGAATTATCTACCTTTCTGAGTGTGTGGTGGTGGTGTTTATATGGTGCACCAATAGCTGAAATGTGCAGTAGAATCACAGTGAAAGTAATATCTTGCTTGGCTGTGACAGACTTGTCCTTCCTTGTTCTTAACTTATTACTTTAACCTACTGTCGGGTTCAAATTGATGCACCTCAAAGTACTGTAAATTATTTGTCAACGAGTGGCAGCACTGACGCCTACTCGCTAGTAGCTAGCCTTTTCCGAACGCTTGTCATTGTTGTGTGCGTCAGTGTCGATACGACTGCTCCGTTGTTGATGTATGTGCTGATTGATCTGTTTGATACACTGCGCCCGTTCATGTTGCATTTCAACAATTCATTTCTTTGATTATCAACATAAGTTAGTAAGTAGTACAACGTTAATATACAATGTGTAATGCACTTATTTTCTTTTTGGACTGTTCAATTGTCAGTTAAGAATGTTTGAGTATCAGGTATCAAATTGATATACTGCGCCTGACTGCGTTATTTTATAGGAATTTTATCATTTTAGGTGTGAGACACTTGATCATGGCAGGCTACAGTAAGACGTACAACCTCCTTGACCCAAATCATGTTGCAGAAATAAAAAAAATGTTGTTCGAAGAGGATAATGATGAAGTTCAAGAGGATTTTGAAGATGAAGTAGACACAGATTGTGACGATGCAGTTGAGGTTCGGCAGGAAGATTCAGAAACAGAGGAAAACGACAGTGAAAACGACGAGGAAGTACTTGAAGAAAGCCAGCATTATTATACTGGAAGGGACAAAGAGACAAAATGGAATAAAGTTCCACCATCGCAGAGAGTACGTTTCAGAGTCTACAATATTATTCGAAAGTTACCTGGTCCCATAGGTGCGGCGAAAGCATTGAGAATGCCTTTGGAATGTTGGAATTGCCTCATAGATGACATTTTGTCGATTATACACTCCTGGAAATAGAAAAAAGAACACACTGACAACGATGTGTCAGACCCACCATACTTGCTCCGGACACTGCGAGAGGGCTGTACAAGCAATGATCACACGCACGGCACAGCGGACACACCAGGAACCGCGGTGTTGGCCGTCGAATGGCGCTAGCTGCGCAGCATTTGTGCACCGCCGCCGTCAGTGTCAGCAGAGTTTGCCGTGGCATACGGAGCTCCATCGCAGTCTTTAACACTGGTAGCATGCCGCGACAGCGTGGACGTGAACCGTATGTGCAGTTGACGGACTTTGAGCGAGGGGGTATAGTGGGCATGCGGGAGGCCGGGTGGACGTACCGCCAAATTGCTCAACACGTGGGGCGTGAGGTCTCCACAGTACATCGATGTTGTCGCCAGTGGTCGGCGGAAGGTGCACGTGCCCGTCGACCTGGGACCGGACCGCAGCGACGCACGGATGCACGCCAAGACCGTAGGATCCTACGCAGTGCCGTAGGGGACCGCACCGCCACTTCCCAGCAAATTAGGGACACTGTTGCTCCTGGGGTATCGGCGACGACCATTCGCAACCGTCTCCATGAAGCTGGGCTACGGTCCCGCACACCGTTAGGCCGTCTTCCGCTCACGCCCCAACATCGTGCAGCCCGCCTCCAGTGGTGTCGCGACAGGCGTGAATGGAGGGACGAATGGAGACGTGTCGTCTTCAGCGATGAGAGTCGCTTCTGCCTTGGTGCCAATGATGGTCGTATGCGTGTTTGGCGCCGTGCAGGTGAGCGCCACAATCAGGACTGCATACGACCGAGGCACACAGGGCCAACACCCGGCATCATGGTGTGGGGAGCGATCTCCTACACTGGCCGTACACCACTGGTGATCGTCGAGGGAACACTGAATAGTGCACGGTACATCCAAACCGTCATCGAACCCATCGTTCTACCATTCCTAGACCGGCAAGGGAACTTGCTGTTCCGACAGGACAATGCACGTCCGCATGTATCCCGTGCCACCCAACGTGCTCTAGAAGGTGTAAGTCAACTACCCTGGCCAGCAAGATCTCCGGATCTGTCCCCCATTGAGCATGTTTGGGACTGGATGAAGCGTCGTCTCATGCGGTCTGCACGTCCAGCACGAACGCTGGTCCAACTGAGGCGCCAGGTGGAAATGGCATGGCAAGCCGTTTCACAGGACTACATCCAGCATTTCTACGATCGTCTCCATGGGAGAATAGCAGCCTGCATTGCTGCGAAAGGTGGATATACACTGTACTAGTGCCGACATTGTGCATGCTCTGTTGCCTGTGTCTATGTGCCTGTGGTTCTGTCAGTGTGATCATGTGATGTATCTGACACCAGGAATGTGTCAACAAAGTTTCCCCTTCCTGGGACAATGAATTCACGGTGTTCTTATTTCAATTTCCAGGAGTGTAGTTCTGTACACCAATCAGTATATTGAGAGCATCAAAGCTTCTTTTCAGCGAGAGAGAGATGTAAAACCTATAGATATTATTGAATTAAAAGCTTTCGTTGGTCTTCTGTTTCTGGCTGATGTTAATAAAAGTAACAGACAAAGCTTAGAAGATCTGTGGGGAAGTGATGGGGGATGGAATTGAAAAATTTCGTCTCGTTATGAACATAAAACATTTCAAATTCATCATGCGGTGCCTTGGATTTGACAATTGTGTGACTCACGATGAAAGGAGAAGACTAGACAAGATAACAGCGATTCAGGAAATATTTTCTCTGTTTGTACAGAATTGCCAGAAATCCTACACCCTCGGAGAAAACGTTACAGTAGATGAGAAACTTGAAGGATTCCGTGGAAAGTGCAGTTTTCGCCAATACATACCTAGCAAACCAAACAAATATGGAATTAAGATATATGCTCTTGTGGATTCCCAAGTATTTTATCTCTATAATCTGGAAATATATGCTGGGCTGCAGCCAGAAGGATTGTACCATGTTAGCAATAAACCTTCAGATGTTGTTCTGCGACTATGTGACCCAATTTATCAGTCAGGTCGAAATGTGACAGCAGACAATTGGGTTGCTAGTATTGGTTTGATAGAAGAGCTAAGAAGAAAAAATCTTTCTTTTGTTGGGACGATGAAGAAAAACAAGGGTGAGATTCCTCTGGAGTTTGCCACCAGTAAAGGCAGGGCTGTCCATAGTTCACTTTTTGGCTTCAAGAAAGGCTGTACTCTAGTTTCTTACGTTCCTAAAAAGTGGAAGTTCTCATGAAGATAATTCAGTAGATGCTGACACTGGAGATAAACAGAAGCCATACATTGTAACATTTTACAATAGCACCAAAGGTGGAGTTGACACTACAGATAAGTTGACCACTTCATACAATGTAGCAAGAAATGTGTACCATTGGCCCATGGTCATATTTTTTTGCAATGATCAAAATGAGTGAAATCAATTCACAAGTAATTTACTATGGCAACAACGAGAATTTTATCCGAAGAAAAGGATTCCTGAAGCAACTCTCACATGCGTTAGTTCTACCTCACTTGGTTTGTAGATGCTTGGACACCTCAGGAATTCACAGAGATCTTCAACCTTGGTTACAACAGTATAGGCCAACGTGTGAAGAAGAAGCAGAAGACACAAGCAGAAACGAAGAACAAGGGACTGGGATCAAGAGGAAAAGGTGTAATACCTGCACAGAAAAAAAAAGAGTGACAAAATATTGTAGCAAAATTTGTCAGAAGCCTATCTGTTTGATACACATTGAACCTTTTTGCTCTGAATGCGGAAAAATTCCGCATTTGTTACCACAGTCAAAAAGTGACGATGAAACAAATGAATGAGTTGTAATACCATTGTTGTTCTGCTCCAGTCTCATAATAGCCTTTCTGTAAAGATAATTGTCATATGTAATGTGTTTTATTAGTGAAATATAATAAAGAAGCAAATGAAAAAGCGACGTTTTTATCATTTGTTACTAAAGCCCAACATGGACGATAAGAAATCTGAATGATGAATATTTCTACTGCAGTTGTGCTCGTATGTCATCTTTGTCTTTCTTTAAATATATTTGGCACTTATAATATGTTTTGTGAACAGAATTTAATAGATGATCACGTGAATAAATGGTGTGATCAATTTGATACACCGTGCCCAATCTCGCTGCGACAAACACCGCGCCCGACAGAAGGTTAAATCTTCTGGTTTCCATTCTGGATTGCAAAATTTGTGCTTTGATTTGTTTCTGGAGCAGTCCACCTAAAGTAAATAAAGTGTTCAGAAGAAATGGGTAGTAATAATATCCCATAATCTTACTTCTGCAGAAGTCTTTTCAGGGGGTTTGGAAATCCTACATTCATTTCAAAAATTATGTTTCAATGATGTATTTGTCTTTTGTTACCTTATACCCTGATTCTTTAGACAACCCAGAAAATTCTCCTCCTTGATTGGATCTCTCGAACTCAATGAAGTAAAGTGTAAAAGAATTAAATAATATTCTATAGTTTGTATGATTTGATGGTGGTAAAATTTCTCTCTCATTCTTCTTTATTTTATTCCCGTTTGTGTTTTTGATAGCTTTATACTTAGCTGCATTTCTCTCTCAATTGTCTCTTCAGTGAGGCGGAGGGTGCCAATGGGAAGCCAACTGTTGTAGTTTTGTTTCTGAGAAAAGGTCAGCTTTGCCATCTCCTGAATATACAGTTATTCTTTCAGGCTGTTCATCAAATTCTAATAATGTCTGATTTTCCATTCAGTCAAGCTTCCAAAAAGAGCTTTTTGGAATGATGCATATGTCACTCACATTAGGTCAGAAATGAAATTTCCTTCTTTGCTAATTGCGAGCCCACTTAGTTAAGGTTGAAGGTGAAAACTGGCTGAATTAGTCTGATCACTACCAGCGTTAAACTTGTTCAGTAAACATCTTTATAATATTCCTTTCTGTTAGGATTAAGTCTATACTATGTTTTCAAGGCTTTGTCAAAAATATGTAGTGGCTGCAGTCTGCCATGGTCTCTCTATTCTACACTACAGTCATCAAACATAAGATGGGTGCTCAAACTAGACTGCTCTTGCCTATGGAAAATAGCTGGCAGTTTGTGGCAGGCAAGTGTGAGAAATGTCAGAAGAAACTGAAAGACTAATTGATTTGAATGTGAAAATTTTTTTTTCTGATACACATTACACCAAATATAAAAAGCATAGAAAAGTGCACAACATGAAAGGAAGTAGGTGCAAGTCTGAATCAAACAGCTATTAATTTACTTACAAATAAATACATCCTTGCATAATATATTGTGTAACATATAGTTCAATTGATAATATGCTTGCACTCTCAAAGACAGCAATTGTATGTCATAACTCATCCTTTGCAGAGACTAGGCTTGAACATAGCAATAACGCAATGCTATTTTGGAGGATTATTAAATAAAATTATGAAATGTCTTATTCTCTCTTCCCATCT
Source organism: Schistocerca americana (assembly GCF_021461395.2). NCBI lineage: Eukaryota > Metazoa > Arthropoda > Insecta > Orthoptera > Acrididae > Schistocerca > Schistocerca americana. Next base: position 307,229,052 of record NC_060120.1, on the reverse strand, counting down.
TTTGACTAGATAGTTAATGATGCACAGCTGATGAGGAATTAGTCAAGATTTTATGTCTGATGAGCTTCTGTCACATTTCAAATTATTGGTGAAATTACGAAAATAACTTAAGAAACTGTCTTAACAAGTGCACATTTCCTTGCAAATACAGAGAAATTCTCCATGGTCTGCTAGTCTATTATTAATATGGTTCAGCAACTTTATTCATTCTCTTATGAAGAGTGCAATTAAAAGCAACTGTTTGTCATCATTGGAACTACTATTCATGTTGCTGCAGAGCAGCCGACACTCTCCAACAATCACCATTCAGATATCTTGATCAGAGACATGTCTGCACTTTATTTGACCACAGGCAACTATGGTTGGCAACCTGCTTGCTGGCTGAGCCTTTGGGGTATCTATCTTTTTGCTATTCCATTTTTGGACATCTATCATGATTGTTATAAAATGTGTCTTTCTGTGTTTTCGCTTTGGTAATGTCTTCATATAGCTGTTCAACTTCCCCCTCTCCTCAGCTGCTGGAGGAAGCATACATGTGGATACCCCGGATATAAATCTATGTTCAGGCTGAATATAACACACGACTGAAGACATATGCAGACCACTTTTGCAAAAGACTCTTTGTGTTCTTATTTATTAACACTGTGTATGGGTACATCTCATTGTTATGCAGGATGATGTGACCTGATTGGTTTCAGCATGTTCTCATCGTAGTCAGTTTCACAGATCCAGGGGCATCCCATATTGTGGCTTATAGATCCTTTCTCACCCTTTCGAGGTCCCTCCAGAGTCTTGTTATTTTTTTATGATGCATATGTCATTACTGTTATATTTTGTTCTCAAATTTTTGCCTCACGAGAATCCTTGACATAGACTGCTGCCTAATAGTGTGAGATAATGACCAGGTCACTACTTACCCACAATATTTTCATTTGAAAACTCGCGACGAAGTTACATGTACAGATGGTAAATGGCATTTTACTGCCTTGTGCGTCCTGAATGGTTTGTACACACTAAAGAAGTAAGACTTGAAGAGAACTTTACTACAACTCTACAGGTCCAGGTAAAGTAAAGTTAGGGTGATAAGTGACAGGAAAATGACACAACTAAGGAATCACACCTTAATATCATCTGTGTCAGAACACACCACCAGTTGGCCAAGGGAGACACATACAGAAAAAAGTTAGGAGTTTGGCACTAGAAAGGGAACTAATGCCAAAAACTCAGCTAGAGTAATCTGATTGCCAAAGCATGTTCTGTACAATTTGCACAGCCTTCAAAAAAATTACTTTCCATTTTACATGATTTTAAATACAGTTTTTTCTATGCAATATCGATGTTCCAATTTCTACATGCTTACCCATATTTTCTAAAAGGCTGCCTCTCTCTCTCTCTCTCTCTCTCTCTCTCTCTCTCTCTCTCTCTCTCTCTCTCTCTCTCTGACATGTTGTTGTTGTGGTCTTCAGTCCAAAGATGGGTTTGATGGAGCTCTCCATGCTGCGAAAGCCTCTTCATCTCGAAGAAACTACTGCAACCTACATCCTTCTTAATCTGCTTACTGTAGTCACACCTTAGTCTCCTACGATTTTTATCCCCACACTTCCCTCCAGTACTAAATTGGTAGTCCCGTGACACCTCAGAATGTGTCCTACCAACTGATCCCTTCTTTTAGTCAGGTTGTACCACAAATTTCTGTTTTCCCCAGTTCTATTCAGTACCTCCTCATTAGTTACATGATCTACCCATCTAATTTGCAGCATTCTTCTGTAACATCACATTTTGAAAGCTTCTATCCCCTTCTTGTCTAAACTGTTTATCGTCCACATTTCACTTCCATACATGGCTACACTCCATACAAATACTTCCAGAAAGTACTTCCTAACACTTAAATCTATACTCAATGTTAACAAATTTCCCTTATTCAGAAACACTTTTCTTGCCATTGCCAGACTGCATTTTACATCCTCTCGAATAAAACCAACCATCATCAGATATTTTGCTTTCCAAATAACAAAACTCATCTACTACTTTAAGTGTCTCATTTCCTAATCTAATTCCCTCGGCATCACCCGACTTAATTCGACTACATTCCATTATCCTTGGTTTGCTTTCTTATGTTCATCTTATATCCTCTTTTGCAGACACTGTCCATTCCATTCAAGTGCTCTTCCAAGTCATTTGCTGTCTCTGACGGAATTACAATGACATCAGCAAACCTCAAAGTTTTTATTTCTTCTCCCTGAACTTAAATTCCTACTCCAAATTTTTCTTTTGTTTCTTTTACTGCTTGCTCAATATACAGATTGAATAACATTGGGGATACGCTACAACCCTGTCTCACTCCCTTCCCAACCGCTGCTTCCCTTTCATGCCCCTCAACTCTTTACAAGTGCCATCTGTTTTCTGTACATATTGTAAATAGCATTTTACTCCTGCCACCTTTAGAATTTGAAAGTGAGTACTCCAGTCAACACTGTTGAAAGCATTCTCTAAGTCTATGAATGCTATAAATGTATGTTTGCCTCCCCTTAACATGTCTTCTATGAGAAGTCATAGGGTCAGTATTGCCTCACGTGATCCTACCTTTCTCTGGAATTCCAAACCGATTGTCCCCGAAGTCGACTTCTACCAGTCTTTCCATTCTTCTGTAAAGTATTCATGTTAGTATTTTGCAGCCATGACTTATTAAACTGATAGTTCGGTAATTTTCAGACTTGTCAGGACTTGCTTTCTGTGGAATTGTTATATTCTTCTTGAAGTCTGAGAGTATTTCATCTGTTTTGTGCATCTTGCTCACCAGATGGAAGGGTTTTGTCATGGCTCACTCTCGCAAGGCTATCAGTAGCTTTAACAGAATGTTGTCTATTCCTGGCTAATTGTTCTGACTTGTCTTTCAGTGCTTTGTCAAATTCTTCACGCAGTATTATATCTCCCGTCTCCATCTTCATCTACGTCCTCTTCCATTTCCATGATATTGCCCTGAAGTGCATCTCCCTCATATAGACTCTCTATATACTCCTTCCACCTTTCTGCTTTCCCTTCTTCACTTAGGACTGGTTTTCTATCTGAGCTCTTGGTTTTCTTTTCTCCAACGGTCTCTCTAATTTTTCTGTAGGCACCATCCATCTTACCCCTAGTGATATACAAGGTGTGTTCAAAAATAAATAGCGTGCCAACTAGCAGAGAGAGCATGTTGCAGCTACTGAGCGCACCTAGCAGCCAGTTTAGATGCAATTAACAACCGAACCACAGCCGCTGAAGTAAGCATATGTACAGCCCGCTTGTCGGGAGGGAGAGTGTGTGTGTGTGTAATTCTCCTACAAACTTGGCAAAGCTTTCACAGAGACATCTCAAATTCTTATCCAAGCATACAGGGAGGATTGTATGAGTTGCATGTAGTGCTACGAGTAGTTTAAAGGTTTTCAACAGAGCAGAATATTGGTCTGTGATGATTCCAAGTCTGGACGTCCTTCCACATCAACAGATGATGACCATGTGGACAGCACTTGTGCTGTGATTCGCAGAAATTGTCATGTAACTGTTCGGGAAGTTGCTGAGGAAGTGGACATCGGCATAGCATTGTGCCATCAAATTTTGAGTGAAAAGCTTGAGATGCATTGTGTCAGTGCAGAATTCGCACGCTTGTTGACTGAAGATCAGAAATAGACCCATGCTGAAATGTGCGAGGAACTGCTTGCTGGTGTTACCAATAAATTGTGGCCAGACTCCACATCTGCACCTGGAAATGTCTTACAATTTAAAACCTGATTCCAAAACTTCTGTCTTACCATAATATAATTAATCTGAAACCTTCTAGTGTCTTCAGGTCTCTTCCATGTATACAACCTTCTTTGATAATTCTTAAACCAAGTGTTAGCTATGATTAAATTATGCTGTGTGCAAAATTCTACCAGGCGGCTTCCTTTTTTATTCCTTTGCCCCAGTCCATATTCACCTTCTACTTTTCCTTCTCTTCCTTTTCCTGCTGTCGAATTCCAGTCCCCCATGACTATTAAATTTTCATCTCTCTTAACTATTTGAATAATTTCTTTTACCTCCTCATACATTTCCTCAATCTTCTCCTCACCTGCGAAGCTAGCAGGCATATAAACTTTTACTACTGTGGTGGGTATGGGCTTCGTGTCTATCTTGGATACAATAATGTGTTCATTATGTTGTTCATAGTAGCTTATACATGTTCCTGTTTATTTATTTATTTTTATTAGACCCTCTCCTGCATTACCACTATTTGATTTTGTATTCTTAGCTTAGTATTCACCTGATCAGAAATCCTGTACTTCCTACCACCGAACTTCACAAATTCCCATTGTATCTAGCTTTAACCTATCCAGTTCCCTTTTTAAATTTTCTAACCCCCAATTAAGGGATCCACACTCTGACCCGTATTACACCAGTTTTGTTTCTCATGATAACGATGTCCTCCTGAGTAGTCCCCAGGCAGAGATCCGAATGGGGGACTATTTTATCTCTGGAATATTTTACCAACGAGGATGTCATCATCATTTAACTATGCAGTAGAGCTGCATGCCCTCATGAAAAATTACAACTGTAGTTTCCCTTTCTTTCAGACATTCACAGTACCAGCACAGCAAGGCCATTTTGGTTGATGTTACAAGGCCAGTTCAGTCAGTCATCCAGATTGTTGTCCCTGCAACTACTCAAAAGACTGCTGCCCCTGTTCAGTAGCCACACATTTGTCTGGCCTCTCAACAGATACCCCTCCATTGAGGTTACACGTATGGTACGGCTATCTATATCACTGAGACATGCAAGCCTCTCTACCAACGGCAAGGTCCATGACTCATCGGGAGGTTCTCTGATGTAATGAGACTTAAAGGGAAGGTTGTACTGATTATTAATGTATGCAAAAAGTTAATACATTCATGGAAAAAATCATCTATTTGAAAAGGAGCTTGTTATAGAGAACTTCAATTTTGTTGAATGCATTTCCTTACCTCCAGGCACGTTTTGTTGTTTGTCAAAAAACATTTTTATTTAGACCAAATGCTGTGGCTTTGGAAATGCAATTAGAAACAATTGGTTTACAAAATTGCAGTGTGCTCAAACACAGGTATCATGGCTACATGAATTTGTTACAATGGTACGACAATGTTCACACAGAAGAATTTCCCCAACAACATTTTCGATAAAGTATATAACTGCAGAAAGGTGTGATGTGAAATATTTTGTGAATTGTAACTTGCAAGTAAAAAGAAATTTCATGTTTCACAAATACAATAAAATGCTAGTATTTTTACTTAGGTTGAATTTTTCTGTTAAACATGTCACTTTATAATTGTATTAATTTATTCAGTGTAAGTTAACTCCAAAGCCAGTATTGTTCTGTGCAAAGTGTTGACTGCCCATACATGTGCAGTCTGCCCAATCATCTGCTGGCACTCAGCCCAGATCTAGAATCCCATAGGCTACTGTCTGGCTGCCTGCTCAGAAGCTGTTTTCTCACCTCTGCCTGTAGGTGCCCTTATCCCTGCATATGCGGAATGGAAGCTGGAAGTTTGATTTAAAGGATTGCTTCAATTGAGAGAGGACTTGCAGCAGACTGAATACAAATATTTCTTAGTGAGACTTATAATACACCTTTGGATGAATTGGTATGATACCATGTAAGGAAAGTAATGACAAAAAAAAGAAAAACATTGAACAACATATTTTTAAATATCCCATGAAACTTTATTTTTGCATAAAGGTAAATTTTATTTTACACTGTACAGAGCCTTCGGCACGTGTGTATCATCTTACATAACGTTACCAACATACACTACTCTCTCAATATAAAAATCAAATGTGTTCACATTGTATTGACGACTGTGTACATAGGTAAGACAAAAATAACAAAATGCATATAGCAACATCAGTTCAGTTGATGATGAGAAACATACAGAATAATACTATGGCAATTCTTACATGCCCATAGACAGTCTTAGCTACACTTCGCCTTTGCGTACCTTTCAGATACATCCTTCCAGTTGACTACATCAAAAATAGCCTTTACATAATCTGCTCTAACGTTCTTGTATTGCAAATAATATGCATGTTCCCAAACATCAATACCAAACAGAGGTATCAGACCTGAGAAGAAATCAGTAAACAGCAATTAGAACCAGGTACAAACAATATTTCAAAAGTGCTTTCTCACTGTAACTGAATGATATATTCACTATTAATTACTCAACTAGTTCATCTGCTCATTGCAATCTCCAGCAGTATATATAAAAATTAATATTTTCACAAGTTAACATATGCTACTTAAAAACACACTGAGAATGTGAAACTTCTGATACTTTGTTAAGGCTATCTCCTAAATAAGTTGAATGCCACTAACTCAAAATAAATTACCACATTCTACTTTAACAAAACTTATTAGCCAAGACCTACCAGTAGTAGCTTGTAGAGGGTCTTGGTTTGCACATGCAGCCAGCTGCAATCTTTGTGTTTCTTTATTGTAGCCCAGCCAGCCCCAACCTGAGCCCTGTACTCCAACAGCAGCAGCAGATAACTTTGCCTTCATGTTTTCCAGTGATCCAAAGTCTCTTTTTATTGCTTCTAACAGCTCACCTTTAAGCATGAAAGACAGAATGTTGCAGTTATTTACTACTATTACAACATTACAATAATTATGACACTTATTACATGCTTCAGTATATAACCATACCTGACATATGAGCTGAAAAACCGAGATGGTGGAAAGAAAATGTGACAGGATAAAGACAGCAGTCAGAATGTTATACCACATGCAGCTATCTTACAACACACAGAGAAAAATATATCTACCCACTGGAAACACAGCACTGAGACAAAGTTTACATATTTTCTCTACAAAAATAAAGCAGCTTTCACACACAAATGAACGAGTCAGCTGAATAATTCCTGAAGAATACTCAGCACGAGGATTCAAGCATTGACTCCAAGAAGAATGGCATTTACAAAATAGTTAAATTCACAGAGTCAGATGAGTTGACCATTACTTGCTTTCAGGAGCCAATATCCAATATGGCCGACAGAAACACACAAATAGGTAACAGGCACCCTGGCCTCCACATTGTTTATTCAGCTAGGAAAAAGGAACTGTGATAAAAGCTGTATCTCTCATTCATTCAAATGGTGTTTTATTTTTCAAATGCACTTTAAACTATCAAAAGTACAACAAACACATGCTCTTGGTGTGTGTGTATTTTTTTTGAAAGTGATACCAGCTAGTCAAAGCACATAATGTTTCATACATAAAAGGGATCTAGTGTGTTATTTGCCTGACAACAGACAACTTTTATCACCCTATTTGTAAGATGCATTTCTATTAATTGGTGTTTTGTTGAGTTTGAAGCACTATACTCCTACCCCCCCCCCCCCCCCCCCCCACTATACTTGATAAATAAAAATCTGAATAAACTGAATGGTGTAATCACCACCATTTTCAGTTTGGTGTCACCGCCAGACACCACACTTGCTAGGTGGTAGCCTTTAAATCGGCCGCGGTCCGTTAATATACGTCGGACCCGCGTGTCGCCACTGTCAGTGATTGTAGACTGAGCGCCGCCACACGGCAGGTCTAGAGAGACGTCCTAGCACTCATCCCAGTTGTACAGCCGACTTTGCTAGCGATGGTTCACTGACAAAATACGCTCTCATTTGCCAAGACTATAGTTAGCATAGCCTTCAGCTACGTCATTTCCTACGACCTAGCAAGGCGCCATTATCAATTGCTATTTATCTTGTGATGCATGTACCGTCAGACCAATGTTCACCAATTATGGATTAAAGTTAAGTATTCCAGAAGCTACGTACCTTTTTTGCTAGTCTCAATTCCTTGTCATTTTCCAGACCTCAGGCCAGCCTGCGTGAGCTTAAACGCGTGCCTTTCGGCTACCTCATAGTGGCTTGGCTGTCTTGCCAAGTCACAACAGTTTGATGACGAGGATTTTGCATTCGTCTTGCTGTTGCCCTAATTTACTTGTGTCATGGCTTTGCCACAATCTCCAGATGTACTGTCCGAATTTTATCGCTTGCAGAACCAGCAGACGCAGGCCTTACTGGATGCACTTGGACAGCTCGTCCAGGGTCAACGTGCAATGCAAAACGATGCGGCAGCTGCCGCTTCACCGCTCACGCAGCCACAACACGCAGTTGCACCACCTTTTTGTCCTTTTGATGCTGCACTGGAAAGCTGGACGGAGTGGTCACGCCAATTTGGATTCCATCTCGCCGCCTACAGAATTCAAGGTAATGAGCGGCAGCCCTTTTTGTTAGCATTTGTAGGCGTCCAAACGTACCGTGTGATAGTGAAATTATTTCCCCGACGCGACGTAGCAACTCTGTCCTACGACAAAATGTTGTCTGCATTAGATGCATATTTCAAGGAATCAGCCAATGTAGTTGCGAAAAGGTATACCTTCTTTCGTACAAAATGTACGGCCGGTCAGACTAATAGGGAGTGGGTTGCAACTTTGCAAGGCCTTACTAGGGATTGTGCTTTTGAGTGTGAATGTGGACTCCCTTATTCAGATACAATGGTACGTGATGCAATTGCACAGAACGTTTCTGATGTACGTATAAGGGAACAGATTTTGAAACTAGTCAATCCCTCCCTTCAACAAGTGATAGACATATTGGATCGGCAGGACACACTTGACTTTGCTCAGGAATCATTTGAAACTTCACCAGCAGTGTGCCACATTAACCGGCCCGCCGGGCGAGCTGCACGGAACAGTAAACAGCCCTTGCGCCCGGCCGCGCCAAAGCCGCCAAGCTCTCAGCCACGTGTGCCGCTCAAGCAAGCAAATGCAGTGCTAAAATCATGCCCGCGGTGTGCTACTAGACATTCGCGTGAGAATTGCCCGTCACGCCAAGATATTTGCTTTTTCTGTAATAAAAAAGGACATGTTCAAAGTGTTTGCCAGAAAAAGCTCAGAACGGACACTCACAACCATTCCAGGCACTTTGCTTCGCGCTGGAATCGGAATCGAACCCAGAATACTCAGGCTCGTGAACCTTCGCCCATGGAAATTCATGTAGTTCATTCCACTCCGCCCAGTGCCACTCTCTCTACCAGTGACTGTGTTCATCCCACAAACAGTGTGCGTCGACATCGCCGGAAATCCCGTCAAGTCGCAAGTGATTCTGTACCAGTGTCAGTTCACGTTGCACGAGACAGTCGCTCTTGTCGTCAGCAGGACAATAAACTTTTTGTAGACTTGGACATTAATGGCAACGTGATACCATTCCAGCTTGATACCGGTGCTGCAGTTTCCTTGATCAATCAAGACACGTACAAACAGCTGGGCACCCCTCCGTTGCGTGCCGCAAATGTTAAGTTAAGTAGTTATTCAGGACAAGCGATCCCTGTGTTAGGACAGTGCAGCCTTCTTGCAACATAAAAGGGACAAACAAAACTTGTGTCATTTTACGTCCTTCGTTCTTCTTCTGCAGTGAACTTGTTTGGTTTAGATTTATTTCAGTTGTTTAACTTGTCTATAGAAAATTGGGTCCTATCAGTGAACCAGACTGTGCCTTCAGACAGTGTTTCTCGTCTATGTGAAGAGTTTCCAGACATTTTTGCACCGGGCCTTGGTTGCGCTAAGAACTATAAAGCACATTTGGAACTGACAGTAAACGCGCAACCGAAATTTTGCAGAGCGCGCAATGTTCCCCATGCGTTGCGTGATGAGGTCGCAAGAACATTACACGATTTGGAATCACAAGGTGTAATTGAACGTGTGCAGGCTTCTCTCTGGGCATCACCCTTAGTAATTTTGCAAAAGCCTTCCGGAAAATTGAGACTTTGTGTGGACTTCAAGGCAACAGTGAATCCACAACTAGTGATTGCCACTTTTCCTTTACCCCACCCGGAAGGTCTTTTTGACAAACTGTGCCCGGGTAAATATTTTTCGAAGTTGGACCTAGCAGATGCGTACTTGCAAATACCAGTGGACGAAGAATCCCAGCGTGTTTTGGTGGTTAACACGCATCTTGGTTTGTACCGATTCAAACGACTGCCATTCGGGTATGCATCCGCCCCTGCATTGTTTCAGCAATATTTACAAACTGTTTGTGTGTCAGTCCCTACTGCAGCAAACTATCTGGACGATATTGTGATCTCCGGAAAGACGGAAGAAGAACATTTAGCCAATCTCAGAACATTATTTCAGGTCTTGCGACAAAATGGTCTTTGCTTGCGGAAGGACAAATGTGTGTTTTTTGCTCGGGACTTACCCTACCTGGGCCATGTACTCAATGCCCAAGGCATACATCCCAGTCCAGAGCACCTCCGTGCCATACAAGACTTGCCTTCGCCGCAGAATTTGAAGCAGCTACAGAGTGTGCTGGGAAAAATCAATTACTATCATAAATATGTGCGCCACGCCTCTTCCATTTCAGTTCCGCTTCATCGCTTACGCCGTAAAGGTGTTCCGTTCGTCTGGACGACAGAATGCGAATGTGCCTTTCGCCAGTTGAAATTGGCGTTGCTTTCCCGTACTTGCCTTACACCATTCGATCCCCAGAAACCTCTTTTGTTGATGGTGGATGCATCGGATTTCGGGATCGGTGCTGTGCTTGCGCACAAAGATGGTTCGCACAATCGCCCTATTGCCTTTGCATCCAAATTGCTCTCGTCTGCGCAAAGAAATTATTCACAGATCGAGAAAGAAGCATTGGCTCACATATTTGGTGTTACGAAGTTTCATGATTTCTTGTATGGTCATCACTTTACCATCATCACAGACCACAAACCTTTGACATCCCTTTTTCATCCGAACAAGCCTGTACCTCCACATACAGCACAGACGTTCATTCGCTGGTCTATTTTCCTGTCGCAGTACCGCTACAATATCTTGTATCAGTCCACTGCTAAGCACGGAAACGCCGATGCTGTGTCCCGTTTGCCTGTTGCTGAGGATAGAGCATTCGATTCCTCCGAACTTGCTTGCATGTGCATTGATTCTGAAACCGTCGACGTGGTCGAATCGTTTCCGATTGATTTTCGTCGTGTAGCTACAGCCACAGCTGCAGACCCTGTCCTTGCTACCGTTCTGCGTTTTGTTGCTACGCAATGGCCCTTGTCAAAGTCACGGATCGGGGATCCGTTGGTTCGCCGATTTTTTGCTCACAAGGAGAGACTTTTTGTTCGACGTGGTGTTTTGCTGTTGCGTTCTGATAATGATCAATCCAGGGTCATGGTCCCACGTTCGTTACAGTCCTCTGTCTTACAGCTTCTCCACCAAGGACATTGGGGTATAGTGCGAACGAAACAACTTGCTCGTCAGCACTGTACTTGGTTCGGAATCGATGCCGCGATTATGAATATGTGCTCTTCTTGCATGGCGTGTGCCGAACAACAATTCGCACCACCGCGGAAATTCTTTGCATGGCCAAAAGCCACTTCCCCTTGGCAACGCTTACACATCGATTTTGCTGGTCCATTCTGGAATGCTCGATGGTTGGTTCTGGTCGATTCATTCAGTAATTTTCCTTTTGTTGTCCGGATGTCTTCCACGACGTCTTCTGTCACCATCCAAGCGTTATCCGCTATCTTTTGCATTGAAGGTCTTCCACAGACTATTGTTTCGACAATGGCCTACAATTCATGTCCGCAGAATTTCAGTCATTCTGCAAGGCCAATGGTATTCAACATCTGACGTCCGCGCCGTTTTCGCCGCAGTCAAACAGTGCCGCTGAATGATTGGTTCGGACTTTCAAGTCACAGATGTTGAAGTTGAAAAGAGTCTCATTCTCGGGAGGATGCGACGTTGCTCTTTTTGTCCTCGTATCGCTCTCAGCCCCGAGATGGTCGCTCGCCGGCTGAGTTGTTGCACGGCCGCCCTCATCGCACCTTGATGTCTTTGCTACATCCGCCGCATCAGGTTCCTGTGCAGCGGCAGACACCTGCTTTTGCCCCAGGCGACGTTGTATACTATCGCAACTATCGAGGTTCACGGCGTTGGCTCGCAAGGCGCATTCTTCGCTGCCTCGGCCGCGCTATGTATCTGGTTTTGGGGGCCTCTGGTGAGATGCGTCGGCATCTCAATCAGCTGCGGCTCTGTCGTCGCCTGGGTTCTGCCGCTCCCCGTCTGCTTTCAGCGACGGTGCCGTCCGGTCAGCGCCCTGGGGACCCATCTACTGGCTCGCCTCAGCCCCAGGTGTTACCGACGCTGCCTTCCATTTTGCCTCATGGCGACGCGCCGCCGCCTGTTCTCCCGCCAGCGACGCCTGCAGTGGACGCGTCGCTGCAACCGCCGGGCGCCTCCCTAGGTCACGCGCTGCCGATCGCTTCCCGTGACCAGCTGTACTCCGACATGGAACTCTTGCCCGCTCCTGACCACATGGCGTCTTCGCCCGTCGGGTGCTGCGACCCGATGGAGGTCGACCCTTCGGCCCCTCCTGTCTCTCTACGGGCACATACACCGCATGTTGGCGTGCGCCCTGGACTAGGTTTTCAGGCATTTCCTAGCTCCCCTCGGACCGAATGGCAGGGTGCGGGTGGCACAGCCTCGCCTGTTGTTAGGCTCCCCACCTCGTCGCATACGTCAACATGGGGTCCTCCCCACAGCGGGCGGAAGCCTTATAAAACAACCGTACGCCGATTTGTGGGGGAGGAATGTGGTGTCACCGCCAGACACCACACTTGCTAGGTGGTAGCCTTTAAATCGGCCGCGGTCCGTTAGCATACGTCGGACCCGCGTGTCGCCAGTATCAGTGATTGCAGACCGAGCACCGCCACACGGCAGGTCTAGAGAGACGTCCTAGCACTCGTCCCAGTTGTACAGCCGACTTTGCTAGCGATGGTTCACTGACAAAATACGCTCTCATTTGCCAAGACTATAGTTAGCATAGCCTTCAGCTACGTCATTTGCTACGACCTAGCAGGGCGCCATTATCAATTGCTATTTATCTTGTGATGCATGTACCGTCAGACCGATGTTCACCAATTATGGATTAAAGTTAAGTATCCAGAAGCTACGTACCTTTTTTGCTAGTCTCAATTCCTTGTCATTTTCCAGACCTCACGCCAGCCTGCGTGAGCTTAAACGCATGCCCTTCGGCCTCCCGTCCTCGTGGATTGGCTGTCTTGCCAGTCCACAAAATTCAGAATGTCATTATCAGCTACTGGTACTGATTATATGATGTTTTACAGTCAAGAATTCAAAAAACTTCTGCACACTTTAAGTCTTTGTTGGGTACCAGGTACCTGTCCAGGATTGTTCTTTTTTTGATGCCCAGTACTCTCCACCTAGTCTCCATGAACCACCTTCGTGCCTTTCAGGCATGATTCTGTGTGCATGTGGTGAGATGGACTGTTCTGGTGTCGTATGGATGTTGTGTCTTGTATTGTGTTTGATTTCCTTAGAGTGAACCTGTTCTTGCAACACGTTTGCTGATTCTGCTGTGCACTCGTCTTACGGCTTCTATGTTTCAGCTATTTACATTCCTTCAATGGGAATGTATTGTCAGTTCTCTGTAACACTGCGTAAGTCAATTGACCTTAACTTCCTGACACTGCAGTGTTGACCATTAAGTGAAACAATCATGCCCCCTTATGTCAAATGCTAGCACAAAATGTGTTCAGAAGTCTGTGCCTAATATAGGTTCTGAGATATTGGCAATAACAAAAGACCACATGAACTGACTGGAGAAACCACAGCGATAGCACACGCCTTTTGTCCAGAGGTGCTGATTAATGAATTATTAACTGCACTCAACCATGGTTGAACATATTATTTGTTCCGAGATGCATGACTGACAGGGAGTCTCCTGATGTTGGAGCCAGTGTCTACAGAGAACCTCATACTGCTATGTTTGTCTGATGCATACACATTTCAACATGGTAGAATATGCATGCAAGGGTGGGTGTTGTCAATGGCATGTAGACACGGCACTGTTGCTGCAGACACCTTTGTCCTTTAGGTACACACATGCTGATGTGCATTTAGTGGCATCTTGGCCACAACACTTATGATACCAGCACACTTCACACAAGTCTTCCCGCAGGTCTCATGTTTCGTATTTCAACATTGCTTCTTGTTGTTATATTTATCGTGCAAAAACAAGTAGAGTCATAAATGTCCATGTCAAAACTGCAGAACATGAAGACAAAGAGAGGAGTTAAAAACGACTATACATCAATTCCATCGACAGAAGAGAAGACAGCCAAAAACAGGGATGTTGAGAAAGGTCTATAAAATACGTCACATAGAAATGGAGGTCTAGAACTAAAAATTAAATGGCCTTCGTGATACTGTTAAAACAGATAAAAAGTAAAATGTGGTCCACACCCTGCGCGTTGTTTGCTAAAACGGCTGATAACTCAGTCAACAAACACAAACGAGAACGTAAGCAATTACAAAAAGGGCATTTCATGAGTAAATGGCGGACTGTCAAAAGTTGAGTGCAATGTGCACAAATTGATGGGGGAGCACCACTTAAAAAGTGGCGATGGCTAAAAAGTGTCCAATATGCAACCTAGTTAAAATGATCTCGCGGCAAGAGGGCCAAGAGGAGGTCGCCCAAGCTGCTGGGAGACGCTCAATAATCTGGAACTTGTTACCATGAAGGAAGGACCAGTGGTGATGCCAAAGTGATGCCACCTGCTGACAGACGGCAACACAGAGATCATTGGAGGGAATGTAAGAACTAGTGGGCTGAGATACGAAGACTGCAGCCTTGGCAGCAGTGTCAGCAGTCTTGTTTCCTGTCAGACCAAATAAACATGACAGTGGTTCCATCAAGAGCTAGCAAGTGACAGCATTCTTGGACCCATTGTCCTAAGGGATGGACAGTGTACAGCACACAGAGACTTTGAAGGGCACTAAGAATCTGAGCAGATGACGCAATTGAAAAGCCTGTGTCATTGGGTGTACTCCATGGCCTGATACAGGGCGAAGAGGTCTGCTGGCTGTAAATATTGAGCAGTGTTCCTGAAGCAAACACTGAAAAACATCAGCGCCAATGACGAAGTCACACCCAACACCACAGTCAGTCCGAGGACCATCAGTGTACACAGAGATACTATCGCAAAGTTCTTCATGAAGGTCGTGAAACTGAAGGCGATAGAGCAAGGCTGGAGTAGTGTCCTTCAGATCAAATGAAGGCCATGGTGAACATGGACTGATGAAGCCAAGGTGGTGAAGAGTTCAAACCCACCAAGTTGCACGTAGCGGGAGCAAGAGCCAAAAGCGAACTCCAGGAAGTAACAGAGAAGGGGGACGCACCCCATACTGGTGGTCAAAGGAGTCATCGAAGAAGAATGCAAAAGATAGGCAGCCATGCATGGCAATCAAATGGCATGCCTATCTGCTGATGAGAAAGTCGCGATATGTATAAGGCACCATTGGCCAAACAGATACTACGATGGTGGATAATATTAAGAAGGCATCAGACGGATGGTCGGGCAGGTTCACAAACGAAACACCCATAATCTTCCTGCTCCCCAGGAAGTACCACAGAGGACACACAGAACACTGAAGGATCGCATACAGCAGTTTGCAAGGTAACACACGTGGGAGGATCAAGGAAGTTTCCTATACAGCATGAACAGCAGGAATTTCTAAGTTTCAACGAACAGAAGAGCAACAGGCCAAAGATGTAAAGACGTTGGAAGAAACCAATTGTGCCGCAAGAAATCCATGCAGTTTTGTTAGTGGAAAAACAAGTCATTCTCAACGCAATGAGTAAAGACAATCGAGACACCACTGAAGACACCGATCACTGAGACAAACCCGTGGAGAACTAAAATAGATGGCAAATTTGTCAACAAAAAGGGAGCTGGAGATGCCCGGCGGGAGACAGGCCATTATAGGGTTAATGGCGATAAAGAGGACGTCACTCAGGACTGAACACTTATGCACACTGTTTTCCTGGATATATGTGTCTGACAAGGCAAAACCCACACGTACCTTAAAAACTCGAGGCTTGTGGCCCTGGAAGCCGCATGTGTAGAGGGTATGGAGGATGCCAGCCCTTCAGCAGGTGTTGTACGCTTTCTCCAAATCAAAAAACATGGCCACAGTCTGGGATTTTCGCAGAAAACCATTCACGGTATGGGTGGACAAAGTGATGAGATGCTAAACGGCAGAACAGTGCATTCGAAATCCACACTGTGCAGTGGTTAGTAAATAGCTATACTCAAGCCACCATGCCAGTTGGTCAAGAATCATATGTTCCATCTTCATGCAAATACAGCTGATGACAGAAATGGGGTGGTAGCTGGAAGGAACGTGTCTGTCCTTACCAGGCTTACATATGGGTATGACAGTGGCTTCACGTCAACATCTGGGAAACATGCCCTCTGCCCAGATGCCGTTGTACGTATAAAGCAGACAGTGCTTGTCCGCAAGAGAAAGGTGCTGCAACATCTGAATGTGAACATCATCTGGCCCTGGGGCAGAGAATCGGGATAAATAGAGAACATGATTGAGCTCCTTCACAGTAAAGGCAGCACTGTAACACTCGTGATACTGAGAAGGGAAGGCTATCACCAGAACTTCCTCTACTTGTTTCCAATAGAGGAAGGCAGGGTGATAATGGGAGGAGCTCAAAGTCTCCGCAAAATGGCAGCCCAAGGTGTTGGAGATATCAGTAGGATCCACAATGATGTCTGCTACTGTCAAGCCACAAATTGGAAAACAGACCTTGGTCCCAGAGAGCTGTCGGAGGTTGGCCCACATGACGGAAGAGGGAGTGGAACTGTTAAAAGAATTAGCAATTGAAATCCAGCTAGCTTCTTCGTTATAGCAAAGAATGCAAGGACACTGCACGCAAATGTTTGCAATGAATGCAGTTTGCCATCATAGGATGACGGTTAAAAATGTGGAGAGTATGTGTTCACGCACGAATTGCGTCACAGCACACCTCAGTCCTCCAAGGGACCGGAACACGGTGTGGTAAAGAGGAAGTGCAAAGAATGGAATATTTTGCAGTGGAAAGGATAATGTTTGTAAGATATTCTATCTGGTCATCACAACTGAGGTAATGTTGTTCATCGAAGGTCCCCAGGGAGGACTAAGCCTCCATCGGCCTTAGCAATCTGCCACATGGGTGTGCACGTAGGTGGGATAGGGGTTAGTAAATGGACAGCACACGGGAAATGGTTGCTCGAGTACCTGTCAGAGAACAGACCACTTGAGACGATGGGCAAGCTGGGCAGTGCGAAGGATAGGCCCAATACGACCAAACGGGAATTGGTGTATGTGGAGTCTGAAAGGAACGTGGGTGCTCCTGTGTAAGGCAGAGGAGGTTAAGCTGATTGAGAAGGTTAGTCAAGAGGAAACCTCTCTGACAGTTTCTGAGGAAACCTAGTGACATCAAATGATGGAGGGATGTAAATGGTACAAAGGGAAAAGGTGAAGTGAGTAAGGAAATGGCATACTGCAAAAGCTTGAAGGCAGATAAATCAGGGAGATGGGTTGACTATGAACATCATCCGATTTGAGCAGCATGACTCCCCCATGAGATGGATTGCCATCCTTGGGGAGAAGGTAAAACGGACTGGGAAGAAATGCGAGAGCTCAAAGCAGTCCTGAGGACGCAATTTTGTTTCCCGAAGGCAAGAGGTAGATGCTACAATTGTAAGAGCAGCCATAAATCCTCTTTGTTGGATCAAAGACAGCAAACATTCTATTGGAAGAGAGTCATGATGAGGAAAAAATGAAGGGGTATCACCTCGGTGGCTGCCGAGTACCAGCCTTCAAAGACTCGCTGCTACAGGGCACAGAGGCAGGAGGATCTTGCTCCGTGAGGTCTACACAAGTGTCCAGCATTCTTCAGTTGGCCTGTGGAGCCCAGGGCAGAAAAATGGTTGGTGGTGCGCACCGGCAACGCGGAGGTCGGCCAGGTGAGGATATCTAGTGGCGACACCGTTGAGGATTATCTTCGAGTCAGCGAAGGAGAAGACCATCAGCCTTTGTTTGACTTCTTAGAGCCTTTCCAACTGGCAGAGGAAGACTCATATGTCTGTTGGCTGGACGAATGTACGAAGTATTCATGCGAGTATTCCTTCTGTCCTTTCTGCCCTGCCAGTTGTGTAGCTGGTGACTTTGATCCATGAGACAAAAAATTGGTGGCTAGATGCACAGCTGGAGGAGGAGACGGGGATGCTGCCATGATGCAGGGAGGTTTCTCAACTGCAATGCTAAATTTCAGGTCACATGTCTGCGTGGCCATGTCCTCCGTGGAGTGAGATGTAGTAAGAACAGTACTGTAGGTGCCAGATGGTAGAATTTGGTTTCAAACTAGCCAACAACTTGTGAGCGACCAGGTAAGGCACTTTTTCCTTCACTCGGATCTCCTGGACAGCCAGCTGATCAAGATACATGGGACAATCGTGGGAGGAGGTAGCACAGTCACCATTGCAGTTGGTGCAGTGGGGAAAAGGAGATTGAACAATTGCCCACATGGGCATCCCTCATCCCACCAAATGATACACATATGGCTGGTTGTTGAAAAGAACCTAGAGTGCAGTTGTAAGGATGACACTGGTAGCAGCACATCAGGTTCAGAATATACTGCCTGACTGCGATAACTTCATAACCTACTTTGATCTTTGATGGAAGAACCACCCTACCAAATGTGTGTGTGTGAGAGAGAGAGTGAGTTTGGGCACTAAGGAGGCATCTACTTTTTTCATCACCTGATGTACTGCAATGACACCCTGATCAGAGAAGTATGTTTGGATTTCTGCCATGGTCAGAGCATCAAGCAGTCTAGTGTAACATCATGGGAATAATTGAGCATTCAATGGGCCTTGACACAAACAGGACAGCCATGGAGGTGTGAAGCTGCAAGCAGTTGTTGTGCTTGAGAATCAGAAGTGGTCTCCAAAGGCAAAGTGCCATGCGTAAATAAGAGCAGGATTCTACAGGGCCAGTAATTGAATAATAAACGTTTTTTCCACAGCAAAAGGCTGACCATCTTAAGTACATGAATCCACAAGGACCCGTGGTGCAGGTCAGAGGGTCTTTGAATCAATAGCCCTATTTCGTTTACATTTTGTAGTCACTGACTGTGAAGATGATTGGCTCATTGTGAAAAAATTCCCCACGATTGCCAGTGTCTCCGATGGCATACTCCTTCCAACTGGGGGGCCCCCTTCAGAAGGGGGTGCACTCACCTTAGGTGATTGTTCACACCTCAGGTCACACCGCCCGAACACCTGACAGAGGGACCAATCAGCAATTTGGGAAGGTAGGAACTCAGGCAGTCACCCCTCTCTAGACCTGGCCTGTGCCAGGGGGAACGTGTGAACTCTACCTGTCGACCCAGGGCTGGGAAGTACACGTTATGCACTCACCTCTTAAGCGTCAAACACATGGGCTGGCCTTCAGGAGTGCACTGGGAGGAAGAATGAAAAGAGGAACCTCAAACGCCGACAGGCTACATTTCCAAAAACATCCCAGACATGTTCCCCAGGAAGGGGAAAAAGAACAGCAAGTAGATAGACATGCAGCATGGAAGGGAAAAGATGCTGCAAAGGCTGGGGCCTCAAGGTAGCCACGTACAAACCTGCCATTTAGAAGCAAGCCACCTGGGGGGGTCAACATTGCTTGTTGGAACTAATCTCTATTTCTGTAATTTGAGAATTGTCATTGCTGGTGCATGAATAAATGCCTTATCAGTGCCTCCATTGTGGTTCTTAAGACCCTGATCTTATCTGAAACATTTCATGGGAATAGTAGTGATATTGAACACAGTCCAGTGTTTTAGTTTCAGTTGAGTTTGACTGATTGCAGTTGATTCCATTTGACACATCCGACAATGTAACTGAAGTTGACTTGAGAGCAACAAGCTCTATTTGCAGCCTGCAGTAATTTTCTGTATGATCTCTCTTCATATACTGCTGATGCAATCTGCTTTGGAGCCAGAAGTAGTTACAGCCAAACATGTAACAAGTAACTTTCTGAAACTGCGTAGCTGTCTAACAAGTTAAGCAGGTGTCGCCAGGACACCAACTGTGTTCTTTCATCTTGCTTTTCCTGATATAGCACCTGCCTGACTCTGAGCTCAATAGACTTTGTGCGGCAGGAGATTAGTTGTTCTTTCAGCTTGCTGTACGGTCCCTGCCAGTGTGCCAGTGGATGCACTATAATGTTAATGTTGTGGTTTGCTGGTTTAAGTTGCTTTTAACCAAGGTGAACTGCTTGTGGTCACTTGTCAACTTCTGTTATCAGAATATGTTTTCCATCACCACAAACTATGCGTGTTATTGAGAAGGTGTGTGCGGTAGCAGCAACAGTTGCAAGTGCTGCAGGGGATAAATACTGAAACTGATGAATTCACACTGTAACCTTGTCTCTGCTATAGCAGTCACCATTACAGCTGGTCATGAAGTTATATGTATTACCTGAGCCTGCAGATACTAATCTTGCTTATCATCATCCTGCACTCTGTCAAAAGTATCCGCTGTGTTGCAATACATGTGTCTCATTGAATTCACACTGTCTTTGTTGCCCTATATAGGTTTCACACTTGTATTTATCTGAATGACAAGTTCCAAAGCTTTTACTACATTATGTAGCCTGCTAATTTCCTCAGCAACAGTGTAGAGGTGCTAGCCATCTTTGCTCAGTATCTCATTCATTCATAACTTGGCTGCTCACTATTTATGCTGCCTGCTGAACAGTATGAAAACTTTTAAATGGGATCATCAGTAATGTGACTTCATAAAACATCCACATAAATTACAGCACATAGTTCCAGAACGTACAGAATTCTTTATTACCGATCGCAAATGTTACAAACTGATAAAAAGAAAAAGGAAACTAAAACTATTAACCACACAGCTAATTATTAAGTGGCAGAGATCACAATGCAAACTTGATACTTCAGTTGTGCAACTTGGGCACCACTGCCACAGATCCAGATGTGAAACCGCATACCCAAAATTTAATGGCACAGTCGTTGCACCTTGAAAACACAAAGTCGCAGACCACATATGTTTTGTTCATAAACACAAGTTTAGTAGTTCAAATTGATCATGACTAATCAGTTTCTATGTAATAAAACATTATCGCCAGTCTTATAATTGCATTACATATATCAGTATCTTGCTTAGACAAACCCATTATCAATAGTGTCTGCACTACCACATGAAAAAACGAGGCATTGCGTGAATCTACCACAACACAATTAGTTCCTCTTTCCTCTATGAAGAAGGAACTCTTATCTCAAAAAGCTAGGAAAGTTAGTTAATATCCATTGTTGTGTGTTTTGAGTTGTACCTCCTGAAGAGGAGTTATGGCCATCCCATAAGTATGTATATTATTTTTATTATTTTTAGAAGAAGAAAACAGTATAACAACTGAGAAGACTTCACTGTTTTTGACAATGGCCACAAAAGCTTGAAAACCTAAATAGTACAATGAAACTTTAGACACTGCAGGTAACTAGCAGTTATATTCTGAGGCTGTCACAAAGGGCATTATTTTATGCAAAGCAGATCTCAGTTGATTGCAATAACTAATGCTTGCCCCAGAAAAGTGATAATCTTGATTAAAAAATACTGATAATCAGAAAACAATGAATATTGGTCCCATAGACATTCTTCTAGATAAATATAAATGCCTCAATAGTCATGGTTCTTATCTGGCTATGTGATGCTCTTCAGACAGGTTCTTTGCATTCCCAGTAGAGTCATTCTGACTGCCTCAAAATCTTTGTATTAGCAGTTTACATTTTGGAAACATGCTGTGGCAGCAGTCTATGCTCTGACCCTCTCTCTGTATTTGACTTTTATCTCTTTCAACTATATACTAAAAAATGCTAATAATCCATCTCATCTCATACCAGTGCAACAGATCTTTCCATGCACATACATGGAATTTCAGATTTTAAACATTTGGATATACATCTTAGACATATTTCTTGTAGCTTCAGCTCACAATGAATGATATGAACTTAATTGTGAGGATGACAATTGCAACATTTTACTCGCAGTTACACATTTTCTGTTTGATTCAGATCAAGTTATTTGATGTGCCGGACATTGTGCAATGGGATGCCCGAGTGTTTGTCAAACTGAGAATGTAAAAGCAGAAGCCTGTGAACAAGGCTGTTGTCCTCTTGGAAGATGGGAATGTTGACAGCATACTCATCATGAAGATGTAGAAGAAAGGCCAGTACTTGGTCACCAAAATGTTGAGAAACATCCTGGTTCACATTCAAAGTAACCTGAATGTGTGGGTCAATAAGTCTGAACTACACCCTCCACTCTCTGCAGGTCAAACAAATATTTGGGCTGTTGGTGCTCTTGATATCTTGCATGATTTCGAAAGAGACAAAACTGTAACTCAAATGCCACACTACATGCATCAATTCAGCTGCTGCTCAATTTGTGTGTTGTTTAGCCAAATGAAGATGTGCCGTCGTGAGGAAGAGCCTGTTACAAGGTATCAACCTCCAAATGTCCATTTCCTGTCATGTTTGAAACCATTGTTATTGACAAGTTGTGACAACTGTCTCTGCTCTCTGTCAGTTAAGAGCCTTTTACAAACAGTGTTCTTATGCCTTGTTAGATGGTTGTAAGTGCTACTCCATTCCTAACACATTTGATAGTTTGCACTGTCAGCACTTGCCCGTCATGTATGATGGGAACAAAAGAAGATGTGGCAGCTGTTTGTGTTATGCAGCCAATGAGAGAACAGCAAGTAGCAGACATGCTTTGAAGTAATACATTTGGAAGAAAGAGTGAAATATTGCTGGAAACAAGAATTATAAATTTGATTGCTCCATGTTTGTGTCACAGATATTTAAACTGTGATAGTATCAGTAAACCAAAGACAGCTTTGCAACTCACGATACATTCAAAAAAGCAGTGAAACATTTCTCTGCTCTGTGTTGCTATGCAATTGATATGTGTGAGCACACTGAGTAAGTGGATCAATGTTTTTTAATCAAATCATGGGGGAAGGTAGGTGCATCAATGTTTATTAATGTATCGAACATGTCATTATTATTAACAACATTGATCCATGTACCTTCTCCCATGACTGAATTAAAAAACACTGATACATTTACTCTCAAGGTGGTAGCTTCTGCTAAAATAATTCAGGAAAATTGCATCTTCACCTCCAGTTTAAATATAATACAACTTAAAATAAGCTAACAGCATACCAATTCATTCTAAAACTACATTGCATTAATATGCAATTCTTCTGCACACATCCTCAATCTTCAGTAAAGCAGTCCTTAATGCTCAATTGCTTTATCTTATGACAATGAATATTTCAATCTAAATTCCACAGCCATTCAGTATAATCATTCCAACACACTTCAACTGTCTCCGTACAGCCACTCATCTATGGTATCACTATTTCATTCATCGGCACTTGTAAACTACAACAGGTGGGGTACCACTTGGAGACAGTGTGCACTGTATACAAGTGTTCTCAATGAAAAACATCTTCAGTTCTTTCATTTTGAAATTTAATAAGAGAAAAAGCTGTATTTATCAATAAATGTAGCTCCTGCATGTCACTTCAAGCTGAACATAACCAACATACAAGTAGTGATTCTTCTGGCAGATACAATGGAGACACCAAAGTCCCCATCACTTCTAATCTAATACCTACTTCTAATAAGTTCCTCTGGCACATCTTATATCACTTTAAACCTTAAAAAAAACTGACTAACAGGTAACTGCAAGGAATCTCTTCAGGATAGCTTCTGGCTTCTGTAAAAGTTCCACTTACTATCAGCACAGAGTTATCTCACACCATAAGATGCTCGTACAACTGAATGAAAGTAAGTAAGACCACTTGTTGTTGTTGTTGTGGTCTTAAGTCCTGAGACTGGTTTGATGCAGCTCTCCATGCTACTCTATCCTGTGCAAGCTTCTTCATCTCCCAGTACCTACTGCAACCTACATCCTTCTGAATCTGCTTAGTGTATTCATCTCTTGGTCTCCCCCTATGATTTTTACCCTTCACGCTGTCCTCCAATACTAAATTGGTGATCCCTTGATGCCTCAGAACATGTCCTACCAACCGATCCCTTCTTCTGGTCAAGTTGTGCCACAAGCTTCTCTTCTCCCCAATCCTATTCAATAATTCCTCATTAGTTGTGATCTACCCATCTAATCTTCAGCATTCTTCTGTAGCTCCACATTTCAAAAGCTTCTATTCTCTTCTTGTCCAAACTATTTACCGTCCATGTTTCACTTCCATACATGGCTACACTCCATACAAATACTTTCAGAAACGACTTCCTGACACTTAAATCTATACTCGATGTTAACAAATTTCTCTTCTTCAGAAACACTTTCCTTGCCATTGCCAGTCTACATTTTATATCCTCTCTACTTCGTCCATCATCAGTTATTTTGCTCCCCAAATAGCAAAACTCCTTTACTACTTTATGTGTCTCATTTCCTAATCTAATTCCCTCAGCATCACCCGACTTAATTCGATTACATTCCATTATCCTCGTTTTGCTTTTGTTGATGTTCATCTTATATCCTCCCTTCAAGACACCATCCATTCCGTTCAACTGCTCTTCCAAGTCCTTTGCTGTCTCTGACAGAATTACAATGTCATCGGCGAACCTCAAAGTTTTTATTTCTTCTCCATGGATTTTAATACCTACTCCAAATTTTTCTTTTGTTTCCTTTACTGCTTGCTCAACATACAGATTGAATAACATAGGGGAGAGGCTACAACCCTGTCTCACTCCCTTACCAACCACTGCTTCCCTTTCATGTCCCTCAACTCTTATAACTGCCATCTGATTTCTGTACAAGTTGTAAATAGCCTTTCGCTCCCTGTATTTTACCCCTGCCACCTTTAGAATTTGAAAGAGAGTATTCCAGTCAACATTGTCAAAAGCTTTCTCTAAGTCTACAAATACTAGAAACGTAGGTTTACCTTTCCTTAATCTTTCTTCTAAGATAAGTCGTAAGATCACTATTGCCTCACGTGTTCCAGTATTTCTACGGAATCCAAACTGATCTTCCCTGATGTCGGCTTCTACTAGTTTTTCCATTCATCTGTAAAGAATTCGTGTTAGTACTTTGCAGCTGTGGCTTATTAAACTGATTGTTCGGTAATTTTCACATCTGTCAACACCTGCTTTCTTTGGGATTGGAATTATTATATTCTTCTTGAAGTCTGAGGGTATTTCGCCTGTTTCATGCATCTTGCTCACCAGATGGTAGAGTTTTGTCAGGACTGGCTCTCCCAAGGCCGTCAGTAGTTCCAATGGAATGTTGTCTACTCCGGGGGCCTTGTTTCGACTCAGGTCCTTCAGTGCTCTGTCAAACTCTTCACGCAGTATCGTATCTCCCATTTCATCTTCATCTACATCCTCTTCCATTTCCATAATATTGTCCTCAAGTGCATCGCCCTTGTATAGACCCTCTATATACTCCTTCCACCTTTCTGCTTTCCCTTCTTTGCTTAGAACTGGGTTTCCATCTGAGCTCTTGATGTTCATACATGTGGTTCTCTTATCTCCAAAGGTCTCTTTAATTTTCCTGTAGGCAGTATCTATCTTACCCCTAGTGAGATAAGCCTCTACATCCTTACATTTGTCCTCTAGCCATCCCTCTTTAGCCATTTTGCGCTTCCTGTCGATCTCATTTTTGAGACGTTTGTATTCCTTTTTGCCTGCTTCATTTACTGCATTTTTATATTTTCTCCTTTCATCAATTAAATTCAATATTTCTTCTGTTACCCAAGGATTTCTACTAACCCTCTTCTTTTTACCTACTTGATCGTCTGCTGCCTTCACTACTTCATCCCTCAGAGCTACCCATTCTTCTTCTACTGTATTCGTTTCCCCCATTCCTTTCAATTGTTCCCTTATGCTCTCCCTGAAACTCTGTACAACCTCTGGTTCTTTCAGTTTATCCAGGTCCCATCTCCTTAAATTACCACCTTTTTGCAGTTTCTTCAGTTTTAATCTATAGTTCATAACCAATAGATTGTGGTCAGAGTCCACATCTGCCCCTGGAAATGTCTTACAATTTAAAACCTGGTTCCTAAATCTCTGTCTTACCATTATATAATCTGATACCTTTTAGTATCTCCAGGGTTCTTCCATGTATACAACCTTCTATCATGATTCTTAAACCAAGTGTTAGCTATGATTAAGTTGTGCTCTGTGCAAAATTCTATCAGGCGGCTTCCTCTTTCATTTCTTAGCCCCAATCCATATTCACCTACTACGTTTCCTTCTCTCCCTTTTCCTACACTCGAATTCCAGTCACCCATGACTATTAAATTTTCGTCTCCCTTCACTATCTGAATAATTTCTTTTATCTCATCATACATTTCTTCAATTTCTTCGTCATCTGCAGAGCTAGTTGGCATATAAACTTGTACTACTGTAGTAGGTGTGGGCTTCGTATCTATCTTGGCCACAATAATGCGTTCACTATGCTGTTTGTAGTAGCTTACCCGCATTCCTATTTTCCTATTCATTATTAAACCTACTCCTGCATTACCCCTATTTGACTTTGTGTTTATAATCCTGTAGTCACCTGACCAGAAGTCTTGTTCCTCCTGCCACCGAACTTCACTAATTCCCACAATATCTAACTCTAACCTATCCATTTCCCTTTTTAAATTTTCTAACCTACTTGTCCGATTAAGGGATCTGACATTCCACGCTCCGATCCGTGGAACGCCAGTTTTCTTTCTCCTGATAACGACATCCTCTTGAGTAGTCCCCGCCCAGAGATCCGAATGGGGGACTGTTTTACCTCCTGAATGTTTTACCCAAGAGGACGCCATCATCATTTAATCATACAGTAAAGCTGCATGCCCTCGGGAAAAATTACGGCCGTAGTTTCCCCTTGCTTTCAGCCATTCGCAGTACCAGCACAGCAAGGCCGTTTTGGTTATTGTTACAAGGCCAGATCAGTCAATCATCCAGACTGTTGCCCTTGCAACTACTGAAAAGGCTGCTGCCCCTCTTCAGGAACCACACGTTTGTCTGGCCTCTCAACAGATACCCCTCCGTTGTGGTTGTACCTACGGTACGGCTATCTGTATCGCTGAGGCACGCAAGCCTCCCCACCGACGGCAAGGTCCATGGTTCTTCAAATAATCTTAAGAAATTAAAAGTATTTATTACAATAGCCCACAAGCGTATCCTCTCATCATATATATTTTCTGAAACTCTACAATGGCAAAAACAACAAAAAGGAAATTGGGTAAGTTTAGGTATAACAGCCCTTGCTCAGTCAAACAAGAATTGGAAACAAATTGACCACGACCTTTCAAAAGAAATCATTCCAGCACATGCTGAAGTACTTTAAGAAAACTACAGAAACCAATGGCTGAATGGACAGATGCAGATTTGAACCCAATTACACCATAGTACAGTGACTTACCACACAGCAAGGGGCGGAAAAATTTATTCTATACTGTTCACTTATCATGAAATACTGAAGTGTGATTTATATCTAAAAACAAAGATGATGTGACTTACCAAATGAAAGTGCTAGCAGGTCGACAGACACACAAACAAACACAAACATACACACAAAATTCAAGCTTTCGCAACAAACTGTTGCCTCATCAGGAAAGAGGGAAGGAGAGGGAAAGATGAAAGGATGTGGGTTTTAAGGGAGAGGGTAAGGAGTGTGATTTAGTTACATAACACACTGCATATGTTAGTCACAAGGCAGAAATGCTATCACACACAAGATGCAGGTATTCATAGCAGGGGTAATACTATAATAAAGTGTGTAATGAACTCACCTTCTGCACTGCCACCACATGGAGACAGATTTTGCCAAAATATTGTGTGATTGATGTGGCCACCACCATTAAATTTCAGTGCTGGGGCTAAGCTTATTATTGTACTAATATCATCTGAAACCAACAAACTAAGTTTGATTCTACATTTATTTATTTTGGAATATTACTTCACTTCTGCAGTAAGTCAACAAACTTTTTGCCTTCGCTTCCTGAAGTTTCTCTTCTGCAACATTCAAATTATTTACGTATGTTGCATGGTGTTTGGAATGATGAAGTTTCATGATTTCTGCACTGATGACTGGCTCCAATGCATTGTAATCATATGGCAAATCTGGTAAAGTATGCTTTTGACGTTTCTCAGCAGACATCACATTTGCATTATATCTGAAAAATAAGAGTCCAGTTACATTTCTCTTACACCAGAAATACAAATGTCTTCATCAAGTTTGTTTTAGGCATGTAAAAGGAACTACTTTCCAACTACTAAAGGCATTGCTACCTTTACTGTCCTCCTGTGATGACAATGAGCTAACATCCTGAAATCTCACCTCAACCCTTCATTAGTTTCCCAGTTGTTGCTTACTCTAACAAACTCAACATATTTAAGCCAAGAAATGTTAATTACAAAAATTAAGCAAAACTTGAACACATTAATTACATTTATTAGCTTACAATGTAAATTTAAGTCCTGGCTAGAGTGACTGAAATACCGAAACATTCGCTATTGGGTACTGGCTTTGACCCATGGCATCAGCAAAATGACAGACACAAGCAATTCCTGCAAACCCAAAATGGCAACCAAGAAATCACTGGACAGATGGTATACATAGGCACAAGAGAGGTAATAGAAGAAAAACTTCAACTAATTGATGAAAGATGGAAATATAAAAATGATTATGGAAAGAAAGGAGAGCAAGAGGAATATTTGATACTAGTCTGTGGCTTTGACCTGTGACAATTTAATGGGCGATGTGACCTCACCTTTTAGTGTGTATTTTCACAGTTCAGTTGCTAGCTGTCAAAGCCAACGAATGTGAAAGCAGAAAACCTGGTGTGGTGACAGATTGGTCTGTAAGCTTAGCACCTTGGGGGGAAAGGTGGAGAGATGGGGAGGGAATTGGTAATTATATCATGTTGCAGCTGCCATATTGTTCACAGCATTTGTTGCACATTTCTTATGTCACTGGTCAAAGGCAACTACTAGTATCGCATATTCATCTTCATCCAGGACAGAAATGAAATAATATTTGTCAATTACAAATGAAATAAACAGGAAAAGTAGGGAAGCCAAGGTGAAAAGACTGCAGACAACATGGAAAAAAAAGTGATGTTAAAAGCAAAGGCTTTTATCATCTGTAATGCAAGATTAATTCCACTGTTAAACAGAGGAGTGATCAACTAAATGAAAAGTGTACACAGGCGGCCTCTGAGTGGAAGGTCTTGACTGATGATGTGATAGAAGATTTAATGGGGGCGGATACAGAAGGATCCAATATTATAGTCTTAGTTTAACAGAGCTGTGATCAAATAAGGAATAAGGCACAGAATATTTTTTGGAATTTCTAGAGTCACTGGGGGAAGTAGCAACCAAATGACTACTGAAGTTGATGTGAAGAATCTGTGAGACAGGATGTAAAATTATTCATACCACCCAAAAGACAGCGAGGAGAGATAATTGCGAGAACCATAGAGCTACCAGGTTAACAGCTCATGCATCCAAATTGCTAGCAAGAATAATGTACAGCACAAAGGAAAAGAAAATTAGGATCAGTTAGATGATGGTCTATTTGGCTTTAGGGAGGATACAATGACCACCAGAGTGGCAGTTCTGTCGTTGTGCTTGATCATGGAAGCAAGACTTGAGAGACCTCAAAGAAATTTTCATACGATTTCTCAAACTAGAAAAAGGAATCGACAACCTAAAATAGAACAAGATGTGCAAAATTCTCAGAAAAACTGGAGTAAGCTATAAGGAAAGACTGGTAATACACAATATGTATAAGAACCAAGAAGGATAACAAGGATGGAATACCAAGAACAAAATGCTCACATTAAAAACAAAGTAAGACTGGATGCAGTCTGTCTCACCTACTGTCCGTTCTCTACACTGAAGGAAAGGATATCAATGTCAAGACTTACTGATGAAACTGCTAAGTGAGGAAGAATTACAGGATCTGTTGAATGGAATGAATAGTCACGGAGCATCCACTGTGGACTGTGTGCGTTATGAAGAAAGATGAAATGATGAGGAATAGCAGAAACAAGATTAGTGAGAAACTTGCTATCGAAATTGGGGACCAAGAAGTTTGCAAAGTGAAGGAATTTTGATACCTTGGAAGCAAAATAACATGATAGGCAAAGCAAGGACAACACAAGAAATGGACTAGCCACACAAAGAATGCATTACTGGACAAAAGACACCTAGTAGAATCAAACAACAGCCTTAATTTGAGGAAGAAATTTCTGAGGGTGTGTGCTTGGAATGCAGCATTATATGGAAATGAATCATGGACCACAGGAAAATAAAGGAGTTCTGCATCTGGGATGTGGTGGATGCTATAGAAAGATGCTGAAAATTAGGAGGAATGATAAATGAGGTTTTACACAAAATCAGCAGTGAGAGAAACATGAGAAAAACACTGAAGAACATGGTGCAGAATGACAGGAGATGTTACAACATCAGGGGCAAACTTCCATGGTACTAGTGATAGCTGTAAAGGGTAACGATTGTAGGAGAATACATCCAACAAATAACAGAGTACACTGCATCCAAGTCCTACTCTGAGATGAAGAGGATGGCACAGGAGATGAATTCATAACAAGCCGCACCAAATCATTCAGTAAACTGAAAATTGTAAGTCTCATGCAACTGTAATAAACACTAGACAACAGCAATTCAATCATAAAAAATATATTCATAATAATTTAAACACAAATATGACAACCCCCCCCCAACTCCACTGAAACAAGGAACAAATATAAAAGTTAAAAAAGAATCCATTAATCTCATATGATAAATCATTCTGTTCTAACCCAAGAATGCCAATTTATCACTCAAACAGTTCACACACAGGGAAGACAAGGTACAATACAGTTAGCAATATACAACTAACTAATGGCCTATACAGCCAACAGTTCCAACAGGAGGTGCACCTGGCATATTGCACACGCAACTGCTATTATGTTAGCAGGTCAGGTGGCCTCTAGAGGCTGAATCAAGCATAAACTTCACGTGCGAAGTAAAAAGTGGTGCACACACGAGACTGGTAGTTACAGCACTTTTCTTTAAAAAATACAATTGGTAATGTTACCTTCAATCAAACAATATAGTTAAACTAAACTTCATCCTACCAACTAACCATACATACAAATAAACCTGTAACATGCCAATGTGAAGATATATCTGGTATCATCAACATCAATTACCCATCAAGCTGAAATGAAATAATCAGTTCCCACCAAACATGTATCAAAACATTTATTATAAAATCAAAATACCTAGGCTAGTGAGGAAGATGGAGAAAGGGCAGGGGGGGGGGGGGGGGGGGGGAGGCAGCTCCAGTCAATATACAAACCAAATAACAAAAAATAAATAAGACTAAATAACACCACTTTCCCTCAGACAAGCAAGCAAAAACGCATTAAGTCGTGCAAACAACATTGTAACCTGCCAGTCAAATTTATTTAGAAAACAGTTTACTCTTGAATCAGAGCTGAGAAAACCATGGATATTTTTTAAAAACCCAAACCAGTGTATAAAATTGGGTTTTTATGGGTTGTATTGTTTTTGGTTTTTTTTTTTTTTTTGTATTGACAAACAGTTAAATTCAAATTCTTGTGATAAAGTTACTAAAAACACTAACCCATTCTTACAACTACCTTATTAGTGCCTCATTTCTTTCCCTACCGGCACTGCATCTACTGAGAAATTCTTCTCCACCTACAGACATGTTTGGCCAAAATCAATAAATGGCTGATTCCATGTGAAACTGAGCCTCAGACTTATTTTAATTCTCTTGACTTTAGCTTGGGAATGAGAAAACCCAATAAATACATCTAGTGACCAGTAAAGCAGTGTTTAATGTGCAAATAACTACATATAAGTGTTGAAAGTAAGTATATCCCATCTGGGACACTTTTTTTGTATTATTACTGAAATCTAAACCATTTAACACTCGGTATTTTTAAGTTACATTGCTTGGTGTAACAAGCGAATTAACGGTTTAACCAAAAATGACTTCTTATTTATTCAGAAAATGGGAAAAACAATGTCAGCACAAAACAGAGAGAACTTTGAGAAAAGTTCAGAAAGATGCCAGGAAAGACACCTTATCCATAAAAATAAAGAAAGAGACAATAATAGAAAAAGATGGGAAAACATGAAGACTAAGGCATCTTATTTCAAAAAATTTTAATTGAACATTGTAAGAACAAAGCTGAAATGAAAAGGAAGTACAGGCTTAAGTTAAAATCCACAGTGAGCGAAGATGAGTTGGTGACCTGAGCTTCTCAGGTATGGTCATATGTCTTCAGCCCCCGCCATGTAGTTTCTCGCGTACAGAAGGTGCTTCCTTGCAGCCACTCAAAAAAATCAGCTTGTATGGGAAAGCCTGCCTAGAAGGTAGCAAGTGGATTTTCTTAGGAGACAAGAAAACACCTTGTAAACTTACAGGTATTAATCTGCTCAGAATACAATACTTTTTCACAAGTGATTTTGTTACCTTGTACGAAGGATATCAAGTCTATTATATAGGCCCAGCAGCTGGCAAAATAGTTTGCAGAAACATTACATGAATATGACAGTAAAGGAAGATTTTCTTTTTTTAAGTACAAATATCCACATATTGAAATCAAGTTTTTCAAATTACACCTGGAGTATACTCTCTCATCTACACAAATTCTGAGATGAGTGATGAACAACTATAATTTGAAGACTTGTAGACAAATTATCTTGGACATGTTACAGGTCAGAATCCCATGTCTACAAGATCATGCCAAGAACTTTTTGTTCGAGTTTCAAAATGCAAGATATCAGCCAAATACAACTGTGCAACTGCACAGAGGACTTTTCTTGGAGAAAACTGAGAAATACAGATAATGTGACAATACAATGAAAAGAGTAACCGCCACTCAGCATATAGCAAACATATTGAGTTGCAGGAAGGTACAACAATAAGACTGTCAGAAAGTAAGCTTTTGACCAACAAAGCCTTCATAAGAAATAGGCACCACACACATAAACTATGTGATCAAAAGTATCTGGACACCTGGCTGAAAATGACTTACAAGTTCGTGGCGGCGCCCTCCATCGGTAATGCTGGAATTCAATACGGGTTGGCCCACCCTTAGGCTTGATGACAGTTTCCACTAACGCAGGCATATGTTCAATCAGGTGCTGGAAGGCTTCTTGGGGAACGGCAGCCAATTCTTCATGGAGTGCTGCACTGAGGAGAGGTACTGATGTCAGTCGGTGAGGCCTGGTACGAAGTCGGCGTTCCAAAACATCCCAAAGTTGTTCTATAGGATTCGGGTCAAGACTCTGTGCAGGCCAGTCTATCACAGGCATGTTATTATCAAGTAACCACTCCACGTCAGGCCGTGCATCTCAATCAGGTGCCCAATCATGTTGAAAGAGGCAATCGCCATCCCCGAACAGCTCTTCAACAGTGGGAAGCTAGAAAGTGCTTAAAACATCAGTGTAGGCCTCTGCTGTGATAGTGCCATGCAAACCAACAAGGGGTGGAACCCCCCTCCATGAAAAACACGCCCACACGGTAACACCACTGCCTCCGAATTTTACTATTGGCACTACACACACTGGCAGATGATGTTTACTGGGCATTCTCCATACACTCATCCTGCCATCGGATCGCCACATTGTGTACCATGATTTGTCACGCCACACAACGTTCTTCCACAGTTCAATCGCCCAATGTTTTCACTCCTTACACCAAGCAAGGCGTCATTTGGCGTTTACCAGCATGATGTGTGGTTTATGAACAGCCACTCGACCATGAAATCCAAGTTTTCACACCTCCCACCCAACTGTCATAGTACTTGCAGTGGATCCTGATGCAGTTTGGAATTCCTGTGAGATTGTCTGCACAGATGTCTTCCTATTACACATTACAACCCTCTTCAACTGCCCGCGGTCTCTGTCAGTCAACAGATGAGGTCGGCCTATACGCTTTTGTGCTGTATGTGTCCCTTCACGTTTCCACTTCACTATCACATCGGAAACTAAACCTAGAGATGTTTAGGGGTTTGAAAATCTTGCTTAAACATGTATGACACAAGTGACACTCAATCACCTGACTCGTTCGAAGTCCATGAGTTCCAAGAAGTAACCCATTCTGCTCTCTCTCGCGATGTCTAATGACTATTGAGGTCGCTGACATGGAGTACCTGGCCGTAGGTGGCTGCACAATGCACCTAATATGAAAAACTTATGTTTTTGGGGGTGTCCGGATACTTTTGATCTCACAGTGTATGATCTCTCTCTCTCTCTCTCTCTCTCTCTCTCTCTCTCTCTCTCACACACACACACACACACACACACACACACACACACACACACACACACACACAGAGAGAGAGAGAGAGAGAGAGAGAGAGAGAGAGAGAGAGAGAGAGAGACGACGACCTGAGGAGGGGGTTGGGGCAAGGAGGGGGAGGGACAGCAGGGTAAGGGTGGGGGGATAGTAAAGTGCTGCTTGTGGGAGCACCCAGGGACAAGGTGGATAAAGGGTAGGGCAGCTAGGCAAGTCGGGAGGGAGGGGGTTGGTTGTCAGATGGGTGGCAGAATGCGGAGGGGGAGTAAGAGAAAAGGAGAGAAGTGAAAGGACAATGGGTGTGTTGGTGGAACAGAGGGCTGTGTTGTGTTGGAAGGGGTTAAATGGGTAAGATGGAGGAAACGAGGGTTACAGGAACATAGGATATATTGCAGCGAGAATTCCCACCTGCACAGTTGAGAAAAGCTGGTGGGTGGGAAGGATCCAGATGCCTCAGGCTGTGACGGCAGTCACTGAAATGAAGACATCAAGATGGGCAGCGTGCTCAGCAACAGGGTGCTCCAGCTGTTTCTTGGACACAGTTTATCGGAAGCCATTGATGCGGACAGACAGCTTGTTGATTGTCATGCCCACGTTGAACACAGCAGAATGGTTGTAGCTTAGCTTGTAGATCACATGACTGGTTTCACAGGTAGCCCTGTCTTTGATGGGATAGGTGATGCTTGTAACTGGACTGGAGTAGGTGGTGGTGGTGGTGGTGGTGGTGGTGGGAGGATGTATGGGACAGGTCTTGCCTCTAGGTCTGCTACAGGGATATGAGCCACGAGGCAAACAGTTGGGAGCAGGGGTTGTATAGGGATGGACAAGGATATTGTGTAGGTTCAATTGGCGTTGGAATACCACTGTGGGAGGGGTGGGAAGGATCGTGGGTCGGATATTCCTCATTTTAGGGCACAATGAGAGATAGTCAAACCCTGGTGAAGAATGTTATTCAGCTGTTCCAGTCCTGAGTGGTACTGAGTCATGAGGGGGATGCTCCTCTGTGGCCCGATGGTGGGACTTTGGTGAGAGTTGGTCGGTGACTGGAGAGAAGGCATAGGATTTGTTTTTGATCAATGTTGCGGGGGGTTAATTACAGTTTTTTTTTTTTTTTGGTTGGGTTTAAGGGCGCTCAACTGCTGAGGTCATTAGCGCCCAGTCACTGTTGTGAGAGCACATGGAATCTGGTAAAACTCAAGGGGATGGGGGGGACACCAGAAGGACCTGACAAAGATGCAGATAAAATAAGTAAAAAGGTTAAATGTCTTTGGACAAGCCAGTTAAAGTTATAAAACGCAGAATACGAGCAGCTGCTCGAGCGTCATCAGCTAAAACACCCGGTAAAGTAGATGGCAGGGACAGGACAACACGAAATTGACTAAAATGGGGACACGACAATAAAACATGGCGCACTGTTAATGCCTGACCACAAGGGCACTGCGGGGCTGGGTCACCGGAGAGCAGATAGCGTTGGCGAAACCGGCAATGCCCAATCCGCAACCTGGTCAGAAGGACCTCCTCGCGCCGAGATGGTCGGGAGGATGTTGTCCAAGCAGTTGGGAGCGGTTTTACTGCCTGGAGCTTGTTTCCTTGGAGGGATGACCAAGCATCCCACCACAACGACACAAGCCTCTTACATACATCCGCACGAACGTCAGATGACGGGACACAATGGGAGGCTGGCCGAGGCAGGACGACTGCAGCCTTGGCTGCAGCATCCGCAGCCTCATTCCCAGGCACTCCTACATGTCCGGGAACCCACAGAAAGCTGACAGAACCACCACTATCAGCGAAAGAATGGAGGGACTGCTGTATCCGTTGGATCAAGGGATGGACCGGATAGGGAGCTCCAAGGCTCTGAAGAGCACTGAGTGAGTCAGAGCAGAGTACATACGATGAATGGCAGTGGCGGCGGGCATACTGAACGGCCTGATGGAGAGCAAAAAGCTCGGCCGTAAAGCTGGAACATTGGTCGAGGAGCCGGTATTTAAAGGTGGCGGCCCCGACGACAAAGGCACAGCCGACACCATCGTCAGTTTTGGAGCCATCGGTGTAAATAAAGGTGTGACCGGCAAGTCGAGCGCGAAGTTCGACAAACCGGGAGCAATACACTGCAGCCAGAGTACCCTCCTTCGGGAGTGAGCTGAGGTCGAGATAAATATGAACCCGAGCCTGGAGCCAAGGTGGTGTCGGGCTCTCACCCTCTCTGAAGGTGGTAGGGAGGGCAAAATCCAATTGTCGAAGCAGGCGACGGAAGCGGACTCCGGGGGGGCAGCAGGGCAGACACATACAACCCGTACTGACGGTCGAGAGAATCGGCGAAGAAGGACTTGTAAGAGGGGTGGTCGGGCATAGACAACAGCCGGCAGGCATACCGACACAGCAGTACGTCGCGCCAGTAGGTCAATGGTAACTCGGCAGCTTCAGCATAAAGACTCTCGACAGGACTAGTGTAGAAGGCTCTGGTCGCAAGACGTATCCCCCGATGGTGAATGGAGTTGAGCCGGCGTAAGAGGGATGGCCGAGCGGACGAGTAGACGAAGCTCCCATAATCCAGCTTCGATCGGACTATGGACCGATACAAGCGAAGCAGGACAGTGCGATCCGCTCCCCAAGATGAACCGCTAAGAACTCTGAGGACATTAAGGGAACGTGTACAACGGGCCGCCAACTAAGAGACATGTGGAGACCAACACAGTTTCCTGTCCAATGTGAGCCCTAGAAACTTAGTTGTGTCCACGAATGGGAGAACAACGGGACCGAGATGTAAGGATGGCGGAAGGAACGCTTTATATCGCCAAAAGTTGATACAAACCGTCTTCTCTTCAGAGAACCGGAAGCCATTTGCCACGCTCCATGAGTAGAGGCTGTCTAGACAACGCTGAAGGCAGCGCTCCAGGAGGCATGTTCTCTGGGCACTGCAGTAGATCGCGAAGTCATAGACAAAGAGAGAGCCTGAGACATTAGGTGGAATGCAATCCATAATTGGATTGATCGCGATGGCAAAAAGGGCTACGCTCAAGACGGAGCCCTGAGGCACTCCGTTCTCCTGGAGGAAGACGTCGGACAATACGGAACCCACACGTACCCTAAACTTTCGATCCGTTAAAAAGGAATCAATAAAAAGGGGCAGGCGACCGCGTAGGCCCCACCTGTGCATAGTGCGGAGGATACCTCCTCTCGAACAGGTATCATAAGCCTTCTCCAAGTCGAAGAACACGGCTACCGTTTGGCGCCTTCGCAAAAAGTTGTTCATGATGAATGTCGACAAGGTCACAAGGTGGTCAACAGCGGAGCAGCGGCGACGAAAGCCGCATTGAACATTAGTAAGTAGCCGTCGAGATTCAAGAATCCAGACTAACTGAGCATTAACCATGCGCTCCATCACCTTACAGACACAGCTTGTAAGAGAAATGGGGCGGTAACTAGAAGGAAGGTGTCTATCCTTCCCGGGTTTGGGTATAGGAACAATAACGGCGTCACGCCAACGCATGGGGACTTGACCTTCGGTCCAGACGCGATTGTAGGTACGAAGAAGGAAGCTTTTGCCCGCCGGAGAAAGATGTGCCAGCATCTGAACGTGAATGGCATCTGGCCCCGGAGCAGAGGACCGGGACAGGGCAAGCGCACGTTCGAGTTCCCGCGTAGTAAAGGGGGCATTATAAGTTTCCAGATTCAGCGAGTGGAAGGAAGGTCGCTGAGCCTCTTCTGCCTCTTTCCTGGGAAGGAAGGCAGGATGGTAATGGGCGGAGCTTGAAACCTCCGCGAAAAAGCGGCCAAAGGCGTTGGAGACAGCCACAGGATCAACAAGGACCTCATTACCTGAGGTCAGGCCAGGTACCGAGGAGTGGGCCTTAATGCCGGACAGCCGGCGCAGGCTACCCCAAACGACGGAAGAGGGAGTAAAACTGTTAAAGGAGCTGGTGAAAGAGGCCCAACAAGCTTTTTTGCTGTCTTTGATGACCCTACGGCATTGCACTCGGAGTCGTTTGTATTCAATACAATTCGCCAACGTAGGATGGCGGCGAAAGGTGCGTAAAGCACGTCGTCGAGCACGGATAGCGTCCCTACAAGCCTCGTTCCACCAGGGGACGGAAACGCGACGTGAAGAAGAAGTAGTATGAGGAATGGAACGTTCGGCAGCATTGATGATAACAGCCGTGAGGTATTCGACCTGACTGTCACAACTGGGAAAATTGTGGTCCGGAAAGGTCGCCAGGGAGGAGTAAAGTCCCCAGTCAGCTTTCAGTATGTTCCAGCTCGAAGGACGTGGGGATGGGGTGTGGTGCAGGAGACGAACGACACAGGGGAAGTGGTCGCTCGAATAGGTGTCAGAAAGGACATACCACTCGAACCGACGGGCAAGAGTGGTAGAACAGATCGAGAGGTCCAAGTGGGAGTAGGTATGAGTAGAGTCCGAGAGGAAAGTCGGGGCGCCAGTATTGAGGCAGACAAGATTGAGATGCTTGAAGACATCCGCCAAGAGTGAGCCTCTTTGACAGGATGGAGGAGAGCCCCAAAGGGGATGATGGGCATTGAAGTCGCCAAACAATAAAAACGGCGGGGGAAGCTGAACGATCAGGTGCATCATGTCAGCCCGACTAACAGCAGATGACGGTGGAGTGTAGATGGTACAAACTGTAAAAGTAAAAGCAGAAAGAGTAATGCGGACAGCTATTGCTTGGAGTGGGGTGGTCAATGGGATGGGACGGTAATAGACATCGCCCCAAACGAGCAACATGACCCCACCATGAGCTGGGATACCGTCCACAGGGGTGAGGTCATACCGCTCCGAGGTATAGTGGGTAAAGGCAATACGGTCAGTCGGGCGCAACTTGGTTTCCTGGAGACCAAGGACGAGCGGACAGTGCAGGCGGAGGAGCAGTTGTAATTCCTCCCGATTAGATCGAATACCTCTTATGTTCCAATGAAAGAACGCCATCGCTAGTCAAAAAGTTGGGGGAACGAGACGGGGGAAGAGCTGGTCACATCGACGGCTGCGGAGGGCCAGGGTGCGAGGGAACAACGCTACAACCGACGGGAGGCGGATCCGGTTCCATCGACTCGTCGCCAGCTGCGGCCACTGTCCCTGGTTGTGTAGGAGGGGCAGCATCATTTGCCGACGAAAGGCCAGCTGAGCGCCTGGCAGCAGAGCGTCCCGGCGAAACTGAGGACGGCCGGGAGCAGCGACTCACGGATGGCGCGTCAGACGAAACGCGCTGGGGTGGAGAGGGGGATAGAGACTTCTTCTTGGAGGCCTTCTTGGAAGGCCGAGGAGGCACAGGGATGGTGGGCTGGACCCGAAGAAGGTCCTCACGCGCGGGGTCCGTTTTGGAACGCCGGACCTCGGAAGCTGGGGTCCAGAACGTTTCCCCGATGGTCGCCTGAGAAGAGGATCGCTTCTCAGGTGGCGTGGGGGAGGAGGAGGAGGAGGAAGGGTGGCCCCTGGGGCAGAGGGAGTGGGGGCCACGGGGGAGGAGGATTTGGAAGGGAGGGATTTGGGAGGCGGAGGCGGAGGCAGAGCCCCCGGATGGGCGGAGGAGGCGGAGGGGGGACAGGATAGGGGTGAGGATACTGCGGAAGGAGTGGACACTACTGAGGCAAACGAAGTGGTCAATGGCACGGGATGGAGGCGGTCATACTTCTTCCTGGCCTCAGAATAAGAGAGCCGATCCAAAGTTTTGATTTCTTGTATCTTCTTCTCCTTCTGATATGCGGGGCAGTCTGAGGATCTAGGCAAGTGGACGCCAGGACAATTGCTGCACCGAGGTGGTGGGGTGCATGTATGTTCCTCACGAAGAGGACGTCCACAATCGCCACAAAGGGGCTCAGCCTCACACCGTGACGACATGTGCCCAAAGTGCAAACACCTAAAACAGCGCATAGGAGGCGGGACGTAAGGTCGCACGTCACACCGGTAGCACATCACCTTTACCTTTTCCGGGAGAACGTCCCCCTCGAAGGCGAGGATAAAGGCCCCGGTGTCGATGCGACGGTCTTTGGGGCCGCGCTGGACTCGCCGGACGAAATGCACGCCTCGGCGCTCCAGGTTGGCCCTGAGCTCCTCATCAGATTGTAGCAGGAGGTCACGATGAAAAATAACCCCCTGCGTCCTATTTAGTGCCAGATGTGGGACAATGGATACTGGGATGTCCCCTAGGCGGTCGCACGCCTGGAGCGCCGCCGACTGTGTGGCGGAGGTGGTCTTGATAAGAACGGACCCTGAACGCATCTTGCTGAGAGCCTCGATTTCCCCGAAGATGTCCTCAATGTGCTGAACAAAGAACATGGGCTTGGAGGTGGCGAATGTCCCCCCATCGGTTCGAGAACAGACCAAATAGCGGGGGAAGTACTTCGCCCCAAGCCGGCGGGCCTGTCCCTCCTCCCATGGAGTGGCCAAGGGGGAAAGGGCAGGAGAACCAGAACTAGAAACGGTACCTTTTCTTTTGAAAGACTCGGCCGCAGAGCGACCTGATACGTGTTGACGTTTCATCTGCGAAACGTCCGCCCCGATACCACCCACTCCGACCAGGGGCTCTCCCCACGGGCGCCACCCAGCCGCAGCAAGGGCCACCTGGCAGGATGACCATTGCCGGGAGTCCTGATGCCCCAAGGAGACGGGCATCTACTCCTTGGCCGACGTGGGGAGGGTGCAGCTCAGGTATCGGCAGTACGATCCCTGTGTTGTCAGGGGGCTACAACCTAGAGGGTACATGATGACCCCACCACAATGGGCTGGCTACTGTGCTGGATTTCTGGTGCCATGGAAAGTCCATCATGATCGC
Source organism: Schistocerca americana (assembly GCF_021461395.2). Classification (NCBI taxonomy): domain Eukaryota; kingdom Metazoa; phylum Arthropoda; class Insecta; order Orthoptera; family Acrididae; genus Schistocerca; species Schistocerca americana. The sequence goes on along the minus strand of NC_060120.1, from coordinate 307,187,991 downwards.
TGGTGCAGATGGAGATGCACTATGGGCGTAACTTGGACAACCCATCAGGCGTTTAGGCCCAATTTGAGGAATAGTGAGTATGGTTACAACGCTGGTGCAATGCTGAGTGCCAAGGTCTTAGTGCACTTAGGACCAGTGGTACACCACGTAAGGTGTCCTTCCCCAAAAGGCTCGTACTTCTGTAGAATTTTGAAAAATGGAGGTCAAACCCCAAGGGGGACCATCACATGGAAGGCTGAAACGGTTGAAACTCGTTTTAGTCGCCTCGCACGACAGGCAGGAATACCTCGGGCCTATTCTTACCCCAGACCCGCAGGGGGGAATTACAGTTTGTGAAAGCCTCAGTGAGACACGTGGTATATCTCGAGAGGGACCATTCGTCACTACAATTGCAACAGCCACTGGTAGCCAGGCTATATGGACGGGACTACTTCATATGTAATGGGTGGCAGCTAGCAAAGTGGATGTATTGATGGTAGTTAGTAGGTTTAATATTGATGGAGATACTGATGTGGCCATCTCTGAGGTTGAGTGGGGCCAGGTGTAGCAAATGGGGAAGAATGTGTTGAGGTTCTAAAGGAATGTGGATAGGTTGTCTTCAACCTCAATTCAAATCATGAGGATGTCATCAACGAATCTGAAACAGGTGAGAGGTTTGGGATTCTGAACATCTAAGAAGGATTCCTCTAGATGGTCCATGAATATGTTGGCATAGGATGCTGCCATGTAGCTGTAACCCAGATTTCTTTGTATGTGATGCCTTCAAAGGAAAAGTAAGGGTGGGTGAAGATACAGTGTCATGGCGACTAGGAAGGTGGCTGAAGGTTTGGAATATTTTGGAAACTGGGAAATTTAGTGTTATACAGTGGTAAGGCCATGGTATCAGAGATGTTAATGTAAATGGAGGTGGCATCAATAGTGATAAGCAGGGCACCATATTGTAAAGGAAGAGGAACTGAGGAGTGTCTGCAGAGGAAATGGTTGGTATCTTTTATATAGGAGGGTAGGTTGTGGGAACTAGGCTGAAGGTGTTGGCCTATGAAATCAGATATTGTGGCGCAGTAACCAGTCGTGAGGGGATGTCCCGAGTGGTTGGGTTTATGGAATTTAGGTAGCATGCAGAATGTAAGAGTTGTGTTTGAGTGTGCAAGTGTGTGTGTTTTGTTTTTGTTTTAGGATGCAAAAACTTGGGTCATTCGCGCCAATGTCACAACCATAAACACAAAGACAAAAAGGGAGTTAAAACTGAGTATGCATTACACCCAATTGATGGAAGGAGAGACAGCTAAAAACAGATACTAGGAGAAAGGTCCATAAAATACGCCACAGAGAAACAAGTTTCCTGAACTAAAGATTAAATGTCCTTCACCATATTGCTATGATGGATGAAAGGCAAAACGCAGTCGACAGCCCGCACATCGCTCATTAATACAGTCGATAACTCAGACTGCAAACATAAATGAGAATATAAGTGGTTAAAAAACGGGCATTGCATCAGGAAATGGCAAACTGCCAAAGGTTGAGGGAATGAGCACATAGTCATGGTGGAGCACCACTTAACAAATGGCGATGGCTAAAAAGACTGAGCCCAATATGCAACCTAGCTAAAATTATCTCCTCACAGAGAGAGAGCCGGGAGGAAGTCGTCCAAGCTGCTGGGAGAGGCTTAATTCCCCAGAGCTTGTTGCCATGAAGGGAGGACCAGTGGTGATGCTAAAGTGACACCACCTGCAGACAGATGGCAACATGAAGGTCATCAGAGGGAATGGAAGAACTAGTGGGCTGAGGTACGAGGACTGCAGCCTTGGCAGCAGTGTCAGCGGCCTTATTTCCCACCAGACCAACATAAATCACAGTGGCTCCATCAAGATTGAGCAAGTGACAGCTTTCCTGGACTCATTGCACTAAGGGATGGATGGTGTACAGCACACAGAGGCTCTGAAGGGCACAAAGAGAGTCAGAGCGAATGACGCATTTGAAAAGCCTTTGTCACTGGATGTAGTGCGTGGTGTGATACAAGGCAAAGAGCTCTGCTGTAAATAATGAGCAACATTCCGGAAGCCAATACTGAAAATAATCTGCACATATGATAAATGCACACCTGACACCATAGTCATTCCAAGAACTATAAAAGTACACAAAGGTACTATCGTGAGGTTCCACGTGAAGGTCGTGGAACTTATGGTGATTGAGTGAGGCTGGAGTACAGCCTTAGAAAGCTAAGGAGGCCAAAGTGAGCTTGGACCACCTTAAGAAGACAAGGTGGTGAAGGGTTCACACCCATCAAGAGGCAGGTAGTGTGAAGTTAAACTGCCAGAACAAGAGCCAAAAGTGAACTCCTGGAGGTAACAGACAAGAGGGACGCGCATCATACTGGCGACCAAAGGATTCATCAGAGGACGCATAGGATGGGTGGCCGTCACGGTGGGATGACAATAGTAGTTCGGTACCTTCTGAATATGGACTCTCAATCAAACTAGTCTAAAGGCACCAGTGGCCAAACGAATGCCATGATGATGGATAGTATTCAGACAGCGGAAGAGGGACGGACATGCAAAGGCATAAACGAAACACCTGTAGTCTAGTTTCGAATGGACAACGTTTTGGTTTAGTTTTGCTTTAGGGCACAAAGACTTTGAAGGGCGCTGAGTGAGTCTGAGCAGAGGACACAATTGAAAAGGCTCTGTCACTGGCTGTACTCCAAGGCTTGATACAGGGTGAAGGGCTCAACTGTAAATACGGAGCAGTGGGCCGGAAGCTGATATCGAAAGACACGCATGCCAATGATGAAGGCACACCCGACGTCATGTCAGTCCGGGAGCCATCAGTGTATACATAGGTACCATTGTGAAGTTCCATGCGAAGGTCATGAAACTGAAGGAGATAGACTGAGGCTGGATTAGTGTCCTTCAGAAACGAATGAAGGCCAAGGTTAACATGGGCAGCTTCACAAAGCCAAGGTGGTGACGGGTTCACACCAACTGGGAAAGTTGCACGTAGTGTGATGTTAAGCCACCGTAGCAGGTGCCGAAAGCGGACTCCAGGAAGTAACACAGAAGAGGGACGCACCCCATACTGGCGATCAAAGGAACCATCGAAGCAGCAGCAGAAGAAGAAGAAGAAGAAGAAGAAGAAGAAGGTATAGGATGGGTGGCCATGCATGGTAGTCAAACATCATGCCTACCTGCTGACGAGAAAGTCACGACATTATGACAGCAGTAGTTTGGCAGCTTCTGCATAAGCACCCACAATCAAGTTTCAAATGGACAAGGGACCGGTACAAACAGTGGTGGGTGGTCCAATACACTATGCAGGAAGTACTGCTGAGTGCACGTAGGACACTGAGAAACTGCATGCAGTGAGCTGCCAGGTAACACACGTGGGAGGTCCGAGAGAGTCTCCTATTAAGCATCAGCCCCAGGAATTTCGTAGTGTCAATAAACAAAGAGCAACCGGACCAAGATGTGAAGATGGTGGAAGAAACCAACTGCACCATCAGAAATTGATACAAACGGTTTTGTCATTGGAAAAGCGAAATCCATTGTCATTGCTCCATGAGTAAAGACAATCCAAACGTCGCTAAAGCTGCTGCTCAAGGAGACAAGTCCATGGAGAACTGCAAGAGGTCCCAAAATCATCAATGAAAAGGGAGCCGGAAATGCCCAGCGGGAGACACGCCATAATAGGGTTAACAGCAATAGTAAAGAGGATGATGTTCAGGACAGAACCCTGAGGCACGCCGTTTTCCTGTATACAGGTGTCCAACAAGGCAAAACCCACACATACCATGAAAACTCCGTCATATAAAAATTTCTGAAGGAAACTGGGCATGCGGCCTCTTGGGCTCCACATGTAGAGAGTATGGTGGATACCAGTCCACCAGCAGGTGTTGTGGGCTTTCTCCAAATCGAAAAACACAGTCACAGTCCGGTACTTCCGCAGAAAACCATTCATGATATGGGTGGAAAAAGTGACGAGATGGTCAACTGCAGAACAGCAGGCTAGAAATCCACACTGTGAAGTGGTTAGTAAATTGCGAGACTCAAGCCAGGGATGAATCAAATGTTTCACCACCTTGCAAACACATCTGGTGAGAGAGATGGTATGATAACTAGAAGGAAAGTGTGTCCCCTTACCTGGTTTAGGTATGGTTATGACAGTGGCTTCACACCAGCATCTGGGAAATGTGCCCTCTGCCCAGATGTGGTTGTACGTATAAAGCAGAAAGTGCTTGCCCGCTAGAGAAAGGTTCTGCAACATCTGAATGTGAACATCATCTGGCCCTGGGGCGGAAGTTCATTGTTAAATGATAGCATGATCTAATTCCCTCATAGTAAAGGCGGCACTGTAGCACTCATGGTTCTGAGAAGAGAAGGGTATCGCCTGAAGTGGAGTAGGCAGCTAGGCTGTGAGAATGTCAGAAAGGAACACGCATGTGCAAACTGAGAAATTGTCCTCTTCCATGTGATTGGCATAAAATGTGTTACGAAAGTGATCTGATGACCAGGTCAAACGCGCAGGAAGTTAATGCGTGTGTACGTATAATGTCCTAGCTCGAGGACAATTTTATAGAACTATAGAACATGGATAGGCTTAAACTATATATGTGGGATAGCAAATTCCACGGATGGTCAAAATGCATGCACGCAGGACAGACAAAATACCATCAGCTAGAAGCAGGCTAAATATATGGGGGATGAATAACCCATTTTTCAATTACTTAGGGATGGTGATAGTATTTGATGACTATGGTTGGATAAGCGTGTAAAGTTACTATCTTAAATTCTAAGTGCTATTGACCAGAAGAGGGCCAAATCAGTATGACAGGCTTAATGTAATTGCGTGAAAGGACACACAACGTCGCCTTCATCGCCCTTAATATCTAACAACTGACAGAGGTCATTTTGAATAGTGTTATGGGATACGAACCAAAACAGTGTAAAAAGAACCTAAAGCTAAACTAGTTTCTTAAAATCAGGTACTTGAGGTACTGAATCATGAGGCTTGATCAAGTGAGGTCTGTGAATGCTTATAGCATGGAACAGACAAACAACCTTTATGTTCTAATAGCTGTTGACGTGAAAGGTCAAATAATGTAACGGGCTTAATATACATGCGTGAAAGGACGTACAACATTGCTTTCATTGCCCTTATTATCTACTGACCGACAGAGGTCAAAGTGATTAGTGCTATCAGCTTTATAATCATTAGTAAAGGAAATCCAGCTAGCTTTTCTGCTATACTGAAGAATGCGATGACACTGTGCACACAACTGTTTATCATGAATGCAGTCTGCCACTGCAGGATGACAGTTAAAAATGTGGAGAGCATGTCTCCACGGGTGGATTGTGTAGCGGCACGTCTCAGTCCACCAAGAGGCCAGGATATGGCAAAGTAAAGAAGAAATGCGACGAACGGAATGTTTTGTGGTGCTAAGGATAACATTTGTAAGTTATTCTACCTGGTCATCACAACTGGGGAAATGTTTGTTGATCCCCAGGGAGGGGTAAAGCTCCCAGTTGGCTTAGTAAGCTGTCACTTGGGTGTGCACGTAGGTGGGATAGGAGTCAGCAAATGGACACCACATGGGAAATGGTCACTCAAGTATGTGTCTGAGAGAACAGACCACTTGAAACAATGGGCAAGCTGGGCAGTGTAGAATGAGAGGTCCAAACAGGAATAGGTGTGCATGGAGTCTGAAAGGAACGTATGTGCTGCCACATTAAGGGGATGAAGTTTAGGTGAACGCATTAAAGTCCCTCAACAGCACAATAGGACAAGGGAGTTGTGAATAAGCTGGAGGAAGTTTGGCCCGTTGACTCCAAATGATGGAAGGTTGTGAACGATACGAAGGGAAAAGGTCAAGTGAGGAAAGAAAATGCAGACTGCAACAGTTTGATAGTCAGGGAGATGGGTTGACTACGAACATCAGCCTGGATGAGCAGCATGACGCCCCCATGGGACGGAATACTATCCATGGAGGGGGCGGGCGAGGGGAGGGAGGTCAAAGCAGCCAGGAAGAAATGCAAGAGCTCAAACCGGTTGTGAGGACACAATTTTGCTCCCTGGACACAGAGAATAAGTGGACGCTGTAATTCCAAGGGCAGCTGTAAGACCTCTTTGTTGGATCAAAGGCCTGAACGTTCCATTGGAGGAGAGTCATGACGAAAAAAGGGAGTGGGAAAAAATGAAGGGGTGTCACCTCAGTGGCTGCCGAGTGCCAGCCTTTGAAAACTCATTGGTACAGGGGGCAGGGGCTGAAGGATCCAGCTCCATGAGATCTACAGAGGTGTCTGCATTCTCCTTCTGTTGGTCTCTGGGGTTCAGGGCAGTAAAATGGTTGGTGGTGCGCACCGGTGACATGGAGGTCAGCTGCGCGAGGGTATCACATGGCGACACCATCAAACAGGATATCCGAGTCAGTGAAGGAGAAGACCGTTTGTCTTTGTTTGACTTCTTAAAGCCTTTCCGGTTGGCAGAAGAAGGCTCAGATGTTGGTTCGTTGGAGTGATGAAGGAAGTCTTCATGGAAGTATTTCTTCTGTCCTTTCTGGCCTGCCAGTTGTGTAGCTGGTGACTTCACCCCATGACGTGAAAGTTTGGTGGCGAGTTTCACAGCTGGAGGAGGAGACGAGGATGCTGCCACGACATTGGGTGATTTTATAATCACGATGCTGAATCTGAGGTCGCATGGCTGCTTGGCCATGTCCTTCGTGAAGGGAGATGTAGCAAGAACAGTACTGGCATAATCCGTATCACTCTAGGCAGGGGGTGGGGTTACCTTCATAGTCTCAGATGTTACTGAATTTAGCATATGTTACAATTCAGGAGTAAGTAAGAAATAAGTATTTTTTTGTTTTCTCCAAAACTATTCCTGTCCCGAGATACCGACCTCCAAAGATGACACTCAGAACACCATTTTGGAGATGTGAATTTCGGAAATTTTTCTAAAATGTTTTAGCTCTGTAACAATTCTCGATATTTTGTCAGAGTTTTCTTTTTATTTGAAAGATAATTGCTTTATGATTACAATGGTATCCTCCGTTTGGACATATCTGTCAAACTTCTTTTATTGTCTCCTTTGGAATTTTTTTATAATTTACAGAAAACTTTTGTTTTCAGAAATGTCAATCCAGAAAAGTTAGATTTTTTTTCTGTCGATTACTACCATGTAGTACTATATTCCCCCTAAAGGAGAGCTTTCACTTTTAAGTTTGACAGGTTTTATTTTAAAAAATCTTTTTTCTTTTTAACTTTCAAGGGTAATATATATCTTCAATGAAGTTGTTTATTACTAATTTCTTTGTTACAATGTTTATTTCTATTGCCTTTGTTGCAGTTATTTCTTATCACTTTCTTTGTTGCAGTTATTTATTTTCACTTTCATTGTTGCAGTTATTTATTTTCACTTTCATTGTTGCAGTTATTTCTTACACTTGTGTAGTTTCTTGTCAGTTTCTTTTTCATGGTTGTTCATTGAAGGTTTCTGTATTGTAGTTGTTCAGTACAATGTGTTAACTGTAAGATGGCAGAGTTGTGAGGGGAGTGCGGGGAGAGGAGGAAGGAAGCATTGGCTGGTGAGGGGAGAGGAGCCGGGGGTGGAGGGAGGGGGGGGGGGGGGGGGGGGACAAGGCACGCCTACCAGTTGCAGTGCTGGCACTACAAATTGCGCGTCATGCTTACACGAAAGCAGACGAAAGGCTTGGAAGTAAAACTCGCTTTAAATGTTGTTCGTAAACGAAACTGAAATCGTCATGTACATTAAAATCTATATATATATATAAATGAATGTATGTATGTTTGTCTACTACGCGCTCACAAACCATTCATCCGATTGCAATGAAATCATCAATCATTACTTCAATTTCTCCACTTCTTTTCCTAAGTTAAAAGAGCGAGAAAGATTTATAAGAAAATGTCTTCTGCACTGCATGTATTTTTTTTTTTTAATTTGGAAATGTACTGTAATATGAATGTGTTTCGAAATAATACAGTAACCAGTGGTGTTTCCATACAAAGCAATACGGTAGCAAGGAAAAATGAAATATAAGGTAATTCGGACGAAATAGGGGGCTTCTTCAAAGTGATCGCGAACAAAATATCTGAAATGGAAACTTACTTTTTCTTGCCAGGCGTTTGTGGTGATACGCCAGGATGATTCTTGGAAAACTGTTTGAATCTTCCAATGCTACGCATGCTTTGTCCTGTGTATGTAGCAGCTCTCACTGAAGATTTGTAAATGGGGTGAAGCAATTTTTTCTGCTCCCTTTCTCTTTACCAGCATTCAATCACACGCAATATAATTTTGCGAGCATCACTACGTAATACTGGTTTCCTTCTAACTGTAGGCCTACCGGTAGGGGTTGTTGGCGACTCCCGAGATGGGCCAGCAACTGCCTCTTCACTCATTTTGATAATGTTTAGCACAATAAAAACACGCAGAACAGTACAGCGCAAAACAATAACGAAGTAGACGACAATGGCTACCTTGTACAACACAGTCAGCTACGTAATGTTGGCAGCAGTCGAAACTGCGTGCCTACCAAACCCTCCCGACGTTTACCGACTTCTACCGATTCAGGACTAGGGAGAGGTCTGCCATCTAAAAGTTTACACACTGTACTAATTTGTTTACTGTCGAGGCTTCTAAGAAATCTGAGACCATCCAGTGAGTTCTGAGGAATTTGCCAGCTGACACAGTTGCAGTGTGTTTTGTGAAAAGGACTGTTTGAAATGTCTTCCGACTGGGGCCACAGGAGAGTGAAGTGTGCTGACTATTTGCATATCCATAAAAGAGTGATATATAAGACAAACAAACATACGTTGTTTAGGTTGGGAATAAGTGTTCTCATTTGAAGACTCTGTTCCAAAGTGAAGATGTTTCCAATGATGACTTTGTGTGTTCTAAATGTTTTGACAGAACAACAACAATGATAGTATCTGAACAAGGTGAAGCCTTGCATGGTGCAGATTTTGCATCAATATAGGAAGAATTAAATATCCTGAATCATTCAACTACAGAGGCAGGTTTTAGTCCTGTTAAGAAACCGTGGTCAGTGAAATCGAGTCATAAGCTCTATGGCTCAAGAAAGTGCAGAGAAATTACTAAAGCTATGGATGAATACACTACAGCAAAACTGACCACACTCTTCAAAGTAGAAATTCCACCTTCAGAAGAAAATGAACCAAAGCACTCTTGCTCCTCTTGCCAGGTATTTTTCACAAATATCAATTCAGCTGTTTAATATTGTGCATACTACAGTGGAAAAGTGCAAGTTTTAAGTACTGTTCCAGAGACACGTTCAAAGGAAACAATTCTGAATCACGTTCCATAAGTATCAAAGTACATGGTAGACAAATCAAGAAATGTGAGGTCTGTCAAAGGAGTCTTTGGAAGACCAGATCCCTATTATGGTCATCCTGTGAAAGCAGCTCAAGTTCAAATAGTGCAGTAATTTTATCTGGAAGATAAATGGGACTGTTCTCGCCAGAGTGCTAACAAAAAAGACACTATAACTGTAACAGTTGAAGGTCAAAAAGTAGTGACAGTGAAGACCTATATGACTCACAGTATTAAAGAAACTTTTGCAATTTATAAGAGCAACTATACAACTTCACATGTTGCAAGATCAAAATTTTATGCACTAAAACCTAAGTGGGTAGTTCCACACCCACCTAGAGTTGTCTGTTTATGTGTGTACAGCACGAATTTTGAACTTTGTGTGGTAAAGTTTGAAGAACTTACTGGAGCATGTAACAAACGACGCCTTCGATGGGAGTGTGAAATCACTAGTAGTCTGTGACGTAAAGGGTGAGACACTTTTGTTTCAAAAATGTGGTGTTTCTCTGGAAAGGGAAGAAGTGGCAGATAACTTTGCAGAAATTACATGTGCGACACGGGAGGAAAATAAACTAATTAAGAAAACTGTTGCCTTTGACAGTTTCATTGATGAACTTGGTAAATGGTCAGTAAAAGCAGTAACACACTGGCATCTGAAGAAATTGCATCTATAACGCATTGCAGAAGTGAAAGGGTATGTACAGGCTCAAGAATTATGTTCAGAGCTTCACTGTGATTTTGCTGAGAACTAGCCTGTAATTCTCCCACAAGATGTACAAAAGTATCATTGGAGTAATGACCCGGTTTCGATTTTTACAGGAGTGACATTGTTTCAAACCAAGACCACAAGTATATGTGATGAGACAGGACATGACTCAGCACATGCTTTGCTAGCAATGTGCAATTCTTCAACTGCAAACAGGGGCAGAGAAGATCATCATTATATCTGATGGTTTTCCTAGTCATTTTAAAAATCGTTACCAGCTGTTTGAATTGAGTAAGTCGCTTGAGCCAACTGACTGGGTATACAGTGTTACTGGTCATGGGATGGGGCCTTGTGATGGTGTAGGAGGCCTACTGAAGCATCATGCTACAAAACAATCTTTCCAGACCAAATACAGCTGTGACTCAGAATGCTGAGGATTTTATGAGAGTCGTGAAATCTTACACATCCACTGCCCTCATTCTTTTGTCCAAAGAGGAAATCAAAGAATTCCATGAGCAGAAAAAAGAAGAATGGTCCAAACAAGGAATTCAGATGGGCGAACTCATACTGCATGCACTTTAAAGAGCAAGAGAGAAGAAATTTTGTTCGTTTGGCCAACACCTCAGAAACATCAGGATAATATTCAGATTCACAACCTGAGAAGGTGTGTGTGTGTGTGTGTGTGTGTGTGTGTGTGTGTGTGTGTGTGTGTGTGTCTGGTGGATTGCACAGATGATGAGTTAAACGAAACAGTAGTGAACTTTATGCTACCGCATAGACCAGCTGCTGGATATACGTTTCCAGCTGAAGGACAGCAACAATGCCATCAGTGCTCATCTATCCACTTACAAACCCTACCTCAGTGTCCCAATTCCAGAAATCCAGTATGATCTCCAGTCTATCCTCAACCTTAGGCCCATCCCAGAACCTCTCCCCGGAGTCCATCTCTCTCCTTACCCCTGCCACTCCCCACACTCCTACCTCCTACATACTTCCTAAAGTCCATAAACACAACCACCCAGGATGCCCCATTGTGGCCAGTTGCTGTATCCCCATTGAAAGAATCTCTGCTCTTGTAGACCAACACCTTCAGCATATTTCCTGTAACCTACTCTCCTATATAAATGATACCAACCATTTCCTCCACAGACTCTCCACAGTTCCTTTTCCTTTACCATATGGTGCCCTGTTCGTCACTAGTGATAGCACCTCCTCTACATTAACATCCCCAATGTCCATAGTCTTACCACTATTTAACATTACCTTTCCCAAAGTCCGATGGATTCCAAACCTACAATCTCCTTCCAAATTGTCATGATCCACTACATCCTCACCCACAATTACTTCTCCTTTGAAGCCATCACCTATGAACCAATCGAGGGTATGGCTACATGCACTCACGTGGCACCATCCTATGCCAATCTAGAGGAACCCTTCCTAGACACCCAGAATCCCAAACCCTACATCTAGTTCAGATTCACTGATGACATCCCCATGATAAGGATCAAGGGTGGGGACACCTTATCCACATTCCTCTTGAACCTCAACGCTTTCTTCCCCATTTGCTTCACCTAATCCTATTCAACCCAGCAAGCCACCTTTGATATTGACTTCCACCTCAAAGATGGCCACATCGGTATCTTCATCTATATCAAACCTACCAACCACCAGCAACGCCTCCACTATTCCATACCAAGACGTCCCTTCCATTCAGCCTGGCCACCTGTGGCCATTGCATCTGTAGGATGCGTGGTCCCTCTCAAAATATACCAAGGGACTCACTGAGGCTTTCACAAACCATAATTACTCCCCCCCCCCCCCCCCCCCTGCAACCTTGTTCAAAAACAAATCTCCCATGCCTTATCTCTCCAGTCACTGACCAACTCTCAAAGTCCCACCATCAGGCCACAGAGGAGCATTCCCCTCATGACTCAATACCACCCAGGACTGGAACAGCTGAATAACATTCAACACCAGGGTTTGAATAACTCTCATTGTGGCCTCAAATGAGGAATATCCTACCCGCAATCCTTCCCACCCCTTCCTATGGTGGGTTTCCACCACCCGCTGAACCTACACAATATCCTCATCCATCCCTACACAACCCTTGCTCCCAACTGCTTGTCTCATAGCTCATATCCCCATAGTAGACCTAGATACAAGACCTGTCCCATGCACCCTCCCAGCACCACCTACTCCAGTCCGGTCACAAACATCATCTATCCCATCCCTGTGAAACTAGTCATGATCTACAAGCTAAACTTCAAAGAAGTGTTCTATGTGGGCAATGACAACCAACAAGCTGTCTGCCTGCATCAATGGCCACCAACAAACTGTGGCCAAGAAAAAGCTGGAGCACTCCGTTGCTGAGCGTGCCACAGAACACAACATTCTTCATTTCGATGACTGCTTCACAGCATATGCCACCTGTATCCTTCCCATTAACACCCACTTTTCTGAAGTGTGCAGGTGAGAAGTCTCCCTGCAGTATATCCTAAGTTCTCATAACCCTCCTGGCCTCAACTTTTGTTAGTCATCGTCCTTACCCGTCTAACCCTTTCCCTGTTCCCATTCCAGCATTACACAGCCGTCTATTCCACCAATGCACCCATTTCCCTCCCCCTCCCCACCCTCCTGCCTAACTCCCACCGTCCAGTTGCTTCTACCATCATACACTGCTACACACTGCATCTCAGTTATATGCTGATTATCAACTATCCTTTTCATAACACTGTCACATCCCATCCTGGATTTTCCATTGTTAGAAATACAGATTATATGTATGAGGTATCTAGGGCAATCAGTAAAGGTGTTCAAAGTTGACGAGGTGGATGTATCCCACATCAGGTTGGAACAACGTCTTGCTATTTCCCCAAATCTATGCATCAAACATCTGTGGAGTTCCTTATATTATGAATTTTCAGGAAATTTATACAATTTGCAAAGTGGAAGAGTAGTAATCTGCAAAGTTTTTTTAATTAAAATATGTAAGCACTCTTGACTTTATAGTAATACTGTACTGAAACTTATCATATTTACAGATAGCAAAAGTTTCCTACAAGACTACTTAAATAGGAAGTGACACCTAAATACGGCATCTTCTGATTAATCTATAAATTAATATAATTTTAATTAGTAAGAACAGATTCTACCTCACAAGTTCCACCCCTGACAATTCCTTGTCCCACACAAGATGGTCTTCAATTGCAATTTTTGTAAGTAAATATTAATAATACTACATTTATTGATATTTCATCACATTGAGAATTGTTTTAATAGTGTGAATTCAATGTTTTATAAAGAAAATGAGGACATAATTTGCAGAGTTTTTGTAAAGTGTTGATGGGCATCCAATGCTGTGTCTATTCGCTGCCTCACCTGTGGCAAAGTTTTTAAGGCAAGGTAAGACAACGATTCGTATGATCGATCAATCAATCAATCTTTACTTTATTTCTGTTTTGACTTTTTGTTATTTACGCTGTTGACTGCTGAAAAACATAACTATCCCATCCATGACGCTGGAATCCCCCAAATAATTTTGGAGAGAAAAGACCAAAAAAATTAGTGAAGATCTATATAAATTTGCACATGCTTCCAAAAAGTTGTGTTAATTGTACTTTACCAGTTTACATGGAGTTCAAGTGTTTTTTTTTATTTCCTTTTTTTCTGGAAGCGTAAGTGTTCTTTAACTGTGTTTCTTATATCGCAAGAAAACTTAATATGATAGCTCTTTTTTAATTTGTGTAAGACTAATTAAGCAACATATTGTACATTAAATTTTTTTTTAAAAGGTACAGGTGTTTTTGGAATCAGATTAAATTACAACCACTCTGCCCTGTGTCCATCTTCACATATTGTGCTCCTGACACCGTTACCTAAAACCATTACAACTGTGAGGAGTAATTTTAACCACTTCCATAGGTTTTCCATATTTTTGACATATTGCACCAACACACCATATTTCTGCATGTCATATCAGTCATCTCCGCTGTCAAAAAATGTCTCAATAATTTATTGTTAGATCAATCACACAAATGATACACTCAATCAACTTTCACAAACACCAGTTCACACAACATCCCTGACATTTACCGTAAGACAGTATCACCTCAAGTAATCACCATCTACGGAAGACCCTCTGCTCAACACCAACTTTCAAGTACAATGCTCCTATATGATGCCACAGTGTCATTATGTCAATGGTCAAAGCTGACACCTCGTACTGAACACTTTGGATGACCCAGAATAGCAGCTCTGTTAAATTGAGAGAGAGAGAGAGAGAGAGAGAGAGAGAGAGAGAGAGAGAGAGAGAGAGAGAGAGAGAAGTGCACCATACATACTCAAACAATCTAGCTTGATAAGAAAGACAAACGTCAGTGATAAGTAAACACGAATCTGCATCAGAAGGACTCCACCTTCTTGATCAGAAAGACTCAGTCTTCTTGATGGCTGAATGAATGTTACTCATTATCTTCTTATAGTCTTCAGTTTATTATCCCTCTCAAGGAAATATAATATCCGATTGACAAATAACAGTACATGGCAAGGTAACTAAATTCTGATGGACAGCACATAAGCCCCAGTCTGCTTCTTACAAGCCTCTTTCGCCACTATCAGCTACCTCATCTTCTATATTGAGAAATGGGTCATCATCCCACAAAATTCAGTATCAAATACAGTACATTCATCAGGAGGAAAAATCTTTATGACACAATTATGGAAGTGGTTGCACAGTCAAGAGTGACATCTGGTTCAACCTCTGTGCAAATAGTCTCTGTTGATCCATTGTGAACACGGGACAGCAGCCGGTCAATTGTTTAACAAAGAAATTAGCCAAACAGCCATTTTTAAGAAGTTATTTTATTTTATTTTCACTACAAGTTTTGGCAATTTAATATCCCATCTGCAGTCAAGTCTTTGAAAGAAGCACTTGAGAATTCATGACATCTAGAAACATATGTCAATACTGATCATTTTTGAGAAGTGCATATGGGACTTGAAGGTTGCATATTGAATTGTTGAAACTGGAAGTGAAAATAATATAACTTTTCAACTCGCATAATTGTCTCGTGAATTTCTTTGTTAAGGTATGTGTTAACACGTTAAAATTACAGTACTTCTTCCCATTATAAAACAACAAAAGTATTAATGTAAAATCATTGTTTTGAGTACGGGTCATAACCCAGTACCTACAAAATTGCCTTAAGCTTTTCTTGCAGTTAGGCTGGAGACTACTCCAACACCAATATGAGGTGTGTGTGCACGCCATCTATGTAGAGAAGTTTTAGTTGCCCAGATCACAGCAACTACACGTATGGCCTTCTAGTTTCAATAAACTTTAATTGCTATCTTCAGTTCATCAACATGCATCAAACATTGTGCCACTATGTAGTGCACTCATCTAGTCATGAACATATAGGCACTAAACTCGCCGGAACAAATGCACCAGTGTAGTGTCAAGTACCAGTATAAAGACATAACTGTGGTAAACAAAAAAGTCACTAACAAGATACATTTGGGACACACAAGGGGTTACTTGCTCCCTCCGTGCTAACAGCTGATTTGGACAGAGCAAGTAATACCTTCTGTACCAAATGTATTTTATTAATAACTTTTGTATCACTTGCTTAAGTATACCAGATGTATTTTGTGTTTAACACAGTTATGTTTGTATTACTTGACGTATGACACTACACTGATGCTTCTGTTCCAACGAGTTTAGTGCCTATATGTTCATGACTAGATGACGGTGCACTATGTAGTGGCACAATGTTTGATGCCTGTTGACGAACTGAAGATGGCAAGGTTTGCTGAAACTAGTAGTCCTTACATGTAATTATGTGATTTAGGTGAGAAATCTTCTTTAACAAGAAGATTATATTTTTCTTAATAAAAGATTGCTCTCCTGGTGACGTCAGGTAACCGTATCTTAGTAGATGTGTGTTTCACTCAACTGGCAATGGATCTTGGGACTTTATTCACATTGGATATTTAACCACTCTGTATGAGGGTGGACAGCTGGTTTATATACAAATGACTGCAGAATGAATCAAAATTATATGTCTATTGTGTCCTGAAGAATTAGTATTGGATGGAAAGGGGATAAAACATCAACCTTAGTACAAAAATTAGATAGGATGCTTGTAACGTAACCCCAGAAAAAAATGTCACTATGATAAACGGCATCCAAAATCTTTTGTCCTTTGTCTTTGCTGTGGTTGGGTGCAATGTCTACTGCTTGGAGTGGCAAGACGACTTCTCAGCTCTTACTCACAAATATCTACTTCTGAAACTTTGTCTACATCATAGAAAAGTGTGATAGTATCCAAAAGATACACTACAGCCACACAGGTCAAGAGAAATATTCGATATGAGTCACAGGCATTGATCAGTGACAATGTTAATGGCTGCTGTGAAATCACATTTTGGTACACATGTTCACAGTTTGCTTATTAATTGGTGGAGTGAACTAACGTGAAAGCAAAAAACCTGATTGTGGTGACAGATTGATCTTGGCCAATATTTTTCTTTATCCAGCCACTTTACACCTATACCAGTATTTTCTTGCAGGTTTTCTCCTTAAATGAAATGCCTCTTTTGAATGGGACATTTGTGTGTTATATGCTTCATGATTGTCTCAGTATTGCATTTATTTGTCTGGGAGTTGTTGAAGACATAGGAACCATTATAGAGCGCATGCACGTACATTTACCTGAACTGCCCCCAACGAGTGTTTGCTTCAGATATACACATTTCAATGGTGTAGCAGAAGAATTAGTAATGCTTGGTTGCTGCATTGTTTTTAACACTTTAGTTCAAAATACAGTATAGGAAATATGAAGCATTCCACTTTACAGTATCTAAACCTTCCCTTCAGACACTGTGTATGGCAATTTTCTGTGCTGTATTTAAAGAGGTGGAAAGAGGGGAGGGGGAGGGAGAGAGGAAGCTCCAGCTGGCACCAAGGAGATTGGCACAGAGTGCATGATATAATCTTCAACACACTGATTCAGTGTTGACAACTGTTTTGGGCTTCATGCAGAGCACCTAGGAGTTAAATGACTACACAGAGGAGATTACCACTTCTGAGTTTCATTGACAGAGACCCATAATGACATTCCCGTAAAAGAGAGGGGGGGGGGGGGGAGAAAGCGAGAGAGCGAGATATATATATATATATATATATTTCACACTGGCGTGGCTGTTAGAGTATTATAGTAGTGTCTCAGATGTTGCTGAACCAAATTATTCTGCTATTAAATACCTAATCTTCCTCAGCCATATTCAGTCCAGAGTTTCACAATGTTCAAAATAATATAACTGTGAACTCCGTAAGTCACAATGGGTCCCAGTTACGTTTTTCTTCAGGAAGAAGGGTTGGAAAGGGGTGGAGGCTGAACTGATAGTCATCACAAAATATATTATGAACCTTTGCCTTGAATTTTACCTAACCAGTTTGTGTGTTTTAACAACACTTCTCTCCAAGTACAAAAATAAGATACTAACTGAACAAACAGTGCAACTAACAGGCTCTGCTAGCTTCTCTTGGGGAAATACGGAAGCGTCCGATCCCACCCGTCTGCTTTGACCCATGACGTCACAAATATGGCGGAAACAAAAACAAACACACACACACTTTCCACAAGAAGCCTAATGACACTAACGGGACAAGCGCGGGAAATGGGGTGTTTTGGGTGGGGGGCAAACTAAATATAAACAAATTTAGACGCCTTGCGTAGCTACAACGTGTAAGTGAAGACAGCCATGATTGAATATCCACCCACCTCCCCAGGGGTCGTAACCCCTGCAACCCATAGAAGATAAAGATGCTTCAGTAGCTGATTAGTGTTTTTTGTCTTTTTTTTAAAAAAAAATCTCACGGGATAGAACGAACAGATCAGAAAAGTAAATAAAATAAGATAAAACAGAACTGGAGACAGCCACACTCAAACCAAACTCCGCGCCGTCATGACGTCACACACGACAACACCCTTATGTCACGGGTAAAGCCGACGCGTGGGATCGGACGCTTCTGTCGACCCTCTCTTGGGGGTATTTACTAATCATGTGCAAGAAGACAGGCAGTGTTTGCGTGTTGCCAGAAGATGGGACCATTACAATGTGATGCTTCAATTTGTTTTACACGCACTGTAGTAGAGTGATCACCTAAGATTTCTCATACCTCCCCTGAATATTTATTGCAATACAGCCCATCTAACACATAATTCCATGTAACTGTCCAAATGGCCACGTTCTCAGTTCTTGGCTGAAC
This sequence comes from Schistocerca americana, assembly GCF_021461395.2. Lineage (NCBI taxonomy): Eukaryota > Metazoa > Arthropoda > Insecta > Orthoptera > Acrididae > Schistocerca > Schistocerca americana. Next base: position 307,169,674 of record NC_060120.1, on the reverse strand, counting down.
CTTGAGAGAAGCACAAGCTGCTCTTATCTTAAGTCAAAAATGAGAAATTCTTTGTCCCAGACTATTAAATGTTTATATTAGGTAATACAGAAGCTTTTAGTGCAAGGAATCAAATAGTTTCCAGAGGCTCCACCGAACTATAAAACATTACGCGTCAAACTAAATACTTAAATATAGAAGGTCTTTAATCAATAGTTTTCTTGCTCAAGTTGGGACCTCGCCCTTTGCCCAACCGTGAACTAAGAATCTCGGACTTTTACAATTTTCAGTAGTCTTAGTAGGCGTTCAGGTTTAATGAAATTCTGTCTCGCAGAGTGCCTTCCCCCTGCCTACTGACAAAATGTTTGACACGACGCACAGATTGCCATTTCTCTATTGAGTGAAATAAGGTCCTACTCTGCATTGCCACCGGCACGAAAGCAAGCAACAGACGTAACGTCTCAATATATAGGCCTACGTTCTTCATAGATATTTCCCTACGACGATGGATTTAATAGCAATGCTGCAACAGACTTTAAAAAAAAGACAGGGACTCATCATTCCAAGTGTTGTGGAACTATTGATTTAATAGTGATTATATTTTCGACACATCAAACATTGGCACCCACAGAAAAAATTTGACCGCTGTATTACGCAATTCTGCAGTTTCCAGTAAGTCTTACCTTAGGAATGTTAAGGCAGACCGCCGACATGCCAACATTTTTAATATTCAAGCGAAATCGGTATCACTGTAGTACAAAAGCAAAACCTACCACCTTCGATCTTACACCTTCCCCCACTCTATTCCTTTCGTCCTCCGCACTCAGACTTGAGTTCGACAGTCACTTGACCGATTACGAAAGAGTGCAACGGTAAAGATATACACTAGGGACAGCCAAGGATTTACTATCGACTACGGCAGATTTCCCAAAATATTTATGATTACGTATTATAAGTTAATATTGGCTGCGCTAATGTATTGGAAAGAACATATGAATGACTCAGCTCAAATATTGCTCAAGATTTCTTCCGTTTTTTATCTTTGCCTATGTTTTCAATATTGTTTGATCTCTGACTATCCAAATGTGTGTTTTTTACTTTGGACTGGAAAAGAGGGAAGAAAATGGATATAGTTTAATGATTGGTGTGTTTGATTGTGTGTATCGTGTATATTATAACTACGAATAAAGTTATCGAAGAGCTGACATGATGCACCAGTGATGGATAAAATCTGCAGTTTAGCAGCATAAAAGTGATTCTGCTGTGTTGAGAGTGTGGGTGTTCAAATACAGACCCTATATTTCATTATTTGCTAATGCCACGGCAAATATACCATGAACGTAATAAGGAATGCTTTTCTACCCAACAAATTATTTAGTGCTCATGAACTAATTTCGCCATTTCACACAGGTTATCCATAATGGCAGACGAAGGAGGCGTTATTCTAACCTCTCCAGCGTCTGGAGTTCATGGGCGCCACAGTCGAAGAATAAAATTAAGTGATCAGCAGTTGGAATCAATAACACGGGAAGAACTCGTAAGAAATTGGAGAGAACTGGACTCGTACGTCGATGTACTTGAATCTCAAGTAGCAAACCAGGAAGGTAGATGCATAGTCTGAAACTGAATTTTTTTTTTTACTTGAAGTTTGTCGGGAATTAGCTTTTGTCGTGATTTGAGTGAACTGACGTTATTAATCATGTGGCAGATGACTGCCTTATTCATTCTATGTGTTACTGCAAAATATTTTGAATGTAAGAGTTGGCATTTATTGTGAAGGTAATTGCTTTAAAAGAAAAGTTCGCCATCCAGTGCAGGATGTAAAGTCTCCTTCACAATTTGAGCTGTCAGTGTAAAGTTATATTTCTTTGTAACTGTATTTATTGGATTTCAGTTGGACTGCATATGACAGTGGTCAATGTAGAAATATATTGATTGTAATGGGTTCACAGTGGTGTGTTCACTTAATTAGTATTATATGATGAACTTTCATGGTCACTGATCCATTGAAGTTTAATGTGGAACTCAGAATTTTGGAAACAAAACAAGGAGCAGTTTGACAGCTGAACTGTCATCCACTGTATGTGTAATTTGAGTGACATTTTCCTACCACATTAATTTGACATATTCAGCTAAAGAAACTGTATTTTTCCTGCTTGTCTTAAAGTTGCATAGACAATTATGTTTCTGATACAGTAACAGCTGTTTAGAAACAATCAGGATGATGGCAGTATTGGTACCAAATTAGTTTTAGGCTCAGATATATGAGAACTGGGATATTTTGAAAATAATAAAATTACAGTATTAACTTTACGCGGAGGGTGCAGATTTGTACATTGTCATTCATCATGAACTAGTACATTAAGTTATTCTAAATTATTAGAAAGGTTTCCATCTATTCTGTTTTGGTGTTAAATAAACTTTCTGTTCATTGTTGAAAATGACACAGTTATTTGCCTAAGGAACATAGGCCTAGTAGTTCAAACCAGTGACATGTTCTTTTGATATTAATTGATCATGATAAATACATAAATTCGAAGTATACCCATCACCAAGAGATGTTTTAAACTGTAATGCTAGTGGAATAATATGTTGACAGCCATCACTGTAATTAATTTCACAACTTAATTTTAAAAAGAGTGGTGATAGCAGTTCCTATAATTTGTAAATTAGGCCTACTTTACATTAGTTATTTTCCATGGATCCCATGGAGAGTGATCTCAGGGATATGGAAAAAGTCATGCAAGGAGGTGTAATTTTTTAGCTTAATCTACTATAACACACTGAACTAGTTCAGTGTGAAACTCCTTTGTTTAGGTGAATTTTGTAACTGGTTAAAATCACAATTTAAGATTTGTGTCACGGCCCCAAATTGAACTTTGGTTTCCTGAAATTTGTGAACGGTTGTTGACCATAGACTGTCCAAGCATGCCTCCTGGCATACCCCAAATTAAGTATCACTGAATGTTCCACTATGTGTCGAACGCTTGTCTGTAGATGTTCCCTCATCACAAGATGAACACTATTGGAAAAGAACAAGTACAGAGGACCTTGGCTGATTTACAAAAACCTGTGTGTAACTGAGAGTAGTGGGGGTTGCACCATTTCTCTGCTGTGATTGCTCTTATATTTAGTTTGCGGATTGTACCATAGGTAGCTCTTTACAGTGAACATCTTTAAAGTACTGTACCAAATTCCTGTACCATAAGAAAGGAACCTTTTAAATCTGTTGATCATCACTCTCGCATTTCGATTCTACTTAAAACTGATTGAAAACAGAAAATGTAGTTTACTGTATTCATTATTGTACAGCTTTGTAAGACATGTTATTGTAATGCAAAACATTAGTGTTCTTAATTGTAGCTGAATTTGTCGTATGGTTTCCTTTTCATTGAGGCACTGTCAAAAAATCAATAATTTGAGAGAGTATGTACAGGGATGACAGAGTTACAGTTGCAAGATGCTTGTGGGCTTCATGAATTTGCCCTAAGGTAAAAGCCGCAGTTTCAGACCAAAGGCAGATCTCTTCTTTGAAAAAAATAAGAAAACCAGCATTTGAAGCTGACTGCCAAATGATTCTACAGGTGCCAACATACAATGCACATAAGGACCACGAAGGTGATACAAGAAATTGGGCTCATATAGAGGCATGTAGACATCATTTTTCCCTCGCTCTATTTGCGAGTGGAACAGGAAAGGAAATGACTAGAAATCGTATAGGGTACCCTCCACCACACGCTGTGTGGTTGCTTTCAGAGTGTCGGTAGATGTCAATGTAGATTTAACCTTGCTTCATTTTTAAGTAGAATTGGGTTAGATTTCCTGCCTGTCTGCTAGGATAATTTATGCTTAAGAGCCAAAGAAACTGACACACCTGCCTAATATCGTGTCTGGCCTCTGCGAGCACACAGAAGTGTCACAACACAACGTAGCATGGACTTGACTAATGTCTGAAGTAGTGGTGGGGAGAATTGACACCATGAATCCTGTAGGGCTGTTCATAAATCCATAAGAATACGAAGGAGCGGAGATCTCTTCTGAACAGCATGTTGCCAGGCATCCCAGTTATGATCAGTAATGTTCATGTCTGGGGAGTTTGGTGGCCAGCAGAAGTGTTTAAACTCACTAGTGTGTTCATGGAGCCACACTTAGCAATTCTTGAAGTGTGGAATGTTGCATTGTCCTGCTGGATTTGCCCAAGTCCGTCGTAATGCACAAAGGACATGAATGAATGTATGCAAGTGACCAGACAGGGTGCTTACGTGCATGTCACCTGTCAAAGGTCATATCTAAACATACCAGGAGTCCCATATCACTCCAACTGCACACAACCCCACCATTACAGAGCCTCGCATCAGTTTGAACAGTGCCCTGCGGATATGCAGGGTCCATAGATTCATGAGGTGGTTTCCATATCCGTACACATCTATCCATTCGATACAATTTGAAATGAGATTCGTCTGACCAAGGCAACATGTTTCCAGTCATCAGTAGTCCAGTGTCGGTGTTGACGGGCCCAGGCAAGAGATAAAGCTTTGTGTTGTGCAGTCATCAAGGGTACTTGAGTGGGCCTTTGACTCCAAAAGCCCATATGAATGATGTTTCGTTGAATGGTTGGTGGCCCAGGATTGAAATCTGTAGCAATTTGGGGAAGGGTTGCACTTCTGTCAAGTTGAACAATTCTCTTCAGTTTTCGTTGGTCCCATTCTTGCAGGATCTTTTTCCGGCCGCAGTGATGTTGGAGATTTGATGTTTTACTGGATTCCTGATATTCACAGTACAAGCGTGAAATGGTCGTATGGGAAGATGCCCGCTTCATCGCTATCTCAGTAAGTTGCTGTATCCCATTGCTCGTGTGGCAACTACAACACCATGTTGAAACTCACTTAAATCTTGGTAACCTGGCATTGTAGCAGCAGTAACCAATCTAACTACTGCACCTGACAGTTGCTGTCTTATATAGGTGTTGCCAGTTGCAGCATCATATTCTGCCATTTTACATATCTTTGTATTTGAATACGCATGTCTATACCAGTTTCTTTGGCACTTCAGTGTTGATATTCAGCTTGTCGAACCAACTTCAGGCCAATGTGAAGATGCTTCCTACAGCTGTTTTGATTGATTTCTCCTTAGACCAGAACAAACATTTCAACTACTTGACTTTTTCCTTCATGGTGGGGAATTAGTGTCTAAGGCAGTGCAACTGATTTGTCCTGCTTTTCACATTGTCATAGAGGTGTACATGTAAGAAGACAACTATGTGATGTGTTCTGTACAGAGAGAGACAGAGAATACTCTGCAGGATCACTAATCTTTCTCACATATCACAAGGTACAGCTGTTGCCTACCCTGATAACTGGCAGTGCTGCTGTGTGCAATACATTGTGCCACTATTTCTTCTTGTGACTACTCCTAGTAGAATTTATATGTTCCAGAAGCTGTCACTGTCACCTCTTTATCTAATACTTGCCATGTTTGCCTTATGCCATCATAATGAACATACTTAGCCCCTCACCACACCTACCCTACTACGAGAAACAACAATAATGCCCCCCCTCCCCCCTCCCCCCCCCCCCCCCACACACACACACTGAAGTGCATGCTGTAGCCAAACACTACAGAATGACGCCATTGGGTGGAGCATCAGCTGATGGCAGATAATGTTGTTGTTGGTGAGAAAGCTGAAATGCCAGGAAATTGCACTTACGTAATGAAAGACCTGCGGAAGATCAAAGCTTGGCAGAGGGACAGAAAGTTGGCTCTCAACACGAATACACTGATCAGGCAGAACATTATGACCACCTACCAAATAGCCGGTATGTCCACCTTTGGCATTTACAACAGTGGTAACACATCATGGTGTGGAAGCAGTGAGACCTTGGTAGGTCACTGGAGGGATTTGGCACCATGCTTGCACACACAAGTTGCCTAATTCTCATAAATTCTGCAGGGGGGGGGGGGGGGGGGGCAATGAGCTCAGACGCCACATTTAATCACACCCCAGATGTGTTCAATCGCCTTCAGATCTGGCAATTTGGGGGGCCAGCACATCAATTGGAACTCACCACAGTCAGATCGCACATCTTCCCCATTCTACACACAGAAGCACGCTCACTGATACTACATGCACCATGTGTGTGTCTGACTAACAGTGGTTCATCATCAGGTGATGCTGCTATCACCTGCATGGGTTTATATCGATAGTAGGTCAGTGGTCATAATGTTGTGGCTGATCAGTGTAATTATTATGTATTGCACATAAATACACAGAAATGTGGATTATCATTTTATTACATTGTTGGTGAGAAATCACTGGAAACAGTAGCAATAGTAACATATCTGAGAGTAACTGCCCTGAGTGATCCAAAGTGGAATGACCACATGAAACCAGTTGTAGGAAAAGCCATTGCCTGGCTGAGGTTTGTTTAAAGAATCTTAATGTAATGTTATTAACCTTTGACAGATGTGGTTTATAATAACCTTGTTTGACTTATTTCACTGTTTTGCTTATCAATTTTGGACCCTTACTGGGCAGCATTAGTAGCAAAGATCCGAAGAAGAGTGACACATTTTGTCGCTGATTTGTGTAGTAAGCTTGATAACATCATGGAGGGTATTCTCTAAACTCTAGTGGCAGGCAGTGCTCGAGATAATTTTCTTTTCTCACAGACAGATTTACTGTTAAAATTCCCAGAAGCCAGTCAACATATTACATCTTCCCACAGCTCGCCAAGTATTCATGATGTAAGAATCAGAGAAATTAGAAATTGAACAAAAACTTATCACCAGTCATTCTTCTTGATTCATGGTTGATAGTGGTGCCAGAAGAATCTTTTGCACACGCAGGAAGGTAGCTTGTAGAGTGTAGGTGGTGGTGGTGGTGGTGGTGGTGGTGGTGGTGATTCAGTGTGGTTAAACAACCCGGTGCAAGGCTTTCAGTTGGGTGCCACTTTGGTAATTTGTATGCTTCCTACTCTACTCCACACTCATACTGGGATAAGGGACTGACAGTTCAGAACCGTGTCATGTTCTTGGTAAATCTTCACGTCATTGAAAGGTGAGGACTAGGTTGAAGGCAGATTGGAATATTTCATGGTCCAAGCGGTATTTGGTCTCACTATCTTTTGCTTCGAAAGTGTAGATGTAGATGATTTACATAGGATTTGAGCTCCTAATGAGTACACCATATGGAGTTGTATTGCATAACCTATCACCACCAATAAGGATTTGTTAGCATGACAGTGTTATGGATGTGTGTGCACTAATATCTGCAGTAATAATCTGAGAAAGGTATTTAAAAAAAAAAATTGTATGGATTCTTTGTTTACCTCCCTATCCTTGTGTAGCTTGCTTACAGGAAATAATTTTTCAAATGGTATATGTTCATTATATTTTTGTAAAGTATCCTGATACACTCTGCAAATATCCTCATTCTCAGCTAACAAATCATAAATCCCATTTCATTAAATTCTTACTAAGGCCACATGTTTTTATACCCCTCCCACCCCACCCCCATCCCCCTGTGGTATAGCATTGCACAAAGATTTTTACTTTGGAACAGGCAGCACAAAGAGTAAGAATAGTAGTAAATGGAAACAACATATTTGTTTATAAACTTCTGGATCACGTATAATAAACAAATCATCTTGTTAAATTTATTGTATGTTACATTGATGAATGGTGTCGGTTGCACCTAAAGGTACCCTATGTCTTTTACTATTGGGGTGTAATAATGTATCATGCAATGTCACACAAGCACAAACAGAAAGAAAACAGAACTCTGACAACAATTTTGCATCTACATTATTTTTGGAATGTGGGTTGTTGTAATGGATTGACCTGTATTATAGTTCAATGTGTGCATTGGATTAAAAGATTTTTAAGATTTTCTCCTGTTGAAGTTTAAGCTCATTTTGTTTTGAGTTGGCGAAGCCAGTGTATGCTGATACGAAATCTTTGTTGTGGTGACATACTGTTCCATAGCATAGCCCAGGGTATATGTTAGGTTGAATGGTGACTTGACTGAGTGTTGACAAAGCAGTATTTTGAAGGCTTCTGTTGATGCAGAGGCTTTGCTGGCTACATGGTGTCAGAAACTTGATGTCAGTTCCATTTTTGACTTTAATTATTTATAGTTATTACTTCTTACTAACTGTTTGGGTTTGTGGAATGTTGTTGTTGTTGTGGTCTTCAGTCCTGAGACTGGTTTGATGCAGCTCTCCCTGCTACTCTATTGTGGAATGTAACCATGGTATAATTTTTAGAGTTTTGGGTAATTAATTGTATTGATAGAACAAATATTCGATTTTAGGTGAAGCCTTTGGGATTGATGTAGTGTCATGTTCGCTGGTCTATCACAAGTAAACTTTTTTGTTGCCATACCAAAAGAACGTCATTAAAGACACATTTTTGTGTGTCTGCAGACCATCCATGATCTAATTAGCAGTGAGTCTGTAACTGATCCCTCATGAGCTTCTTTGCCCTCAGTTTCTGAATGCTTATGCATATTGACAAAATTGTATGTGCTTGGATGATTAAAATACCTTTGAAGGTTCCATATCATATGTTGTAGGCAAGCTTTTATACAGCTTTCATCACACACATAGCTCCTTATATATATGGCACCAGAACTAAAGACTAATTTATTTTTATTCCACTGCAAATGGTTATGTACATAACAGCAATATATGTCCAGGGAAACTCCCCCAAGTTTTTGATATAGCAAAACTGAAAAACTGATTGTTTGTGTTGTAAGGTTGTGCTGTGGTGTTGCTGTGAAGTTATCTGCTGCACAACAGGTTCTGTATTATTTTTCTGTCTTTGTGGTTGACCAAATATCAGACTCAGAGGATACATTTTTTTTTAGCTTGATTAGGTGTAGTAAGTAGGTACACAAAGTGCGGCTACTCATGGAGGTCCAGTGTGGGCTGCAATTATCAAATGGCAGTGAAACTTGGTATAAATCGTTAATGGGAAACAGATTTATGCTGGAAAAAAGTTAGTTCCAATTTTGGCCACTAGATGCAAGTCAGGCATTGTGAATGCAAGAAAAATGTATAGAAATATTTTCATATGTAATGGTTTAGGAATGGGATATGGGCAGAAAAGGTCAAACGAGTAGAAAGGCATAATGTTAATTTTTGTCATTAAGCACCACCTATACAGTTTGTTCAATATGACCACCAGTGGTGTTGACAAGATGCTGTACAGTGCCAAATTTGCACCTGGTGGCCAAATTGTTACTAATTTATTTAAATTTTTTTTTTTTTTTTCAGCATAAATCGATTCCACATTAACGCATTAGCATATCTACAAAGTTTCACTGCCTTATGATAATTACAGTCCACACTGGACCTTCATGAGTAGCTGCTCTTTAACTATAACCACCCAGTTCTTGTGTACAGACAGCAATTACCAAACTTTGATCACCTTCAGTCCTGCTTTAGAATGAGATATGGTGTTGAGCAATGTGAACTGTTAATGTTTGGATGGCAGGAGGCTGGTTCAGTTGTTCATCTATCACTTTGTTTCTATTAGTAGACTATCTTTGTGTATGACAGATGTCCAAAGAAGCATATACAGTGCATTACATGCTGTTGATAATATTTTTGTGATGATGGCTGTTTGCTTCTATGAGCCCCAGTTTTATGGCTTTCTATGGGGGCTTACATTTGCACTATGAACATCTGTGGTCAGTTTTTGGGAATAAGTGTGGTTCATACATTTTGCAACATGATTTGATGCAAGTAAATTGTGCACAGTTGAACAAATGGGTATGGAATTCTGGAAGCAGTTCGTAAGTTGGGTGTATCCATTCTGTTGTGAATTGCAGCAATGTAACAGTCTGAGGGTGGTCAAATTAATGTTGATAATGTATGTAAATGCATTTCTTGTCTTCAGATTACCATTTAAATGCTCATGAATATCATAAATCATAAAATCTCAAAGCATAAACAAACCTTATCATAAAATTATATTTTACAGAAGCAATTCTAATACCAGTCTTATCAGCTGTTTTCCAACTATCCCGTACCACTCACTTACCAGACAATTTTTCCTTGATATAATTCACAATTTTCAAAATTCTGGGTTTAGCAATACAGTTCTAGCACAAAGTATTTTGATGTTTTCTAGTCATTTCTGTTGAATGGGGTGGCACAGTGGTTAGCACACTGGACTCGATTCGGGAGGATAACTATTCAAACCTGCGTCTGGCCATCCTGATTTAGGTTTTATGCGATTTCCCTAAATCACTTCAGGCAACTGCCAGGTGGCTGCTTTGATAGAGAGCATTGCCTACTTCCTTCCCCAGCCTTTCCTAATCCGAGCTTTTGTTCGATCTCCAATGACCTCATTGTTGACAGGGCATTAAACACTAATCTCCTCCTCCTCCTAGTCATTTCTGTAAGGCAGTTGTTGACATCAGTTAAATTGCTCGGTGTCTAAGGCAGATAAATGAGTCGAGATAATGTGTGTGTAAAGTGAAGCCTGCAACTGGCTTAGGTGTGTCAGTATATCCACATAAATCATTACTGGAAGACCACAGATATTTTCTGGACCTCTCCTTCTCAGCATCTCCAGCTTCTCTCAAAACAAAATATTGAAGCAAGCACATAATATTACCAGCATAATCATTTAGTTCACTTGTAGACCAGTAACCCTACATATTTAAAAAGTTCCTCAGTTTCATCTTCCTTTGTCACCACTTGTACCAAATTGATTGAAAAAGGTATTATGTCTACTTAGAGCTTACTTACTATGCATTATGAAGATTGTCTGCCTATTATAGTTAATAACAACATTATTATTTTTTATTTTGGTGATAGTGCAATGCTACATTCTGTTTGGTGATATAATGTGTTAAAAGATTGTAGACTTCAAACCAGCCTTTGACAATGACACAGGTTCCTCTTTCAACGTTCTGACATATATAGTTAAAACTTTATTTAAGACATGTGCTTCCTCTGGGGAAGCAATGCTGTTAGTGCACCATGTTATTTTTCAAGAACATAGATTACTTTGTAATTAAATTTTTAAAGTCTCCTAAAGAGTGTAGTCGACAGGAGATGTACTTGTTCACACCCCAATTGAAAGTTTGAACCTGGCATTTCCCCTCTTATGCTGTTTTGTAGTGGTCCAGGTTCTAATTGTGTTCATTGGTATATTTGAAAGAAAGCAAGACAGCTTCACTTGCACTAATGTTTAATAATGCACATAATTGAAACTGCAGCATCCTTTTTCTTCTTTAATAGTATTGAAATTGGTACTTGTTAAAGTTGAATGAAATTATAAATAATGGATTTGTGAAATTTTGGAACTAGAAGAGAAAGTCACAAGTGACTAAAAATTTGTGTGTGGGTACCAGGTGGTCACGAAACAATGCAACTCCTCTGAGACTTTGACAATTGTAACTCAACTGCTTGCAGCACATTGTCAGTATATTTACAATAGTTTTCGGTTTTCATGTTCAGCGTTTGTGGAAATTTTTATTTTGTAACCTGGGTCATTCCATGCCAAGTGGTCTAAACCTTCCCACCATCATGTCTCCAATTTTCTTCAAATTTTATCTGTAGCACTAGTCAAGTGCTAAATTAAGTTTCTCAAGATTTCAAGCCTCTAGCTGCAATACTTGCTGATCTACACCCCCTTGTCTGAAGGGTAGTAAGTTCGCATGCGCGCGACATCAGACAAAATGCCATTTTTGGGGTCTCATAAAATTGAAACCAATTCATAAGAATGGTTAGTAAGATGAGACCCTGTACAGTTTTTTGTGCTGATTCAAACGAAATTAATTATAAGATTACTGATGCAAAATCCGGTCAAACAAGTCGACTCAAAGTGTACCCCTAATTCTGTCGTGACTTAATGCGACAAATTTTGACCAATATTCAGACTGCAATAATTTCCTTGCAGATAAAGATATGGACTTGAACTTTTTACCAAGTCTTATCTTTGTGCTGGACATAATACAGCTGGATTTCCAACTACCCAGGCTTTATAGTCGCCTTGCAAAATCTCTTCAAATTTGGCAGTGTCAGCGCAAATGGCTTTATTTACCAAAGTTCAAAGCCCATTACTACAAAATAGTCAGCCTGGATTTAATTGTGAATAGTATCATCTGAAAGAGAAACTCTTGCTCTACGAGATGGATATATTTTTCTTTTGCAACGCTTCCATTAAGTGCTTATTTACTCAGGTCAAAGTATCTTATATTTTGTGTGCGCAGTGCCCTGCGTTGGTCCATGATGGCTGAGCCATTACTGGTTATCACAATAAAACCAGCATCCCCATCGCCATAGGGGCCACGCCCGATAGCCATGCAGTAACAGCCACGGGTGGGTATCTTTACTGCAGGTTCCCAAGCCTGATTACAGGGTGTCTTTACCACAGGATCCCAAGCCTGATTGTGGGTTTCTTTATGCAGGTTCCCAAGCCTGTCTTCCTCAGTTACTTCATCATTCTGGAAGCATCGTTGATTTGCAAGAGAATGCTTTCAGGAAAACTGTATTGCCGACCAGATGATGTCACTGATGGAGCTGGAATAACACCAATGATAAGTTGTTCTGGAATCCAGCAAGTATCACGTCTTAAGGGCCAATAAAATGAACTTGCAGGACCATGAGGATGCATAAAGCTTATGAAAGCATCTTTCTGTTCGACTGAGATTTCAACGATGTTTCCAATCCACCATTTCTTTTCATAAATGCAAGCAACATACTGCCCAGGCTGAAGATCCATGACTTGAACTACTACTTCAGCAGCACTAATTTTGGCCAAAAAAGATGTCGCATCATTAGAAACTCTACTGACCTTAATTGTCGTCATATCAATGGGCAAAAAATGGTGGTTTTCTCTTGTGCCAGCTAGAGTGTGCCCTTGCAGGAATCTTTCTTCTTGAGAAGCTTTTTCTTCTTCAACTTCCTCTTTGCTGATGAAAAAGAATTTGATTCCATTGATATTATCATTGCAGAAGTTGAAAAGATCTTTGGGTGTTAGAATCTGGTTTTCATATGGACGTTGCAAACTTGCTCTTGCTGCCAACCGTTTTGTTGTGCCTCCAATGCCATCACAAGGCGACTTTCCATGGCTTGTTCCAAAGAAATTCCATTCTGCTGTTATTTCAAAATCTTCTTTGTGATAGCATAAGTTGAGAAAATTCTTGAAATTCTTATATTGTGCAGCTGAACCATCACTGAAGTAGTGGATGTGGCTTATTTTGGAAAATTGCATCTTCAGGTAATTGATTACTTTTCCAATGTAAACATGGACAGTAATCGTATCGTGTCGAAGGCAGTCACTAATAACACAAAGATTCACACATTGCACCTCTTCGTTTTCACAGTAGTAGACTACAAATGGATGAACTGTTGCTTGACTGTTTTCCCAGTGAAAGCCTTGCACTGCATCTTGAACAATAAATGAATAGTTTTCAGCAAAATCCATTAGTATTATGAATTCGCCTTCTTTCAAATCAGTTTTGAGAGCTTTCAGGTGCTGGCTTTGATGCTTGGCAATGTAGTGATGACAAGACAGGTTCCAAATTTTTGCTGCAATATCTTCAACATACTCTTCTGTTGAAAGCTGCTTTGTTTCTAAAGTATCCCTGTCGGTATGAATCCATTGTTTGTACTCAATCAGTTCTTCAGGGTCATTATCTTCAAAATATGTTGCAATAACTGCTTCTACACCTTCTGGACCAGGGCAGTTTTCACAACGATGAAGCATACAATCCTTGTTTTCCAAGCTGCAAACAGCTTTGCTAAGAATTTCCTTGTAGTCTTCATTGATTGATGCACCAGTGAGCATAAGCTTGACATTTTGGTGTATTGTACAGACACAAACTGAGTGCATTCCAGCAGAGCCAACTGTAACACACCATTTTGGTCTAAGCTCGCAAAACTTTGAGAAGCCAATTTCTGGTCCATTTTGCTTCTGATAAGACACGTACATTTCCTTCAAATTGCAAAGCAACAACCGCTTTTGCTTGTACACCTTTGTTCCTGAAATTCTCACAGGCACACAGTCTTTCTTCCCTGGACAAAGTCTGCTGAATTCGTCATCTTGAAAAAAGTCATGTACTTTCTGAACAACTTCATCTGAAAGCTTCCTTCCTTGCCGATTTGCTGGAAAAGCTAGAACACCTTGCTCATTCTTCAGTTTTCTCGCTTGCTTTACCATTCTTTCTGATACATTAAATGCTGTTGTCGTATCTTTAATTGTCCAGCTTCTTGGAACCAAGGTCAATATTTGAACTTTTGTCCTACGATTTGACACTTTACATTTTTCTTTCAACTCTTCTATAAGATTATCAAGATCTGCACAATTATTGCATGGGCGACTTTTACTTGAACTTGGCTGTTCATCGTAATTGATTCCTACAGCAGCAGCAATTTGATTCCCAATTAAACTTTGTGCATCCAAGATCTTTCTTTTTGCATAGCTTTGCTTATCTCTTTTACTTAGTTGTCTTCTTTTCAATGGTGAAGCACCAATAAATGATAAACTTTTGTTGATGGCTGGTTCAGTTTCATCCGTTGTGAAATCTTGTTCAGATTGGGTTGATAGTGATGATGAATCTTCTAGCTTTTGGTTCAGTGCCGACATGCAGCGAGGGCAAAGCTTCTGACCAGGTTTTATATCAATCACTTCTTTTTTCTTTAACAGGCAAAGTTTGGCAGCTGTTTCATTATCAAGCAGTCTAAGTCCAGCTTTTACATTGTGATTCCTCTTCTTGAATGGATTGCAACATTTCTTTTGCATCGCTTGATATTCATGTAGGAAGAGGGCTTCATGGTGGAAGCAAATGATGGAATTTTCGTCAAGTTTGGCTTCTGAACGCGAAACAAGCAATTTCTGGTCACATTCTGTGAAATCACTAAACGCTTTGAATCCAGTCTTCTTAGCATAGAAGATAACATGGCACTTCGATGCAGCAGCATCTTTTCCAATTGAACAGGGGGCCAACGATTCTTCTTCTTCATTAACTTCTGACATCTCTCACTGGCCAATCACTGAATAAAACACGAATGAAATATCCAATTATATCAGTAATTCTAAGCGACTATTAAGATTCAAATTCCTAGAAATGAAGAAAAATTAGTGCATCGCGCATACAAAATATAACAACTTTGATGTGAGTTAATGAGTACTTAATGGTCGCGTTGCAAAAAAAACAAATGTCAGTCTTGTAGAGCAAGAGTTTCTCTTTTAGGTGATACTATTCACAAGCAGATTCAGGCCAACTATTTTTTAGTAATTGGCTTGAAACTTTGGTAAATTTTACCGTTTGTGCTGACACTGCCTAATTTGAAGAGATACTGCAGGGCGACCATATGGCCTGGATCATTGCAAATCCGGCTGCATTATGTCTAGCACAAGCATGAAGCTTGGCCAAAAGTTCAAGTCCATATCTTCAACTGCAAGGAAATCATTGCAGTCTTAATATTGGTCAAAATTTGTCGCGTTGTGTCACGACAAATTTTGAAGTATACTTTGAGTCGAGTTATTTGACCGGGGTTTGCATGAGTAATGTTATACATAATTTCGTTGGAATCAGCAAAAAAAACTGTACAGGGTCGCATCTTACTAACCATTCTTATGAATTAGTTTCGATTTTATTAGACTCCAAATATGACATTTTTTTTATGTTGCATGCACACGGACTAAGTACACTTCAGACAAGGGGGTCTAGATCAGCAGCTATTGCAGCTAGAGGCCTGAAATCTTGGGAAACTTACTTCAACACTTGACTAAAGCTACAGTTAAAATTTGACGAAAATTGGAGACCATGATGGTGGGAACTTTTTTCAGTTTTAGACCACTTGATGTGGAATGACCCACCTGTGTTCCTAACCAGGGATCATACTCATTTGGGGAAAGTGCTCCTTTAATTCAGTCTTCCTATTGTCACCAATGCATGACTTGAAAACAAGGAAAAATGGCACTCGAGGAGTTTACAAAGGCCAAATCACAGTATCCTTGTTGTACCTCATCTTCGAGTATGAGATTTCTTTTGCATACCTATTCTTAATAGGAAATTACAATCGTAAAAAAGTATTTGCATATTTCTCAAATTCCTAGAATCATGTTTTTTCCATTTCAATATTTCTTCTGAACAAACTGTGTGCAGTGTATGAAAAGGAACCACTGAGATTCTGACACTGCTATCCTCAGGTGATCTGATAAACAAAATGTTTCTGAGTACATCCATCAGAAATAGAGTTTTGTGTTGATCTATATATGAATAGAGGAAAAGTTACTTATTTTTAGGATGCCTGGATTTTGTACACATTTTCTCCCTGGAAGTAGCAACTTTTGCTCTCCTGAGAACCCGTGCTTTTTTAAAAATTATGGTTAATCAGTCGGTTGATTTCAGCACTTTGCAAACAATACATTGTACTCTTGATAACTAAATAAGTATTCCCTGCCAGCCGGTGTGGCCAAGTGGTTCTAGGTGCTACAGTTTGGAACCGCGCGACCACTACGGTCACAGGTTCGAATCCTGCCTCGGGCAATGTGTGTGATGTCCTTAGGTTAGTTAGGTTTAAGTAGTTCTAAGTTCTAGGGGACTGATGACCTCAGATGTTGAGTCCCATAGTGCTCAGAGCCATTTGAGCCAAGTATTCCCCTTACTTTCCACCTTTTGTTAAATGTATGATCGTTATAATCAAGATATATAGAGTGACAATTGCATTTTGTGCTGAAGAGAACATGGAAATGGATTTCAGTGTATTATTTGCAAAATTATTCACAATCCTTCCATTTTTGACATGTTCATTGCGTGTCAAAGAACATTTAATACAATAAGTAGTGAAGAAAGGAAAAGGCTGAAGCATATTTACTCATTTAATATATCTGAAAATTTGTTTAATATGTATATACTTTTAAATTTTACATTACATTGATCTATTGTGTTTTGCAAAACTTTTATGTGTATGAAATACAAGAAATGGAAGAACACATTGTCTCTTGCTGTTATGCTGCATTGGTTTGTGTTGTGACAAAAGTGTGGTGCTTGTTTGTTCTACTGTTGGGGGTAAAATGCAGAGGTGAAAGTGCATTGAATATGGTTTTCAAGTGGCATTTAAGTGATACCTACATAGATGGTGTACAGTGCAAGATATGGGTGCATGTGCAAAGCTGAAACATCATGAAGGCTTCGAGATTGCTGTGCCTGCTTAGAAAATTTCATCCTCTGTGAGCTGGAAGCCGTCATACTTCAGTCTTATAGTACATTTATGTGTATTGGTGCACACATGGTGCATGCAGTTCCACGAAGGCAGTTGTGTGGCTGGGAAGTGAAACATTACCATACACATAAATGAAGTAAGTTGCAATTCTAATGTAAGGATTGGCTATTCAAGTAGTGCAATAGGTTATTGAGCATTTCAGTGGAGCTGCAGAACATTTTGAGTGTCATAGGAGAAACCTTTTTTTGGTAAAGGCTATAAAAACTATTTTTATTGTAATTTCAACATATTTATCCCAAGTTCATGTAGGGCAGGAAACAGCGTTGACTATCTGATTAAAAATGTTCGTGTTGTATTAGTTCCTTTATCTGTGCTTGGTGATATAAAGCAAAAAAAGTTTTAAAGTTTATGCCTAGCTTTCCTGCCATTATGTTAGTGGTTCTATATGTCATTCCTAAATTATTTATTTGCAAAAGAACCTAGCTCTAAATTAAAAAATATGAATAATATATCTTAATTGTTACTATGACACTATATATGTAAGTCAAATCCTTTAAGGAAAAAATTAGAACAGTTTCTTAAATGTCATTGTAAGTTTTTATTTGTAAATTTATCAATATCTTCATGTCTTCATTCTATTTATTCTCATGCAGACTGGTGTTAGGAGCCAGTGTCTTGAGGAGTTTTGTGACCTGTACTTCACACGTATGCACTTCGTCCTTCTGATTGGAATACCTTGTAAACATATTGTGTTCAGCTAGAAGCTACTTTTGTAATCCTTTACTTCAGCTACTTTTGTGGTTTCATATTTTGTATCCAGCAGAATCATACAGTTAAGTCAGAAATGTTCTGTTAATGTCTGTTTCAGATAAATTATAAGTTGAAATTACCTTCCAGATTTTAAAGATGCCTTAGAGTTGATTTTTAAACTGGCAGTGCATTTAGCAGTGAGACATAACCACATGAACTATTTTCCCTAGTATTTGAGAAAGTCTGGTTCTCTTGTTAATTATAGGAACAATAGTTGAAAAATATGGGTTCCTCATTTAGGTAATATGATGTGTAGGATGTAGGAAGGTATTACAAAGTAGGAAACAAGTGCTAAATCCATGAATAAATGACAAGGAATGTAGGAACCATGAAATGGATTTCATCTTTAAGCGCATTCAAGTTATGAATATGTATTTAATGCTTATTTATGACTGTACTGAATGTGCCTTTACATTGCAAAGAGTAATTGCATTGTTATTTTCTGTTCACTACAAAGTGTATTTAACAATATAAAAAGGAAAGATATAGCAGTAAAAGCACAAAGACAGAAAAACATTCATTGGATAATGCTCAGTAAAGTTGGTGTCAGAATCTGTTTTGTGGTTGGAGAGGAAGAGAGAAAATAAATAGATGTTCAGTTATTGTAAGACAAGCTATAATGTAATGTGATGTATTTCTCATGACTGAAAAAAATTTCCAATTTTTGGTTTCAGCTGAATTGAATAATCTGCGAGAATCGGAGGATCGTATAAGACAGCAACATATTGAATCCTCGCACAGGGAGAAAGTTTTGGTGCGGCGACTTGCCACCAAGGAACAGGAAATGCAGGAATATGCTGTAAGTTATTTGAAAATAACAGGTTGTACTATACTGATGGTTTCTTCCAAATTATGTGTTAAATACAACTGGCAGCTACTGGTAAATTATATTCTGTACATTGTTCTAGTACTATATTTTGCAACTTTGTTAACTGCCGAGTCATCCTATTTAAGAAGTATGTATCTTCATAATTTATGTAGAGGAAGTATGGTACATCAAAGTCATAAGTATCTTTCAGTGACAACTGGCTGCAATCCCAGTTGTGGACAAATCAAGGTGATGCAGTGGATAATAGACTGGACTCACATTCACGAGAATGGTGGTTCACACCCACGTCCAGCCATCCTGATTTAGGTTTTCCCTGGTTTCACTAAATTGCTTCAGGCAAATGCCAGGATGGTGCCTTTGAAAAGGACATGGCTGACTTCCTTCCCTGTCTGTTAGTGACATATGAAATTTCAGATGATTCTACCACAAAACTACACCCACTACTGTTAGTTCCCTGTTTGAGGTTAGTTTCAACTTGGCATAGTCTACTGTCATACTTATCCAACCTACTTTCCATGTCTTCTACTTGGTTAATTAGCTGAAGAACATTTTTATCAGGCTCATCCATTTGTTCAGGCGCAGTTGTTACTTCATTCATACATATGTCAGATACAGAACTGATTTTACTGGCTAACACTTTGTGATCAGTTTCACATACAGGTTCTACAGCCACTATTTTAACCTGTACTTTTTGTATACCTTCTTTAATTTCATCTACTCTTTGTTTGTTTCCAACAGCAACTGTTTTCAGAGCCTCTGTTAATTCACCTTTTACAGTGCTGACAGATCTTTTGCAATTATTCTCAACTCGAGAAATTTTGTAATCTACTTCATTTTCTAATGATTTCAATTCATTTTCCCTCATTTCTTTTAAAACTGCAGTCTGCTTTTCAAGTTTTTCTTTAAACCCACTATTAAGTTGACTATTTTTTTCATTAAAACCATTGTCAAGTTTACTAATTTTTTCAGTAAAACCACTGTCAAGTTTTTCAAGTTTACTATTAATTTTTTCAGCCAAATTAGTTTTTCCTTGTATAGAGCCCATTAAAGCTGCAAACATTTCCTGCATACTTCCAAGTTCCACTTTTGGCATCATTGTTTCTTGTTTATCTTGTTCCACCGGAACTATACCAAATTTGGTATCCACATTTGATTCAGTAACATTAACAACACTATCATCACACACACTGTCAATCATCACACAACTGATCATTACTGAGTTCATGCTTAATGTCACTTTTGGGATTAGTATTATCCCCACTAGTTACATTAACAGACATACTTGAAGCAGACTCAATTCCCCTGTCTGTAAATAACATAGAAATATCATCAAAAACATCCCCTCTTATTTTAACATCTACTCCTTTTCTCTGTTCAGGCGTGCCGGTGTGTGAAGCACTCACACTGAAAGAACATGTCTTTCAGCACACAGATGTAACAAAGTTGACTTATCTTTTGTCGAATGCTGCAGCCTCGGTGTGTTGAAACTGTGAGTACGATCCCCTGTGGCTGCCTTAACAGTTTCTGGGCCCCCGCTCGCGTGTAGGCTGGCCGCGCTGCCCCGTTGTACTGCTCACCACCACTGCTAAGATGCCATCTGCTGCTTTGCTGTGCTCCCGTCGCTACTGCAGCCATTGCGGATCATCTTCTTTCTTGCAGCTCCAGCAACTCAAAACGGGTTCCGTTCAAGCTTCTGCTAGTTCCGGTTCACTAAATTCTTTTCTCTAATATTCACTGTGCAGTCCATCAAAATCTTTCTCTCAACTGCGGATTCAAAATACTACGGCTTTAGTGTTTCCCAGCCGATGCAACACATGCGGCAGTGTGGTTCCATCTGTCCCTTTATGATGAACCTGCACCTACCTTGAACATTGCCTCAGCAGATCATCAGTAGGGAAGCCGAGTGAAACCTACTGTACTTCGACGTGAACCAGGCTGCAATTAGTCACTAATCCGTGTTTCGGTAGAAAGTTTTCACATGAAATGAAAGGTTGGAAATTTTGTCCTTAATTAATATATTCTGAAACTTAGGTGAACAAGTATCACTGCCAAGCCTGTACTAGTCTTAACACAGTCACTCACAATCCCTTTCACTCACGTTAGCAAATTTATGGTGTTGCATTTGCCGAAAACGTAATAGCTACAAAATATGGATTGTTTTTGATTGAGAATGCTCGACAAATATTAAGTCTGTCGGTACCTAATGCAGTCACAGTTTTTAGCCACGACCTGATCAATACGCCACACGGAATTTATGTTTTTCTCGTCACAAAATTCACTTAAAAATTCCGAAATTTCTACAACCCATCGGAATAATTATGCTGTCACTTTACAACACTTTTGATTTGTGAAACACTGCTAGATCCGGCAACTTATCATTTCCATCGGAACTACTACTACACACGTCCGAACTGTTTCATAGCTAGGCTCCGACTCCTCTCTAGAATACACTAAGTCTTCTCTACCAGCAGAGAAAGGAGCAGGAAGAATATTGCTTTATTTTATTCAACAGCCAATAGCAAAACAACATTCTCGCGTGTCAGTCTGTGCTTTTCATCAGTAACCAATCACAAAATAGTAAACCTAACGACTGCACTTTTTACCAATGTAATTATCTAATATGCTGAAGTTTTGTTTATGCATAAAGTTATTTACTATTGTTATTTATACCTGAATTAACTTTCCCTTTACCATAAACTTACTATACAAATCTATTCTACAAAAATCCCCGTTGTCCACATCCATACTTCTTTGAAATGTTCCCACACTAAATCCCACTACATAACTCGTTAAACAACTATCTTCATACTAACCTTAAACCACACTCAAGCATAATTCATACTGCTAAAACACATTTATAACAGTTTACATACACAAAAAGACATAATAACACTTTATGAAAATACTAGAACAGTTTATGAAAAACATTCTATTACTTTAGTGCACTCTAGTGGGCATAATTGAAACTAAATCACAGTCCCCTATCCAATACTGTCCTATCTCGACTGATACATAAACTACGTGTGCGTCCAGTCTCGCGTCACCATCTGTCACTATCCAGCTCTGAGACACATCTCCCACTTAACGGCCTCCAAGGCAGGATCGGTATATGGCGCTACGCCTTAAGCAATCCCCTAAAGTGAGAGGGCAAGCAGACAAAGAAGTCTGCTAAGAAAAAGGACCCTTCAGTGGCCCCAACACTACCACTCCCTACCAGTTCTGCACCTGAGGATAAGGTGGAGATCTTAGCATCCCCTGAGGACCTGAAGCTCACTGATGCCTCGTCCACAATAGGAATGGATACAAATACTCAGTCGGTGGCAGCAGGTGACCCTGAGGCATAACCTGCTGCCTTGCGTGCTTCATGCCTTTCCAGCCTCATGATAATGTCATCCTCTAGTGAAATTGCTGCGGTTTTTTCCACCACCTGGCTGAGCCACGGCAACTGTTAAACTTTACACCTGCTTTCTGCATTGCCCTCCGGCAAACCTGATTCCTGACAATGCGGACCCCTGCCCTCCACAGCTGTAGGGGATATTACGAGAACCATAGCGACTATAATAGAGTGTCAGGTGGAGTTTGTGCCTATGTCCTGAACTCAGTATGCAGTGAACCTGTGCCCCTTCAAACCCCTGTTGAAGCTGTGGTTGTCAGGGTAAGGGCAACTCAGGAAATAACTGTCTGCAACGTATAACTTCCTCCAGATGGTGCAGTATCCCTGAACGCATTGGCTGCACTGATTCATCACCTCCCTAAACCTTTCCTACCTTGGGAGATTTTAATGCCCATAACCCCTTGTGGGGTGGCACCTTGCTTACTGGCAGAGGTAGAGATGTCGAAACTTTCCTGTCTCAACTTGACCTCTGCCTCTTAAATGCTGGGGCCCCCACACATTTCATTGTAGCTCATGGCACTTACTCGGCCATTGATTTATCCCTCTACAGCCCAGGACTTCTCCCATCTGTCCACTGGAGAGCCCACGATGACTTGTGTGGTAGTGACCACTTTCCCATCTTCCTGTCACTCCCCAAGGGCCATTCCCCCAGTCGTCTACCAAGATGAACTTTAAGCAAGGCAGACTGGGAAGCTTTCACCTCTGCTGCCACTGTTTAATCTCTCCCACACTGTACCATCAATGTGGTAGTTGAGTGGGTCACTAGAACGATCGTTTCTGCGGCGGAAAAAAGGATCCCTTGTTGTTTAGGGTGCCCACGAT
This sequence comes from Schistocerca americana, assembly GCF_021461395.2. Lineage (NCBI taxonomy): Eukaryota > Metazoa > Arthropoda > Insecta > Orthoptera > Acrididae > Schistocerca > Schistocerca americana. The sequence goes on along the minus strand of NC_060120.1, from coordinate 307,146,651 downwards.
GAAAGTGAGTACCTTGGTCGCTGGAAATCGCTGAGGCCATTAAAGAGCGTCATAAGCGGTATAAGCACATAAGCATCACTCTTCCTGGAGCACCTACTAGCTTTTAAACAGCTCCGTGCCCGCGTTCGTCAGCTTATAAAAAGACAGAAACAGGAATGTTGGGAGAGGTACGTCTCGACCATTGGGTACCGTACGTCACCTTCCCATGTCTGGACGGAGATCATACATGTTTGTGGGTACCAGATCCCGACAGGTGTCACTGGCATTAACATCAATGGTGTGTTACCTACTGATGCACATGCAGTTGCTGAGCGCTTTGCAGAGCACTATGCTCGAGCCTCCTCGTCGGAGAATTATCCCCCAGCATTTCGCACCCTCAAAAGGTGGATGGAAATGAAACCCCTCTTGTTCATTGAATGTCACAGTGAACCTTATAATGCTCCATTTACAGAGTGGGAGCTCCTCAGTGTCCTTGTACATTGCCCCGACACAGCTCCTGGGCCAGATCGGATCCACAGTCAGATAATCAAACATCTCTCTTCTGACTAAAAGTGACATCTCCTCGTCATCTTCAACCAGATCTGGTGTGATGGCATTTTTCCATCGCATTGGCGAGAGAGCACCATCATTCCAATGCTCAAAACTGGCAAATACCCGCTTGATATGGATAGCTATCGACCCATCAGCCTTCTTTGTAAGCTGTTAGGACATACAGTAAGTCGACGGTCATGTGGCCTGCTGGCTCTATGCCAGGGCGGTTTCTGCCAGGGTTGCTCTACCACTGATAATCTAGTTTCCCTCGAGTCTGCCATCCAAACAGCCTTTTCCATATGCCAACGCCTGGTTGCTGTCTTTTTTTGATTTACGAAAAGCTGACGACGCAACCTGGTGACATATCCTTGCCACATTTTATGAGTGGGGTCTCCGGGCTTCACTTCAGATTTTTACCCAAAATTTCCTATCGCTCTGTACTTTCCGTGTCCAAGTTGGTGCCTCCCATAGTTCCCTCCATATGCTGGAGAATGGGGTCCCACTGGGCTCTGTATTGAGTGTATCTCTATTTTTTGTGGCCATTAACGGTCTAACAGCAGCTGTTGGGCATTCTGTCTTACCTTCCCTGTATGCAGGTGATTTCTGCATTCTGTACTGTCCACCAGTACTGAATGTTGTTGAGCGGCGCCTCTGGGGAGCCATCCACAAAGTGCAGTCTTGGGCTCTAGCCCATGGCTTCCAGTTTTCAGCCCCAAAGTCATGTATCATGCACTTCTGTTGGCATCATACCGTTCATCTGGAACCAGAACTTCACCTTAATGAGGAACCACTCACTGTAGTGGAGACATATTGATCCTTAGGACTGGTTTTCGACGCCCGATTGACATGGCTTCATCATCATCATCATCATCAGCACCTCAATCCCCTGCACTGCCTGAGCAACACCAACTGGGGTGCAGATCGCTCTATGCTGCTGCAGCTCTACAGAGCCCTTGTTCAATCCTGCCTTGACTATGGGAGTCTGGTTTATGGGTCGGCAGCGCCCTCAGCTTTGCATTTACTTGACCCAGTGCACCACTGGCAACGGGAGCCTTTAGGACGAGTCCGGTGACCAGCGTTGTGGTGGAGGCCGAGTCCCTCCATTGAAGGTTAGGTGTGCACAACTGCCCGCCAGTTACGTTGCACACATTTGTAGTTCTCCTAAGCATCCGTTTCACTGTCTCCTTTTCTCACCCATGGCAGTTCATCTCCTGCATTGGAGGCCCAGGTGAGGGCTAATGATTGTGGTTGGTGTCCGATCTTTTGTGTCTGAAATGGAGTCCTTGGTTTTCCCACCTATACTCGAGGTCCATTCATGTACACCTCCATGATGTACACCAAGCCCGAAGCTTTGCCTAGACCTTCCAAATGTTTCTAAGGACTCAGTTAACCCCAGCAGCTCTCCTCTGTCACTTCCTCTCGATTCTTGACATGTGCCTGGACCATGAAGTGGTTTACACCGATGGCTTGATGGCTGATGGTCGCATTGGCTTCGCGTATGTTCATAGAAACATATTGAACAGCACTTCTTGCCAGATAGCTGCAGTCGTTTCACTGCAGAGCTGGTGGCCATTTCTCGTGCTGTTGAGCGCATCCGCTCATGCCCTGGCGAGCTGTTTCTTCTCTGTACTGACCCCTTGAGCAGTCTACAAGCTATCGACTAGTGCTACCCCCACCATCCTTTGGTAGCGACCATCCAGGAGTTCACCTATGCCCTGGAACAGTCCAGTTGTTCCGTGGTGTTTTTGTGGACCCCAGGCCACGTCAGAATAACAGGAAATGAACTTGCCGACAGGGTGGCCAAACAGGCTACACGGAAACCATTTCTGGAGATCGTCATCCCCGTAACTGACCTGCAATCATTATTACGCCGCAAGTTTTTTCAGCTTTGGGAGACGGAATGGTATAATCTTAGTACACACAACAAATTGTGTGCCATTAAGGGGACAACGAATGTATGGAAGCCGTCCATGCAGGCCTCTCGCAGGGACTATGTGGTTCTCTGCCGGCTCTGCATTGGCCATAAGCGCCTAATACATTGGTACCTCCTCCATCGTGAGGACCCACCTCGGTGCCACTGTGGCTCACATATGACTGTCGTCCACATCTTGCTGGACTGCCCACTTTTAGCCGCTATGTGGCAGACCTTTAACCTTTCCAGCACCCTACCTTCGGTGTTGGGCAACAATGCCTCAACAGCAGCTTTAGTTTTACGTTTTATTCATGAGGGGGTATTTATCGTACCATTGAAGGGTGGGCATTTAGCCTTCTCTCAGAAGCTGCCACCCTTCCTCCATTTTAACTCTGTCACACTTCGTTTGCATTTGTTTGTCTTGGTGGTCTCTTTTTTCCCATCATATGTTCATCTCGCCTTGTCTTTTTGGGGTGGGCATTTTAATGTGATTCAGAGTGGCTGTCTCATCCTCTATTATTGTGATCAGCCAGCCCAGACTATCTGATCTATGTTTTTAATACCTTCTTCTACTTTTCCTTGTGGTGTATGTTTTACCCGTTTTTTTTTTTTTTTTTTTTTTTTTTTTTTTTTTTTTTTTTTTTTTTTTTTTTTTTTTTTTTTAGGTGTGGTTCCCCATTCCTTTTCCCCCTTTTATTTTCTCAAATGTACTTTGGGTGTTTTTGTACCTTGAGCCTTGCTTGCATCAGGAAAAAGGGACTGATGGCCCAGTAGTTTGGTCCCTTTATACCCCCAACCAACAATAGTAACAGGGCACCAATAGAGATTAAAGATCGTAAAGTAAGGATGCAGTCCTTCTCCCCTGTTCCTCAACTGTATTTTGTAGAAGCAATGAAGAAAATAAGAGTAGCAATAAACTTAACCTACAAATTGGAGATAACATGAATTGGAGGAATTCTTCTGCTTTGGAAGCAGATTAATGAATTACAGATGAAGCAAGGACATAAGGACTAGACTAGCACAGCCAGAGGAAGCTTTTTCATCAGAGCATGTCTACTAATATCAAACATAGTCCTTAATTTGAGAAAGAAATCTCTGAGAATGTGTGTCTGGATTACAGCATTGTATGGAAGTGAAACCAGGACTGTGGGAAAACTGTAAAAGAAGAGACTTAAGTGTTTGACATGTGGTCCTCTAGGCCAATGCTGAAAATGAAGTTAAGAATGAGGACATTCACAGCAAAATTGTATAGGAAAGGAGTATGTGGGAAACACTATCTAGAAATAGGGACAAGATGGGAGGTAATGTGTTAACATTCAGGTAACAACTTCTGTGGCTGCAGGTACTAGTACAATTTCTGTAATATTCAGTGTTAAAAACTAATGTAATATGTGAGGTGAAACTTACACAGAAATAAATATCACAATAGTGAATATGGAAAAAAACCACTTAGAAACACAGTCTAAACGTAACTAAATAAAAGCGGTATGAATACATACACAAACATACGTACAACATGATTTTAGCCACAAAAAATTATTGCAGAAACCTGGTCTCTTCTCAAAGACCTCAAAATACTATCTCAGTAATTTCTTTAAGTCATCTCTGTATTGGGCATCCAGATGGTGTCACTACCAATTTTGTCCCAATTACCTTATGAATCCATAGTGGTACTTTATTCTCAAATGGCGCACATCTGTGATGGGGTCCATACCACCTGTAATTTACCTGCTTATGTTGCAGCCCATGTCCAGTAGTGGGTTTCAATAATTTGATCACAAGATTGCAATCACCTAACCTCAAACCATTTATTTGTCCTTGGATAAAGTCAGACTTTGTCTTACTCCCCGCTCAGCCCCCCTCCCCCCCCCCCCCCCCCCCCAAAAAAATAATAATAATAATAATAATACTCAGAGTCCACTGTTCCACAATACCTGGTAGTTTGGTAACAAACTCCCAAAAAATGATGCTGAGATAGGCAGTTTTGTCCTGCTACACTAGTTAGAATCCCATTTGTCTTACTAAGGATCACTGACTCTTTTGTGTAGACTTCTGCTCAGGTTCAACCAGAAGTTAATACTCCATCAGTTTCCCATGGTACTGAATCAATCATATCTTAAGATACATTCTCCCAATTCCTATGCTGACTATATCTACAGGGTCCTTCTACTCGTATTATTTTCCCTGTGGCCGAAATTCAGTTTTCTCTTGATTGTCCTTATATTCTAATGTGTATCGTGTTTGTTCTGCCTGCTGTTCATAACTTTTTGGTCTTCAGTTACTGTATCCAAGTCCATATTGTTGCGTACTGTACCATAGTTCATTTGTTGCTCGATTCTGTCCAGGGCTATCTCCCTGATCTTAATTTCCGTGCCACTCAGGCTGTGCATCAAAACAACTACCCTCCTCTATTCTGATGCCATGCAATTGGCCATATTGCCATACTCACATGTAACACTGTGATTTTACAATTGAATTTGCAGCCAGGAGTGCATCCTGTTGCTACACCATGAGACCTAATTAATCGAGTATAACAGAATAAGTAAAGTTGTCAACATTTGACATTGTGTAAATTTCTGTTAGCTATGTAACTGGAGTGGATGTGCACACAAATGGCTCGTTAGTTGATACTTATATATGTAAAGAACCTGTAGAATTCCTCATACTGAAGTAAACCATAAATTTAAGCTGTAGAGATTGTAAACAAAGTCACAAATTTTTATTCGATTTACGGTTGTAATCATAACTTGTGAAATAATTGATTTCTTTAGGGCTTTGACAAAACTTAGAGAAATTGTAACTAATCTTATTGCCACGAAGGAAAGGAACTGAGGTTCCATTCTGATGATATAACAGTATATACCTTTTTTTATTTCAGACAGCTGATTTAAAATGTCTAAATATTTTTTAATGATATTGAAGTATCATCTATAATAAGTACATGCCAGTCCACTCGATTTTGCTTAAAACAATATATTCGAGAAAATCGCATAAGCAGCTGTAAGGTTCTTGAAGACCTGTCTGCTTTGCTTTTTAATTAGTAAAAACTTCGAGTATGTCTCAGAAATTGTGTAGTGTATTCATGCTTAGCAAGAAAAAACTATAAAAATCAATGAGCATTCTCATTTTTACAAGTGCATGATAATTATACCATCAGTTTAAATAATAATAATAATAATAATAATAATAATAATCTTCCAGAATCAGATTGCTGAGCTGAAAGCTGCCCAAGCTCCAGGAGCAACGGCTCTGCGCACTGCACTTCTTGATCCTTCAGTGAATCTGCTACTTCAGCGGCTGCGCCAGGAACTGCTGTCCACAAGGGCACGCTTGGAAGAGACACAGAATGAGCTCAGTGCTTGGAAATTCACACCAGACAGGTTAGGTTTGCTACAGACATACTCTATACAAAAGCTCTTTATTAGACCTTTATAGTGTATTACTTTCCAGATACGTTCAATAGATCTACATTTTCTGATACAAATAAATATTAATAAAATATCCTATATAAAAACAAAGATGAGGTGACTTATCGAACAAAAGCGCTGGCAGGTCGATAGACACACAAACAAACACAAACATACACACAAAATTCAAGCTTTCGCAACAAACTGTTGCCTCATCAGGAAAGAGGGAAGGAGAGGGGAAGACGAAAGGAAGTGGGTTTTAAGGGAGAGGGTAAGGAGTCATTCCAATCCCGGGAGCGGAAAGACTTACCTTAGGGGGGAAAAAAGGACAGGTATACACTCGCACACACGCACATATCCATCCACACATACAGACACAAGCAGACATATTTCTGCTTGTGTCTGTATGTGTGGATGGATATGTGCGTGTGTGCGAGTGTATACCTGTCCTTTTTTCCCCCTAAGGTAAGTCTTTCCGCTCCCGGGGTTGGAATGACTCCTTACCCTCTCCCTTAAAACCCACTTCCTTTCGTCTTCCCCTCTCCTTCCCTCTTTCCTGATGAGGCAATAGTTTGTTGCGAAAGCTTGAATTTTGTGTGTATGTTTGTGTTTGTTTGTGTGTCTATCGACCTGCCAGCGGTTTTGTTCGGTAAGTCACCTCATCTTTGTTTTTATATATAATTTTTCCCACGTGGAATGTTTCCTTCCATTATATTGATATCATTAATAAAATATCCAATATCTTGAACAAAATGAAATTGTTGACATTTTTTCAGAATGTTAAAGATAGTTGCCATCATCATTTATAAACATCTCTCAGCTTGATAAGTAAATGACAGAAAATCACTGAGCTCAAATAATTTAAAATACATTGACTTCTTGCTCCATAATCATCCCACATGAAATTTACACTAAAGAGCCAAAGAAACTGGTACACCTGCCTAATATTGTGTAGGACCCCTGTGAGCACGCAGAAGTGCATGACGTGGCATGTATTAGACTAATGTCTGAAGTAGTACTAGAGGGAATTGATACCATGAGTCCTGCAGGGCTGTCCATCAATTCGTAAGATTACGAGGGGTGAAGATCTCTTCTGAACAGCACATTGCAAGGCATCCCAGATGTGCTCAATAATGTTCATGTCTGCGGAGTTTGGTGCCTACTGGAAATGTTTAAACTCAGAAGAGTGTGCCAGGAGCCACTCTGTAGCAATGCTGGATGTGTGGGGTATCGGATTGTCCTGCTGAAATTGCCCTAGTCCATCAAAATGCACAATTGACATGAATGGATGCATATGATCATACAGGATGCTTACATGTGTGTCACCTGTCAGTCATATCTAGACATATCAGAGGTGCCATATCACTCCAACTGCACATGCCCCAGATAATTAGAGAGCCTGCCCCAGCTTGAACAGTACCCTGCTGACATGAAGGGTCCCTGGATTCATGAGGTTGTCTCCATACCCATACACGTCCATCCGCTCGATACAATTTGAAATGAGACTCGCCTGACCAGGCAACATGTTTTCAGTTGTCAACAGTCCAATGTTAGTGTTGACAGGCCCCGATGAAGCGTAAAGCTTTGTGTTGTGCAGTCATCAGGGTACCGAATGGCCCTTCGGCTCCAGAAGCCCATATCGACGATGTTTCATTGAATGGTTTGCAAGCTGACACTTGTTGGTGTTTCAGCATTGCAATTTGTGGAAGGGTTGCACTTCTGTAATGTTAAACAATTCTCTTTAGTTGTCATTGGTCCCATTTTTGCAGGATCTTTTTCCAGCCACTGCGATGTCGGCGATTTGATGTTTCGCCAGATTCCCGATATTCACGATGCACTTGTGAAATGGTTATACGGCAAAAATCCCCCTTCATGACTACCTCGGAGATGCTATCTCCCATAGCTCATGTGCCAACTATAACACCAAGTTCAGACTCACTTAAATCTTGATAACTTGCCATTGTAGAAGCAGTAACCGGTCTAACAACTGTGCCAGACACTTGTTGTCCTACATAGGTGTTACCAACTACGTCACCGTATTCTGCCTGTTCAAATCTCTCTGTATTTGAAAGTTCTTACCTGTACCAGTTTTTTGGCACTTCCGTGTAGATTACTGTAGTCATAAAATGTATTTAATTCACTACATGTTAGAGTCCCCATAGAATTATTGACAATAGGAGATACTTACGATAATGAATAGATCACAGCATACACAGTCTGCAGAACAGTTTACATTCATTCGTTTCACTGTGTCCTGCGTATTCCAGGTAGGTTCTTATTTTGCTGGTGTTAGATGGTTCGAATTTCAAGGGAAGTTGTGGAGGAATTTATTTCCATTCACCCTGAAACTTTGTAAATAGTTCCTAGATTCTCAGTGAAATTGATGTGACAACCCGTTTGTGCTCTAATTTGTTTTAAAGCTATTTGATGGGGGTTCAAGTCACCATTTTGGACTGTCCAGTCCAGCAAATCCATCCGCTTTCCTTTGAAGCATATTACAACTGACTTGGACTCATATATGACATTGTTTAATACCTATATCTCATATCTTGTTTGTGAACTATCTGTGTGTGTGATCGAACATGTACTAATGACCAGAGTGCATAAGGGAAAGTTTTAAAATTTAGTCTATAACAATGTATGCCATACTTGTAAACCAGATTTTTTCTTTTTAATTAATTATTTATATTATTGGTTCTAGCAATACTGGTAAAAGGCTAATGGCCAAATGCAGGCTTCTTTATCAAGAGAATGAAGAACTGGGACGTATGATTTCTAGTGGCAGACTTGCAAAACTTGAGGGAGATTTAGCACTGCAAAAAAGCTTTAGTGAAGAAGTGAAAAAATCCCAGTCTGGTAAGTATTTTTAATTTCCTGAAATGAAATTGACATCAGAATGTTTCTTATAACATTAATATAGTTGGTGGTGGTGGTGTTGGTGGTATGTGTAATTTGTATAAGTTCTTTCAGTAAAGAAAAGCCACTCATTTAGACATTACTTACATTTGATATGAAAATTCACATTATTACACCCTGTTAAAGTGTTGTTCGACACCTATATACTTCTTGTGAACAAAGAAGTTTAAAACACAAAATACGCCTATTCCACAACACACACACACACACACACACACACACACACACACACAGGAAAACTGTTTCTGGTTTTGAAGCACCCCTTTCAGTGTCAAAAAATTTAAAACTAAGGGTCGACAAAAACCTGCTTTCTTTCTGTATCTCGGACATCAACATGTTGCAACTTCCTGACAGATTGAAACTGTGTGCTGGTCCAGGACTTGAATGTGGGATCTCTGCCTTTCATGAGCAAATACCCTCCAACATAGCTGTCAAAGTGCAACTCAACCCACCTTCACAGCTTTACTTCCACTAGTATCTCTCCTAACTTTCAAACTTGTGAGAAGTTCTCCTGCATACCTTGCAAGACTTACTATTTATGGAGAAATGAGTCGATATGTTGAAGTTTTTCACATAACTAGAATTGTGCTGAGAATTAGTGGAAGTTTGTTTTTTAGGTTTCTTTTAACATTCAGAAGAATGTTGAGCGTATGAATTTCAGTAGATTTGGGATTCAAATATACCAGGTGATATATAAATTTTGAAAACTTAATAAACCACTAAATAATGTAGATAGAGAGGTAAAAATTGACACACATGCTTGGAATGACATGGGGTTTTATTGGGTGGGGGGGAGGGGGGAGCATTGCTAGACACGTGAAAGATCTCTTGCGCATGTCGTTTTGCGATGATCGTGTGCTCAGCCGCCACTTTCGTCATGCTTGGCCTCCCAGGTCCCCAGACCTCAGTCCATGCAATTATTGGCTTTGGGGTTACCTGAAGTCGCAAGTGTATCGTGATCGACCAACATCTCTAGAGATGCTGAAAGACAACATCTAACGCCAACGCCTCACCATAACTCTGGACATGCTTTACAGTGCTGTTCACATTATTCCTCGACTACAGCTATTGTTGAGGAATGATGGTGGACATATTGAGCATTTCCTGTAAAGAATATCATCTTTGCTTTGTCTTACTTGGTTATGCTAATTATTGCTATTCTGATCAGATGAAGCGCCATCTGTCGGACATTTTTTGAACATTAGTATTTTTTTGGTTCTAATAAAACCCCATGTCTTCAGAATGAGATTTTCACTCTGCAGCGGAGTGTGCGCTTATATGAAACTTCCTGGCAGATCAAAACTGTGTGCCCGACCGAGACTCGAACTCGGGACCTTTGCCTTTCGCGGGCAAGTGCTCTACCAACTGAGCTACCGAAGCACGACTCACGCCCGGTACTCACAGCTTTACTTCTGCCAGTACCTCGTCTCCTACCTTCCAAACTTTACAGAAGCTCTCCTGCGAACCTTGCAGAACTAGCACTCCTGAAAGAAAGGATATTGCGGAGACATGGCTTAGCCACAGCCTGGGGGATGTTTCCAGAATGAGATTTTCACTCTGCAGCGGAGTGCGCGCTGCAAGGTTCGCAGGAGAGCTTCTGTAAAGTTTGGAAGGTAGGAGATGAGGTAATGGCATAAGTAAAGCTGTGAGTACCGGGCGTGAGTCGTGCTTCGGTAGCTCAGTTGGTAGAGCACTTGCCCGCGAAAGGCAAAGGTCCCGAGTTCGAGTCTCAGTCGGGCACATAGTTTTAATCTGCCAGAAAGTTTCATACCAGCTCACACTCCGCCGCAGAGTGAAAATCTCATTCTGGAAACATCCCCCAGGCTGTGGCTAAGCCATGTCCCCACAATATCCTTTCTTTCAGGAGTGCTAGTTCTGCAAGGTTCGCAGGAGAGCTTCTGTAAAGTTTGGAAGGTGGGAGACGAGGTACTGGCAGAAGTAAAGTTGCGAGTACCGGGCGTGAGTCGTGCTTCGGTAGCTCAGTTGGTAGAGCACTTGCCCGCGAAAGGCAAAGGTCCCGAGTTCGAGTCTCGGTCGGGCACACAGTTTTAATCTGCCAGGAAGTTTCAAAACCCCATGTCATTTCAAGCATGTGTGTCAATTTGTACCTCTCTATCTACATTATTCCATGATTTATTCAATTTTCGAATTTATACTGACCTTTTGATCACCCGGTATAACTGAGAACAGCACACTTCCCCTAAGTATTTACTAGCAGCAAACACATCCTTGGAAATACATCTTTCCTCCATATGCACCCTCATAGCTAGTTAAAACCTCTCTTCTACATTATCTGTGGGTAAGCTCCTCTTGATGTAGAATAAAAAAATGTTTATTGTTGCAATACACTATGTACTGATTGAGATGTCTTATTTTTTAAGAATGCTAGACTGGCTTACAAATTCCGTGCTTCTATCCAGATTTAGGTTTTCCATTGTTTCTTAAATTTAGCAGGCACGTGCTGGTATGGTTAATTTGCAAGACCACATAGATTCCTGTTCCATTTCTCTTTAAACCAAGCTGCTGTTCCATACCTAATAAAGTCATTGCTGATGTGATCTTGATCTTCCATTTCCAAGTGTTAATGGTTTACTGACAAAACCATAAGATCAAAATGAATACACAAGAAGAATGTGTCTGTAATTGTGAAAGTGATTGTGGCAGCATGTGTTGACAACAAACACCATGTGCTCTGTATCAGATCATAGTTTATGATCAAGCCTTAGATTTTTCTCATTTGTCTTAATGAGAGATAAAATAACGTAATGTATGTATATCGTTTAGAAGAGCAGGTATATTGTTATCATTACCTGAAACTGAAAAATAATAATATTCCTATGCATCTTTAAATGTGTAGCGGTAAAGGTAAAGGTATCAGTCGCTGCTCCTCCAGCAAAGTTTCTCTCTCTCTCTCTCTCTCTCTCTCTCTCTCTCTCTCTCTCTCTCTCTCTCTCTCTGTGTGTGTGTGTGTGTGTGTGTGTGTGTGTGTGTGTGTGTGTGTAGGTAGATAGAGAGAGAGAGAGAAATTTTTGTTGGAGGAGCAGCGACTGATACCTTTACCTTCACCATGAGATATCTACACTCATGCTCATAAATTAAGGATAATTACAGAATGTGGTGCCACACAACGTGCCACTACACAAACTGGTGGTAATAGCATAGGCACATAGGGAACACACACAACACAGATCTGTAAATCCACAGTATTGGTGATAAGTTGAGAAAACCGTCCCGAAACATGTGCTACAAAACGCCACTGTTTCCTGTGCATGTACCCCGACATCAGTATGGGATATGATCACCATTCACACGTACACAGGCCGCACAACGGGTTGACATACTCTGGATCAGGTGGTCGAGCAGCTGCTGGGGTATAGCCTCCCATTCTTGCACCAGTGCCTGTCAGAGCTCCTGAAGTGTTGTAGGGGTTTGAAGACGTGCAGCGATACGTTGACCGAGAGCATTCCAGCCGTGCTCCATGGGGTCTAGGTCTAGAGAACAGGCAGACCACTCCATTCGCCTGATATCTTCTGTTTCAAGGTACTCCTCCACGTTGACAGCTCAGTGGGGCCGTGCATTATCATCCATCAGGAGGAAGGTGGGACCCACTGCACCCCTGGAAAGGCGGACATACTAGTGCAAAATGACGTCCCGATACACCTGACCTGTTACAGTTCCTCTGTCAAAGACATGCAGGGGTGTACGTGCACTAATCATAATCCCCCCCCCCCCCCCCCCACACACACACACACACACACACACACACACACCATCAAACCACAACCTCCATATAGGTCCTTTTCAAGGACGTTACGGTATTGGTATCTGGTTCCTGGTTCATGTCAGGTGAAAACCCGGCAAGAATCACTGTTCATACTATACCTGGACTCGTCCATTTTACTGTGTGTCTGGAGACAACTGTTCCAGTGGCTGGCGTAAGGTCCCAAGCAAGGCTACCTGCAGTACTCCGTGGCCGTCTGAGGGCACTGATGGTGAGATATCGCTCTTCTTGTGGTGTTGTACACTGTGGACGTCCTGTACTGTAGCGCCAGGACACGTTTCCTGTCTGCTGGAATTGTTGGCATAATCTTGAGATCACACTTTGTGGCACACGGAGGGCCCATGCTACGACCTGCTGTGTTTGACCAGCCTCCAGTCGCCCCAGTATTCTACCCTTCATAACATCATCAACATGTGTTCTTTGAGCCATTTTCAACACGCAGTCACCATTAGCACGTCTGAAAATGTCTGCACACTTACTGCACCGTACTCTGACGTGCACCAAGACACCTCTGTGTATGTGGACTGCTGCCATTACCACCGTGCGATGATGTCAGGTCAAATGCACCATGTATCAGCATTATCCTTAATTTATGAGCATGAGTTTACCTACCTACCTCTCCGAGGCTGTTTTCTGCATCAGCATGTAGGTTTTGTGATAAACTCAAGTTTCATGTTACATTAAGACTGGATGCTATATTCAGACACAATGAGACTTTTCTGATCATTGAATGGTACATTGTGTATTCGAAGCTCATTAGGAAAAAATTATTTGTTTATTTGGTTTAAAAAATAGTTTCTTAAGATAGGCATGATGATAGTTTTTTCTCCGTGTTTGGTGAGAGTATGACTTTTTTGCCAGATGTTTCTTAGAAAGGACAAGTTTTCTTTAATTTATCATATTGGCTTATTAGATTACTCATTCTTTGTCTGAAGTAGTATTGATTTCAACAATTCACATACTGCTTCCTTTGGCATGATTGTGATGTGACTAGTTTCACATTTCAACATTTCCTTGGCTAAAATAGTCTTCATTTCATTTCTCCAAAAATTCAGAATGCTAATTTTACATACACTGTGGTTTAAATTGCTTGCTTGAACTACAGGCATGTGTAGTGTCTGTCATTAGGTATGTCCAAGAAATGTATGATACCAATGTTTTCCTGTTTCATGTTTTCCATTGTGTGCGTGTGTGTGTGTGTGTGTGTGTGTGTGTGTGTGTGTGTGTGTGTGTTTGCTCTGTGATATACAGACTAGTTGCACAGCATTTCATCAGACAGCAAGCCTCTTGCACTTGGTTTTCCCTATTGGATTCTTATTAGCATGTCTTTGTTTCGTTACTCTTATTTGTCGCTAATGTAGTGCACTTGAAAGTGTTTCTAAGTTCTTCTAAAATTTTGTCAGTTCTTAGAACAATTTACACTAACCAGTAAAATTAGCAACTCATTTGCAACTTTTTGTCATTGAATTGCGATGTAGTTTGTGTCCGTTGATAATACAGTGGTGTGTTTTGCATGATCTGACAGTTGTTAAACAGAAATAGCCTTCACTTCGTCACAGCCAGACAAGAGCCCATATTCATTTTTTTCCCCATTTCTAACTTCTAGTGTTGGAGGTCGCAAATTCCTTTTGTTATGCTAGTATTGTTGGTCATCCAGATACTGATGTTCCAAGCTACTAGGTGGTACTGGTACTCCTCTATGCAACTGAAATGTGTGGCACTGTGGTAAGACAATGGAATAACATTTAGAAGCACAGCAGCTTAAATCCCAATCCAGCCATCCATTCATTTTCATAAATTGTTCGAGGCAGATACGAAAATGTTTTCATTTGAGAAAGAAGCATATGATTTGCTTTGTCATCCTTCCACATCCTCAGCTTGTGCTTTGTCTCTGATGACCTCAACATCAGTGGGATGTTAAACCCTAATCTTCCTTACTTTCTTCCCTTTATTAGAGTTGACATTATAAATAGTACTAATTTTAAAACCAGAGTGAAATGCTTAAAAGTTAATACAGAAGCAATGATGGGTGGTAACGCCAGTTTGTAATCCTGAGGAGCAAAGTTAGTGATATGTTCCAGAAAGTATTTCATATTCTGAGTGTCTTGTGGTGCTCATTATTCACAGCAGCTGTGTATAAATTACAGTATTTACAAGAAAAACTCCGTTTGCATGGTGCTAATTACTTTTTTGTTTTATTTATCCACCCAGCTATTTTTGGTTTTTTTTTCACAAGGCATCTTCATTGTGTGTCCTGAAGTACTATGTGGGTTTTTTGGGTCACTTATTGGATATACATTTAAAACCAGTTCATGGCACTTTCTTTATAATAAACTAGAGAAATACCTACAGTAAAAATGTCATAATTCATTATTTAAAAACTATGCAATTTCTCTTCATGTAGGAAACTAATTGAAAGCCTCCACTTTTTTGTGTAGTCACCATGTTTTTTATAACAACATTTCAATGCATTTTTGATGTCTTATGTCATTTGCTTTTGTAAGTGTTGCCAACTTTCCTGATTCTGGTGTGTGTGTGTGTGTGTGAGAGAGAGAGAGAGAGAGAGATATATATATATATATATATATATGCACATTTCTTTTTAATTATATGCTTATGAGGGAAATGTTATTTGTGATCATTTAGTAGGATGTTTATCAGTTATGTATTGTGTTGGTGTTTGCATTGAGTACTTCGTCATATTCGCTTGATCTTTTAGTAGTTGTTTCTTTTCTATCTTTGTTTTGATTATGTGGTAATTTTCTTGTAAAGTTATCATCAGCTATCTTTCATTTTTTATTCTATTTTCATGTCTTCGTCTCTTGTATTGACTGGTGATTCATTTCTCTTGAACTTTGTCAAAAAATTGATTGTCTTGTCCCACATTTTAGTTCCTGGGGTAGGAATCAAGATCTGGGAATGTCAGATGGGGTGACAGGAGGCGACAGTGGGTAATGTGGGAAATATATCAAGGAGAGGGAATTTAATGTCAGAGCTTGATTTGAGAAAATCATAGACTTGTCGAAGTAGATTATTGATGCCTTGGTGGTTCTGAGTGACAAGGTGGCTGCTTCTAAGACTTTTTACAAGTTTTAGGGCAAGAGGTGGTTTGTGCACTTGTTGTGTGAAAGGAAAGCCTGGTTGAGATGATTAATGTAGTTCTTCAGATATTCAGTGGCGGAGCAGAGTAATTCACCATGGATGTCTAGGCTGTAAGGCAGGGAGAATGTAATGTGGAAGGCAGTAAGCTGGAAGTCAATATCGAGGAAGGTGGCTTCGGGTTTCAGTAAGCTCCAGGTGAATTTGGAGTGAGAAAAGTGAGTTTAGCTGTTGCAAGATGTGGAGGAGTTCTTGACCATGAGTCAAGATCAGAAAAATATCAATGAATATGTAGCTATATAATGGAAGGAAACATTCCACGTGGGAAAAATTATATATAAAAACAAAGATGAGGTGACTTACCGAACAAAACCGCTGGCAGGTCGATAGACACACAAACATACACACAAAATTCAAGCTTTCGCAACAAACTGTTGCCTCATCAGGAAAGAGGGAAGGAGAGGGGAAGACGAAAGGAAGTGGGTTTTAAGGGAGAGGGTAAGGAGTCATTCCAATCCCGGGAGCGGAAAGACTTACCTTAGGGGGAAAAAAGGACAGGTATACACTCGCACACACGCACATATCCATCCACACGTACAGACACAAGCAGACATATTTAAATATGTCTGCTTGTGTCTGTACGTGTGGATGGATATGTGCGTGTGTGCGAGTGTATACCTGTCCTTTTTTTTAAATATGTCTGCTTGTGTCTGTACGTGTGGATGGATATGTGCGTGTGTGCGAGTGTATACCTGTCCTTTTTTCCCCCTAAGGTAAGTCTTTCCGCTCCCGGGATTGGAATGACTCCTTACCCTCTCCCTTAAAACCCACTTCCTTTCGTCTTCCCCTCTCTTTCCCTCTTTCCTGATGAGGCAACAGTTTGTTGCGAAAGCTTGAATTTTGTGTGTATGTTTGTGTGTCTATCGACCTGCCAGCGCTTTTGTTCGGTAAGTCACCTCATCTTTGTTTTTATATATAATGAATATGTAGCTATATAGAGTGAAGAAAAATTCACACACTTGGACTTTGCAGTGCAATTCTTCACATACTGACAAAACAAAAATGTCTCACCAAATTTCACCATGTGCATATTTTGGCCAGTAAATGGACATTAACGGCTGGCAATTTGGTTGCACTGTAATCGCATGTATACTAACTACTTTTGTCAGCATATAGAGCAGTGCTGTGCAGTGGGTTAGCATGGAGGAGGTCAAAGATTCAGTTCTGGGTCGAGGCTTATTTGTTTTTATTTGCTAAAAATAGTCTGCGTGGTACAGTATCTGGTGCCTTAGTCGTCATACAGTGATGACCAATGGGTCTTCTACAAAACATTCGCAGTTACATACTGCATACACAGAAATGAAAGTACAATTGTTTTCATGTATCAGCTTTTAAAGATGCCTTTTGCATGTCATGGATGCGAATTGTTTCACACCACTGCATCTACTAGATTCCAAACCTGTTTTCTGTGTACCTTCCCCCAAATGGTCCCATCAAAATTATGTGCAAAGCACGTTGCTAGCCCTCTTGACGACGTAAGGCTCTAATGAAATGTAATGGTTCTGAACATGGCAAGAGTAATAGTTGGTATTAATCAGTGGGACCATTGGAGGAGGGTACACACAAAACAAGTTTGGAATCTAGTAGATGCACGGGTGTGAAACAATTTGTGTCTACAACGTACTAAAGGTTTTTTTAAAAGCTGCCAATGAAAACAATTGTATTTCCATTTCTGTGTTCATAGTACGCAACTGCAAATATTTTGTAAAAGACATGCTGTAATCACTGTACGATGATTAATATGCCAGATACCGCACCATGCAGACTATATTTACCAAATAAAAACAAATATGCCTCGACTCAGAATCGAACCCTTGACCTCCTGCATGCTAACCCAAAACACCAGCCACTAAACCAATTGCACAGCACTGCTGCTATATGCTGACAGTGATAGCTACTGTACCTGTGATTACAGTGTTGCCAGATTGCCAATCTTTAACATCCATTTACTTCTCGAAATATATGCAGGGCAAAATTTGAGGAAGACATTTTTGTATTGGTAGGATGTGAGAAATTGCGCTAAGAAGTCAGAGTGCATGAATTTTTCTTCGCCCTGTATATTCATCAGCATTTAGTAGTGACATGTATGACGCTAAATGAAAATGCATTTATCAAATAATGTATTCTTGACAAGAGCTTAATAAAGGAAGAAACAGTAACTCCACTAATGAGAAACTGGTGTCTGTGACACCACAATGTGTTCACGCGCAAATCTAACACATCTTCTCATTTGCCTGTTAAAAATGAGTCTGCATTCCTTCATAGTGAAGATTTTGTACATCATGAGATAAAAATGTTGATATCATCCTGGACAAAGATAGGGTTAAGATGTACAAATGTGCCTGAGAACAAAAAATGTATTTTGTTATTCATTTTTTATTTCAGTCGTTTTTAAATTAACCTGTACTTCAAATTACTGAAATAGTCCTGCTAACCATTATTAAAATATAATGTAACTGAATAGATAAAGAATTTACTCTTTTTTGTCAGTACAGTTACATTATGTTTTCAAAAATTGATTCTTTTTGTTGGTATATTGTTTTTGCCTGATTATAAGATGAGGTTTTTTCCCAAATTTGTCATTCGAAAAATACGGGGTCGTCTTACATTTTCAGATTAAATTATGGCTGCTGAGACAAATTTTTTTAAATTTTTTTTTTAATTGTGTAATAGGTTAATTAAGGGGCATCTTATATTTACAATTGAAGTTTTGTCTACTGAGGTTTCATACAAATTTATTTTGAAGAATTCTCAAGGGTAGAGCTTAGCAAACAATGCTTTTGTTCGATAGGCTTGAGATTTTTCGATATGCAGAAGCATTCGATACAGTATCGTACTCGCTCAGATAATCGCGTGACACTTGACTTGCAGTGGTACGACAAAGGATACACATGAAACTATGAACTAGCCACTTTGAACAGGTTTACAATAAAGGTCCTCATACATGTGTGGATACCATATACATACATTTACGCTGGATTTTAAGTAAAGGTAACATTCAAAGGGGAAAATCTTGTTCTCCAAAAACCATTACTTGATTCTGAACCCAAGTCAGTATTTTATTTGGGTATGAGAAAGTGTAATGATTTTGCATGTGGGTTGCAAGTGACAAATTCTGCCGTTGTTCACATAGTAGAAACTGGGGAAAAATGTCACCAGCTTTTAATCATCTTTAGATCAAGATGGTGACAGATGAAACAAGAAAGAAAATTAATCCAGAATTGACTGCTAACAAATGAAATAAATCGCATTGAACTGACTACAGTTGTTATCGGAAGAATAAATTACAGTGGAAAGTCATGTTGTGGAGGTAGTACCAACAGACGTCACTAGATCGCAGGCTGAGCGAAGTTAAATTGGACTGAATCATGATTGTGATCTTTTGTTTATGTACTAGTTGCTGTTGTTGTGTACGACCTGCACGTTTCACTATTGTTCAAGCATTTTACTATGGAATGGTTGGAAGGAGAACAGTGACACCAGCTTGGCTGAGAACTGTAATGAGCAGGGGGAGCAGAGTGATGAACGGGCAGCAAATTTCATCGTGCTGCCAACCATGGGAATCTATATTGTTTACTTTGGCTTTTTGCGAGCATCTACCACATTTAAACTTTAGTTTGTCTGAATCACTTTGTACTTGTAATCAAATTGACTGTAAAATTCGACAAATAGTCAACAATAGCATACTTTTCTCCAGGAGATGCTAAAAGTCTAGATTGGGTGCAGTGGCGCGCTTGCGTATTTTATGTAGCAATGGTATCAGCACTCGCCATTAGGTATGATGAGAACAATGGGGGGTATGTCAGCTACTGGTTATACGCAGCTAATGAGGCAGCAGCTGGCAGATGGTATGTTTGGGAACAAGGGACAGAGTAACATTCTCAGAGGAGTATAGAAGCGAAATCTGCTGTGTGTTCAGAAAAAACGTGTTGTTTCCTCAGGTCCAACCATAACCATAACCTCAGAAATAGCAACATATTTGGAAGAAATGGCCAAATATTTGTGACAATGGAGATATATGTTTCACAGCTGTCGTGTTGGGATGACGTTGATTATGATTAAAAATAATGATACGACAGATGCCAGCAAACAAAAAAGGCTGTGAAGATAATGTAAACCATTTCTTTTTATTTTATTTCTCCTTGTATTATCAAAATTTAGACAGTGAATAAAGGCATAAGCTTAGAGTAGATGCATTGTTAACTTTTTAGTTTGATATGTCAATAAAAATTTGTAATTCTGATTAATCAGAATATGTTAAAACTAATTTTTCTCAAGGAGCCTCTTAAAAAAGGGGAGAGGGTCGTGTTATATTCAGGGTCATCTTACTCTCGGATACATACTGTATTAGATCTTGTAACCATTATTGAACTGTGTTTTAGTTGCTTTAATAAATGTAATCTGTTTCAGTTATCTTTCAACTGTCTTGGGTGGTTTATTGTATAATATTATTTCTTTATATAAAAGGCCATTGTGACTAATTAATATTTTTAACTTGAAAATGCAATTGTGTGTGGAAGTATTATGTAATATTAGGAATGTTTTTCTTAATAGTGAGATAATTATTTTTGGCAAAGAACAGTACATAGGGAAAAATGTGTGTATAATGACTAGTTTTTCACAGTTCACTTTTGTAAGTGTGCTGATTCTTTTGAAAGAGCACTATATTGCGTGGCGTATATAAGCTGAACAGAGTCAGATGAATGTTTTATCTGCAACAGAAACCTTGTGGATTTGTGAGATATGCAGGGGTATCCCTTCAGTTGTGTTCATTTTAGTGTTTCAAACTAGCTTAATTGCTACTGTACCACCAAACATACAGCTTAATTAGTGTTCATGCCAGTTGATGTTTTATTGTTTATTTTTTCTCCATCCAATTTACCCACTTCCACATTTTTCCCGATTGTTTTGTTCCTAATATTCTCTTTTTTGCATTTTTCCAGAACTAGATGAATTTCTTCAAGATTTGGATGAAGATGTGGAAGGAATGCAGGGTACAATATATTTTTTACAACAGGAACTGCGTAAAGCAAAGGAATCAAATGCTGCCCTACAGCAAGAGAATTCTGCTTTGAAATCTGGTGGAGTGACAACAACAGAGCATAATACTGGTTTACGGACAAGTGAGGTGGGAAGGGAATCGAGGCCACGGACGCCTTTGTGTCATAATGGGATAAGGGAGAAAGGGGAGGATGACTCTAGAGGTTGGGATGAGCGGACTCAAGGGTCAGATAGGCCACTAACCAGGGACACATCCTCATCCCAGTCACCAGGTACTGAAAATGCAGCAGACCGTCCGGCAGGCCGAGATGGGTCTCATCCACCACAGCAGCCACCTCCTGAGGAAGACAGTGTGTCTTGTGATGCTAGGTCCCCAGAAGATACCCGTCTGTCCCCTCAGCGTAGACCTCATAGTCAGTATGAGGAATCGAACGATTCAACGAATGTACATTCCAGCATCCCCCCTAGGACGTCTCAGAATAGTGAGAGGAACTGGCAAAAAGTTATCGTTGAGCAAGATGACTCTTCTAGTGACTCAAGTGAATTAATACTTAAGATTGAATCTGAAGACATCGCTGATGATGATTTGGATCCCCAGAGTTCTGATGCTGGAGCTGAAACCAACAAAGTGGGTAACAGTGTGAATGAGAGAGACAGGAGTGTGCCCATTAGTGCAGATAGGACTGCAGATCGTACTGATGTCATAAAAGAGCAGTCGAGGGATGGCAGAGACTCCCCATCATCCAGGAAAAGAACATGTTCAAATGATGACAGCAGTAATGATAGTGACAATGTACCATTGATAAAAAAGGTACGCCGTGATTCAGAAATTTCCCTTCATTATAATGAGGAGGAGGATGATGCAGGCCTGACAAATGGAGAGAGTGGTGTTTCAGGTAGTAGGACTAGTGGGAAGTAATGCATAATTATTTTGCATAATCACATGTGTAGTATTTATCAGCATAACGTGATATGTTTTATTCCCAGTTTATTTAAGTGCAGTCTCACAAATTTTATAATATGTTTTGAACATCCAGATTTATTGTGGTAGAAAGTTGTCAGCTATAATTTTGTATACAGTATGTGTAAAGTTACATGCAGATGTAAAATAAAATGTTTTATGAATATTGAACAGCCAGTTTTACCTTCAGTGTTAAAACTGTAACATATGAAGGTCATAATGTCACAAACTTTCACACACACATATAGTTAATTTAATCATATTTTATAATCTTTCTGTTGGTAGAACACCATTAATTTGTGTCTAGTTACATTTTCTGCCCATCGTATTTGGTCATACAAAGTCTTCAATAATTACTTTATCATGCAAAGATATAAAGCAGGCAATCTTTTAATTTCTTGCACAGGACTTTATAAATTGTGTTTTAATATATTATGTGATTTTTCACTGTATTGCTGCATCCCTTCTCAGTAATCTCCTCCTAAGAGAAATTGCATTACTTATTCTACAGTGCACATGTATGCACCAAGTGGAAAGCTGCTCAAATATCTCCTTACACCCTTCTCACAAGTACAGTGGCTTTACAAACATTGGAAATGCTGGTACAGACCAAAATCGTCTTTCAGTGAGAGCGTGACTGTAGAGTTCTGTCGCATAAGATGTGACTACAGAATGGAAATACAGTCATGGGGCAATTTACTAGAGGACATCTGTGACAACACCCTTGAGCAAATGTAAATATCCCCTAAAACGCATCATATTACACTTCAGGGCCATATGTATCCACATTCCCCCCCCCCCCCCCCCCCCCTTCCCCTTCTCCAGGAAAAATCGTCCAATCGTAACCTCTCCTTGTATGAAATTACACTAAAAGTGATCTCAATGCTGTGAGTGCATACTGTGAAAATCATTTATGTACCCCTGGTCGGATCTCTTCTCATGAACAGCCTTTTTTCTCGATACGATCTCTCACACTGGACATTTGTGGAATAAAATTCAGTGAAGAGAAGTAGTGTTCCACTCCCCCCTGCTGTCTTGAATTGGAGGACTGGATGTATCTGTGCAAAGGAGGCTCTTCTCTTGTTGAGAGCCCTTCCTGGCCCAAAGTAACAATGCAGACGTGATCAAAACGCAGTATTGACCATCTAAGCATAGTTGAACTACGGTCAACACGAGCCGTGTACCTCCTTCCTGGTTGAATGACAGGAACTGGTCAGCTGTTGGACCCCCTCTGTCTAATAGACGCTGCTCATGCATGGTTGTTTACATCTTTGGGCAGATTTAGTGACACCTCTGAAAAGTCGGACTGTCTGTGATACAATGTCCACAGTTGACATCTATCTTCAGGAGTTCTGGGAACTAGGGTGATACAAAACTTTTTTCCCACGCGCACACGCAAAACTGTTCTGACTTATATGATTATGACTGTGCTCTACCTCAAAGTTTGAAACCAAACTGCAGTACATGCATTTTAATTGAAGATGGTAGTGAAAATTGATCTGTATAATAGCTTGAAATAATAACTATTCAGTTGATCTTTAACATGATCTTTTTGCAGATGTAGTTGACTGTATTGCGTGGTCCATAATGGATGAGTGTCATCTGTCTGAAATTAATCAGATAAGCTGAAGTATTGTGGTATGAGTGGGGCAGTGCAAAAATGGTTTAATTCATGTTTAACTGGAAGAATGCAGAAGTTTGAAATTAACAGTACAGGCAATCTGCAAAAAGCAGCAGAGTCTCTAATTGGGGAGGTACCAAAAATGATGTCCCACTGGGTTCAGTCTTGGGTCCCTTTTTGATCTTAATATATATTAATGACGTACCACTCTATTTGATGAAGATGCAAAACTATTTCTTTTTGCTGATGATACAAGTGTAGTATTCATGCCTAACAAGCAAGAATTAGTCAAGGAAATTGTAAATAACGTCTTCCAGAAAATTATTAAGTGGTTCTCTACAAATGGACTCTCACTAAATTTTGAGAAAACACAGTATATACAGTAAATGGCATGACACCATTGATAAATATAAACTGAACAGCTGTTGCTAAGGTAGAATATTCAAAATATCTGAGTGTGTGCACTGATGAGAAATTGAAGTGCAAGAAAAGGTTAGGTTTAGCTACCTATTCTATTAAGGTTATTGCAAATTTTGGTGATAAACATATAAGTAAATTACCCTACTATGCCTGCTTTCATTCACTGCTTTTATATGGCATCAAATTTTGGGTAATTCATCATTAAGGGAAAAAGTATTCATCGCACAAAAGCATGTAATCAGAATAATAGCCGGAGTCCACCCAAGATCACCTAGAAGACATTTTTTTAAGGAACTCTGGATATTCACAGCACCTTCACAATACATATAAGTTTGAAATTTGTTACTGATAAGCCAGCCCAGTTCAGAAATAACAGTGATGTGCATTGCTACAACACTAGAAGAAAGGATGATCTTCACTATTGTGGGTTAAATCTAACTTGGGCATGGAAGGGATGAATTATGCTGCCACAAAAATCTTGTAGTCATTTGCCAAATAGCATTAAAAGTCTGACAGATAGCCAGCCAACATTTAAAAACAAATTAAAAGAATTTCTGAATGGCAACTCCTATTCAATAGATGAATTTTAAGATATGTTCATGATATATGGAACAAGTATTAATGTAATTTAGTGATGAATTATATGCTTTATTTTTATTTTATTTTATTTTACACATCTAGTTCCGTAGTACCAAATTGAGGAGCAAATCTCCAAGGTCATGGTACATGTCAGTACATGAAATTACAACATAAAAGCAAAAACAGATAAAATGAAATGTTTATTAACCCCAAAAAAGACAATCAACAATGTAACATAGGAATCAGCTTAATTTTTCAAGGAACTCGTCGACAGAATAGAAGGAGCGATCCATGAGGAAACTCTTCAGTTTCGATTTGAAAGCATGTGGATTACTGCTAAGATTTTTGAATTCTTGTGGTAGCTTGTTAAAAATGGATGCAGCAGTGTACTTCGCACCTTTCTGCACAAGAGTCAAGGAAGTGCAATCCAAATGCAGATTGGATTTATGCTTAGATTAACTGAGTGAAAAGTGCTAATTCTTGGGAATAACCTGTTATTGTTAACAAAAAACGACAGAATATGTATATATTGAAGGCCAGTGTCAGAATACCCAGACTAGTGAACAGGTTTCCACAAGAGGTTTGCAAACTTAAACCACTTATTGCCCGTTTGTGAGCCAAATATATCCTTTGAGAATGGGAAGATGCCACAAAATATAATACCATACTACAAAAGCGAATGGAAAATAAGCAAAGTAGATTACTTTTCGTGTCAAACTATCGCAAATTCAGATCCTGTTTGAATAGTAAAAATGGCAGCATTAAGTCTTTGAACAAGATCCTGAATGTGGGCTTTCCACGACAGTTTACTGTCTAACTGAACACCTAGAAATTTGAACTGTTCAGTTTCACTAATCGTCTGCCCATTTGCTGAAATTAAAATGTCTGGTTATGTTGAATTATGTATTAGAAACTGTAAAAACTGAGTCTTACAGTGATTAAGCATTAATTTATTTTCTACAAGCCATGGACTTAAGTCATGAACCGCACTTTTTGAAACGGAGCCGATGTTGCAAACATCCTTTACTACCAAGCTTGCTTGTGTCATCAGCAAACAGAAATATTCTGGAATTACCTGTTATACTAGATAGCATATTATTTATATAAATAAGCAACAGGAGTGGCCCCAGCACTGATCCCTGGGCAACCCCCATTTAACCGTGCCTCACTCAGACCCCACAACACTGAATAATGCTCTTTTGATGTCTGTTGTTAAAGCAAAAGGTGAATCAATTGTAAGCTACTCCCCATATTCCATAATGGTCCAACTTCTGGAGCAATATTTTTTGATTCACACACACACACACACACACACACACACACACACAGGCACCTCAGTTAATTCAAAAAAGATGACTAGCATTCGAAAACTTTTGTTTAATCCATCCAGTGCCTCACAGAGAAAAGAGAATATAATTTTCAGTTGTTAAACCACTTCTAAAACCGGACGGTACATTTGATAGCGAATTATGTGAAATAAAATGATCAATTATTCTTACATATGCAGCCTTCTCGATAACTTTAGCAAACATTGATGACAAAGAAATAGGTCAAAATTGTCTGCATTATCCCTTTCTCCCTTTGTATAAAGTGGCTTTGCTACTGAGTACTTTAATCATTCAGGAAACTGACCATTCTTAAAGGAGAAATTACAAATATGGCTAAGTATAGTGCTAACATGTGCAGCACAATACTTTAATATCATGCTAGGCACTCTAATCATATCCATGAGAGTCCTTAGACTTCAGTGATTTAATTATTGACTCAATCTCCCCATTGTCGGTACCACAGAGGAGTATTTGGGACATCAATCTCAGAAAGGCAATTACCAAGAGATGCTGAGTTGCAGATAGGGACAACAAAAAGACACTAAATTTATAGCTTTCGCCCATTAAGGCCTTTGTCAACAATAGACAGACATACGCTCACGCACGACCACTTGAACGCGCTCGCACGCGCGCGCACACACACACACACACACACACACACACACACACACACACACACACACTCGACTGCAGTCTCAGGCAACTGAAACCACATATCCTTCGTGTGGGTGTGGGTGCGGGCGCGTGCGCGCGCTCACGCACATGCATATGTCTGTCTATTGTTGATGAAGGCCTTAATGGCTAAAAGCTATAATTGTGAGAGTCTTTTTACTGTGCCTGTCTGCAACTGAGTGTCTCCTCTATGTGATTAGTTGCAACTTTCCTTCTCACAATATTGTTACGTTCCATCCTGGATTTTCCATTGTTTGAATTTCCAAAAGAGTTATATGATTCCCTGTAGAAACTAAGATTTTATTTAATTCACCAGCAATGCTCAGAAAATGATGTTAAATACTAACAGAAATATTTTTACTATGAACTGACTATATTATCGACCTTGTGCTGCTGACCGCACTTCCTTCGCAACTGACCACATGGCTGTAATTGTATCCTGTGAATCAGCTGTTCTAATTGTGACACTATGTACTCTTTACCTTCCTAATAACATTCTTAAGCATCCTACAATACTGTTTGTAATGGGATACTGTAGATGATTGTGACTACTTCTAACATGTTAATGTAATTCCCACTTTGTTTTCATGATATCCTCATCCCAATCGTCAGCCACCCAGGCTACCTTTTACTGCTACTACCATGTTTAGAATGTTCAAATGGAAATCAACTGTAAAAGAGCATGAAAAATGTGTTAAGGAAATCATTATATTTGGCATCTATATTATCGGCACTATAAACGTCCTGCCACTCTTGTTCCTTAGTGAGATTTAACAAAGTATCTATTGCCATTGGATGTTCCAGAGACATATTAAGTCTCAACTTTATCTAAGGTTCCGGTGGGATTATCCCCATTTCATTCAGTGCTATTCCAGTGTTGGAGAGTCTTTGCAATACTGATATGAATTAAGATGGGGAACATGAAGATGGGCTGAGGTGTGAATTACAGTTTGTATTAGGGAGGGTAATCCATGCAGCTACGTTAAATGCAGTGGCAGGGTGGACTGTAGTTAGTGCATCTGCCAAGTGAGTGGCAGACCTAGGTTCGAATTTCAGTCTTTGTGAAAATTTTAATTTATTTGAAATATGTTCACAAACAACTCTCGTGTGAGATTAACAAATGTAAAAGAATGGACCTGCAAAATTATGAACCAGTATCCTTAATATCAGTTTGCTGCAGAAATCCTAAGCATATTCAGAGTTAAAGTATATTAAATTTCCTTGTGGGAGAAAACCATACAAAGACAGATCAACACAGATTTATAAAGCGTCATTTGTGCGAAATTGAAATTGCTCCTTTATCAGTGATATCTTGTGGTCCAATTTATGTGTATTCCAATCTCGGTAGCAAGTCTAGTAATTTTCTCATTAGTAGGAGATCTGTTTGTACTTCCTCAGTTACTCCTGACTGCTGCCCTTTTTTTTTTTTTTTTTTTTTTTTTTTTGAAAAAAAAAAAGATCGTATTAATTCTTTTACACAGTACGATTTCGGTATGATCTGTGCTTATTATGAACAAACTCAAGGGGAATGGGCTGCTGTGTGTAAACTGCTGCAAGCTGTGTTGGCCACAGTCGACAGGCTTCTGGCTGCCGCTAAAATCTGCAGTGACATCAGGATGCCAGTGACGAGATCTGCAACACCACTGGTGCCATTGGAATCCCTGGTGACCTTGTTGTCGCTGCATCTTCTGATCCACAACATCTGAATGGTCTGTCTTCACTCAAGAGTGAGTGGCAGACAATGATGGGTTTATGCTTCATAAGGTGGAAGACAAAACAGGGAGCAGGCTGCAGAGCTAGCTCCTTACACTTTAGCGACATGTATGAGGTGCTACTCACTTTCGGAAACACTTCTGAGACAGCACAGGACACCTCTCATGTTCGGCCAGCAGCCGATTTTCCTGCCCAGTCTGGAAGGTGCAGAGGCTGGATATGCTAGTCACTGGGAGCTCCAACATTTGGCAGGTAATGGAGCCTCTTAGGGAAATACAATGTAGGGTAGGAAAGAATGCCAGGGCGCACTCATTATGTTGTGTGTGCATTTGTCAGAGGTGGAGGAGGCTTTGCTGGCGACTGTCGAGCACAGTGGGTGCAACCAGCTGCAATATAGTGGGATATGTAATGACAAATTACTCCTACCATGTGTAGTCTAAGTTTCCTCTAGCCAGATGTCTGATTTAGTGAGGGCAACTAGTGTCGCACACAGGGTGCTGGCTAAGCTCACTATTTATACCATCATACTTAGGGTAAATCATGGCCCTCTATTTTGGAGTAGAGTGGAAGGTGTAAACCAGAGGCTCAGACAATTCTGCGACAATACCAGATGCAAATTTCATGATCTTCACTTTCAGACAGAGTATTATAGAGATTCCCTTCACAGCTATATAACCATGTGGTGTTCAAGGAAAGCAATAGATATTCAAGGGAGGACAAGGTGCACTTGTTACGTGGATCAGTCAAAAACATTTATCAGCAATAATTAATGGCTAGTTTCATGAGAGAAAGAAGGAATTAGTCCACATTGAGAAATTCTTTGTTTCCAGTCTGAACTCTCAAATTCGGAAGTTATAATTTACCTCAGGATTCCTACTGTTTCATCTGAAGATATGCCTTTTACTCTTATCAACCATCAGAGACATTACATATGAATCAGTGAAATGGAGATGAACTGTCCCATAGTCACTGATTGTACTCAGAATGATTCCAATCACACACAAAATATTTGTCACACAACAGTTAAGCTGTATGACATTCTCATTTTAACTTATCAGCAACAAAACACTTTATAGTTGTTACAGCCGTAGATCATCCACAGGTACTGGACTCCTTCAAATTTTTGTGTAACACCCTTTAATCAGTTTCAGTTTAATTGTTCAGAGGCTTGAAGTGCTTTGTGTGCTGTTATTTACTCAATCATTCTTACTATTCGTTAGTCACATTTCACATCTTACATAATAATTAAATAAAAGATCACACCTTCCAAATCAGAAAAATTCA
Source organism: Schistocerca americana (assembly GCF_021461395.2). NCBI lineage: Eukaryota > Metazoa > Arthropoda > Insecta > Orthoptera > Acrididae > Schistocerca > Schistocerca americana. Next base: position 307,117,366 of record NC_060120.1, on the reverse strand, counting down.
GTTTAGCAACACAAAATAATTAAGATAATGGTGTTTGTACTTGAAAACATAGAGCGCAGGGCTCCTTCAGTGAATAAATCTACAGCACAAGATACCTACTACTACTACTCTCCAACTAAATGCCACCTGCACTAGTTTTTACCATCCTACAGGCATGTACATACTCTTTTACATCTCTTGAGAAGGGAGATGAAATGTCTTGCCTTTGCAATAGCATCAGATCTTTATCATATTGTTGAATTTCATTAATACTTTGATATTCTTAAGAAAACTTAACTTAAATGCTGAAGTGAATCTCTTTCTCTGCTTAATAAAGTTGAACATCTTTTCAGAATGAAATTTTCACTCTGCAGATGAATGTGTACTGATATGAAATTCCAGGCAGATTAAAACTACATGCAAGCTGGACTGAGACTCAAACTTGGGGTCTTTTGCCTTTCGCTGGTAAATGCTCTACTGACTTAGCTACCCAGGCTATAACCTGTCCTCATAGCTTTATTTCTGCCATTACCTTGTCTCCTACCTTCCAAATTTCACAGAAGTTCTCCTGTGAACATCATCACTTAGGAAAAGAAATAAAACTTAACACTATGTAATATGAAAGTTATTTAAGATAGTATTCATAAAATTGCTTAATAACACCTAATGACGATCTTGGACATTTATGAACTTATTATCAATAGATAATCAATAGTACACACAGATACATAAAACATAAGATTTATCAGTGAAAGGAACATTAGAAAATCTACGTCTACATACATACATCACAAATCACCATAATATGCATGGTGGAAAGTACCCTGTACCATTACTAGTCATTTCCCTTCCTGTCCCATCACAGGTAGAGCAAGGGAAAGATGACTGTCCATATGGCTCCGAATGAGCCCTAATTTCTTGTAACTTAACTTTGTTGTCTTTACGCAAAATGTGTTTGGCAACAGTTGGGTCACTCCACAGTCAGCTTCAAATGCCCTTCTCTAAATTTTCCCAATAGTGGTCCTTCAAAAGAACATCACTTTTCCTCCATGGATTCCCATTTTAGTTCCCAAAGCATCTCCATAACCCTTGCACGTTCTTCAAACCTACTGGTAACAATTCTAACAGCCTACCTCTGAAATGCTTTGATGTCTTCCTTTAACTGCCTTGGTGCTGGTCCGAAACAGTCGGGCAGTACTAAAGAATAGGTGTCACTAGCATCCTATATGCAACCTCCATTACAAATGAAACACACTTTCCTAAAATTCTCCCAATAAACTGAAGTCGACAATTCGCCTCCCCTACCAAAAGCTTGACATGCTTATTCCACTTCATATCACTTTGCAACATTACACCCAGGAATTTTAATGATGTGGCTTTGTCAAGCAAGACACTACTACACTATTAATGCTGTGTCTGTATATTACGGGTTTGTTTTCTCTACTCATCCAAATTAAATTACATTTTTCTACTTTTAGAGTTAGTTGCCGTTCATCATACCAACTATAAATTTTGTCTATTCATTTTGTATCCTCCTACAGTTACTCAACTTCAAGCACCTTCCCATACACCACAGCATCATCAGAAAACAACCTGTCTTCCATGTCATTTTTGCAGGTGGGGTAGGGTAAGCCTGTGACAGGCTGTAATAGAAAATGCTGGATGGGTGGATTGGGCAGGTCTTGCACCTGATTCTTTCACAGTGGTATGAAGCCTATGGCAAGGGGCTGGGATTGAAAGTGGTAAAGGGATGGGCAGGGATGCTGTGAAGGTTGGATGGACAATGAAACACCACTTTAGAGGGGTGGGAAGGATCTTGGGTAGGGTGTTCTTGTTTTCAGGGTTTGATGATAAGTAATAAAAGTCCTCATGAAGTATGTGGCTCAGTTGTTCCAGTCTGGGGTGGTGCTGGCTGACAAAGGGAGCACTCCTTTGTTGCTTTTCTATGGGGTGGTGGAAGGATTGGAGGTGTGAAGGGAAAAGGCACTGAAGTTCTGTTTGCAGACCAGGTCTGGGGGATAGTGTCTGTCTGTGAAGGCCTTTGTGAGACCCTCAGCATACTGAGCAAGGAATTTGTCACTGCAGATACACAGTCCCTGGGTGGCCAGGATGTGTAGGAAGTATTTTTTGGTGTGGAGGAGATGACATCTTTCAAACTGCAGGTACTATTGACAGTTTTAGTGTGGACAGTGGTGTGGATGGAGGCATCAGAGAGGACATGATCAAAGTTCTGGATATTGTCATGCTGGGTTGAGGAGGGCAAGGTGAAGGGCTGGGAGAGAAGGTGTTGAGGTTGTGAGGGAATGAAGACAGAGACCCTATCCTTTGTCAAGGCCCTACCCACAGAAGCTGCCAGTTACTATTTTTAGGCAGCACTGAGGATCTGGGATGCACTTACTCCACGATTAAAGGTTTGTACTCTCAGTCTTTTATTATCTACAATTTTTTTCTGTGACAGGTCTTTCTGTGGGGTTTACATGTACAGTTCGTACTTTCTCTTCCCAGGCACTCTCCTTGATAGGAACTTTTGGGACCTTATTTATCCACTTGTTTTGTTCTTTAGTCTTCTACGTTAGTTCCACAGGCATAAAGTGTGTTGTAGTATGCAGCAGATTATTGATGTTCTCCTCAAACTTTGCTAGATAATCAATCCATTTCATTTGTTTTGCTTGGCAGTAAGTCCTCATAAATCTGTTGAGTTCCCAGAAGATTCTCCAAACAGGATTACTTTTGGGATGGTATCAGGACATAAGGATTCAACAAATCATGTAACGTGGTAAGGCATTCCTCCACAAGAAGGATGTAAATTTGGTTGCATTGCTAGATAACACTGCTTGTGGTTTCCCAATGCACAGAACAAAGTCGTTTAATAGATTCTTCAGAATAGGTGAACAAGTTGCAGATTTCAGTGGATATAGTTTTACATACTTGGTGAATACATTAAAAAATGGAATAATATATTTGCAGCTGCCTCGTGCTCTCAGTACAGGGCCATAAGCATTGACACAAGCAATAAAGGCTTTTCCAAAATGACAGATTGTCATGGTCCTTTGCTACCATGATTGTTTGGTTTGTTCTTTTGACATATCTGACAAGTCGTAATTTCATTTTGCATTTTTCTCCTATTGCTGGGGAAATACCAGTATGCTCTTATCGGTAGTCTTAAATGTCCCTATGAAAAATATGTGCACTGGCTGAGTTTTTGTTCATAATCTAGTGGAATGCAGACACGCCAATTCTCTGCTTTTCTATGGAACAGAACATTCTTACTAATTTTGAAGAAATGGTGAAGTTTAGGATCTCAGTTCTGGTCCAGGTTCTAGTTACTGTTGACCAGCATGGATCTTGCTCTTATAGTGCAGAGAAATTTCTGAATAACTCAAGACAGTATTTTCTGTTGGTCTGACCATGCATAAGCAAAATAGGGAACTTCTGTGTTCAATCTTCTGAACTTGTTTCTTGATTAAAACCCTCTGGCAAACTTGATGGATCGTCAGCAATAACATTCTCCTGGCTGGTGAACTATTTGATTTTAAAATTGTGCTCCTGAAGTGACAGTGCCTGTTGAGCTAGTCATTTGTGCAGGAGTTTACATTTCTGCAGAAACATTAATGCTTGATGATAACAATATACACGTCTGGAATCCGTATAAATAGTAACTAAATTTATCGAAATCCCATACTCCAGCCAGTGCCTATGACTCAGTCCTGGTGTATGATCTTTTGCATGACGTTAAGGCAAATGCAGTCAGATTGAATGTGGGAGTACCATTGATTACCCTTGTCTGAAAATTCATGGCCCAGTCTGGGGGCCAAACCACACAATAACCCTGAAAGAGCGGTTCAATGTGGGGTGGCGGAGGGGCGAAATGGAGTGCGGTAGCTGTCGTGGGGTTGTGGACCACTGCGGCTGCGGCGAGGACGGAGCCTCTCCATCGTTTCTAGGTCCCCAGTTACCACACAGTACAATACAATATATAGAGAGAAATGATGATCCTAAAAGAATAATGGAAATCAGAGCTCACACAGAAATACAGGGTTATTACAAATGATTGAAGCGATTTCACAGCTCTACAATAACTTTATTATTTGAGATATTTTCACAATGCCTTGCACACACATACAAAAACTCAAAAAGTTTTTTTAGGCATTCACAAATGTTCGATATGTACCCCTTTAGTGATTCGGCAGACATCAAGCCGATAATCAAGTTCCTCCCACACTCGGCGCAGCATGTCCCCATCAATGAGTTCGAAAACATCGTTGATGCGAGCTTGCAGTTCTGGCACGTTTCTTGGTAGAGGAGGTTTAAACACTGAATCTTTCACATAACCCCACAGAAAGAAATCGCATGGGGTTAAATCGGGAGAGCGTGGAGGCCATGACATGAATTGCTGATCATGATCTCCACCATGACCGATCCATTGGTTTTCGAATCTCCTGTTTAAGAAATGCCGAACATCATGATGGAAGTGCAGTGGGGCACCATCCTGTTGAAAGATGAAGTCGGCGCTGTCGGTCTCCAGTTGTGGCATGAGCCAATTTTCCAGCATGTCCAGATACACGTGCTTGTAACGTTTTTTTCGCAGAAGAAAAAGGGGCCGTAAACTTTAAACCGTGAGATTGCACAAAACACGTTAACTTTTGGTGAACTGCGAATTTGCTGCACGGATGCGTGAGGATTCTCTACCACCCAGATTCGCACATTGTGTCTGTTCACTTCACCATTAAGAAAAAATGTTGCTTCATCACTGAAAACAAGTTTCGCACTGAACGCATCCTCTTCCATGAGCTGTTGCAACCGCGCAGAAAATTCGAAGCATTTGACTTTGTCATCGGGTGTCAGGGCTTGTAGCAATTGTAAACGGTAAGGCTTCTGCTTTAGCCTTTTCCGTAACATTTTCCAAACCGTCGGCTGTGGTACGTTTAGCTCCCTGCTTGCTTTATTCGTCGACTTCCGCGGGCTATGCGTGAATCTTGCCCGCACGCGTTCAACCGTTTCTTCGCTCACTGCAGGCCGACCCGTTGATTTCCCCTTACAGAGGCATCCAGAAGCTTTAAACTGCGCATACCATCGCCGAATGGAGTTAGCAGTTGGTGGATCTTTGTTGAACTTCGTCCTGAAGTGTCGTTGCACTGTTATGACTGACTGATGTGAGTGCATTTCAAGCACGACATACGCTTTCTCGGCTCCTGTCGCCATTTTATCTCACTGCGCTCTCGAGCGCTGTGGCGGCGGAAACCTGAAGTGCGGCTTCAGCCGAACAAAACTTTATGAGTTTTTCTACGTACCTGTAGTGTGTCGTGACCATATGACAATGAATGGAGCTACAGTGAACTTATGAAATCGCTTCAATCATTTGTAATAGCCCTGTATATAGGTGTTCGTTTTTCCCATGTGCTGTTTGAGATTGGAGTAGTAGAGGATAATTGTGAAGGTGGTTCAATGAACCCTCTGCCAGGCACTTAAGTATGATTTGCAGAGTATCTATGTAGATGTAGATGTCAACAATCTTTACCCATCTTTGTACTGGAAGAAATTGTCCTTTTTTTCAAGCTCCTCATATTACCACTGACTGTTCCTCCAGAGCACCTAATGGTCGGCCTTAGTTTAATGAGATAGGTCCCTGCTGTGGAGCATGTTCGTCTGTTACCTCAGTAATCACAGTTGTCGACCCCCCCCTAATTCTTGTCACTATTCTGGGGTTGTGGCTCTGAATTATTGGATCGTTTCCAATGTTGTTAATTCTGGTTTGCATTGTTATCATAAAATGGGTTAAACCTTCCCTCTAATTGAATGTTTCTCTCTTGATTTTGTTGGAGGCTCAATCCATTGCTATTCTGTTTATTATTTTTATAACCATTTGGTCTATTCCCTTTGTAACAGTTATTATTATATGAGTGATGCTGTTGTCAATTTCCATATGAATTGTGCACCTGATTCTGGTTACATGCTCATTCATCCAAAGTGCTTGGGCCTGGTGATTTCCATTATTTTGTGCATCTTTAGACTTAAAATCTTCTTAGATTAAGTCTATGAAATCAAGTGTGGACATAAAGTCTTCTACACTTTCTTCATTCATATGTATAAGCTTCTCCCTGACTTCCTGTGTTAATCTGGCTTTCAATATCCTTAATAGATCTTTGTGAATAATTGGTTCTTCCCAAAATTGTGCTCTGTTCATATAACTTTCAAAATACTTCCTGAAGTTACCATTTTGGTATGAGAATGGCTCAGGATTAAACACCACCTTTTTTAATCTCTCCTATACACTTCATTACCAATAATTTGCAAGAAATGCGCTCTTGGTTACTGTGTACATTTTGCATGTATCCATCATGTCGGTGGCACACAAAGAGGCATTGCCTTGGAAGTAGCCTGCAACATAACTAAATTTTTGGTGCCTGGTCCACACTCTCGGCAGTACTCATCTGAAACCTCTTATAAAAACAATGGGGGATTATTGCTCTTTTATCTGATGAGAATGGCAGAAACTGTTGTAAGCTTGTTGGAGAGAGAACACCCTGTGCTAACTCAGGATTTTGTTTTGTAAATGTTTCATATGCTCGTGCATTATTGTGGTCAGAGTCAGTGCCTGAGGTCTGCAGTAATTCATCAGCTGGGATAGCACAGCAAGCATTCTTTATCAGCCTTCAGTCACCCTTCAGATCTCTTCTGAGTCTTGCAATACATTTTCAACCTACTGAGCAATGTGGCTCCTGAAGAAATGTTACCAATAATATTACTTATTTGATTATCCTGCCTGGTCCTCAGGTCTTGAAATTCTTGAGTAACCTTTGAAATTTCGCTAGAAAAATTTTCTTGAGTAAGGTGCAGTTGCACAAGCTCATTCTAAAATCCTTCCTGCTTTTAGCTATATTCAAAACCTGAGCCGTCACTGCTTCTAAGTCTTGTTCTGTAACCACATTCTCAACTTTTAGGGATGATTTGGGTTTGTTTGACTCAATATCTGATACTGTGGTCGACAGATGCAACTGTCTCAATTCTGTATTTGATACCATGTTCGACATCTCAGCTTGAGCCTTCAGCATCTGTGACTGTCTGTTAGCTAACAGTTTCAAGTGCTTAGGAATTTCAGTGAGTGGGCCCATCCCCCTTATCTGTGTGGACACAGATGGTTCACCTTCACTAGAAACCTCAAATGTGGTTCATGGTCACACTCCATTTTAAAATATTTACCCTGCGATATTATCATAATCCATGATCCTGCTTTCAAATAAACAGTTACCCTGTTAAATAAATGTTGACAAGAATTCAATATGTTTAATACACTTTTAATCAAATAGGCACAAAATTTCAATTTTGATGTAATGCAGAACACTAAGCTACTGGAGCTACTAATTATGAAGTCAAACAAAACTAATACTCATAGTAAGAGATTGCTTACAGACTGGTACAGCTGTAATTCAGTCAAAGAATAGCAATAAATGCTTGCCTGTTGCTATTTCTGCTGCTGGAGGAAATTTGTTTGTTAACAGACGATGTCCTATCCAGCTCATCCATGAATAGATCTTCCATGTCATCTCCTCCTCTGACATCAGTAATCTTGTTAACCAGCCACCAGAAGTGCTCTTCTAATCACTCAGTATCACCTTGGTCTTGAATAGCTCAACCACATCCTTCACCAGGACTTTGGCTATCTTTCATCATGCTCTGAGATGAGATATATCCTCACTAAAATCCCACCCACATCATCCATAGTAGTGTTCCTAGGGTTGCCCTCCATTCTGATATATTGGGACCATCATTGTTATGGCCCTCTTTTCCCAATATCCCAATAAGACCCAATTTTGTCCCAATTTTCCCAGGTTCGATTCCCGGCGGGGTCAGGGATTTTCTCTGCCTCGTGATGACTGGGTGTTGTGTGATGTCCTTAGGTTAGTTAGGTTTAAGTAGTTCTAGGGGACTGATGACCATAGATGTTAAGTCCCATAGTGCTCAGAGCCATTTGAACCATTTTTTTGTCCCAATTTTGCAAAATACTGTTACAAGCCTGGCTCCAGTGTCGAAGTAATGCTATCTGTTAGTGCAGCCTGTAAATCCAGTCTCAACTATTTTTATTTATGTCAACACGTTTATGTTGCATCTCACAGATGGCATTGCATGTTGTGTATCCTGTACTTATGATGTAAGTACCGACTTGGTCTAGCGCCCTCATTTGAGAAAATACTAGACTTCTCCAGTAGTATGGGGGTGGAACTATTTAAGTGGTGCCACACTGAAGAATTGGGCAGTTACCCTTTGAATAGCGATCTGATAAGACGATTCTTTCTAAATGTAATATAAACAGTGAATTCAAATTAGTAATGTTTGAAGTGTTTACTGTGGGTACACAGGGCATGAAGTATATAGTGATGTGTACTTCAATGACTAAAGTGGTATTGCCAACTGTTTACCATCTAATAAACTTATTACAGCTTACAAAAATGCCTATGGATGGCAAGATGATGATTACACAAAAGAGTGGTCTTTTGTCAAGAAAGGACATATGGATCAGGAAGCATTTTATGAGATTTGTGGCTTTTTCATCTCAGTAACTCACGGAGGTAAGGCAGATGTGAGGCATCACATTTCATGGTACCACTGACGTTAAAGCCTATTTCTACATTCATTATTAAAAAAGATGCCCAGGGAGAATTGCTCAGTGCTGATGCAGAACTAACAATGGCTTATAAAGTTGTCAAGCATTGTCAATCCTTCAGTTGTCTTGACTTGTGTAAAACTGAATACCACAATGTATCCTGACTCCAAAGTCACTGTAAAGCAGTATACAGCCAGGATGAAAGCTACAGCAACTGTTAAAAATATTCTGGCACCATGCTCCATGCCTGAATGCATAAAACCCAATTGCAAGGAGTTTTATTTTATGACATAGGCACCGCTGCATCAAACCGTAAGGCTGAAAAAATGTTTCCTTTACTTGTTCAATACTTTACTGAAACCGACAATGAAACAGAGACTGTTGAAGTTTGATTCACTGAATAATGAAACATCAGAGACAACTGCAAAGTTTTGTATAGACAGTTTAAGAAAACTTCAAATTCCATTAGATAAATTAATCGCTTTTTGTGGAGACAATACCAGTACCAATACCAACTTCAGAGGACTTCATCGACGCAGCCAGCTGAATGTGTTTCACCATATTAAAAAGAACTAGGAAAAAATATAGAAAGAATTAGATGCGCTGCCTATATTCTCCACAATACTATATCAGCTATACTGTTGGAGTCTTACCTGTCAACATAGTAATAATCGTCATGAAAATATTTAATTATTTTTCAATATATACAGTAAGGACAGAGAATATGAAAGAGTTCTGCTTATACATTGATGTAAATCATCAGACTCTCCTACCTCACTCGAAAACAAGGTGGTTGTCATTAAAGCTTGCAGTTGAGAGAATTCTTAAGTTTTGAATTCCATTAAAACAAATTTTTGATGTTGAAGAAAGGCCACCTTAAATAATTTCAGATTTTTTTCAGTAGTCCAATCAGTGAAATTTACTCCATGTTTCAAGCAATGGAAAATCCAGGATGGAACGTAACAATATTACAGACAGCAAAAAGACCAGCAGTTTTTTTGTCGTGCCATCTGTGACTCAGCATTTCCGCTATATGCTGAGTAGCAACTATCCTTTTCCTAATATTGTTACTTCATGTTTCTACAGTCAAACTTGGCTGTGTTTGGAAAAAAATATAAAAAATGGGGGATAAGAATAAAGTCTCAGTAACTGAAATAAGAGCTGTATTAATTGACACTCAAAGGTCTCTGAATGAGAGGGAGACTCCCAATTTTATTGGCATGCAATCAAAATGAATATGAACAAATTAAAGAATGAGCACCCTAACCAGGAAATAATTGATTTAATTTTGAAATCTGAGGAAGAGAGAATTGATATCCACACCATAGGATTTGATTACTTAGAGAAATAGGCTATTTCTTTTAATAAGTATTAAATATTTGTTTGGATAATGCTATCTGAAACTCCAGATTGGGAGATGACTGAAAACACTATTATCTACCTAACGATGGTGTGAAGATTTCATGCGACTATTGTACTCAGGAGTATTTGTATCTGAACAGCTTTTTAGAGACAAAGCATGACTCAGAAGAATGGAAGTCTAAACACTCTGTGGAAGGAAGGTGGATTTACTTTCTTAAGGAAGCTGAAAATCCTGGATGCAAATGCCAACTACTAAAACTGTGAGTATTTGTTTTCTATTCCCACACAAAATGCCATTGTGGAAAGAGTATTTTCTCTGATGTCAGCCCAGTAGACTGATGAAAGGATTTGACTGATGCCAACGACTGTGGAATCAATCTTACAATGCCACTTTAACTACAGCCTGACTTGCATGCAGCTTTATAACTATATAAAAGGGGAAAAAAGGATTTGCTGAAAAAGATTAAATCTTCCAAAAAATATTGTATACAAACTAGTATAGCCTCAACAAGTTCCATGTAATTGTGTTTATTTGATCACAAGTTGTCTTCATTCCCTTGTTGTGTGAACTGACTGTCAAAAAGTTAAGGCTGTTGAAAAATGGCCACTTAGAGCTTAATAGAGCTGCCACCACTCTTGTAAATACATGATGCTCTCTCTTATCTGTTGTTCTCTGGCAATCATTCCTCTGTCTTTCCTTTTTTTTTTTTTTTTTTTTTCCTACGAAATTTTTGCCGTATTTGTAGATATTTACCCAAACAAAATTAATAATTAATATTGAAGGTTATGATGACAAACTTATATTATTACCACTACTCAATATTATTATTTAAAATTAATAGTACATTCTTGCAGACTCCTAACAACTGGAGAAAATATCGAGACATGGCTCTGACATTCAAATTAGAATTTACAGTCAGGTTGCGCAGTCAGCTACCAGAGTGTTGTGGGACTGCTCCAATCACTCCACAAGAGACTACCTCCTGATTAGGAATTTCTAAAGACTACAAATGATTTCTATAATGTATGGAAGTTCTGAAATGCGCTCAGTGCTGTTGACAGAAACATATTTGTCTAAAATGTCCAGAAACATTTGGCACAATGTTTTATCACATTTTTATTCAATCATACTCCAAGTAGTTGCAGATGCTCATGTGAAATTCATTACAATCAATTTTTGGAGGATATGGCAAGCAGAGTGATGGTGGTACATTCCACTCCTGTAGTGTATTTTGTTTGATGCATGAAAGTAACCTTAATATTGGTGATAATAATGCACACGGGATTTTAAAAGAAGAAAGAGGGGAGTGGGGGAAAGGCATCCAAAAAGTGGTAGTTAACACAAACCAAAAGAAAAACAGTGGTGCCACTTTTAAACAACATTAACATTGTGCTAACAGCAATTTAATATTGTTGTGTGGGATTTTTTCGTTAGCACAACTCTCTTCAGTTCAATAGAATTATGGCGTCAACACTGTTTCCCTTCCCTATTTATTTATTTATTTTCTTTTTTTGTGGTATGAAGTACGTTTATAGCGCCAGTGGCTGTTTACACAAATAAAGGCAGTCTAGTGATCTATTTTTCACATGGGAATGACAGCATATACGAAATTGTATAAGCTATGGGTGCTGCAAATTTGCAATGAAATGATATTACAATACTGCACTGAAAGAATTGAAAGATTTAATTGATAATAAAAGAGCAAAAAGTTACAATGGTCAACAGATGGGGTTCATTGTTCTGTGCATCAATAAGTGCTAAATTTGTAGACAAGCAGCATGTAAAGAAATTGGTGGTATGAGTAGCAACATTTCTGAAGTTGCATGCATTATTCCACGGTCAGTTGCAACAGTTTTCAATGGAACTGAAGGTTGGGTATGGAGACTTTTATATGTTACTACAAAGTGTGTTGGTTAATTCAAGGGGCATGACTGGAATGATTTTTTGATCTATAATTCACTATTATTTAACTTATGAAGGACAAACAGTGTAGGAATGAAATTAGAACATCAGGAATGGATTGCAGACCTCACATTTGAAGTGGACTTGATTACACACTGTCCACTGTTACACATTGCAGGGCGAGAAACAAATTTACTTCCTGATTTGATACGGATGCATTTAAAAAGAAAATAGAATCATAAAATGGGGTCAAAAAAAACGTGAGGCTTGAAGAATTCATTGTGAGCTTGAACAAATTACAAGTATAGTTCCCTAGACATCTTGAAGACATTGGCAATGTTACATTTATTTTTGATCTGTTTTCAAGACCTTTAGCATGTGCATGTGCAGATGTATCTGATTGGCCTGCAAGGTATTTCTCATTTTAATGACAAATCCTTTTATGTTAAAACTGTCCAGGATGTCTATGTTGCTTAGAGTTTCCCTGTCTCGATAATGAGGTTGCAAAAGTGCCCCAGTATTTCAGTTGACACATTTGTGCGAAAGACCTATTCTCAATTATGAAGCCACGTAAGTCATATTTACGTGGCAACCTTAGTGCAAAAATCTGTGAAATTGTCTGTGTCTGTACATATGCTGACAGCTTGTACCAAATAAAAATTATGTCTTCAGCATGCCAAATATAATTAAATAATATTGAACTGCCATTTAAATGCTGTGTATTCACTGTTTCTCCTTTTTACCTCCCCCCCCCCTCCCCCCTCCCCCCTCCACCCAAACCCTGTCCCCATAGGGATACAGGATCCATAACAAAATTGTTCCTATACTTTGTACTGTTGTCATATGTATTTGGGTTGATACGACTCTGATTTATTATGTACACTGCCACGAAGGCAGCATGCAATAACCTTCAAAGTGGTATAATACACACTACGTGGTTGGATAGGCATTAGCATTTCAGTGCAACCATGCCAAGTACGTAAGAGTAACGACATCTACATTCTGTATGTAAGGAAAAAGAACACTGTGGGCTTCTCATTCAGAAAACTCTTTCGAATGTTAGTTGTTTCTCAGACCATGGTGCTATGATTTGTGTGAGGAGGAGAAACATATACCAGCAAATGCCCAAATCAGTTGGTGGCAGGTTCAAGATCTATCAAGAGTGCAGTTTGTTGTTCTGCATTATTGCTGCTCACATTGGCTAGGATTCCAGACTGTCATGACTGCGAAAATGATGGCTACAGGAAGGCCATACTAAATGCCTTGTAGGTCCTCACTAGCACGAAGTGACAAGTGTCAGAGAAAACAATATATGCTGTTCACTTGACCACACACAATCATACCATGTCACATACTTCGAATCACGAGAAAGGCTTGTTTGTAGCATGACAAGTATCCAAATGGATCCTCTCCAGGGGACACTGTCTTATCCTAGCACTGACTGCGCAGGTGGAGAAGTTTGGGCATTTGTGTGAAGCAGAGGTCTATGCCAGTGGTGGCATATCTATTGGCAGGGTCTCTTAAGCCGGACAGATCTCAGTGGATGAACCTGACAAACTGTGTCCCACAACACCCCATCTCTTCCCATCTCTTCTTTTCCACAGTCCTTTCTCCAACACCCTAGGTGCGCAACCCAAGATTTGGTGCAAACTGTGATGAGGGGCACTTGACACATGGGAAGATGTGTCATGAACAGAGCCTCAGAGATACTGGGCGACCTCTCTGAGCAATTAGCCTTACATATGTGTGGGACTATTCTACTGTTGAGCTAATATATTCACAATTATTGTGGGACAAAATTGGAGAATGTAGAAACCAGTTTAAAAACTGAGGGACCTGATGAAACCACAGAAAACCAAACATCAGGTGTTGAATCAGTGGAAACTATTTCCACAGCTGCATCATGTGACAGACCAGTCCAAGGTGAGCAAAATTTCACTGAGAAGATGGACTAGATTATGATCAAAGTCTTGTCTAAGGCACAGAGGAGGAAACTTCTAAGAGATTAGAGAGAAAAGTAAGGCAAAGAATGACTTCCAAAGAACAAATGAAGGCAATTAAAAGATCTTGAACTTACAACCTCCAAGAAAAGACTGTATGAAATTGAAGGGGATAAACAGACCACTCCCACTTCCAAAACAGGGAGTAAGAGAATGAAGCAGGAGTTGTTACTCCCACTTCTCAGAATAACTGGGTTCAGATAAAGCCAAGGCAGGAAACAGGGAAACAGACCTATAATACTGCCATATCAGTTTTTAGGATGGTGGTAATCCAACAAGGATATCCAATTGTCAACGTCACCTCACAGCAGGATGAGCTAATTCAGATGACTCTCTTTGAAAAGACTGGGGAAGATCCACATCCAGGCCCCACATTCAGGAAGGTCAGTCTGGACAAAGGTGCTGCAATCTTTGTCTGTGAGGGAATGGGAATAATAGATTGGCTGAAGTCAATGGTACCTAAGATATTTCTGTGGACAGAAGTAAAGCTCGTGAAATCTTCTCGGGTGATCAGCCGAGTAAAGGCGTCGTCTTCTCGCAACGTTTCGAAGGGTTTCGTACCCATCATCTTCGCTTGAAGATGATGGGTACGAAACCCTTCGAAACGTTGCGAGAAGACGACGCCTTTACTCGGCTGATCACCCGAGAAGATTTCACGAATGGAATACGCCGAGAAAGTCTCAAATCACATTTAACAGAAGCAAAGCTGGTGGTCAAGACAACAGAGAAAATCTTATAGACCATGAAGATAGGAGTATTAATCAGGGTGCTCTAAACTACTTAAGGATGTTGCTCCAAGGACTCTGTTTGAGATAGTAATGATGCAGGACCAGGAAGTCTTGACACTAGGGAAGGGCAATGGTGCGAGTCTACATGGACACCTCGTGAGATGCTGGATGTGCTCCTCAAGACTTGCTTCACCCAGTCCATTCTGGCAGATAAAACAGATCAAGAGTCAGCCCCTGCTTTAAAGGTAACCAAAGACAGAACTGGGAATCTGTCAAAGAATGTGCCGATTTCAAAGAAAAATCAAGTTGGCAGTGGGAACATTTCAGCCATTCAAGTCACCCAATGCTGATGGAATCTTTATGTCTCTATTGCAACAAGCAGGAGATGGACTAACTTGATTACTATGCAGACTGTGTAGTCAGTTCAGCAGGAGTTCTTCCCAATGCTTGGAAATTCGATTATAATTACTTTCAGTTTAATAGCAAAATGTAGGAGCAACCATTCTGCTTGCCCATTAGTTGGTATCTTAGCTGACATCTTTGTGAATGCGTTAGAAGAATTTTTTTCAAAAATAATCCTGTGTTGGGTAATATGATTTCTTTCTATGCTCGTTATGTTGATGACATACTCATAATATTTCAAGGGAGTGACCAAGATCTGTAACTAATGTTTCATGTTTTTAACAGTTTTCACGAGAAAATGAATTTCACAAAAGAGATGCAAAACGATGAGAGAAAACTCAATTTTCTTGATTTAAAGGTTAAGTTAACTGACAACACAATTAGCTTTGACATTTTTCGTAAAAATACTTTTTCTGATACTATTATCCCAGCAGATTCTTGTCGTCCACCAGCTCACAAAATTGCCTTCTTTCATTATGCAGTTCATCATGCTGTGAGCACACCTTAGAACAGGATTGTTTAGAAAAAGAAATATCTTTCATAAAGTCTATAGCTACCAACAATGGATATGAGCCTAAGTTAATTGACCAAATTGTTAGGAAAAAACAACTGTAAAATGTTCAAACTTAGGAGACAAAAGGGCGAAAAAGAGTGAGGGTAATAACTTTATTTCTATTCCATTTTTGGGGAACGTATCATACAAGATAATGAGACTGCTACTGAAGCAATACGGTTACAGAGTTGCCTTTTCCGTAAATAATAGTTTGAAACAAAGAGTGATTCATACTATTGGGGCACGGGAAGAACTTGGCACTAAATACGGAGTTTAAAAAATTACTTGTAACGACTGCCCCAACTATTACATTGGACAGACAGGTAGGCCCATTGAAGTATGATATAAAGAAAACATGCAAGGTAAAAATGTGGGAAACGTGTAGAATTCCACGTTTGCTGAACAAGTGTTGCTCTTACAGCAAATGCCACGTAAACTGGATGACGTCGAATTGCTACACGAAGTGAGTAAGGGTTACAAACTGGACCTGTTCTAGGAATTATAGATTTTCAAGCTTCTGTCTCAAAAAGATGGTTTTATTGTTAACGAACATGTGCAGTTTAGAAACAAAATTTTTTTTGGATAGTTTCGAACCCCTCCTTGCTCTAACGTAATATAGTCTGGCTGACTAGAAGTTAGTTTACTTGTCAGTTGATACTGGTGAGATGCTCCTTTCCTGTCTTGTTGGGATTTTACGTATTTTTGATGTTTGCTGTTCGCGGTTTCCGATGTGTATGTGTGGTTTAAATGATGCTGTTATGTTTTTTTTATTCACGGCGGCAGATGGTTTCGATTTACTACAACATTTTGTTCATTTTCGCTAGCATGTATCCTAGTCTTAAGTTACGCGAGATTGTTGCGCATAACACTAGTGCCCTCTCTTGATAGATGTGTTCCTTAGCGAAAGCTTCATCTGATTGACACCAGGACTTGCTTTCATATTTTCTATTGTATGTAGGTGTCTTAAATGGTTCTGATATGTTTTATTTATTAAGACAGAGGGTCTGAATTAGCACAATTTTTAAAATTTTGATGCGCATGAGTATGTAACCCTGGGTTTTAATGTGCGCGAGTGTCTCGCGCATACCACAAGTGCCCTCTCTCGGTGAAATTGTCTGCTCTATGGCTTCCACACCCTCCTCACCCTAGTTCACAGGCTTTTAAGTACTTGATGATATGCTGTGTTCGCATCGGCCTTCTATTCATAATTATGCTGTACAAATGGAGGTGATATTTTAACTACTGACAACACCTTTGGCACGATTGTTTATGTATCTCCACTGCAGGATGTGATTTTAGTAAGTGGCTAAAAGTTTTTGTGCTTGTAATACTTTGGTAATTTTACGGTTACTTAAAGCTATAAGTGTTTTTTCTCTCTCAGTTACGGTGCTAAGTTTTTTTTTAATGATTGGGTTCACCTGTGCAGGCGTATTTTTGCTTCTGATAATGGTATATTTTGATATACCGAAACCGTGGTCAAGGGTTTCAATAAATCTTTATCCTGCAACTGTTTGGCTGTTATTATTTACCGTGAAGATTCTCAACAGTTGCTGCTTCCGCCATGTTTAAAATTTTGAGGATGTAGGTTGCAGTAGTTACTCAGATATGAAGAGGCTTGCACAGGATAAATTAGCATGGAGAGCTACATCGCACTGGTCTTCGGACTGAAGATCGCAACAGCAAGAATATTTGGCGAATTGGCAAGTACTGTTAGAATTACAGCACAGTGTGCTCTGATCTAAGGGATAGTCCAGGAAAACTGTTGTAACACCATTCACAAGGAAGCATATCCAGAATACGTATTGGAATATTACTGTTAATGGGGTTTTGAAGTGCCTAGAGCTAAACATGGATGTGAAATAATTTAAGTTCCAAGCCAAAAGGTGATATCATGTGCACTAGAAGGGTCTTCGGTAAAAACTGGCATTTAAGTCCCAGAACCATGCAGTAGAGATACACCTCTGTAATGTCAGGCCTGGTGGTCTAGCAGTAACGTGTATTCCCAGAAACCAAAGGTTGGTAGGATTGAATCCCATTCAGACCACTGATTTTTCAGTCTGCCTTTTATTGTAGCACTTACGTCTCATTGATATGGAGATTTGCCAGAAATTATGTGTTGTTTGGATTCAACATTAAACTGCAGGTGCCCTTTCCCCAGCTGGAAAAACGAGGTAGCTTAGGAACACACAAGCCGTCAAAGTGGTGTCCAATTGAAAGACTTGCACCAGGCCATTTAGCAACACAAAATTATTATTGTTGCATCTTTAATAACACCTTTTATAACTTAAAAGGCTACAGTAAGTTGGAATAAAGTGGAACAGAATGTGGCTGCTAATGTGCATGGGAAAGTGCAGAGTCTGGACTGCTAAGTCATAACAAGCAGAATTAGCAGTCCAGTCGCTGCTAGAATAGAGTCCATATTGGACACACCCCCATTACGTTGTTGGGTTACAATGGAGGCAAGGGCATACTGATTGAAAACTAGAAACCTTTAGGACATCCAGAATCCCACACTAACATAATTAATGTGGTAAATATAGGAATGGTTGGGGAAATGCTGACTGACTATACACTATCTTCCAGCTGCTTCAACAAACCTTTCAGGATTTACATCTACATCTACATGGATACTCTGCAAATCACATTTAAGTGCCTGGCAGAGGGTTCATAGAACCACCTTCACAATACTTCATTAATCCAAACTCGTATAACGTGGGGAAAGAACGAACACCTATATCCTTCCGTATGAGCCCTGATTTCCCTTATTTTATCGTGGCGATGGTTTCTCCATATGTAGGTCGGTGTCAACAAAACATTTTCGCATTCGGGGGAGAAAGTTGGCGATTGGAGTTTCGTGAAAAGATTCCATCGCAACAAAAAACATATTTCTTTTAATGATGTCCAAACCAAATCATGTATCATTTCTGTGACACTCTCTCCCATATTTCGCGACAATACAAAACGTGCTGCCCTTCTTTGAACTTTTTCGATGTACACCATCAGTCCTATCCAGTAAGGATCCCACTCCACTGAACAGTATTCTAAAACAGGGCGGACAAGTGTAGTGTAGGCAGTCTCCTTAGTAGATCTGTTACATTTTCTAAGTGTCCTGCCAATAAAACGCAGTCTTTGGTTAGCCTTCCCCACAACATTTTCCAATCCGCAGCTCGTGGTCGTGCGGTAGCGTTCTCTCTTCCCGCGCCCGGGTTCGATTCCCGGCGGGGTCAGGGATTATCTCTGCCTCGTGATGACTGGGTGTAGTGTGATGTCCTTAGGTTAGTTAGGTTTATGTAGTTCTAAGCTCTAGTGGACTGATGACCACAGCTGTTAAGTCCCGTAGTGCTCAGACCCATTTGAACAACATTTTCCATGTGTTCCTTCCTATTTAAGTCGTAATTGTAATACCTAGATATTTAGTTGAATTTACGGGTTTTAGATTAGACTGATTTTTGGCATAACTGAAGTTTAACAAATTCCTTTTAGCACTCATGTGGATGACCTTACACTTTTCGTTACTTAGGGTCAACTGCCAATTTTCGCACCATTCAGATATCTTTTCTAAATCGTTTTGCAATTTGTTTTGATCTTCTGATGACTTTATTAATCGATAAATGACAGCGTCATCTGCAAACAACCTAAGATGACTGCTCAGATTGTCTCCTAAATCGTTTATATAGATAAGGAACAGCAAAGGGCCTGTAACACTACCTTGGGGAACGCCAGAAATCACTTCTGTTTTTCTCGATGACTTTCTGTCAGTTACTACGAACTGTGACCTCTCTGACAGGAAATCACAAATCCAGTCACATAACTGTGACGATATTCCATAAATACGCAATTTCACTACTAACCTCTTGTGTGGTACAGTGTCAGAAGCCTTCTGGAAATCCAGAAATACGGAATCGATCTGAAATCCCTTTCAATAGCACTCAACTCTTCATGTGAATAAAGAGCTAGTTGTGTTTCACACGAACGATGCTTTCTAAACCCATGTTGACTGTGTGTCAATAGACAATTTTCTTCGAGGTAATTCATAATGTATGAACACAATATATGTTCCAAAATCCTGCTGCATATCGACTTCAATGAAATGGGCCTATAATTTAGTGGATTACTACCTTTCTTGAACATTTGTGTGGCCTGTGCAACTTTCCAGTCTTTGGGTACGGATCTTTCGTCAAGCGAATGGTTGTATATGATTGTTAAGTATGGAGTTAATGCATCAGCATACCTAACTGGTATACAGATACAGTCTGGACCAGAAGACTTGCTTTTATTAAGTTATTTAAGTTGCTTCACTACTCCGAGGATATTTACTTCTACGTTACTCATGTTGGCAGCTGTTCTCGATTCGAATTATGGAATATTTACTTCATCATCTTTTGTGAAGGCATTTCGGAAGGCTGTGTTGAGTAACTCTGCTTTGGCAGCATTGTCTTCGAAATATCTCCATTGCTATCGCACAGGGAAGGCTTTGATTGATTCTTGCCGTTAACATACTTCACATACGACCAGAATCTCTTTGGATTTTCTGCCAGGTTTCGAGACAAACTTTCGTTGTGAAAACTGTTATAAGCATCTCACATTGCAGTCCACGCTAAATTTCGAGCTTCTGTAAAAGATCGCCCTTCTTGGGGATTTTGCGTCTGTTTAAATTTGGCATATTTGTTTGATTGTTTCTGCAACCGTGCTCTAACCCGTTTTGTGTACGAAGGAGGATCAGCTCCATCGTTTGTTAATTTATGTGGTATAAATCTCTCAATTTCTGCCAATATTATTTCTTCGAATTCAAGCCACATCTTGTCTACACGGATATTATTAATTTGGAACGAGTGGAGATTGTCCCTCAGGAAGGCGTCAAGTGAATTTTTATTTGCTTTTTTGAATAGGTATTTTTCGAGGATTTGGGGATTACAGTATTCAATCTCGCTACAACAACCCTGTGTTCACCAATCCCTGAATCAGTTTTGAAGCTTGTTATTAACTCAGGATTATTTGTTGTGAAGAGGTCAAGTGTGTTTTCACAACCGTTTACTATTAATGTGGACTCATGAACTAGCTGCTCGAAATAATTTTCAGAGAATGCGTTTAGCACAATTTCGGATGATGTTTTATGCGTACCTCCATAATTTAACATGTATTTTCGCCAACATATCAAGGATAAATTAGTCACCACCAACTATAATCGTATGAGTCGGGTACATGTTTGAAATCAAAGTCAAGTTTTCTTTGAACCTTTCAGAAACTGTATCATCTGAGTAGGGAGGTTGATAAAATGATCCTATTGTTATTTTATACCGGTTGCCAACAATGACCTCTGCCCATACTAACTCACAGGAAGTATCTACTTCAATTTCGCGACAAGTTAAACTACTTCTAACAGCAACAAACACGCCACCGGCAACCGTGTTTAGCCTATTCTTTCGGAACACCGTTAGGTTCTTCGTAAAAATTTCAGCTGAGCGTATATCCAGCTTTAGTCAGCTTTCAGTGCCTATAACGATTTGAGCATCAGTGCTTTCTATTAGCACTGGGAGCTCTGGTACTTTCCCAACACAGCTACGACAATTTACAACTGTTATACCAATGGTTCCTGTATCTACGTCAGTGGTTGCCAACAGGTGGTCCGCGGACCCCCAGGGGTCCGAGAGCTACACCAGAGGGGTCCGCAAGATGCTATTAGAATAAAAAATATATTTCGTATGATAACAGATTTTTTGTTTTGGCCGCTTCCTGCATGAGCGGAGCTTTAGCGAACGCTAACTTCTGCGTCTAGCGTCTTCCTAGAGCCAACTGATACTAGCACACTGTACCGAAAAACTAGAATTAGATAGAGGTAAATAGTTCTGCTGTATGCCGTTAGGCTTCGCGCGCTGCCTCTTTGCAGCTGACAACTGACAGTCACTTTACACAGAAACTCGCATTTCAGACAACAATTGGCCATTGTTAATTTATTGCCAGTGCTTTCACAGACCGTGTTGTTTACATATTCAATTTTCTGCATTAAAACAGTAGTGTTTGTAAAGGGTTGTTTTTCGCGGAAGCTACAGTTCGCGTGGTTAAAAATGGACCATTGGTTAAAAAGTGGTTCGTTAAAACGAGAAAGGCCTACAGATGCATAAGCAGATAATGCATTTGATGTTCAAACAAATAAGTCAGTGACTCTTGAACCGAAGTTGTTAGTGTCCATTGAACATTAAATCGGCGGCGTCTCTTGAACCTAACCCTTCCAAGATAAGTGTTGAGCTTACTGGAAAAATTAGAAAATATAAGTGATTTCTTGGAAATCGGTTTTACGTTCAGTGGACCTGAGCAACAGCCTAAACCTCAATGTGTAATTTGCTATGAAAGCCTTTCGAATGAATGTGTGAAACCAGCAAAACTCCGGTGCCACCTTGAAGCAAAGCACCCAGAGTACAAAAGAAAGTCATTAGATTTCTTTCAAAAATAAATTAGGAGAGTTGAAAACATTTCGTAAAAGAATTACCAAACACTGTGGTGCAAATGTAAATGAAAATGCAACCCTTGCGCCTTACAAGGAGGCTCAGCTTGTTGCTAAATGTGGGAACAACTATACATACAATTGCTGAGGAAATTATACTACCATCAGCAATAATACTTTGCAAGAGAATGTCAGGTGATGCAGCTGCTAAGGTAATAGGCACTGTCTCACTCTCAAATAATTCTGTTCAGAGACGAATTACTGATATGGCAGTTAACATCAAAGAAACATTGCTGGCTAGACTTTGCACGAGTGACATGTACGCTCTACAATTGGATGAAAGCACAGACATATTAAAAAAAAAAAAAAAGCTATAAAGTTGGTTTTTGCACGATTCTTATGGGAGGACCAAGTGTTCGAAGATTTTCTTTTTTCATGCGAACTGCTGCATATAACAGCAGACGATATATTTACTGCATTAAATAATTATCTCAATGACCACGATGTCACCTGGAAAAAATGTGTAGCCTTGTCGACGGATGGAGCAAAGTCAATGAAAAAAAAAAGAAAAAAAAAAAAAAACAGGACTTCTAGCTCATATCAAAGCAGTAGCCCCTGAGATGAAGTGGACTCACTGTTGTATCCATCGTGAAGCCTTAGTAGCCAAAAGATTGCCTGAACCTTTGCAAAAGATACTTAACGAAGTAGTTAAAATCATCAACTACATTAAAACTCGACATCTGCAATCCAGATTATTTTCTTTGTTGTGTAAAGAGATTGGCAGTGAGCATGAGCAACTTCTTATTCATGCAGAAGTAAGATGGCTTTCTCAAGGTAGAATCTTGTGAAGATTTTTTAAACTTAAAGACAAGGTTCGTGTGTTCCTTCTTGACACAAAGTACGCGGACTTTCTCACTAACTTCTCTTGGCTTTGCTCAGTTGTGTACTTAGCTGATGTGTTTGGACACTTGAATGTGTTAAACTTGAGTTTACAAGGAAAAAATGTGGACATGTTCAAAGTTGAGGATAAGATTAGTGCTATAGTCAAAAAGTGTCAGATCTGGGCGTCAAGGATAGAAAACGAGTCACTAACTAACTTCTCTACTTTAAAACAATTCATGGAGTCATCAAAAGAGAGTTTACCGGACCATATCAAGATCAATGTAGCCGAGCATCTCTGCAGCCTAGCCACCACGTTTAGAGAGTATTTCCCCGAACCTGACCCTGATGGCAGATGTATTCGAAATCCCTTCAGCTGTGAAGAAATAGGCAAAATCCAAGGCCTCACTGAATATGAGCAAGATCAACTTGTGGATCTGTCCAGCTGTAGTACGATGATAAAAATTTTCATCGGTGATAAAATTACAGACTTCTGGGCATCAGCACACAAGGACTGCAAGAAATGTGGACATAAGGCAATGAAAAAGATCCTTCCATTTGCAACTACATATCGTTGTGAGCAAGCATTTTCCTCTATGTGTTTCATGAAAAACAAATATAGGAATCGGCTCGACATGCGGTCGGATTTCAGAGTGAAAGTTTCAAGTTTGGAACTTAATATTTCAGAAATAATGTACTCAAAGGTCAGATTGAACTCATCTAATTAAGAACTGAAAATTAAATCTAACTGTATATTGATGGAGTACTCTGTTGTAACTGTGTTTTTTCAAATAAATAATACCTTGTATGAAATTAGTGTTTTCTTATTTTTCACGCATGTATACTCAATGCAATCTCAAGTGCAGTACACTTGAAAGACCAATACACTAAGTTTTAATTTTTTCCTGTCATTTTCAGTTCATACTCAATTTTTTTAAGGAGTTTGTTATACTAAACACCCAGATTTGAAGACAAAGATTTTGAGCAATAATCAGAAATTTAACAATAACAATGATGGCTAAATTGAAAAAGTTTTAAGCTCAATATTTTTCAATAATGAATATGTCAATGTTTTTTCTAAGTACCAAAAATAGAAAACTTATAAAAAGACTCTTAATTTGGCTTTTTTAGGTACTTGATACTGTGATATGACAAGGTACCAATTATACTCGATGAGGGGGTCCTCAAGAAAATTTTGTTGGGAACCCCTGATCTACGTTCTTCCTGTGTGCAACCTGCACTCTTTGTGACTGAAGCCCTTCTTGTGTTTTCCCGAGACCCTCTTACCTAAAAAAAACCGCCCAGTCCACGCCACACAGCCCTTGCTAGTCATGTAGCCGCCTCCTGCATATAGTGGACACCTGACCTATTCAGCGGAACCCGAAACCCAACCACCCTTTGGCGCAAGTCAAGGAATCTGCAGCCTACACGGTCGCAGAACCGTCTGAGCCTCTGATTCAGACCCTCCACTTGGCTCTGTACCTGAGGTCCGCAATCGGTCCTGTCGACCATACTGCCATTGGTCAGCTCTGCTTTCATCTTGCAAGCAAGACTGGCAGCCTTTACCACTTCTGTTAGCCGCTCGAAACCAGAGAGAATCTCTTCTGATCCAAAGTGACACACATCATTGGTACCAACATGAGCAACCACCTGCAGTTGGCTGCACCCTGTGCTCTTCATTGCATCCGGGAGGACCCTTTCCACATCTGGAATGATTCCACCTGGTATGCACACGGAGGGCACATTGGTTTTCTTACCCTTCTTGTCAGCCAACTCCCTAAGGGGCCCCATAACGCACCTAACGTTGGAGGTCCCAACTACCAATAATCCCACCCTCTGTGACTGCCCGGATCTTGCAGGCTGGATGGTTTCCTCTGAAACAGGACAGGCAACAGCATCTGGCTCAGCGACAGTGTCAGCCATGGACAGCACCTGGAACCTGTTTGTCAGACAGTCTCGGGAGGCCTTGCATGTGGCCACCTGGGAAGTCTTTTCTTACCTGTTTCACCCCGGGGTGACCTCCCACTCGACCACAAGTGAAGGGTCAGCCTCATTGCGAGCAGTAACTGGGTTGGCCACCAATTAGGACCAATCGGAGGACTCTGACGTGATGGACATCCGTTGAATCTCCACGGCTGGCCCACAACAGTCATGCCCATCCAAGCTGTGTAACCGAAGCCATCACAGCCTGAAGCTGAGAGCAAAGTGTCACCAACTCGGCTCGCATCTGCACACAACAATCACAGTCCCTGTCTATACTGAAGACTGTGGAAAACTAAACTATGCAGATAAACAGACTTGGCATGTGCTGCACAACTCTACTGTAGACCCTGATGAAAATGCAGGAAGTGTGTCCAATAATACGCAAATATTCAAAAACATAACTACCAAAGCATTCAGGTGAAACTAAATAATTCGCTCCTAATTTGGAACTTGTAATATGTCACAAAATCAGTTAACTTTCCGACGCAAATGGAAACGCAAGAACTGTGCCTATTAGATATTAAATTTGCGTGCAGAAACTCAAGTAACTAAACTATTAAAGCACACAGATGATATAATAAAATTCACTGCTGGTTAGGAAGTCGTAAATGTCACAAAAGTGGTTACTTCCCTGTTGCTGCGTCTGTCTCGGTTGACTACTACTGCCTGACAAGAAGGGAGCAGTGGAAGAAAGTAGCACAATACTGTTCAGAAGATGTAGCCTCATTTACTGGCAGATCAAAAACAGATGAAGGTGGTGGGGATGGGGTATATTGGATACAGCCTACACTAGAGAGCAAAATCTCTGTAGGATAGCTGACTGTGGTTTCCCAGGTGGATATATTCACACTCAGTGTGTGCACAGAGGATAATGTATGTAGGTGCAACAAGGATCTACATTCATTCAGGCAGCCAAAGCGCTCTGAAATCTGTATCTGCCCCTACAACAAGATGAAAGAAAGTCACAGGGTGCCATGAATCCACTGTGAGGCTAGAAGAAGCAAAGGGTAAGCTTGCTGTGGTTCCCTTGTCATACAGGAATTAGTAGTAATAAACAACTTGGTAGGTTGTCCAGGGCAGGGCAACAACTCCATTTGTTGGACCTGAAGCTATCTTAATTTTCTCTAAAGTGATGGTAAAATCTAAACTACATAGCCAGATCAGGAGGCAGCATGTAGGATATTAGACTAAGAAACAAAAACTTGGCGAGCTAACGATGCCGAAATCATGTTTTAAGAGAACTTCTGCAACCCTGGGCTTCCTATGCACTGGAAATGTCTGTTCATGGGTTGCCAAGTGACTGGCAAGCCACCACTCACCAGCCAGCACCACTGTTGACTTCTAGTACAGAGCTGAAGGCATCGTTGCACCTACACTCTGCAAGGTGCCTTCCAGGTTGGTATGATGGTTTTGGTACCATTATCTTTTTCTTCCCCATGTCATGTGAGGGAGGTGGTAGTCCAGGTGGCAGGGTGAGGAGTGACAAGAGTGGCCGTAAAGGTATGTATCATAGACGTTGAGTGTCAGACTGGGGCTGACATGAGCCCTCGGTGAAGTGGAGGCATCAGGATTCATCTGAGTAGAGGTGATCTCACATGGTTTCCTATTGGCTGTTATAGTAGGGAACTCTTTGGGTGGTAAGTGTGACTTGATGGCAGATGGTTCCACATCATTAGGTAGGTTGTAAGTGGTGAGAATTGATGGGTAATGAATCTATTCTTAGTTTGTCATTTGGCATGACACCCCACAACCAGCAGAAAGTTATCAACTAGATTGATGTGTAGATCAACTGGCAGAAAGTGTTGGACATGGAGGCATACTTTGAAGATGTCAGATGTGAAAGTGTTGGCAGCCATGGCATCCAGCTATGTCTAGGTGTGACTGCATGGGTTGAAGCAGGTGGTGCATTGTCATTCAAAGTATTGTCACAGAAGGTCCACACTGGCTGAGCCGATTGATCATGACTATAATAGGCTTGCCATGAAACAAGATGTCAAGTGTGTGGCCCCCATGTTTGAGAATGTTTTGAGGCCCTGTACACAATGGCTGGAGTGCCAGCCAAATGGTATCATTGCAGAGCTTGACAAAATCACAGTCGGCCAGCACCTTGTGGATGAAGGTTTTCAGATGCTGTGTGGCTGTGGAAGGAGCATCCAAAGGTACCGTATGCTACGTGCTGTCTGATACATGCACTGTGGGTGGACATAACTGTAGCCAATATCGATGATGCCTGGAGCATGAAGTCTGCCAGTAGAGTGAGTGCTTCACCATACAAGACCTCTACAAGGAAGATACCAAGATTGTCCTAGTGTGCAGAGCGAATGCCCGATAGTACCCACAGGAGGGCCATGGCCCACTCACCCTTATGACACAGGAAGGTAGCTTTCAAAGTTCAGTCCTTGCATTTGATGAGGCTATTATTTTATGGTTGGTTTGTGGTGGTGCGGTACTGACAAATTCTGCAGAGTTTATAAAGTTCATTGAACAATGCTAATTCAAACAGCCAACATTGATTGGTGTTATGAAGGCTGGGCAACTGAAACAGTATATCCAAGTGTTGAATAAAGCCCTGGGCCATCAATTCTGCTGTGATGTCTCTAAGGGGTATGATCTCCACTCACCATGTGATGTAGCCAATGACCAAGATTATGTATCAGTAGCATTCAGAGTCAGGTAGTGTCCCCACCAAGTTGAGGTGTATCACTCTTTCAGTACCTCAAACTGAGCAAGTGGCTGCTGTGCATGATATCCGACTTTGTTTTGTTGATAACCCTCTCCCCCCCTCCCCCCCCCCCCCTCCACACACACACACACACACACACACACACACACACACACACACACACACACACACACACACACACACACACATATATATATATATATATATATATATATATATATATATATATATTCTCTGGAATGCTTTTCTACATTAAGCCACACAAAGTGATCCATGATGAGTCATGTTGTCAGCTGGATGCCAGTGTGCACAAGTTAAATGAAAGTTGTTCAAAGATAGACTCCCACAGTGACTTGGGTACAAATGGACAAGTGGTATTTTGTGAAACATCACATGAGAGGTGTTTATCTGTGCTCAGAACTTGGCATCATTCCAGATGAATGTGGTCATGGTATTATGGAGTAAATCCATGAATTGTTGATCTTTTAGCTCTGCCTCTTCAAATTTGCCACAATCGATCTGCGCACAGAGGGTGTACATGCATGACAGATAGTCCACAACAATGTTTTCTAAACCTTGCAGATGTTTAACATTGGTTGTGAACTGTGCTGTATAATGAAGATGGCGAGATCATTGAGGGCATGTATCCTTCAAGTCTGCCAAATGTCGATGGTTGGTGTAGATGACAAGAGGTCTGCCTACCACATCAGCTCTAAACTGATGAAAAACTTCATACACTGCCAGTTCATGGTCATAGGCCCACCACTTGCACTGTGAAGCAGGATATATGGAAAAAAAAAGTTGGAGCAGTTGCTTTTTGCCTGCCACTTCTTGTTACTCCACTAACAGAGTCACTCACACCACAAACAATCGTGAGTTCAGCATGTGGATATGGGTCTGCCAATGTCATGACTTGCATGTGAAGCCTACAAATTATTGGGAGGTATCATGATCCTAGCCTGTAAAATTTCATTGACTGCAACTTTGGTGGCATGGAGCTTCTCCAGTCATAATCTGCATGGCCTGCAGTGGACAGGAGGGCCTGGGGTGATGGTAATTTTGTGAAATGTTCTGCTTCAAACAGCACATTGCATAAATAACCCCAAGGGTTGCACGAAGGAATAGTAGAAATTTCAGTGAGCAGCAGGAGCACAGGAAGTGCTTTTCCAATCTTGGGCAGGTGTGGAGGCTGTGTGGACTTGGATACTGCTGCAGAGGACGCTATTTTTGTGCTGAGATTGACTGGAGATGGTATGGATGAGTCCTCTGGAACAGATGTGAGGTATTGTCACATTTGAGACCCATTTAGGTAATTTCCCTTTGTTCTGAGTTGCTCTCACACCTGGTGGATTGCATGAGGTATAGCGTAGCTTTTGTATGGTAGATGTAATGAATCAAGTCTTATGTTGAGATGATGCAGTTGAAGCTGGTACAGTTCGATGAGTAATGCAATACATTCTTGTAGGTATTACTGACGTGTGGCAGTCAGGCCATGACACTGATTGTTGTCTGGTAGAGAGGTGGCAGAAGCATGCCGTGGCAGTGGGGAGGCACAGCTGATGATGCCAGTAATGGGGCAGCTGCTGTCACAATGAGTACCACGGGTGAGGTCCGGTAAAATGATGAAGGAAGTTGGTGATGAACACTTGATCACTGATATCTTAATTCAGGGGGTTCCATGTAAAAAGTTCCCCAAGACTGAGATATAGGTTGTGATATTTGGCCCCATGGATGGTGATGGAAGAGTCATTCACTGCTCAGGGCTGTTTGGTGCAAATAGCACTCAATGCAGAAGGCTAGGTACTCAAATCAGAACCCTTGTTGATGAGAAATATTGTTGATTGATGTGGTTAAAGATGCAGAGTCTGCTACCAGCAATGTGGAAGGCATTTCACTGATGCAACGTGAAGTAAGGGAACTCGAATGGCATTTGCAGTCCTGTGCATCTATTGTGGACCACGCATCACTTTTGGATACTAGTATAGCTGTCAGCAGCTCTGTGCAGTGTTGTCGAACTGCGTATGGAACCAGTAAAACTGACCCTGTAGTGGTGTGTCAGCATGCAGGGTGTGGCAGCAAGTCGTGGAGATGTTTCTTGTGGTTGTGTGAAGGTCACTGTCCTATGCAGCAGAGATGACATTATGTTTGGCGGCAGTCAGGTGAACTTGATCTGACTCAGCTGTAGCGAGGCATTGGACACAGCAAGGCTGTTGTGAGCTATGTTCGGAGGCATTTTTGTCTACAGTATGTATACAGTATTGATGCAGTAAAATTGTAAAGATTCTTTCTGCCAATTTTAACTTACAATCTGATGATTCATGTTCATACAAAATCATTGCAAGTTAAACTTGAGACTGGACTTCGGCAACCGACAGGGTACAGAGCATGTGGTCTATCATCAGATTGACATCCAGTAATATATGTAACCGGTGCCAAAGCTGCAAATATGTCCCATCCCCCAGATGTTCATCATACATAACTTGTTGCAACTGTTACTCTAACATCTGGGAGAGGCGTTGGAGAATAGTGGAGTCATAGCAAGGTACTTATTATCAGATGTGGGTGAAATAATGATGTCAATGATGTGGCTTAGTAACACAATGAATTTAGCACTTCATATGTAATGAGCATGCTCTTGAAAATTGCAAACCAGATAGTGGGTGGATCTGGTTGAACCCTACAAAGTGTGGTGGTGTTATCGTTGAATGGTCATATCGATGAGCAAGACAAAATAGGGAGACTCAAAATGGATGAGTGCTTGGCACAGTTGGAGGTGCAGTGAGCACATCTGAAAATTGTTGGCAGGCTGGGCCATATGGTGCAGCACAAACGGGATGAAAGAGAATGAACATTGTGTGGCAGAAACATAAACAGTGGTGAACATTCATGAATGGGGCCATTCAATCAGCTGATGCTCAGTATTTGTAGGACCTTTGTGTGGAGTAGAGTCCAGAATGAAATCGCCTAGTAAATTATCTGTAGGAATCCATTATTCAGTACCATTGTCCATTCCTGTAGCACTGCACTGATGAAAGTCATGTTTATTTTTGATGAATATGCATTGTTGTGGAGTCAGCTGTAAAACTATGTATGCTTACATATTGATATCACTGTCCTACCATCAGAACTGTGATGTACAGTAGTTGCAAAATGGCTGCTTTGCCAATGTAGGAGTCCAAAAATTATCCATATTCAGTTGTCATGCATCATTCATGACACTCTAAGATAAGGGTGACAATAGCTATACAATGCTGGTCATAACACACTTTAGTTTTGATACAGTGTTTATACAAAACATGTCACATTGCTTGACAGACACAGAGTGAACTAAATCCACCTTCCAAAAACCTTCTTAGTGAAGATGCAGTTGATGGTCAGAAAAGTTCATCTCTCATGGCATCCCCACAAGTCTCTAATTGCACACTATTCAATAATTTCCTAACAACAGCACATTTCGATTCTTTTTGTAAAGCTTAGAAAAATTTCACTTAAGTGCAAGTAAAACCACATTGAAAATAATTTACAGGTTATGACCACATCTTCAAAAATCCTTTTGTATTAAACACTTACTATAAGAATACATCATGTTGTTAACTGTTTTGCATAAGATATTTTATTCAACTGAATGTCAGTTGAGCTTATCCTGTATAATATGTGAGTCTATTTACCACTGCAATCAAGTAAAGCCAATGTGCAGAAGTCACATGTCTACTTCTTTAAGTCAATGTGCAGAAGTCATTCATCTACTCATTCAGCTGATGTACAGTAAAGTCAAAAGAAAACATTGTGCAAACAGAGAACTTATGTTGAACACA
This sequence comes from Schistocerca americana, assembly GCF_021461395.2. Classification (NCBI taxonomy): domain Eukaryota; kingdom Metazoa; phylum Arthropoda; class Insecta; order Orthoptera; family Acrididae; genus Schistocerca; species Schistocerca americana. Next base: position 307,086,035 of record NC_060120.1, on the reverse strand, counting down.
ACAGGCTGAAGAATATATAATAGAGTCAAGCCTTTTTCTAAAATCAGCTTATAACAAACTTTTCAAATATGTTGTCAGATCCACATGACACTCCTCATTACTTCCTGAGAATCTGCGAAAGGTAGTCCCTTTGTATCTGATTTTCAGTGATAAGAATTTGTAGAATTTTGTGGATCAGGCAACTAACACAGATGTTCCAGCGAAATGTTGTTATTCTTGCTAAGGTAATTTGTAATAAATTTTTTATAAGCTGTATATAATCTGTCTTAAATTTGTAATATCACTTTATTTTCTATGTTTTCAAGTTACAATGGAACTAACCGTGTCTTTCAATAAACTTTTGTCATGTTCGGATCAACTGTAGGCTCTATCACCTCTTTAGTGACACCACCAAGATCATGATCTGTTCTACTCAATATCTGATTATGCTCAAGCTTGTAGCAAGCATGGGCAGCAGTTCTGTATAGTGTAGTGCGTGGGTATTTCGTTCGTGTGTTGGGGCATGAGTGTTCAATTTTGCGCTGTCAAATTGGTTCCGCACCAGCTGTCAGAAGGACTGTATTTTGTCTATAAACTCCAATTTATATGTTCATATTCTATGATGAGTTTTGTGATTGTGCGTAGCCTTTAGTAACGAGTCAACAAGAGTGTTATTCATCATCTCTCAAGTTTGTTTAGGCGTATGCTGCATCTGAATGACATTCTGTATAACTTGATCTATGAACAAAGTAAGTCGTTGTCATTCCAGCAGAGGAGGTATTGTTTGTGCATTATTTATTGAAAACTAAGAGGCTAACTGGTCAGACGGACCAGTACTCAGTCCTATATCCAAAAGTTTATCTCACAAAACTTTCATTTTCACCATTCCTACACATAGACTGTCATCTAGTTCTACAGCTACTCTCTGATTGATAGTAAAATCACTGCTAAAATGTTATGAAATCTAAAATGGTATGGATCCTCACTGGAGTGAGGGAAGTGTCAGTACCACAAAAGTATGTTTATTAACACATGACTTGTTTTTATGCACAATCATCAGATGTGAAAAGACAGTACATGTACTTACTCGGAAAGTTCATACTTCTAGGTAGTGCCATCATATAGTTACTACTAATGCTTCATTCAGAGAGGAACTAAAAACTTGCAAGCTGAGGCCACTACCGCCACATTAGTCTGATGTGAAACAACTGCTGTATACTTTTCATAATGAGTTATAATCACTAGACATTTAACATTAGCTTAAATGGTAACCTATTTGGTTATATTTACTACAGATGACTAAACAGAGAGTATGTATGTCCCAATCACAATTTAATCATGTCTTATTCTTGTTAATCCTACTCCAAATATGAAAAACTTTTATTATAGCTGACTGGGGCAAGCTGATGACTTTGCCATCTACTGGGCACTGCTTATTTCTAAGCAGCTCCACCCAGTAATGAAGTCAAAGGTTCAAAGAACGTAGGATTGAAGCTTATGATCTCCTTTTGTTTAATGAGCACGGTTTTTCTGTGGGAAAACCACAAACTTTGCTCTTATCACAGACCATTCAGAAACTGCTCCTGCTGAGGCTGTAGCACCTGAAGGCCATCCCACAAAAACTCCCTAATTATTTACATGATGAACTTCATGCAGAATATACTGAAGAACCAAGGCCTTCAACAAATGCTGCCTCCATTAAGCCAAAACATTGCTGAAGCATGCAATGTGGATCAACCAAAACAATTATCCTCTGATTAAATACTACTGAGTAAAACACACACACACACACACACACACACACACACATGTTAAATAATTAATGTGCTGTTTTACACATTATAAGAATAAAAATTTATTCGTCTTGTATTGATATCGTTGTCTTGCCCCCTGCTCAAAGTACTCTTATTAGCTTTTAATATTTTTAATTAGTTGTGATTGTATTTAAATAAAAATTTATAGAACTAAGTAGAGTATAATACAATAAGAGGCTATTTTTTTTTTTAAAAAATCTGTCAAATGAATTTGTTAAAAAAGTGTACACTCTAACATCGTCACTTGCCCCAGTCTTCCTTGCATATTTATCAAGCACTAATTTTGACTTTTTCCATTCTTTGTACATGGAGAAGAATATCTCCCAGGACATAGATATGATTTTAGAGATGTCACGATTTCTAACTCTACAAACATGTAAAACCCATTTAAATGCTCTCACTTCATTGTTATACTTTGTAACTGCAAGAGTGTGCATGGCTTCTGTCTGCACTGTAAGGTTGTGAAAGCCTCACAACCCTTAGCTGACTGCTTATGATACTGCATTTCACACTGTTATTGCTAGTTGTAGCTAGGCGTTTTAAGTAATTAACGTGGCGTATGTTCGACAATGTTAGATGTTCATGTGTTAAATAGTGTTCATTTTCTCATCGTATCCCCACTGTCTGCTCTCCATTTGTAGATGTGATGATGCGTAAGGCATTCAAATTGGACATACATTTGTAAAAAAAAAAAAAAAAAAAAAAAAAAAAAAAAAAAAAAAAAAAAAAAAAAGTGAGACTGAGTAGGAATTAGATTTTTGTTTTCTTTCCAAGCATTTGCAATGTTAGATTTAACAATTCTTTCTCCATCTGTTTGTTTGGCTCCCCTCATGTTTTTATGTTTTTGGATTTAGCAATATTACAGTTGTTATGTCACGATGACACCAACTTAACATGAAAGGTGGGAGGAGGATATGACATATGAGGGGGGACCCAAAAGTAACCGGAATCATAATGCTGCACATCGTGTACTTGTAGTAGAAGTTTGCGCCGCCCTAAGTTGTAGTAGGAGCTCTGCTGGGTCATTCTAGTACCACGCGGAGTCACCCAACAGTGAGAAGTGTGGTTTCTTTGCCAGTTCTTTGAGTGTGCCTACAGTGCAGACGTGACACGAGGAAATGGCTAGTTCTTACAAACAACGTGTGGCAGTGAAGTTTTGTTTCTTGCTCGGCAAGAATGCAGCAGAAACTGTTGCGGAGATTCAGACAGCCTACAAAGACCATGTTCTTAGTAAAACGCAAGTGTACGAATAGTTTTCTCAGTTTAAAAAGGGAGAAATGGTGGTTGAAGATCAGCCCCGTTCCGGTCGACCTTCAACTGCTCGAAGCGAAGACAACATCGACAAAATCCGTGATCTCATCAGTGAAGATCGACGCAGGACAATCGACCAATTCGAGAACTTGTCCGGGTTGTCCTGGAGCTCAATTCAGCGCATCTTGACCATCAATTTGGGGATGCAAAGAGTGGCAGCAAAATTCGTGCCGAAGCTTCTTACCGGAGATCAAAGGGATCGTCACGTTCAAGCCTGTCTCGAAATGAAAGATGCGTTCAAAGATGATCCACATTTTTTCAACAAAATCATTACAGGTGACGAGTCATGGTGCTATGGGTACGATCCAGAAAGTGAACAACAGTCATCACAATGGAAGTCACCTGGCTCGACAAGTGAAATCGAATGTGAAAACGATGTTGATCTGTTTTTTTGACATCAAAGCGATCGTACACTCTGAATTTGTCCCTGAAAACCCGACAGTAAACCAACAATTCTATTTGGAGATTATGAAACGGCTTCGCAGAAGTTTGTCGCCAAAATGTCCGGCTTTGTGGGATTCTGACGTGTGGTTCCTGCATCACGACAACGCTCCCGCGCACACGACTCTCAGCGTTCGCCAGTTTTAGTCCTCAACGAAGACGACTACCTTGACCCATGCGCCCTATTCGCCGGATTTAGCACCCTCGGACTTCTTCCTATTCCCGAGGATGAAAAGAGGCTTGAGAGGGAAGCGTTTTGCGGATGCAGAAGACGTAACCCGCAATTTCATGAAAGTGCTAGCAGGTATCAAAGAGGACGAATTTAAAAGATGCTTCGAACACTGGAATGAACGTTTGGACAAGTGTATTAATGCTAATGGAGAGTACTTTGAAGGAGATTAAGGTTGTATTTGAAAACAATAAAGTATATGCTTTCTAGAAAGAAATTCCAGTTATTTTTGCCCCCCCCCCACCCCCTCGTATGTCGTGTGTCCAAGTCAGAAGTGTGTACAATGAACAGTAGCAGTCTCACATATGTTGGAACACTTGCTAATTTAATTGCTCATCCGGCTTATGATGCACGTCACGGTTTTGGAAGTCAGCACACTATACTTTAGGAGAAGATCCATAAATTATCAAGGGTATGCATAATTTTGTACTTGCAGGATTTCTTTTTCTTTTTATCTGATCTATGAAGCTATGAAGTATGGTACAGGATGGGAAAAGGTTTCGTTTAGGCCGCAGCTTAGGTAAGAAGGCTGTTGCTTCTACAAACGTAACAAAGTTTATTCTAAAAACATAACAGCAAGCAGGGTACATTAAGGGCGACTAGTGACCGTGGGTGATGACGGGGAAGTCGGCGTACCAGCCGAAGGCGCCGTGGTGGCCAGTGTGCGCGCCGAAGTCGACGTAGTCACCGTGGTGGTGGCCGCCGTCTCCGCCCCCGCCTCCGCCGCCTCCCAGGTGGTGGTGCGCACCGCGCTCGACGCGCGCCGCCTCTTCCGGCAGTGCGGGGGCGGCTCGGGGGGCTCTGGCCGCCGCTCCCGCCTCCTCCAGCAGCGCGATGTCGGCCTCTCCGTCCAGGGGGATGGCCAGGAAGCGCGGATACGCGCTCGCCGACGCCAGCGCCGTCAACACCAACACTGCTGCCACCTGTGAGTACGTGCGCACATGAGTACTTAGCATCCCCGCAAGCATCAAAACTATAACGAACGACAAATTCATTTTGCTTTAAGACCAGTTACGGTGCTTTCAGTCATACTTTCTGAGTGCTTATGTTTCCATTTCGTTATACATTTTGGCTTAAAGGCAGGCCGTACGAACTTCCGCTCGTCCATATGATTCGTATTGATAGGTTGTGTAGGGCACGACTAGGACTTCAGTACATGTAAATAAGAAGCAGCGACTGTCAGCCGTTTTCGAGAAAACAGAATGTTAACACTTTACGTGTGCTTAAATACTGTTTTGTTTTTTCCTTTTAATTTATTGCCCTTCGGGACGTGCCCATTCAGCCATCTCAATAGTGGAAAGTCAAGTATGGCGTTACGAACGTAAGTATAACACAACATCCAGTCCCCAAGCGGAGAGAATCTCCTACCTGGTGACGAATCGAATCCGGACGCCTTCGGTCAGCAATCAGCCGCGCTAGCTGCGCTACACACGGTACTTCGTTTGGTCGCTAGCAATCAAGCGTTCCGCCGCCGATCTAGTAAGCGCTCGTTAGTTTCACAATCGTGTGGTCTGTGGATCGAATCTCACTTACGGAATATGCGTGGTACACCTCGAAATTGTGCCATGACCGAGTACGCTGTACGAATGTAAACCAAGCCTGTTTAGCAACAGACACATTGAAAAAAAAAAAAAAACCCATGTAAATGCAATGATTCGGCGTTCATTACAAGTGCTGTATGTCGGAATAGTCACTGTTTTCCACGTTTCTGTGATCAGCTTCATCCTGTTTCGTGCTGTGTACCATAAGTAACACTATTCTTGTCACACATGTAGATGCAATGATGTAAATAAAATTACTGTAATGATTTGACTGAAATTTCTTGTGTATCCTTTTTTTAGTTCCAATCTGCTCATGAAAATTTTTTTCTCCTTATTTCAGGATAGGTATTTGAATATAATAAATTATTCATTCAATAATGTCAGTTTGGAAAGTCATAATAATTACGCGGGAATGAAAAAAAGGCGTAAACTATTAATTTGAAAAGCCTATTATTTAGAGTGGAGAAAATATCCCTTTGAAGGAATTGTGCTTTTGTTATCATTTTGCCTTTATTTCCGTGTTTTAAACAAAGAAAACTCATTGATTATATTACTTAAGTTTAGCAACTGAATAACAACAAAAGGCTTAGTACATAAGTAAGATATACTTCTAGCAGCGTTAAATCACCACATGCTTGAGGAATGCAGCGGATGACCAATGGGAGAGTATTAGCTTGTCTGCACACGGTTCGACTTCTATAAACAGTATATACTTGTCTATAGGTACAACACCGAAAAACTCGCGTAAATTTATTAATAAGTCACGGAAGGCTTATTCTTGAATTCCTTTTTACCTGCACAGCAGATCGCACCAACCGAAATTTGGGATCAGCAGAGGTGCTGGTTGGAAGGCCAAATAACTTATGTACGGTATCCCTTGCGGCCCAACAGTTTTTTTTTTTTTTTTGCTTCCATCACCGTCACGTCTCGTTCCAACCCTCTGCCCTCTGTCGAAGGTATCGGCAGCAATCGGAAGCCTCCGGCCAAGCAGCACATTTGCTTCAGCACCTGCTTGTCGATCCTTGAGATCGTGTAACACTGTAGCGAAGTACCAGCAAGAACTCCGTTGCTGAACGTGTGCAGGCGGCAGCTGCGCGAACTGAATACAGCGTTCTCACATAAACTATATTAAGCAAGGTTTCTGTTCAGTAGCAGGCGTTTCTTTAAGATGCTACGTGGACGTAATAAAGGTGTTAAGACGCCACCCACTCGCTACGGCTCCATGAACATTGACGAAATAACAATAATCTTCTACAAAAGTAAGCACAGCGACTTTCAAATGCATTAGTGGCACGGCAACGACGCAAATAAACGAACAGTGAAATTTGTGTAGTTGAGAAAGAGGCCTGACTGAACAGTAGGGTAACACGACTATCAAAGTCAACGTTAAAATGTTCACGCCGCCAATGCTCGATCAGATTAACGTCGCTCTGTACCTTTGAGTGTAAGCACTACTGCTTAAATTACAAGGGAGGATATTTACTGTAGTGTCAGCTGACCATGCCACTTTTGTATCGATCATTAATCGGAACTAGATCGCAGTCGACTTCTATTGTTGGTCGAATGGTATTTTTTTCGGAACTAAATATTTCGATCTCGAATTTTTGCCTGGTTATTTTCTACCATCATGGCTAGCCTATGTCTAGCCGCACACATAATGTCAATGGGTTTGATAACTCCTATCGGGGCTAAACTGAAGGCTGCCCTGTCGTCAGATACCAAAAGAATCAACACATCATGTGCCTAGTAATGACTGTCACATTACTGCGAAGGATAAACTTTCCAGTCTTTTGTAAACAGCGCAGACCCCCCCCCCCCCCCCCCCCCCGGCTCCGCAATACGTCGTAGAAACATTCATTTTGCCGTCCTGTCGTCAAAACTTGCTGTTTTCGCGCAATTACCCAAGTTCTCGTTAACGGTTTGAAGCGAAGTTTATGGACTGTGTGGCTGGTCCCGGCGGAGGTTCGAGTCCTCCGTCGGGCATGGGTGTGTGTGTTTGTCCTTAGGATAATTTAGGTTAAGTAGTGTGTAAGCTTAGGGACTGATGACCTTAGCAGTTAAGTCCCATAAGATTTTTAAAAAAAGAAGAAAAAGCGAAGTTTGTGGAGCGTGGTGGTCTAGTGGTAAGCGTGTTCCTGGAAATCGACAGATTGCGGGATCGAATCGCGGACGAACCACGGAAATTTTAAGTCTGCTTTTAATCTTCACGTCTCAACGATGTGGGGCGTCGCCAGGAACGGCATATGGCTCGGATTCCACGTTAAACTGTAGGTCCCCTTTCCTCGGTTTGATAACTGGGGTGGACTAGGGGCACGCAAGTCGCCGAAGCGGCGTTGCGTTGAAAGACTTGCACCTGACCATAAAACCACAAGAAACTGATCGATGTTACTATGTTATACCCATTTCTAAGAGCAGAAAGTACAACTACTTTGGTAAATTCACCGAAAGAAGGTGCGTCAACGCAGCAGTCTAGTTACGCAGAAGGCGACGTTCCATAATACCGGAGCACTTGGATTTTCAAAACAGCAGAGTTGCATGTCCTCTAAGTTTCAAAGATATCAGCACAAATTTCAAAAAAAAAATGGTTCAAATGACTCTGAGCACTATGAGACTTAACATCTTAGGTCATCAGTCCCTTAGAACTTAGAACTACTTAAACCTAACTAATCTAAGGGCATAACACACATCCATGCCCGAGGCAGGATTCGAACCTGCGACCGTAGTGGTCGCGCGGTTCCAGACTGAAGCGCCTTGAACCGCTCGCCCACACCGGCCGGCGTCACAAATTTGAATGGGAAAAGAAATTCCTTTGGGGTGGAAATCTGATAAATTTTGATACGAAAACTCCATGTACATTATCTGATCAAAAGTATCTGGACATCTTTAGCATTCATTAATACGAGGTGTATCTACCCTTTGGCTTTACGACAGCTTGAACTCTGCTGGAGACACTTTCAGTGACGTGTCTGAATGTGTGTGTGTGTGTGTGTGTGTGTGTGTGTGTGTGTGTGTGTGTCTGTGTGTGTGTGTAGGAATGGCAGCCCGTTCTTCCACAAGAGTCGAAATTAGAGATGTTGGACGCTGGCTTCTGAAGCTCAGTCGACGTTCTGTATCATCCCGAAGGTATTCCATTCAGTTCAGGATGGGACTCTGGGCAGGCCTGTCCATTTCGGGAACGTTACTGTCAACAAATATTGATTCGCAGATGCAGTGTCATGCCCATACAAATAGTCATCGTCTCCAAACTGTTCCTCTACTGTTCGCAGCGCGCAAAGCTGTAAAATGTGTTCAGATCCTTCCGCATCTAATGCTATCTTAAATGCAAAAAGGGGATCTTATCCTGACTGCGAAAAACACCCTCATACCGTGGCAACACTTCCACCATACCTCAATGTTGGCGCTGCTCTTGACGGCAGATAACGTTCTCCAAGCATTTACCAAATCCAAACCCATCCATCGGGCTGCTGCAGGGTAGAGCGTGATTCATCACTTCGAAACACTTGTTTCCAATCACTCATTCCCCGGTGACATCGGTCTTTACACCACGTCGAGCGTTGTAAAGACAGATGAAACGTGCCGCTTATGAAGAGCTGCTCGATCACTGTGCCCCATTCATTGTTAACTCCCTACGCACAGCTGTTGTGCTAACTGGCCTGCTGGTAGCGCTCTGGAACTCCCGAGTGATGTGCCAACTGGCCTGCTGGTAGCACTCTGGGACTCCCGAGTGATTAAATGTGTGTGAAATCTTATGGGACTTAACTGCTAAGGTCATCAGTCCCTAAGCTTACACACTACTTAACCTAAATTATCCTAAGGACAAACACACACACCCATGCCCGAGGGAGGTCCCGAGTGATCCCTTCCACTGATTTCATGCGAGTTCTTACAGTCACTCCCTGAAATGCTCGTCGGCCCCTTTCCGTCAGCACGTGAGCTCTCCCTGGCCTTGGTTTAACTGTGGTTATTCCTTTGCGTTTCTACTTCACAGAGACATCTCTGGCAGTTTTACAAGTGTCGAAATGTACGATGGATATGTTAGTAGGTGACATCCAATGTCTCATCCACGTTCGAAGTCTCCCACCGAACCATTCTGCTGTTACAGCTTCTGTACTTATAACACAATACTCCCACCCCCTTTTATACTGGCGCGTCCGTCTGTTGTGGCATCTAGTGGTCAATTCCGTATTACGTAGGGGTGTTCGGATACTACTGATCAGGGGTGGTGACTGGTAGAGCATCCGGCTACCGTCTACTACCAACATTGGCAAATCCTGATTAAAATGTCGACTGTCTGAAGACACGACATAAGGCCAGGAAAAAGGAAGAAGGAGAAGAGAAGGCTCTAGGCAGATGAAATACTAGGATGGTTGATTTCAAATAAACACACTGACAGTTGTACCCCTCATCCTTGAGAGAAGTGAGCAGATGACGCAAGTAAAATTCTGATCAAAAAAGCAAAGTTCATGTGGAAAATTTCAAGTAGCAACTTTTCTCACAATCGATGAGTGAGTGGCGAAAATGAGAGAACGCGCTCTAATACTGAACTAGTTCCCCGCAGTGGTCTTAGTGTAAACAGGCAGACTCCAATCGCCATCCGTCTGCTGCTGTAAGGTGCTACCAAAGCTCACCAAAAGCATACGTAACAATAGACTGGTAACGACGTAATGATGTCTTTCTTCCCATGAGTTTTCTTCTTCACTGACGAGCAATTAAGTTCACAAACCACCTCTAGGATGAGTGTTGTAACTGTTTTGGAACGTACTGCAGAATCATTTTGGACTATAGTGATTTATGAGACTATCTTGGCGTTAATGCCTGATGTTACATTTTCATGAATCCAATCAAACTAGCTATGGCAGTTTTATGCACATCATTTCGACGATTGACAGAATCTTCTTCGTCATGTACTACGAGCGGTAATCTTATTGCTTGGTGTGTTCACTCTATGATTCGAGTCCAGGCAGCGATTACATCTAAGACCATCTTCACTGACAGTAGGCCTATGTGACGGGGTAATCTAGTGCAGTGGTAAAGACACAGTATTTGCATTTGGAAGGACAGAGATTCTTCGTTTTGCCATCTAGATTTAAGTTTCTGTGGTTTCCATAAATTCCTTAAGGTAAATGCCAGGACGATACTTTTGAAAAGGACACGGCCGCTTTCCCTCCCCATCCTTCTGCAATCCGATCTTAATCTATGTCTCTCAAGACCTTCTCGTCTATGGAGCGTTGATCCTCATTTTGGCAGCAGACGACAAAAATGATTAGTCTCGCCGAGAGGGAGAACATAATGGATAAGGCACTCAACTCGCTTTTAGAAGACGTTTTCCCAAGGTTTATGTAAATCGTTTTAGCGCAACGGCAGGATGGCCTCTTTAAAAAAAGTAGACGGCCGACTTCCTATCCCATCTTTGCCCGATGAAAGCTTCTACACTGTCCCTAATGACATCGTTACCGAAGGGGCGAGAAGCCCTAATCTTCTTCCTTCTTCAGAGTAGTCCAGTGGTCTACATATTGTCTTCAAAAATAGAATCATGGACTCAACTGAACATCTAATAAAGGTTTCTGGTATGTTGCTTACTTTGGACGCCACGCACGAAGTCCGGAGTCTGGAAATGGGCGAGAAATTATCACAGCAACGTACACCTGTCATCGACGAGGAGGATGTTCAGTGGTTTCCGTTATTTAGCCATTCAGGCAGTAATACTTCGAGGAAGCACAACTCAATTCCTCATTGTTTACTTGATGAGTCGATACAAGTGTAGTTTCCAAAGACAACAATTTTTTTTAGATTCTAAGAAAAGTCAGGGGACGTTATTATGCATGAGACATCTGCGAAAAAAATGATTCTGAGCAAGGCAGTGTCTGTGAGTGATGTTCAACCGTATACTTAAGAAAAAATAGAGAAAGATTCAATGTGGCGATTAACATTAAGCGTGCTGACATTGCTGTTCTCTATGAAAGAAAGAGTTACAAGATCTGAAGAATCGAATGAGCAATCTACTGAACACAGAATATGGCGTGAGAGTAAACCAAAGAAAGACGAAGGTGTTGAAGAGGAGCATAAATGAGATGAGCGACAACCTTAATATTAAAATTGACGATTGCGTAGTAGGCGAAGCGAAGAAATTCTGCTATCTTGGAAACAAAACAACGCATGATGGAAGAAGAAAGGGCATAGAAACATTGTTGGAAAGTGGAACATGGGTTGTGGTGGAACAGGGAAAGAAGAGAATCTAAGCGTTTGAGTTGGGTGTTACAGAAGAATGCTTAAAATTAAGTGGACTATTAAAGTTGAGGAGGTTCTCGACAGAATCAGAGAGGAAAGGGATATCTGGAGAACACCAACTAGAAGAAGGGAGAGGATGGTAGGGCATATGTTAAGACATCCCATTAGAAAGAAAGCATCCGAAGAGTTGGCGAATGGTATTTTCCAAATGATTATTAAGTGGTTCTCTGAAAATAGGCTCTCCCTAAATTTTGAAACGACGTGCTGCATTCAGTTCTGTAAAAGAAATAGTCTTACCAACAACTGATGCAGCATATGACCAGGAGTCAGTAAGTAGGGTAGAATGCTCCAACTTTTTGGGTTATACATACTGATGAAAACTTGAACTCGAAGAGGCATATTAGGAGCGTCTAAAACAATTAAATTCAGCTGCTTTTGCTCTCCGTATAACAGCTAATCTTAGAAATAAACACATGAACCTCCTGACAAAATGGTTCAAATGGCTCTGAGCACTATGGGACTTAACATCTTAGGTCATCAGTCCCCTAGAACTTAGAACTACTTAAACCTAACTAACCTAAGGACATCACACGCATCCATGCCCGAGGCAGGATTCGAACCTACGACCGTAGCGGTCGTGCGGTTCCAGACTGAAGCGCCTAGAACCGCTCGGCCAACTCAGCTGGCGAACCTCCTGACACATTTTGCATATTTCTACTCAGTAATGTCGTACAGAGTAATTTTCTGGGGCAACTCATCACTTAGAAAGAAAGTATTGATTGCAAAAAAAGTGAACATTAATATGTGGCGCATACACACGGACTTTCAAAGAGCTAGGCATTTACCGGCGCCGTCACAATACATATATTCACTAATGAAATTCGTCGTTAATAATCCATCACAATTTGAGAAGAACAACGATATATATACCTACAACGCTACATGACCTTTATTAAACATTGTTAAAGCTGTCACTGGCTCAGAGAGGAGTGCAATAAGCAGCAACGAAAATTTTTGATCATTCACCCAATAACATAAAATGCCTGACAGAAAGCGAAGCAAATTTCAAATCTAATTTAAAATCATTTCTCCTGGGCAGCAACGCCTTCTATTCCACTGGAATATATCCAACTAACAATTAAGGAAAGGTCACAGTTCGTAATAATAGACGGAAAGTCATCGAGTAAAACAGAAGTAATATCCGGCGTTCCCCAAGGAAGTGTTCTAGGCCGTGTATTGTTCCTTATGTATATTAACGACATAGGAGACAATCTGAGTAGCCGTCTTGGATTGTCTGCAGATGATGCTGTCATTTGCCGTCTTGTAAAGCCATCAGATGATCAAAACGACTTGCAAAATGATCTAGATAAGATATCTGTATGATGCGAAAAGTGGCAATTGACCCTGAATAAAGAAAAGTGTGAAGTTATTCACATGAGTACTAAAAGAAATTTTATTTTATCTTGTTAAATTTTGACATCATTAGACACTTTCATTTTATTTAAAGATTGGTATCTAGTATTTCTTAAAATTTATCCACAGGTCTGATGATGGTTTTGTAGAAGGAACCGAAACCGGTTACCTATATTATTAAAACATACATGATGTGATCAAGACTGAACTTTAGTCAAAATATAACAATTAATTGATCATTGATTTCCAAAAATGTTTACCAAAATTGTGTAAAAGAAATCAGCTAAATTTCGATTACGTGATAAGTCACACAAATCTGAGGGCTGTAAATTCAACTAAATACATAGGGATTACAATTACAAATAACCTAATTTGGAACGATCACACAGGTAATATTGTGGGTAGAGCAAACCAAAGACGGCGATTCAATGGCAGAACACTTAGAAGGTGCAACAGGTCTACCAAAGAGACTACTTACATTACGCTTATCCGCCCTATTCTGGAGTATTGCTGTGCGGTGTGTGATTCGCATCAGGTGGGACTGACGGATGACATCGAAAAAGCACAAAGAAGGACAGCTCGTTTTGTATCATCGCGAAATAGGGGAGATAGTGTCAAAGACATGATAGGTGAATTGGAGTGGCAATCATTAAAACAAAGGCGTTTTTCGCTGCGACGGGATCTTCTCATGAAATTTCAATCACCAGTTTTCTCCTCCGATTGCGAACACATTCTGTTGGCACATATGGAGAAATGATCATCACGATAAAATAAGAGAAATCAGGGCTCGCACAGAAAAATTTAAGTGCTCGTTTTTCCCGCGTGCCGTTCGAGAGTGGAACGGTAGAGAGACAGCATGAAGGTGGTTCATTGAACCCTCTGCCAGGCACTTTGTTGTGAATAGGAGAGTAATCACGTAGATGTAAATTTAGAAGGACATTGGGTGCAAGTGCTACTTTGAAATGAAGAGGCCAATACAGGCGAATAAGTAGCCGCATAGAGCTGTCAGAAGACTGATGAGAAGAAAAGAAAGTACGCCGATATGCCAACGGAGTCAATGGCTTATAGTGCGTTTCGTATGTATAAAAAGAATTTCACGAATAACTTGTGGAATTCAAAATATGCTATTTCGCTAAACTTCATGGAGAAAAGAATTTCCAGGTACTAGAATGTAAGCATGACTGATGTCTCAGAACGATAAAGAATCACTCATTCCCTTCAACCGAGACTGTAGGGCCCAGTGCTGCATTTGCAGACGCGTATGGCACACCACTGGAGTAACTATTTCGAGGACGGGCAAAAGCTGAAGTTGGGCACGGGGGAATAAATCGCCGCATAGAACTGTCAGAAAATTGATGAGAAGGAAAGAAAGTATGCCCATATGTCAACGGAGTCAATGGCTTATAGTGCGTTTCGTGTGTATAAGAAGAATTTCACGAATAACTTGTGGAATTCAAAATATGCTATTTCGCTACACTTTACGGAGAAAAGAATTTCCAGGTACTAGAATGTAAGCATGATTGATGCCAGAACGATAATGAATGACTCATTCCCTTCAACCGAGACTGTAGGGCCCAGTGCTGCATTTGCACGCATGGCACGCCACTGGAGTAACTGCTTCTAAGACGGGCAAAAGCTGAAGTTGGGCACGGGGGAGAGGTACTCACCGCGACCTTCATGCTGCTGGATGCTCTGTGCTGCTCGGACTGCCGTAGACATCCGCGGATCGCCCCTTTATAGCGCCGCGGCCGTCGGCAAAAACGGGGAGTCGCTGGCGTGGCGCGGCGCGGAGACGGCGCGGCCTGCTGAGCTGGGCCTCACCGGCCAAAAACATCGCCAGCTCGCAGAAGCCTCCCGCGCCTGCCTCTGCTAGCTCTCTCGATTCCTCCGCTGCGCCACAACTCATGCGGCCCAACCAAGCGCACTCCGAAAGTTTCCAGGAAGTCATTGCCCGATTCCCGCGGCCCTTGAAAACAGACTTCACATCTTTTCAATGTACTCGCTGTCAAACAACATGCACCATAGCGTCTTATCGAATTACTCTCCACGATGTACACTGAAGCGCAAAAGAAACTGGTACAGGCAAGCGTGTTCAAATGCAGAGATATGTAAACAGGCAGAATACGGCGCTGCGGTCGGCAACGCCTATATAAGACAACAAGTGTTTCGAGCGGTTGTTAGATCGGTTACTGTTGCTACAATGGCAGATTATCAAGATTTAAGTGAGTTTGAAAGTGTTGCTATAGTCGGTGCACGAGCAATGGACACAGCATCTCCGAGGTAGTGATGAAATGAGGATTTTCGTCGGTCGAGGTGGCCGAGCGGTTCTAGGCGCTTCCGTCTGGAACCGCGCGACCGCTACGGTCGCAGGTTCGAATCCTGCTTCGGCCATGGATGTGTGTGATGTCCTTAGGTTACTTAGATTTAAGTAGTTATACGTTCTAGGGGACTGATAACCTCAGATGTTAAGTCCCATAGTGCTCAGACCCATTTGAACCATTTTTGGGGGATTTTCCCCTAAGACCATTTCACGAGTGTACCGTGAATATCAGAAATCCCGTAAAACATCAAATCTCCGACATCGCTGAGGCTGGGAAAAGAGCCTGCAAGAACGGGACCGACGACGACTGAAGATAATTAAGCAAATTGCAATGCTGGGCCACCAACAAGTTTCAGCATGTGAACCATTCAACGAAACATCATCGATATGGGCTTTCAGAGCCGAAGGCCCACTCGTGTACCCTTGATAATTGCACAATAAGAAGTTTTACGCCGCGTCTGGGCCCATCAACACCGACATTGGACTGCTGGTGACTGGAAACACGTTGCCTGGTCAGACGAGTCTCATTTCAAATCGTCTCGAGTAGATGGATGTGTACAGGTATCCTCGGACCCTGCATGTCAACAGGGGACTGTTCAAGCTGTTGGAGGCTCTGTAATGGTGTGGGGTGTGTGCAGTTGGACTGATACATTTAGATACGACTCTGACAGGTGATACATACATAAGCATCCTGTCTGATCACCTGCATCCATTCATGCCCATTGTGTATTTCAACGCACTTGGACAGTTCCAGCAGGACAATGCGTCACTCCACCCATCCAGAATTGCTACAGTGTGGCTCCAGGAACACTCTTCTGAGTTTAAACACTTCCGCTGGCCACTAAACTCCCCAGACATTAACATATTTGAGCATATCTGGGATGCCTTGCGACGTGCTGTTCAGAAGAGATCTCCACCCCCTTGGACTCTTACGGATTTATGGTCAGCCCTGCAGGATTCATGATGTCAGTTCCCTCCAGCACTACTTCAGACATTAGTCGAGTCCATGCCACGTCATGTTGCAGCACTTCGACACTACAGTAGGCAGGTGTACCAGTTTCCTTGGCTCTTTATTGCAGCGTTAAGGTACGTAGCCCAGTTCACCCAACCAAAACAGCTTGGATTGTAATTGGAGTCGTGAATGATGGCAGTCGAACTTAGGCTTTTTCTGTGTATCTACGTCACACATTCTCCGACACTCAATGAGCGTCCAGCAATGTTCTGAGCACTCTGCTGTTGATGTCGCAGTCAGTGTGAATATTAAATGTGACTGCAGGGAGTTATTTAATAAATTTTTATTCCATTTGTTGCGAGTTGTCATGACTGGTGATGGTGGTAAGCGACAAATTCTACATAAGCAATCTAGAGACATACTTTGCAGGATAAATACTTTCTTAAAGCGCTAAGCACATGTATACCCTTACTGGCACAACTGTCGGCTGGAACTGGTAACAAACCAATTCCCATCCGTGGGTCGATCTAAGCGGAAAATTATCGTTCGTGTTTTGCACTATTACTCCTGATCAAAAACTAACTTGGAACCCCCACCTACCAACCATCCAAAACAAAACCCAATTTAAATCACTAATCGTCCCTATCATCGTCTGTCCTGTATACTAGAAATGAAACTCTGCCAAACATTGCCAAAGAGCGTGCCGTAGGTGCAGGTCTGACAGAAGACCTGTTAAACACGAATTTTGACGAGTCTTAGGTACTTCATCGAGGGACATGTCCTGAGTACCTGGCTTGCGGCTTTTCCTGCGACGACCCCTAATTCCCGAGAAAATCGAAGTTGAAGTTTTATGCATACCTGCTAAACCTGTAAAGTTAATTATATTTTTACTAGGCGAACATAGCGCAGTGGCTAAGGTTCACAGCTATTACACTGAGAGTATCGGTTCAAATCCTGCCCATGTAGTATACTCTAATGCAAAATTTGCAACACTAAAAAAAATTAATAAATGAAAAGCGCTATTTTGCGTTTGTTCTACAGCACAATACTGTAAAAAAAAAAAGCGAACTAGCGCTTTTCATTTATTATAATGTCGTTCTACCAAGAACGACGGAAGATTCAGTTAACATAAAAAATAATTAATACAGAGTGATGAAATTACGGAAATACATTTGTCCATGAAACATATTTTAGTGATTGACACTGCAAGGTCGCAGATTAATGTACGCGCGAGATAAGCCACTGCAAATGTGAAACGCTGGTACATTAATAATAGGTGTAACCGCCAGAATGGTGAATGCAAGCATAAAAACGTGCATGCAGTGTGTTGTAATTACAGGTGCCTGATGTCAGTTTGTGGGTTAATATGGGGACAGTTAGTGCTGTTTGTAGGTAACGCTGGAACTGTTGTCCAGTGATGTCCCGTATGTGCTCGGTTGGAGAAAGATCTGGTGATCGAAGAGGCCAAGGCAACATGTCGACACTCTATAGAGCATGTTGGGTTACAACAGCAGTATGTGGGCGAGCGTTATCATGTTGCCAATTACCCTTGGAATACTGTTCATGAATGGCAGCAGAACAGGTCGAATCACCAGACTGATGTAAAAATTTGCAGTCAGGCTGAGTGGGATAACCACGAGAGTGCTCCTGCTGTCACACGAAATAGCACCCCAGATCATAACTCCAGGTGTAGATCCAGTGCGTCTAGCACGCAGACAGGTTGGGTACACGTCCTCGACTGGCTCCTTCCTAACCAGCGCACGACCGTCATTGGCGCCGAGGCACAACCAGCGCTCGTCGGAAAACACAGCAGACCTGCACCCTGCCCTCCAGTGAGTTCTCTCTTGGTCTACCACTGAAGTCGCAAATGGCGGTGGTTGGGAGTCAGTGGAATGCACGCTACAGAGCATCTGGCCCGTGGCTGTCCCTCAAGTAACCAATTTGTAGCAGTTCGTTGTGTCACTGTGTCGCTAACTGCTGCTCAAATTCCTGCTGCAGATGCAGCTCAAAGAGCCACAGCATGATGGTCTTGCTTCTGCAGCGTGCCATGTGGCTATCTGAAGCTCAGTCTTCTTGTGACTCTGGACCTTCCTATGACCACCGCTGCCAGCAATTGAGTATAATGGCTACATCCCTTTCAGGTCGTTCTGCAGTATAGCAGAAGGAACATCCAGAATCTTGTAGCCCTATTACACGGCCTCATTCAAACTCAGTGAGCTGTTGATTAAGCCGCGTTTGTCGCCTTGAAGGCATTCTTGACTATCATCAACTTACCACGCTCAATCTCAAAGGTAATTAACGCCCACGACCGTTGCAGCATGTACAGGGTGGCGCATGAAATGTGTTACCATTTTGTTTTTGAATATAAACTTTATTGTCAATACAATCTGAAAGGAATATATACTACAATGAAGAGCCGTCCATGGAGATTTGTTCTAACTCAGCACATGCTCAATATGTCCATTTCGTTTCCTAACTTATTTCAAACGAACACTGAAGTTAGTGACTATCCTACTGCACATGTCTTCCGTAATTTAACTGGAAGCTTGAAGAATAAGTCTTCTGAGCTCCATTAAATCACGTGGACGTTTCCGGAAAAAAGTCACATGGATTGAGGTCTGGACTATTGGGGGGCCAATTTTGTCCGTCATTGAAGCGACCTGGAAACCTGAGTGAAATGATCCGCATGTCGAAACGCTCGTGTAAAAACTCCAACACAGTGTTTGCAGTATGTGGCCTTGCTACATCTTGCATGAAACACCGCGTGTTGAAGGGCAAGGCAGTAGCAAGAAGCTGTGGAATGAAGCTATTGCGAAGCATGCTCAAATAAAGCTCGCTGTTCACAGTTTCTTCAAAGAAAAAGGGTCCAATAAGTCCGTGACTGGAAATTGCTGCCCACGCTGTAATCCTCGGAGCATACTGTTGTCGTTCGTGAAGCACTTGCGGGTTCTCAGTGGCCCAAAAGCGTACATTTTGTTTGTTAACCACACTGTCTAAATGAAAATGCGCCTCGTCTGAAAACCAAACGTTGTTGAGAGTTTCTTCCCTATCCTCCCGTCCACTGAGCAAACAGCAGTCTCCGCTGCTTGTGTTCTTCAGTGAGCTTCTGTGCACAGGTCATCTTGTATGGGTACATATGGAGGTCACTTTTAAAGAATGAACGGAGTGTCTGGATATTTCCAGTTGCACTGCTGTCTTTCTACACGATTTTCCGGGACTTCTCTGTGCAGCAACTCGTACCACTTGAATATCCTCCAGCGAACAAACAGGCTTAAGGTGAGGTCTCTTCGCTTCCAATACTGTTCCTTCCTGTACAAATTTATCGTACAACCTGTGGATGGTCTTCTTGCAAGGGACCCATCGTGTGTTTAACTGTTGTCGAAAACGCCTGTGAGTCACAACATGGCTTTTCGTTTCTTGAAAAAGTAACACAATTGCCGATCGTTGCTGTGTCGTCAGTCTTCCTTTGTCACCCATTGCTGCTTACTAATCTCCTAGCGGCAGTATCGTGAATTACACGTCATTTCGTAACTCATTTGTTTTTCCAAGCTCTGTTGGTACTGCTGTAGAAATCTCAGCGGGATATCGAATTTGCGTCGTAAATTGTGAAAGAAATAATTGGTAACACATTTTATTTAAAGCAAACCTGATTTGCATCCTCATAGTGTCGCTACTAGTGTCTCTTATGCGACTGACTGAATAGACATCATCTTTTAGATGTAGAAACACGCCCATCAACTTTGGTTTATATCGCACAACTCCTTCTTGGTGCTCAGTTTTTTCTGTCAGTGCTTTTTTTTTAGTTTCAACCAACAAAATATCATTAAATAGTACATGTCTCGCAACGATATTCAAAAATAGTTATTTTCGTTGTAGTCATGTCGCTAATAAATCATCCATTATAACAAACTTTCTTCTATTGTGTATTCCGTTTGTCACAGAATAGATTAGAGAAGCTTCTCACTCACCATTGCTTGCATAGCTTGCCAAGCTGAGACAAAATTTCAGCGGAAGAAACCGAAAACAAATTCGCAGAACACCACGCAAGTTTAATGAAAGCTATTGCCTTTCAGGCACATGTGTTTCACAGAAGCGATACCGGAAAAAAACAGATCGTTAAAATTCTTCTATGATAAATTCCATCCAAACTTCTGTTTTAGCACTTCAGCTGACCAAGCGATAGTCAGTAAAGAAGATTCTGTAATCTGTTCTGTAACAAACGGAATACACGTTTGAATAAATTTTCTGTAATGATTGGTTTATTTATGAAATCACTCCAGCAAAAGTAGTGGGGTAGTGGGGCTCTGAGGACACTTTTGATATCAAATTGATATGCAAATTAATTAAATTGATCTGCTATTTACGCCCAGATGGCGTCATGTCTTTTCCCTGCCCCTGGTCTCTCCGTTCTCCTCACCACCCATCCCACTCCCCACCTGCCCTATTGGCAGGAATTCCGAATTATGGCAGGAATTCCGAATTTTGGTAGGAAATTCAAAATTGGTGGGAATTTCAAATATGGTAGAAATTTCACTGTCGTAAGGTTTTGCTGACTTCCCATTCCACCCTCCACCCGGGCAATGGCGGAAATTCAAAATGGCGGTGCCCTTTCGGGACTCAAACGGCAGTCCTTCTGTGTGGGATGCCTAAGTGCACCCTGCAGTACAGGGAAACTGTCCAGACGGAGGAGAGGAAGGTTAGGTTAGTATACATTATTTATTTTGGATGGGAAACTGAAGTAAAAATCGGACCTAATTACACATCCATATGCGTAACGTTACACAAGGAGTGCCTAAAATCGCAATACACATCAAAAATTGATGATGTCATACAACTGTTGTTATTCTGCTGGGAAAAAATTTACAATACTGCTCGAAAGTAGTAGCAGATGTACTCAAACTCTACATAAGATGATCCCTTCACCTACAAGCCGGTGGGGAAAAGGCTGGAGTGAAGGGTAGTATCTTTATTTTTGGCTGGAATTGTGTTCAACAGATAAGATGCTGGTGTTGGACAGAATGGAGTTTAATAAGCGTATTACCTGTAATCATACAGCTGAGGACTGTGGCTATCACTGTTTGCTGTCGGACTTCACTACAGACGCCTCCCACTGCACTGCTCAACAATTGCTTTACAGCCTTGGTGTTCAAAATTCAGGAACGCCAATACTCGCAACCACAACTGATGGAAAATGCTTCACTGTTCTCATTACACGTCAAAATTGTTGTGAAAAAGGCAGAACTTGTAAACAATGGGTCACAATGCAGCACATGTACTGCCGATTGGGAAAAATCATCATAATAACACAACTACTACAAAAATCAACCCCAAAAGATTGCACCAGGAGAGAGGAGCAACGATTTCACTTGCGTTCTTCTCGATGTGTGGTCACAAACTAACCAACTTAGAGCCAGTCTTAACCCCCCTCCCCCCTGCCACCCCTCATCCCTCCCTCTCCTCACCGTAGGTAGGGATACAGGCCTGTTCCACCTTGTCGCTGACAGTCCACAAAGTGATCCATCTGGTGGCAGTGATATACTGTCTCTGGTCTGCAGAACTCAATCACCTCCTTCCCCTCTCTCTGTCTACCTCCTCCTCATGCCTTTATGTCCATTTCCTCTCTCCTATCCCTTTGTTCATCTCCTCCCCCCCCCCCCTCCACCTATCTGTGTCCATCGCCTCCTTCTCCCTCTCTGTCCACCTCCCTCCTCCCCCTTCTCTTTCCACGTAATCACCCCCATCCCGATACGCGGTTGCTGGTTCTCACCAACACAGTATTAGTTCCAGACAGTAAGTAATACACTCTGTGACAAAAAAAAGAAAGAATAAAAAAACGACGCAGCACGAGGGAATTGTCCGAATGGGACGGAAATCGGGTAATCGATGGATGATCAGACGAACAAATGATTTGTTCAAGAGAAAGAGCTTCGCAAACTGACTAAGTCAGCAACGCGTTGGTCATCAGTGCTTAGTCGAAGCGGGACTCATCACTGAAGATCCGCCAATGAGACGTCAGGCCGAAGACGTGTCTGGAGACGCCCTGGACAGCGGTGGGGTAGCAACCTGACTGTCGCCCGCCATACGGCCTGACAACTAATGGTAAGGGGTGCCACTTTCTTCCATAGCAGGATCCCTTTGGTTGTCAAGAGCGGCACCCTTACAGCACAGCGGTACGTCGACGATATTCTACGGCCCGTTTTGTTGCCCTTCATGGCAAGCCACCCCGGGCTTACTTTTGAGCAAGATAATACGCGCCCGAACACGGAGTTTCTACTGCTTGTTTTCGTGCTTGCAAAGTCATCCCTTGACCAGCAACACCGCCGGATCTCTCATCTCTCCCTAATTGAGAACGTTTGGAGCTTTATGGACAGGGACCTGCAACCAGCTCGGAATATTGACCGTCTAGCGCGCCAGGTGGACAGGGTTTGACACGATATCCCTCAGGAGGACATCCAGCAGCACTGTCAATCAATGCCAAGCAGAACAGCTGCTTCTATAAGGGCCGGAGGTAGACCAAGCGTAACTGACTTGTTCAATTTGTGAAGTTCTTCCTCTTGAATAAATCATCCAATTTTTCTGAAACCGTAATCAATCATTTGTCTGTACATGTGCATCACGTCTACTGATTTCCGTCCCTTTCGTATAATTCCTCCGTGGTGCATTTCTTTTTTTTTTTTAGTCTTATAGTGTATGTGTGCCAACGGCCTTGCCACAATGGTAATACCAGTACCCGTCAGATCACCGAAGTTAAGCGCTGTCGGGCTGGGCTAGCACTTGTATGGGTGACCATCCAGTCTGCCGAGCGCTGTTGGCAAGTGGGGTGCACTCAGTCCTTGTGAGGCAAATTGAGGATCTACTTGATTGAAAAGTAGCGGCTCCGCCCTCGGAAACTGACATACGACCGGGAGAGCGGTGTGCTGACCACATGCACCTCCATGTCCGCATCCAGTGACGCGTGTGGGCTGTTTTTTAGTGTATGTGTACAAAGCTTGATTGAAATCGATCAATTGGTTTAAGAGGAGAAATACACACGTACCCTATAATAATATGTACAGATTCAGATTGAACACTCCCTCATTCAGATGCACCATCGTCTCTGGCGTGTTTGGCATTCTTTTGTAATATTCGAACTTGTAGCGGCGGGTAAGGAAGCGTGCGGACAGTACGCACTGCTCGGCGGTAGCATACTGACCTGCTGTCACAGGCATGTCGCGACTGTCGAAAAAGGCAACTGTAGTACCACAGTCTAACATAGTCGCGACACTTCGCCTCGATTTTGTTGTCTACCGCGCCATCAGCTCCCCAAGCGGCCAGAAACTTAAACTGTGAGTTCGGCGCACTCGTGAAAGCGAATAGTGATTGTTTATTTTGATTTCTACGGTCGTTATTACAAGCGGGAGCGTTTGTAGCGCAATAAATTGTAGCAACAAAAGGAAGAAGACATCACAGCTGTCTTTTTTTAGGTTTCCTAAGATCCTGAGAGATATATACCATCATGTTACTAAACTGTGCCGGCCGGTGTGGTCGAGCGGTTCTAGGCGCTTCAGTCTGGAACCGCGCGACCGCTACGGTCGCAGGTTCGAATCCTGCCTCGGGCATGGATGTGTGTGATGTCCTTAGTTTAGTTAGGTTTAGGTAGTTCTAAGTTCTAGGGGACTGATGCCCTCAGCAGTTAAGTCCCATAGTGCTCAGAGCCATTTTTTGAACTAAACTGTATCGTCAGGATTCACTTGCAAACTACATGTGTATTAATGATTAATGTTTCGTTTTAGGAGCAGAAAATGGCTAGTTAATAGCAGACGAGAAGACCTTATAAGAAAAGACCCACTTTACCTGTATAATAATATTCAATTTTGTTCGCTACATCTCGAACAAAACCAGTTCATGAGCGCAGACAATAATAAACACGTGTGGAATGCAGCACCCTCACTGTTTGACATCCCTAGTAAGCCACCTCAACTGACGATGAAGAGGAAACTGCCACAAAGATTCGACAATCCATCTAAAACTGTAAAACAGTCCTATGACACACAAGCAGCCAGTTCAGCTCTCCATGTATCAGTGCCAGATTCGTGTGAATCGTACACACAGACGTGCTTTGACGATGAAGTGGCTAGATTAAGTGCAGTTATTCATGTCTTACAAAAGTGTAATGTTTGGTATGTGTTTTATTCACTTATGTTATTAGTCACTTAATTTTTCTTGCTTCCTTCGTGTGATGACATTATTTTGTTAGCACCTTGTTCACTGACAGATTGTTTGAAAATTATTCAAATATTTGGTTTTGCGTGAAATGTAATCAGCTCATTATAATGTTTTCAACACATTTCTCCCACTATTTGGCAGTTGCTTGTCCCACTTAGAATAATATAAAGATGAAGGTCGTACTTGTGGCAACAGGCGACAATGACAAACACAGTAGGCCTACCGAACGATCGCTTTTCCATGTAGAGGTACATGTCTGTGCTTCTTAAAACGTCACAAGTGATTCTTCACGAATGTGTTGTAGCTTGCCATTCGATTCATGGTTTTTGTCCATACTTGCGCTTATTTTAGAATCATTTTTAGAAACATATATGCCTTCTGATACTACACAAACCCTTGGAGGCAAGAAAATAACTCAAATATTTCGTAAATTACGTAGGAAATTGATGCAAAACAAACGCGTTTGATGTTCACCTTACTCGCCGCTTGGAGCACTAGTGTCCCTCCATCTGTGAAACGGTAACAACTTTCACAACAGTGAGTGTCGCGACTGTTCAGACTGCGGTAGTACCGCACGTGGCTCTGCTGCGGCGCGGATCGAGACGTGGCTGCACGATCCGTTACAGCCATGCGGGTAAGATGCCTGTCATCTCGACCACTAGTGATACGAGGCCGTTGGGATCCAGCACGGCGTTCCGTGTTACCCTCCTGAACCCACCGATTCCATATTCTGCTAACAGTCATTGGATCTCGACCAGCGCGAGCAGCAATGTCCCGATACGATAAACCGCAATCGCGATAGGCTACAATCCGACCTTTATCAAAGTCGGAAACGTGATGGTACGCATTTCTCCTCCTTACACGAGGCATCACAACAACGTTTCACCAGGCAACGCCGGTCAACTGCTGCTTGTGTATGAAAAATCGGTTGGAAACATTCCTCATGTCAGCACGTTGTAGGTGTCGACACCGGCGCCAACCTTGTGTGAATGCTCTGAAAAGCTTATCATTTGCATATCACAGCATCTTCTTCCTATCGGTTAAATTGCGGGTCTGCAGCACGTCAGCTTCGTGGTGTAGCAATTTTAATGGCCAGTAGTGTATATATGAGGCATTCAAAACAATGGAATAGAAACGAAACTGAAAATACGTACAACGATCTTTCTCACTGTAAGAAAAGAAACATCTGAATTAATCCGACGACTATAAGAAACTAAGAAAATGTCCAAATTTTAGAAATCGAAAAAGACTTCCAAAAGAACAAGAAACTTTTATAAAACATTCAAAACAAAAATAACTTCTTACCAACCTCAAAGTGTTTGTGTCAAAAATGAAAATGGCAGTTTGGCCTTTAACAACCAGGAAAATGGTAAGGTACTTGCTAATTATTTTGAAAAACTATTAAACTGTCCACAATCAGCGAATAAATTCCAACCAAAGTAGTAACACCAGCCCTAACTCTAAAGAACCTGACGAAATCGAAATAACTAAACAAATTAACAGACTCATCAATAAAGCATCGAGAGAAGATGGTATAATCGCAGATCTACCAGAATCAGCTGGCCCTACCGCTATAAACGAGATCACTCCACATATCTGGCAAACTGAGAAAATACCTGAGGATTGGAAAACTGCCCTAATTCATCCAGTGCATAAAAATGGGGATAGAACCTATGTTAATAATTACCGAGGAATACAAAATTCTCTTGCAGTGTTGACTTAATAGAGCCCAAGAACAATTAGAACCTAAAACTGGTGAATACCAAGCAGGCTGTAGACCAAACAGATCCTGTCCGGAACAAATTCTTAATTTAAAACTAATCCTTAGGGAGCAGAGGATTTCTAGTAACAATATTGTATGAACATTTGTGGAGTTTAAAAAGGCCTACGACTCAGTTGATTTTGAATCTCTTTTCCAAACTTTAAAGGAAGAACGGCTAGATAATAAAACACTGATTAAGGAAACGTTAACTGACACTAGCTCTGAAGTTAAATTCATGGAAAAAATTTCCGAACCGTTTGATATAAAGACTGATGTTAGACAGGGAGATGGATTTTCCCCATCATTATTGTTTAGCTGTGTTTTGGAAAAGGTAATTACAGAACGGCGAGAGCAAAAGTTGAATCAAAATATAGATCAATCAATCAAGTTAGGCAGAAGTAATATCAGAGTAGATTGCCTCGCCTTTGAAGACGATATGGCAATTTTAACTGGGGATATTACCACAGATTTAAAAAAAATAATTGAAATTCTTAAAGAAGTTGCAGAAAAAGTAGGATTACAAATATCATTCGAAAAAACGGATTATGTAACATGCAACAAACGAGCACCAAAGTTTTTGTAGAATAAGTATGGAAAAATAAGAAAGGTTTCTTAATTTAAATACCTGGGGGAAATCATACAAGAAAACGTTCTGGAAAAGGCTGCAGACGAAATTCGCTGTGGCCCCAAAATTAGTGATGGTGATACTTATAGGCTGAGAAGCAATAAGGAAGTAGAAGAATACACACTCATACATGGTAACATGAGAAAACGAAGATTTAATTTTACGGTTACATTAAAAGAATGGCACCCACTACGTTACAAAATAAATAGCAGAATTCTACGGAAACAGACGTAAGGCCAAAACTGACCCAATGAAATGGATCGCTGCGATTAAGGAGGATCTTAAAAGTGTCCGGTCTAACTCAGGCAGACGTTACATACAGAAACACGCTCAGACCAAAGTAATTTGATTGGAAAGTTGGTCAGATCTAGAAAACGGACTGGAACACCGTAGTCTGATGAAGGAAAGATACTTCATTCTGAAAGGATGAAACAAATTTGGACACAAAGGAAGTCAACCATAAAAAGAGACATTGATTGTACCGCGTGTGGTCCTATTGGGCCCATATGTGAATAATAATAATATTAATAATAACATATATGTGCACCTGTATGTGGTAACACAACTAATAAGACATTTTGCGGTCTTTGCCATTAAAAAGACGCCGAATGCATGTGAATGAGCAATATCTGTCTCAAAAAGAACGTGGCGAAAAATGATTCAAATGGCTCTAAGCACTGTGGGACTTAACACCTGAGGTCATCAGTCCCCTAGACTTAGAACTACTTAAATCTAACTAACCTAAGGACATCACACACATCCATGCCCGAGGCAGGTTTCGAACCTGTCGCCGTAGCGGACACGCGGTTCCAGACTGAAGCGCCTAGAACCGCTCGGGCACTCCGGCCGGCGAACGTGGCGAGCTCTGTACACTCTTTCCTCAGTTACTAGAATAATCATATTAGTTTTGCCAATATATGAGATGAAGAGAAAAACGTTTTGTGTGTGTGTTTCACATCTCCTCCTACACCGCTGAACCGGTTTCAAGCAAACTTATCCACATATCCCTTATTGTCGGGTAAGAACCACCTACTCATCATAGTTCGGGAGATATGGCGTCATAAACTGTGAGATACGTGAAAAACTGGCTCATCTTGCATGACGTTTAAATGGATTACGTTTATGTTATAAATGTATTGGCAATAAATTTCGAAGGCAGTATCCACTTGTGCCGCTAAATGTATCTACAAAAGTATGTCACGGTACCACATACAGTATGACGTCATAAATACTGAGATGCGTGAAAAACTGTTGCATCACGCGTGACGTTTAACTTTATTACCCCTATGCTACTAACTCTATTCGCAAAGGATTTCGCACATAGTAACGACGTATGCCGCTAAATTCACCTACAAAATTATATCATGGTACCACATTAAAAAAAATTGCAAAGGAACTGATAGAATTTTCTTTTTCCAAAATGCTTCCTCAAATTGAGGTACCATTTAATCCAATGTTATACATTTGAAGGAGAAATTTTTTTTACCAGGTATGCATGACATGATGGCTGAGGTACTAGACCTATTGAATTCCACCTCTTATGTATACTAAAAGAATAAAAAATTCACATCTTACATTTTAATTTTTATAATTTTTTTCCTAATTAAAATGTTATTTTTTCTATAATTTAGTTGATTCTGCAACAAAGCTTAGCTCTGCTACATAAGTATGGACTATTGCAAGTTACAGAAAAAAATTAGAGCAATGCGTTACAAACTTTAGGAAATATTTGTACCTGAATTCTGAAAAATACAACTTGCTGGAAACTGCGAATGGAGATATGAGTCCAATTAAACTGTGCTTCAGAACATTCGTGAAGCATAGTCTTCATCCTGCAGCATTTCTTCATCTTCAAGCGGACGTCCACCGCGGCGCTCGGGGCCCATAGCACAGTTGCGACACCTGAGGATGGGCTTCTGAGAGCCCGAAACTGGTAGTGATAATAAAAGAAATTTACAACTGAAGCGGTGTTTTCAACCTCTAGTATAATGCTCAGTTGCGGATGTTCGTCCAACAGGATTGTTTGTAAAATGTATTGCTTTCAATGGTTTATTCGTTATTTCTCTTCCGCATGTCCAAATGTTTCTACGCTGGTACAAACCTAACTGCCGCCCCGTGTGAAATGCGAAATGGCCGCTCTTCCAACTTTTTTTAAAAAAAGTTTGTGTAATGTTGAAATCAGTCCATTTTTTGTATGTGTGGAAATTTTACTTGAAAAGTTAGTCATATGAGTTGAACAAATATAGCTTTTAAAAATAATTTTAAAAACTATGCGAATTTACAGTTACCGTAAATGAACATTTTTTATGGTTGTTTACCGATAATGTATTCTCCGGAAAACAAAACAGAATTACAAAGCAATAAAAAATTTACATTTTAATG
The DNA here is from genome assembly GCF_021461395.2 of Schistocerca americana. Classification (NCBI taxonomy): domain Eukaryota; kingdom Metazoa; phylum Arthropoda; class Insecta; order Orthoptera; family Acrididae; genus Schistocerca; species Schistocerca americana. The sequence continues at coordinate 307,056,833 of NC_060120.1, read as the reverse complement.
TGCTTTGAACATTAATGTGCAGAATAACAATTTATTTTGTGCTGAAAATATAAAAAACAACACGGAAAGAACAGAGAATCTGAACATTTGAAAAAAAAAAACACTAGACAAATCAAATCTTCTTGGCTTTCGCTTGCGCAACCTGTTTCCCTTGATACGTGCAATTTTTCCTCTGCAAGTTCACTTAAACGAGTTTGCCTTATCGTTGATCTGAGATAAGTTTTTTTCAATTTTGGGTTTGAGAAACTATTCTCTTCACTGGCAACTGTCACCAGGAGTTTTCGGAGAATTCTTAGAACAATGTTAACACAGGGGCACATATTATGTCTTGCTATGAAATTCAAAGTCTCTGTTGGACCTATTCCGGGTTTCACCAAAGCTGAAAGCATTTTAAGTTCTTTCCTCGATTCCAGCGCATCAACATCGCTTGATTCGTCTTGCAAAACCGCTGCGAGGTTTCTACACTTTTCGTCCAGGCTATAAGGAGCCGTGTTCTTCAGCTAGCCGATGTCGTACAGAAAATCAAAATGACTGCGATGAGACTGCAACTGAGTGAATCTCTCGTCCAAAGATGATGTGACTACGTCGAAAAGATAACAGCAGAACTCAGTCTTGTAACATTTCGTTGAAGTCGTAAATATCAGGTTCATACTACGTGTCACTTTATAAATTCGGCAATACAACTGATTTTATTACGATGGTCGTCTCTCGCTGTTTAGGTGAAGGACTGAAATATCGCTAAGAGATATCGCCGCAAAAGAAAGCCTGATTACCGTTCCAAGTCACGAATCATTTGTGTGGTGCCCCAGCCATCGCTTCCACCTGCCAGGCGGCATGTTACTGATGTCAAATTGATAGGCTAATTAATTAAATTGATCACGAGAATCACTTTGCATGGCGGGTAAATCTTTTTTAACTGTCGGATTACACTCACCAGGTAGTTCAAATGGGAATTACTGGAGGGAAGACGATGTTCTTTTCAAGGAACACTATTGAGAACCATCATCTGAAGCTGAACACATAAGGATTCTGCTGGTGGCAACATACATTTTGCGTAAGTACTGCGCTATTAAAAACACGATCACAATGACTGTGTTACTGTCACCTGCATAAAAAGCCGTCTTGGTTCCACAGACACACACAAGACTCGCTAGTAGCGTTACATTTTCTGGTAGAAATGCTGCCAGCGATCTGGAATCAAGGCTATGCGTTCAACCACATACTTTCGTTGGATCCTATGGAGACGCATTTTAATAATTACAGCCACTGGTGAATAATGTTCGTGGCCCTCTCATATCTCCAAACGAGTCACCTTTTTCGAATCTATCTCCTACAGCAAAAATTCCAGCTCCATGGTCTCTGTCCCACCCTATCTGTATCTTCGTCCATGTGACCATCCCAGTTTAAGTCAAAACTGAACAGAAGCCGGAGAGTGCTATATCTGTCTTCTGCATCCTACGGAGGAACAGAGTGAGCTGAGTTAATGCAACAGGATCATATTTTTGACCACTAGGTGGAAATGTGTGCATGTTGCCGTAGGTCGTCCATATCCCGTACAATGTGTAAGGCCAGCACCAAACGGAGCTTTCACTGTCCTGCAACACGAGGTAGTAGAAAGGACAGTATGAACACCTATGATGGTGTTTCTTATTGGGAAAATTAGGAAGGAAGAAGGATGAGGATTATGCCGCTGCATTGTGATGTCTCCAAACTACATACAGGTACTGCCGCCTGAAGGAGATCTTCATTATTCATTTCTGTCACCCAAACATTTTTTCTGTCATCATTATTTTGTACCATCCAATAGAGAAAAGAACTACAAACTATAAAAACTCCTCTAACATCATCTGACGGAGAACTCCATATTACGTTACTGCGTCCCTCTCATCTGGTACATATATCGAAAACAAATGCCGTTTGCATGCCAGCATCGAGCGTATGTGGCGATCCTACTAAATATACAGGTATTCTTTCATTGGAGCAGGTGGCCAGTGAAAAAAGTTATTTCCACAGGCCTTCACAAGTTTCATCACCTATATTGTAGGAGGAGCATATCCCACAGACTGATCACAAGAGAGGGTCCCCGTATTGTTTTTTGATACACTGTTTCTTTCCCTTTTGTACATATTCAAACAGTGTATGACTACAGCTATATACACCACTGTCGTTTTGTTTTTTCACCATGACTTCAAGCTTTGTGTCAGATGCCAAACCTACATTAACATGTTTCGATCCATTGACTCTCACAGAAAACACCGTACGGTGTAAATTATGCTGCTGCTGCTTTCATAACACATACAGGATGATGGAAATAAAAGACAGAGGCGGTGTTTCTTACTGATATAAAAAAATCGGAAGACATTGCAACATATGGAAACTGGAAGAGTTTTTCAGCATTGTGGGGCATTTCCAATCAGCTGTATGAGGGTGACTGGCGACATCGACATTTAAAGTTATCTTTCACAACGATGTGGTTGCAGATGTATAGGTGTCCTGTTTCGATTGATCTCCCATATTACAGTCATGTACGCGATCACTGTTTAGGTGTAGGCCACCTCCGGAGAGTGTGGCCTTCCACCAAGACTCTCTCTCTATTTCAAACAAGTGATGTCAGTGTCAGTGGTTATGTGGTAATCAGCAGTGAACCAGTGGACAGATGGGATGGAAAAGACACCGTCGATGTACTGTAATAAGCATCATAGTTGGTAGTGTGGTCAATTTTAGCAATTTTACCAGTTTTTTTTTTTTTTTGTAATTTCAGTGGCGCCCAATGACACAGCAGCATGCTGCCCAGTTTCTGTATCATCGCTAAACCACCCCTCCACTACTTTGTGAGTACGATTGCGAATGTAGATAGATGACTGTGCGTTGTTAATTCTCGAACATATATTCTCCATTCAAGTACCTCTACGATAATCTGTGGTGAAAATCTGTAAAGTGATGAAACTACTACCTTGCACACCAAAGAAAACATCCATTCTTTGTAACATAAACACCAGATAGGTTTCCAGAGGTGTATGACACCGGCTGTTTACGAAGTTCAAGCCCAGTTACGGTTCGGAAAGTATGATATATTCACAACAGCTCTTTAAAATGATAGCCGACAGCCAAAAACGCATACGAAGAAACAGCGACATCTTACAAGGAAATAAACACCACGATTAGTAGCCAGAGGAGAGGTAACAGTCTTATCGCAGTATACCACTGCCCCTATTAACTAACCTTCCTCTTGCACACGGAAACCTTGGTCTGATGATAGGCCGTATTGCTCATGTGAGGGATAATATTGTCGTTTAGCCTTGGCGCCGTGTCTCTAGTATGCCACCTCTTTCCACTATTAAGGTGTGTATATGTTACATTAGTCTACTCTCCTCCTCCTGAACGCGCAATGTTCTCGATTTTCCTCAGTACTCTTTTTTTGGTATTTGTCTCTGATTTTATGTATTCTCTGTTAATTTCCGTAATTTTATTATGTTTTAGTGATTTTACATATTTCATGGTATTTCCCTCAATTTTTACGTATCTCACATCAATTTTTCATGATTATACCAGGTTTTTCTTGAATTTCACCAATTTTATGTCATTTTCATTACTGTTTTCACAGTTTTCCATATGTATATGATCATACTGCTGACATACCCGTGTGCTGTTTCATTTTGTATGAGAATATCTGCGCATCTTATACACTAACCTACGAAAAAATCCTGACTTGCCTACGTGCATGCATTTAGGATAGGACGAACACGACAAACATACTAACAGTCGCTTCGTACCTGTATGAAATTGAAGGCTCGATTTACATCCGACTGGACAGAGAAATGGACTACTTCACGTACATGTTCGTTCGTCTAGAGGCGGATACTGGAACAGGTTTTCCACCGATGGACGCGTTTCATCGCATATGAGTTGGAAGTCCTCTGATGACTGTGCTTTGGAGAGGTTTGCTCCTAACGATCGCAGATAGATAGTGCTCTAAGTCAGTCGTTTACGAGTAGATCGCAGGTTATACCCCACAACTGATACACCCAGACAGAACAATGGAAAAAAATGGTTAAATGCGTGATAAATGGCCTCTAGCAACATATCCATCTATTCCTCTCAACCAATCACTCCATATACTTTCTATAGTCCTTTAATGCAGATCCATGTCACTTTAGATGCAAATGGCTCTCTTTTTTTTCAGGAAAGCATCAAAGAGGAGGGCACGGGAACAGGTTTCCACCGATTGACGTGTTTCAACACACAGAGTTGGAAGTCCTCTGATGAATGTGATTAGGAGAAGTTGTCTGTTAACGATCGCAGGTTATGTCGCGACGCCAAATTCCCGATGGATAGCGATCCCTGACATCTGGCCATGACAACTTATTACTACGGACCGGATCGTGGTTTAAGTGTGTCATGTTTAGTGCTTCTCAATAAGTGGACTCTGTCCTGCATAGGTATTTGTTGTTGTTGTTATTGTTACTGTCCCATCACATGATAGACCCTTTCCCCCTTCCTTCTTCATTCTGGTGTAACAGAGAGAACCAGTGAATTACGAATTCTATAGCGCTTTAAAAAAGAAAATATACTTAGCAGACCTATGGTGGTCGGGAACTATAGCCGTGACAATATAAATTCACTTCAAATTTAAAATTCCAACTATCATTTCATACATCACCGCTTCCAATTGTGACATCAAATATCAATATATTCAAGTTGTGATATTCCGTGGCAGATTTAATGACTCCTGAAGCAGTTCATGAAATTCACCATGAGGAAGTGCGCCAGGAAGCCTGGGTCAGGTTACAGTTAGCCTGCTTCTAGTTTAGTGACATTGCCAATTTGTGTGTGTGTGAAAAAGCAACCATGCCCGCCTTATATTCCCTACATCACGATCATGTGACTGGAAATTAATTATTTATTAACTTCAGCAGTATTTCAGGATCGAATCGCAATCAGGTATTTACTTTGGATGAAAGGTGGCTCTTGCGTCATTGGTATCCAACAGGCTGTTTCACGTATACAGACCTCCTGAGAAGGCAGCTGACAGCCAACAGCAGTGCAGTAAGCGCGCTGTCATTTCCAAAATCCCTCCGGTCATCCCGACTCTGGAGAGCCTGCACGCATGGCGAGACGTGAGAATGTTTTTCAAATATGTTTAAGCAATCTGTGACAGCGTAAATACACAGGCTGTGGCTAAGCCATGTCTCCACAATATCCTTTCTTCCAGGAGTGCTAGTTCTGCAAGGTTCGCAGGAGAGCTTCTGTGAAGTTTGGAAGGTAGGAGACGAAGTACTGGTGGAATTATAGCTGTGAGGACGGGGCGTGAGTCGTGCTTGCGTAACTCGGATGGTAGAGCACTTTCCCACAAAAGGAGAAGGTCCCAAGTTCGAGTCTAGGTCCGGCACACATAGTTTTAATCAGCCAGGAAGTTTGATACCAGCGCCCACTCAACTACTGAGTGAAAATCTCATTCTGGAATATTCTGCACAGTGTCTAAATAGTTTAAACAATATTCCATATACTGTATCGATTTCCCTCAAGTGGCCGATCAACTACACCTTTTGCCCCCCCCCCCCCATTTCTGGGTGTGGTGTGGGGAGGGGGATGGTTGGATGTGTTTCCAGAGGGGGTTAATTATTTGATATATTTAATTAATTAGTCAATCAAATTTATACCAAAAGCGTTCTTGTATCGATGAGGGGGTTCCCAGAGAGGTTGGGGAGGAGGAGTGGTAGGTGGAGGAGTAGGTGGAGGGGGATATGTGGGGAAACAATAGGTTAAGAAACTGTCAATCAAAAGGATGGAGCATCTCCAGGCGGTCTTAATTCTCTTAGCAGAACAATAGGTTAAGTACTTACCAATCAAAAGAGAACAACAGGTTTACCTCTGAATGTATTCCTGGCCCTGATGTAGGCAACCCGCAATGTGCTCTGATGTCCTTGTTGCTCCACTACTAACATGATCCAGTTTTTGTTTGAATTCAAGTGCTCAGTAGGCTTCCCATGTCTTTCGAGATAAGAAGCAAGGTACTGTCAGTCCCTTATACCGTTCTTTGCAAGTTTTACTGTAGATGACGAAAAAAATTTGCAACAAAAGCATATTAAAGCATTCTTGCTCAGTGGGTACACTGTCTGCTTTTTCTAGATTCTTCAAAGAATAGCTATAATGCACAGGATTGAAGCGCCGGTTGTCTGTGTTTTAAGATGTTCTTCATCTTGATGAATGCACTCGGGAGGACCTACCATGACCAAAGTCGTTCGAAGGCAATCGTTAGTAACGTCCGGCCATCTTCCAGGATCTGAGTCAATTGTGTCTTCAAGTTTAGACTCGCCTTCCTTCCCATCTGCGGTGGTGACTACTGCAGCTGAAGTCCCTCCGGTGTTTTACGACTCGGCTCGCCTAATTTCAGTTCCGCGAGATGCGTCGTTCTCGGAGGTTCCCTCATAAACTAGGGCTTCTGTCGAGTGGAGGAGACCAATCGAAAATCTTGTGGATGGCCCACTGTCAACAGTGCTGCTGTCTTCGTGGTCATAGGGATGTTCTGGTCAGCTTTGTGGTGATGTCCTGAAGATTAAGACGTGGCTTTGTAGTTCCGCTAGGTTCTTTGGTCTGTGGCTCAGCATCCATCTTTCCACCCTCCACGCTGCTATGTCATCATCTCTTTTGCTTTAAATACCGTTGTAGAGCATCATTTTGATTCTCATCGTCTTCTTCCTTAAGCACCTGTCTTTTTCTGTACTAACTACCAGGCAGCTGTTTTCCTCCCATCGAACATGTCTCTATCTGGCCTGTAAAGGGCGATTACGTGAAACTAACTGTTTATGTCGATTATTTGGCTTTCCTCATCTCCGCTTTGTCCATTTCTCAAACTAAAAAATTAAGGAAAAGTGAGAAGATCGAACTCAAGGAATGAGTCCAGTATTGGTCTCGTGGAGCTGAGGAATCCTTTTTTTGCTCCACGATTCACTGAAATTATTTCACATTTCATCGAACTCAAAGAACTTTTTTCCGAATTACTAATCAGGCCTTTTATGTAGATTGGGTTTATGGCATTTTTCAGAAATCATTTTTTCTGGATTAAAATTCCCTATACTCATATGTTCATACATCACAGAAGAGTATTATAGAACTTCATATCATGAATTATTAATCACGTAACACGTCAAAATTTACACATCGAGCGAGCTGAAGTACAGTCAACAAAATAAATAACTTATTGATACAACAATTTAAATTTAAAATTCTACTCCAATAACAGTGTTGGGTCAGTCTGATTTCAGCACATTTTTTGTTGAAAGAAATACACGCATACACATAAAGATCCATGCTTTTCCATCAAGTACTTTAAAGGAAATATTAACGTCCTGAAAAGTTACATTCTTGGTTGATTGGAAATAACCGAACCTAAGAAAAAATTTACTGTTCGAAGGTTTTAAAGGTACTTCCACAGAAACGGCTCGATCATTCATCATCGTTCACAACACACTTGTTTATCATAATCTCTATAATCAAGCTGAAATCAAGCGGAAACTACAGCCGTAGTTTTTCCCGATGGCATGCAGCTTTACTATATGATTAAGTGATGATGGTGTCCTCTTGGGTAAAATATTCCAGAGGTAAAATAGTCCCCCATTCGGATCTCCGGGAGAGGTCTACTCAGGAGGACGTCGTTATCAGGAGAAACAAAACTGGCGTTCTACGGTTCCGAGCGTGGAATGTGAGATCCCTTGATCGTCCAGGTAGGTCAGAAAACTTAAAAAGGAAAATGGATACATTAAAGTTAGAGATAGTGGGAATTAGTGAAGTTCGGTGATAGGAGGAACAGGACTTCTGGTATGGTGAATAGAGGGTTATAAACACAAAATCAAATATGGGTAATGGAGGAGCAGGTTTAATAACACACAAAAGAATAGGAACCTGGATAAGCCGCTACGAACGGCATAATGAACACATTATTGTAGCCAATAGAGACATGAAACCCATGTCTACCACAGTAGTACAAGTTTATATGCCAACTAGCTCTGCAGATGATGAAGAGATTGAACAAATGTATGTTGAGGTAAAAGAAATTATTCAGATAGTTAAGGGAGATGAAAAAATTTTATAGTCATGGGTGAGTGAAATTCGATAGTAGGAAAAGAAAGAGAAGTAAATGTAGTAGGTAAATGTGGACTGGGGGTAAGGAATGACAGAGGAAGCCGCCTGATAGAATTTTGCACAGAGTATAACAATCATAGCTAACACTTGTGTATTGTGTATTTAAACCGGGGAGCTAGAAACGACAGAGAGGCTTCGCCCTGCCGTAGCCCACAGTGGTTCACAAGCCCACAACAGGCCACAGCAGTCCAACCACCCCACTGCAGCCCCACACCGAACTCAGATTTTTGTGTGGTTCGTCCTCCAGTGGAAGCCCCTCCCCCCCCCCCCCACCCCCACCCCCACCCCCCCCTGGGAAACGTCTCACACCAGATGAGTGTAAACCCAAATGCTGGCGTGGTAGAGTAATTATGGTGTACACGCACGTGGAGACAGTGTTTGCGCAGCAATCGCCGACATAGTGCAACTGAGGCGGAATAAGGCGAACCAGCCCGTATTCGCCGAGGCAGATGGAAAACCGCCATAAAAGCCATCCACAGGCTGGCCGGCACACCGGACCTAGACACTAACCCGCCGAGCGGATTCGTGCTGGGGACCGGCACACCTTCCCGCTCGGGAAGCAGCGCGCTAGACCGCGCGGCCAGCAGGGCGGGGGAGCTAACACTTGGTTTAAGAACCTTGAAAGAAGGCTGCACAGGTGGGAGAGACCTGGAGACACTGGAAGGTTTCGGATAGATTATATAATGGTAAGACAGAAATTTGGTTCAAAGATGGCTCCGAGCACTATGGGACTTAACATCTGAGGTCATCAGTGCCCTAGAACTTAGAAACAACTTAAACCTAACTACCTAAGGACATCACACACGTCCATGCCCGATGCAGGATTCGAACCTGCGGCCGTAGCGGTCGCGCGGTTCCAGACTGAAGCGCCTAGAACCGCTCGGCCAGCACGGCAGCACAGAAATTTGGGAACCAGTTTTTAAACTATAAGACACTTCCAGGGGCAGATGTGAACTCTGACCACAATTTATTGGTTATGAACTGCAGATTAAACCTGAAGAAACCGCAAAAAAGTAGGAATCTAAGGAGATGGGTACTGGATAAACTGAAAGAATCAGAGGTTCTAGAGAGTTTCATTGGGACCGTTAGGGAACGACTGACAAGAAAAGGGGAAAGGAATACAGTAGTAAAAGAATGGGTAACGCTGAGAGATGAAATAGTGAAGGCAGCAGAGGATCGAGTAGGTAAAAAGACGAGGGCTAGTAGAAATCCTTGGGTAACACAAGAGATATTGAAATTAATTGCTGAAATGAGAAAAATAGAAAAATGCAGTGACTGAAGCAGACGAAAAGGAATACAAACGTCTCAAAAATGAGATCGACGGGAAGTGCAAAATGGCTAAGCAGGATTGGCTAGAGGACAAATGTAAGGATGTAGAAGCATATATCACTAGGGTAAGATAGATGCCGCCTACAGAAAAATTAGAGAGACCTTTGGAGAAAAGAGAACCACCTGTATGAATATCAAGAGCTCGGAGGGAAAACCAGTCCTAAGCGAAGAAGCGAAAGCAGAAAGGTGGAAGGAGTATATAGAGGGCCTATACAAGGGCGATGTACTTGAGGTCAATGTTGTAGAAATGGAAGAGGACGTAGATGAGGAAGAGATGGGAGATATGATACTGTGTGAAGAATTTGATAGAGCACTGAAAGACCTAACTCCAAACAAGACCCCAGTAGTAGATAACATTCCGTTAGAACTACTGATAGCTTTGGGAGAGCCAGCCATGACAAAACTTTTCCGTCTGATAAGCAAGTTGTATGAGACAGGCGAAATACCCTCAGACTTCAAGAAGAATATAATAATTCCAATCCCAAAGAAAGCAGGTGGGCTAAGCAACCGTATCGACGCAAGAGGAACGACGTTTCGCTAGGACGCAGGCGCAAGCACTGGTGCAGCCTCCGACACGGAGAGTCTGGCCGTGACCAGGGCAGAAGGCAACTACGGACAAAGGCCCTTTGTAAAGTTGCCACAATAAACGATTCACTGAACAATCTTTTCTTAGCGCCACGAGCGCTTGCAGACGATTCCTGACATCGTGCAGAGGCGTCATCCGCTCGGCCCCTCTGTAGTGCATTTTGCATTAGGTCAGCGCCAGCTGAGTGGTCTGTGTTTCCGTGCGATATCGTGTGTTCACGTGTGATTTCAGTGTGCCGTGGAACAGTGTTTGGCAGCGGGAAATGAATGAGCAAGGGCCCACGTGTAATGCTACGCCGGTCGGTGTGCGGTGTGGGCAAAGGGTGAAAAGACATTCCAAAATATTCTAAAATTATCGTATAGAACGTACAGAAAATTTTTTACTTATATGGCCAACAATAAAGAAACCAGGAATAAGTATACATTTTGCACAAGTTCATAAAATGACAACAAAACCTTGTGGCATTTCCGAATCGACTGCATTCCGAATTAACAGTGTAGTAACATCACAGAATCTCTAAATGTGAGCACATGTTTAGATTATCCGAGGAAGGGATAGAAATAAAACGGAAATTACGGTATTTGGCGATTTTGACAAAAAGTTAGTGCGTGGAACAGTACTTCGATCTACGACAGACGAGAGTATCCGACAACTAGAAAAATATAGATTGATTACCGAGAAAAAGTTAATTATTCTGGCTCAGAGCCCTCCGTTGTTTGTCTTCTCCGGTCTCTTGGTTTTTGATTCAGAAAGTACACTACTGTCCATTAAAATCGCTACACCAAGAAGAAATTCAGATGACAAACGGGTATTCATTGGACAAATATATTATACTAGAACTGACATGTGATTACATTTTCACGCAATTTGCGTGCATAGAGCCTGAGAAATCAGTACCCAGAAACACCACATCTGGCCATAATAACGTCCTTCATACGCCTGGACATTGAGTCAAACAGAGCTTGGATGGCGTTTACAGGTACAGCTGTCCATGCAGCTTCAACACAATACCACAGTTCATCAAGAGTAGTGACTGCCGTATTGTGACGAGCCATTTGCTCGGCCACCATTGACCAGACGTTTTCAATTGGTGTGAGATCTGGAGAATGTGCTGGCCAGGGCAGCAGTCGAACATTTTCTGTATCCAGAAAGGCCCGTGCAGGACCTCCAACGTGCGGTCGTGCATTATCCTGCTGAAATGTAGGGTTTCGCAGAAATCGAATGAAGGGTAGAGCCACGGGTCGTAACACATCTGAAATGTAACGTCCACTGTTCAAAGTGCCGTCAATGCGATCAAGAGGTGACCGAGACGTGTAACCAAAGACACCCCATACCATCACGCCGGGTGATACGCCAGTATGGCGATGAAGAATACACTCTCCCAATGTGCGTTCACCGCGATGTCGCCAAACACGGATGCGACCATCATGATGCTGTAAACAGAACCTGGATTCATCCGAAAAAATGACGTTTTGCCATTCGTGCACCCAGGTTCGTCGTTGAGTACACCATCGCAGGCGCTCCTGTCTGTGATGCAGCGTCAAGGGTAACTGCAGCCATGGTCTCCGAGCTAATAGTCCATGCTGCTGCAAACGTCGTAGAACTGTTCGCGCAGATGGTTGTTGTCTTGCAAACGTCCTCATCTGTTGGCTCAGGGATCGAGACGCGGCTGCACGATCCGTTACAGCCGTGCGGATAAGATGCCTGTCATCTCGAATGCTAGTGATACGAGGTCGTTGGGATCCAGCACGGCGTTCTGTATTACCCCCCTGAACCCACTGATTCCATATTCTGCTAACAGTCATTGAATCTCGACCAACGCGAGCAGCAATGTCGCGATACGATAAACCGCAATCGTGATAGGCTACAATTCGACCTTTATGAAAGTCGGAAACGTGATGGTATGCATTTCTCCTCCTTACACGAGGCATCACAACGTTTCACCAGGCAACGCCGGTCAACTGCAGTATGAGAAATCGGTTGGAAACTTTCCTCATGTCAGCACGTTGTAGGTGTCGCCACTGGCGCCAACCTTGTGTAAATGCTCTGAAAAGCTAATCATTTGCATATCACAGCATCTTTTTCCTGTCGGTTAAATTTCGTGTCTGTAGCACGTCATCTTCGTGGTGTAACAATTTTAATGGCCAGTAGTGTATGATGATGGACAAAACTTTTTAATGGAATGCAGTGACATCGCAGCAGTAAGTAGGAAGTTTGTGTAAAATGCACTTCCTGCGTGATGAGGACAATAGTCTTGTAGTATACTTCGTTAAAACTCGGTTGTCACTAAACCGCACGCAAAAATGTTTTGCTCTACTTGAACTGAAAGTACCAACAGGTACTTTTGTACAGTGTACATTGAATAACTGGGTGATGGGTGCAGTGACGAAGGATCAGTAAAAGCTGCGGATAAATTTTCGGGAGGTAGGGAATATTCTCGGTCCTATCAAGGTGAGCTGTCGGAACTAAAATCCTGGCGGCGCCACCTCAATAAAATGCGTTCACACATGACATAAACCATGATGTTGTCCCAGATGTAACCAAAATTAATTTCATAACTTTCATAACAACTTTCTCGCTGGAAGTTTCTACGGTGTCCAACTGAACGCAAATTTATCAGCGTAGTAGTTTCACATCTCTTAACGGTATTTTGTTTTTGTTTTTTTTTATCTCGGGGTACTTTTGGGTTTTCTTTATAAAATACGTATCACATGCATCTAAGAACTTCGAGAATGCCCATACATTATTTTCACTCCAAATATGTTTGTGGTTCTGTTCTTTCCGCAGGCTGAAGAAAAAAAATACTTTTTTTCAAAATTTCTTGTAATGTTAGCTTTTTTCCTTAGCAGCTGGCAAGAATTTTCTTTTGGAAAGTACTCTCTCATATTCTAGACTAAAAATAGAGATGTATAATATTTTTTCGGAATTTACACCAACATTTGAAACTATCAGTAACTGGCAGTGTTGTAGGACAGTGGTATGACCTTCAGGTGCCTATTTTAGTGACAGTCCTTCTACATTTTTCTGTGACCCAACTGATCTGCCCTGGGATAGGCTTCTGCTAAGACTAGGCTGTCCTTTCTTGTGTTAATAACTGGTGTCAGCGTTTTGCAACGATTACTGATGGTTCGATGATATTTACATCTATCATCAACTGTCTTGTTTGGGGTAGGAATTATTATATTCTTCTTGAAGTCGAAACATATTTCACCTCTCTTGTGTATCTTGTCAGGTGGAATAGTTTTGTTATGCCTCGCTCTCCCAAATATCTCAATAATTACGAAGGATTGGCATCTACTCCAAGGAACTTGTTTCGATATGCGTCTTTCACCGCACTGTCAAATTTTTCTCGCAGTACCTCCTATCGCATCGTCATCTACTACATCTTCTCTTTGTATAAGGTTGTATTCGTTTCCGTCGTATAGCCCCTGTATATATTCCTTGTACTTTCAACGTTCCCTCCTGTGTTTGAAAGTGGCTTGACGTCTGAGTTCTTAATATTCATACAGCTGCTTCTTTTTTCTCGAAAGATCTCTTTAATTTCGCTGTAGGCAGCATCTATGTTTTCCTTAGTCATACCTGCTCCCTCTCACTAACGTTTCTCGTCCAGCTATTTTTGCTTTGTCATTTTACTCTTTCTGTCAGTCTCATTTCTTAGACGCCTGTATTCCCTTTTGCCTGTTCCGTTTTCTGCATTTTTATATTTTCTCCGATAGTCAATTACGATTCAGTATGTCGTGTGTTATAGAAGAATTTTTCCTGGGCTCAGGCTTTTTGCTTCTCCGCTGTCCTCACTATTTCATCTCTCAAAGTTACCCACTCATCCAGTATGGCATTCCTTTCCCCTGTTTCTGTCAACCGTTACTAATGCTACCTTTGAAACTCGTAACAGCCTTTTGTTCTTTCAATTTATCAAAGTCACGCCTGCTTAATTTCCTAGTTTTATGCAGTTTCGTTCCTTTTAATCTGCAATTCATAACCAACAAATTGTGGTCAGAGACCACGACTACATCTGGAAATGTTTTGCAATTTAATATTTGATTTTGAAATATTTGTCTTATAATTATTTAATCCATCTGAAAACGTCCGACGTCTCCAGGTCTCATCCTTGTATACAGTCTTATTTCATGTTTCTTAAACCATGATTAAACTTTGCTCTGCTCAGAATTCTATCAGATGGTTTCGCCTCTCATGCTTTTCATACAGTCCATGTTTTATTATTTTTCCTATTTGTTCCTTTCTTTTCCTGCTACCGAATTCCAGTCGCGAATCAAAATTAAATTCTCGTCTCCCTTTACTATCTTTGAAATTTGCTTCATTTCAAATGGCTCTGAGAACTATGGGACTTAACATCTAAGGTCATCAGTCCCCTAGAACTTAGAACTACTTAAACCTAACTAACCTAAGGACATCACACAACACCCAGTCATCACGAGGCAGAGAAAATCCCTGACCCCGCCGGGAATCGAACCCGGGAACGCGGGAAGCGAGAACGCTACCGCATGACCACGAGCTGCGGACTGCTTCCTTTCATCACACACCCTTTCAATAGTTTGATTATTTGCGGAGCAGAGGTGCCATAGGAGACTTTAGTGGCAACTGTAGACTCTTTCAAGATGTGATAGTTATCTTTCGTATAGGACGCCAGTGCGTGGCGTCATTAAGCTAAGCGTTGTTTAAACCATTGCGGAACCTGTTAAAGACACTAAAGTTAATTTCGGTATCAAAAGAAGTTTTCGACGTAGAAAGCTGACGAGAAAGACCGAGAACGAGGATAAAACGATGTGGCAGAGGCAGCTGACGCCCAGGCGGGGTTTTTAGTTGGCATTTCGTTAACTTTCGCCTGTTCCGGCCTGGTGACTACAAGCGGGCAGTTTCCCTTGCCAGTATCGGCCAGTGCTGTGTCGCCGTGGTTTATTAGACGTCGGGATTTCTAATTCCTTTGCTTCGCAGTGCGGTGTAGCGTACATGACGCCTACAACCTCAGAAAACTCTGGTTCTACGTAAAATCACCAAGCGGGTCGAATGCCGCTATTCAGTCACTCGTCGATCAGTCTGTTGCGGCACTATAAGACAGCAAAAGGAAGGCTGAAGAAATTTCCCGTTTAAAAATCATTCACGCAGGCGGGTCGTACTGTTGCCAAGTGCTGAATTGTCCTTCGGAAGCACACATGAGCGGGACATCGTGCGACGCACGATGTTTCGAAGCGCACGCGATCAGTTGGTTTGACACTTTCGCGCAAAGTGGACCCGGATTGCGGTTTGTGTCTGAAATTTTGATCATCGCTGTTCAGAAACATTTTGTGTATCTCCATCTACACTGTAAAGCGCATGGCAGAAGTTACGTCCCATTGTACCAGTTCCACTCATGTATTTTGTGCAGGGGAGCTCTCTCTGCTGACTTCAAGTACACTACTGGCCATTAAAATTGCTACACCACGAAGATGACGTGCTACGGACGCGAAATTTAACCGACAGGAAGAAGATGCTGTGATATGCAAATGATTAGCTTTTCAGAGCATTCACACAGAGCATTCATACTGCAGTTGACCGGCGTTGCCTGGTGAAACGTTGTTGTGATGCCTCGTGTAAGGAGGAGAAATGCGTTTCCGACTTTGATAAAGGTCGGATTGTAGTCTATCGCGATTGCGGTTTATCGTATCGGGACATTGCTGCTCGCGTTGGTCGAGATCCAATGACTGATAGCAGAATATGGAATCGGTGGGTTCAGGATGGTAATACAGAACGCCGTGCTGGATTCCAGCGACCTCGTATCACTAGTGGTCGAGATGACAGGCATCTTACCCGCATGGCTGTAACGGATCGTGCAGCCACGTCTCGATCCCTGAGTCAACAGATGAGGACGTTTCCAGACAACAACCATCTGCACGAACAGTTCGACGACGTTTGCAGCAGCATGGACTATCAGCTCGGAGACCATGGCTGCAGTTACCGTTGACGCTGCATGACGGACAGGAGCGCTTGCGAAGGTGTACTCAACGACGAACCTGAGAGCACGAATGGCAAAACGTAATTTTTTTATGAATCCAGGTTCTGTTTACAGCATCATGATGGTCGCATCCGTGTTTGGTGACATCGCGGTGAACGCACATTGGAAGCGTGTATTGAAAGTTAATGCTGACAAGAAGGAAAAACAATCCTGTAATGTTCTCATACTAGAAAAACGAATGGTCGACGTCTGTATATTCGAAGAATGCTGGCAAAGTGTAGCTCATTTATAAAGGAAACTGCATATACAACTCTAACAAGATCCATTCTTGAGTGCTGTTCAAGTGTTTGGGATTCCCGCTTGGTTGTATTAAAGGAAGACATCGTAACAGTTCTGAAGCGTGCTGTTAGATTTATTACAGATAGGCCTGATCAAAACGAGTATTACGGAAATTCTCTTTGGTCTCAAATGACAATTCCTGGAGGAAAGAAGATTTTTTATTTATTTATTTATTTATTTGTTTGTAAAATGCCGTTGACGGAGTTTAGAGAACCGGCATGTATGAAAGACTATAGAACGATCTTGCTGCCATCAACATACATTCCGCATAAGGACCACAACCCATTCTGAAGCATGTAGTTAGATTTGTAAGGTGGCAGAATAAATGAAGGTCAGATTCGCACCTTACATAAGAGCTTTACATGGGAAGGTGAATATGGCACCTAACTTAATTCGGTGGTAATGAGCAAATTTGTCTAGCAGTATGTAATGCAAAAAGGGATGACATTCAATTGACGGTAATTAACACACTGTTCCGTTAATGCATGTTTGAGCGGGAGGTGAAACAAGCAGGGAGAGGCGTTTTAGTTTGGAATTCAGAGGGACGATGCAGAGGCAAGGCCGCACTACAGGGGGTACCACGGAAACCACTTAAAAGGGTGTCCCAGGCGGAAAGTCAACAAACGACCACGTGACTCAGACAGGGAGAGCGAGTATAATGGCCCATCTGAGGGAGGACAGGAAAGAAAGCTTTTAGAAAACTGCATTTCGGAATTCCAAATGGATACGGAACAATACCAGTGACGCATTTTCGATCACATTTCCAGTGAGTGGTACACACGTAATAGGGTCTATGTACGCATTTAGGCGTCTGGAACAGGCACAAAACGTATGATTGGCGGAAACGCGCTAGGAAGGAGAAAAGATCCAAAGCTCTGACGCAGTTTATTGGCAGGGATATTGCGATTTGTAGAGAGAGTTTCCACAAAATAAGAGAAATGCTCCTATTGGTCGAAAAAAGCCGTGACGTGAGGAACAAAAGAACCCAGGTGGGGAGACAATTCGACTATGAGATAAGGCAAGACGGAAATTTTCAGGGACTCTTCTCCGAACTGGCGTCAAGTGCAGAATGGAGTGCATAACGCTCTGTACGACGCAGAGGAGTAATTTGTGTGAACACTGCGTTCACAGCAGCTGATATCCAGCTAGAAATCAGCTGTAGCATCGTTTAGCTCCGACTGTGGAGAAACGAACCAGCCAATTAGTTAATTGTTCTTGCAAGAACTGAAAGAGCACTATAATTTGCGCGCTGCTCCAACCATGCATGTGTATATCGCCACATTCTAAGACTAGGGATAAGTACACGTTCTCTTGCATAACGAGAAACATACGGAAAGTTTCTGCTGGAAAATTCAGCAAAGTTGTAATAGTTTTATAGGAATATCAGCGGAAGAGAGCGGCCTAGCAGATGACAGCTCATTGCAGCTTAAGGTAAATACCGCGTTCAGAGGCGAAACTTGCTGGTTCACCAGCTTGCGTCCACTGTAAATTCGAGCGACCTTGGGTCATCTTTTGCTCAATTTGTCACATAACTATCCATCCACCGTAGACTTGATTGTCATCCTAAAAATAGTACCGAACTTTGAACCGGAATCGGACGTTTTTTGTAGTACTGACTAACATCATAACGTAAGTGTAGGAACAATTTTGTAAATAAACTTCTAGTTAAACATTAATATTGTCGTGTTTAGGTAAATTTAACCTTCTGAGAGTTAATATTTAATATTGTTGAGTTTAGGATTATTTCACTTTTTGATGCTGATGAGATGCGTTATCCTGACAACTGTTTTTGTTGTCACATTGAAAACTGTGTAAAAGCGTATTTTTGTGCTAATATTGCGACATTAAACATGTCATTTGAACGTACACAGTTGGGTTCAATCCTAGAATAAGTAAAACCAAAAATATTGCCCCTTACATCGTTTTTCCCTTGCTCTGTTTGCCTGGTGGAGCACGGAAGGGAACCTCTGCCAATGGCGGGAAGTACTGTTCGCCATGCATCATATGACGGCCTGCGGAGTATCTATGTAGATACTAAACGTGTTTTTAGAAAACTGTTTGAGGAAGACCGCACAGTAATTCCTCCTTTAAATCGTCGAACGAACGTGAAAATGACAGTGACTGTGGAATAGAGAAACAACTGAAGTCGCTCAACAGAGAAAACGTGATACCAATATGATCCCGCACAGAGTGTGCGAAAGAACTTGCTCCTCTTCTGGCAGTAGTGTACTTAGGTCGCTGGATGATAGAAGCGTTCCTGGTGATTGCAAAAAAGCTTAGGTTATTCTTGTTTTCAAGAAATGTCGTCGAACATACGAACAAAACTATATGGTATAGGCTGATATCTTTGACGTTGGTTTTTTGTAGACTTTTGGAACATATTTTCGACCGCGTATTATGACGTTTCTAAAGACTGAAAATCTCCTCTGTAGAAATCAGCAATGGTTCCGAAAACAATGACGCTATTAAGTCTGCTCTGTTCGTCCACCAACCCCAGTAAGTAGTAGACGCCGGCGGCCAGTATAATGCCGTGTTCCTTTACTTCTGGAAAGCGTTCGACACAGTTTCACATTGCCGCCTAGTGAACAACATACGAGCACAAGGAGTATCAGGCCAGCTATGTGACTGTAGTGAGGAGTTTTTAGTAAACAGAACACTGCAAGTCGTTCTCAACAGAGGTCTTCAGATGTAAAAGAACCTTCACGTGTGACCCAAGGGAGTGTTAGAGGACCATGACTTTTCACAGTGTATCTAACTGACCTATAGTGCGTTCAAAATTCGTTGCGACTTTTGACAGTTCAGTACGGAGCGAGTGGAGGGAAGCGCAGCTGGCAGCGTGTGCTGAACTCGTCTGCGGCTGACAACGCCAAGCTCGCTTGCCTACGTGAACTGCAAGCCTCACAATCCGGACAAGGTGCTATCTTTCTGAAACGATTTTAAAGAAACCACTAGATCATAAACTCTGATTCTCGCACATCTTATAGTTTATTTCGTCGGCTTCATGATGAACTGCCTATCACACCGCTAATGGTCATAGTTACTGAGATATTTCAATATAAGGTAAACCACTGCAAGAAATTCTTAAACATGGCAGTGAAAAATAAGTGTCTCTAAGAATTTGCGTTTCATGCTTGTTACGTCATATGTTACTGCGTATACAATGTAGATAACATATTGAATTATTCTTTAAACTTTGAAGGATATCGCTATCTGTCTCCAGTTTCAGGGAAAGGAATCAATGTAGAGGAAGCTCTGTCACGAAGGCATGCGCCAGTGAAAAAGACAGATAGAGAAATTTACAAATCCCTCGTACCTCATAAACGGTCTGAGGTATGGAAAGGCAAAAGGAGGTCCGATATTAGGAAGTATACCACGACTTTAGTCATATCAGTGTAGAGGAGACAGCGTATAGAACACTAGAGCAACCCATTCCTGAGTACTGATTGAGTGTGGGGGATCCCCAACAGGTCGAATTAGAGGAAGGCATGGAAACAGCTCAGAGGTGTTCTGGTAGGTCTATTGCTGGTTGGTTCAATCAGTACGCAAGTATTACGATGATTCTTTCGGAACTTAAATGGGGATCCCTCGAGGAAAGGCGATGTTCTTTTTGTGGGGCACTATCGAAGAAATTCAGAGAACCGGCATTTAAGGCTGACTGCAGAACGATTCTACAGTGGCCAATTCCTACATTTCCATAAGGACCACGAAGATATGTAGATGGTGATTTTTCCCTCGCTTATTTGGGTGTGGAACGGCTGGCTCTGAGCACTATGGGACTCAACTGCTGTGGTCATAAGCCCCCTAGAACTTAGAACTACTTAAACCTAACTAACCTAAGGACATCACACACATCCATGCCCGAGGCAGGATTCGAACCTGCGACCGTAGCGGTCGTGCGGTTCCAGACTGTAGCGCCTTTAACCGCTCGGCCACTCTGGCCGGCTGGGTGTGGAACGGCAAAGGCAATAGCTAGTAGTGGTACAAGGTGCATCGTACTGTGGCTTGCAGAGGATATATGTACACTATGTGATCAAAAGTATCTGGACACCCCCAAAACCATATGTTTTTCATATTATGTGCATTGTGCTGCCACTTACTACCAGGTACTCCTTATCAGCGACCTCAGTAGTCATTAGACATCGTGAGAGAGCAGAATGGGGCGCTCCGTGGAACTCATGGACTTCGAACATGGTCAGGTGTTTGGGTGTCATTTGTGTCATACGGCTGAATGCGAGATTTCCACACTCCTAAACATCCCTAGGTCCCCCGTTTCCGATGTGGTAGTGAAGTGGAAACGTGAAGAGACACGTACACCACAAACGTGTACAGAGAGACCTCGTTTATTGACTGACAGAGACTGCCGGCAATTGAAGAGGATCGTAATGTGTAATAGGCAGACATCTATCCAGACCATCACACAGGAATTACAAACTGCAACAGGATCCACTGCAAGCACTATGACAGTTACGCGGGAGGAGAGAAAACTTGGGTTTCATGGTCGAGCAGCTGCTCATAAGCCACATATCACGCCAGTAAATGCCAAGCGACGTCTCGCTTGGTGTAAGGAGAGCCCCCATTGGACGATTCAACAGTGGAAAAACGTTGTGTGGAGTTACGAATCACGGTACACAATGTGGCGATGTGATGGCAGGGTGTGGGTATGGTGAATGCCCGATGAATGTCACCTGCCAGCGTGTGTAGTAAAATTCGGAGGCGGTGGTGTTATGGCGTGGTCGTGTTTTTCATGGATGGGGTTCGCACCCCTTGTTGTTTTGCGTGGCACTATCACAGCACTGGCGTACATTGATGTTTTAAGCACCTTCTTGATTCCCACTGTTGAAGAGCAATTTGGGGATGGCGATTGCATCTTTCAACATGATCGAGCACCTGTTCGTAATGCACGGCCTGTGGCGGAGTGGTTACAAGACAGTAACATACCTGTAATGGAGTGGCCTGCACAGAGTCCTGTCCTGCATCCTAGAGAACACCTTTGGGATGTTTTGGAACGCCGACTTCGTGCCAGGCCTCACCGACCGACATCGATACCTCTCCTCAGTGCAGCACTCCATGAAGAATGGGCTGCCATTCCCCAAGAAACCTTCCAGCATCTGATTGAACGTATGCCTGCGAGAGAGGAAGCTGTCATCAAGGCTAAGGGTGGGCCAACACCGTATTGAATTCCAGCATTCCCGATGGAGGGCGCCACGAACTTGTAAGTCAATTTCAGCGATGTGTCCAGATACTTTTGATCACATAGTGTAGATGTAGAATACATTTTGCTCAACTTCAATGGAAACAGTGGCCTGAAAATACAGTACCCAGAATTACAGTCTGTGCAGAATACCATGCACAGTCAGCAGGGCATTTGTGGCGAGACCAGTAGTGGGTGGTTAATGGGTATGCACTGTAGGGGAAATGTCGAGCGCTGGAAGGGAAGTGGCGCTCTAAACTGAAGAATAAGTTCATATTTTTTGTAAATATTTACTGGAGCCCCTCCACACTCACACTTGCACAGTGACCATTCGGAGAGATCTGTCACCTCTGCTTTGATTAGCATCTAAAAAGAATTCCAAAGAAAACGCAGCGATTTATTTTCATTTGGTCTGTTAACCACTTGCAACCTTCAGAGAAGCGTCATGAGTGGCGAATTTTGAGCAAAACCTATACATTTCTCTTGTTGCCTTGTTAAAATTTGCTTGTTTTGTCAAAACACAGCGGTATTTACACAGTGTCATCTCTCTAACAGGTTGTGCAGACGCTGTTGCGAGAGAATTCTGAAACAGTGTTCTATAAAGTTTATTAAGTGTGGAGCTGAGGAAAAGTAAGGTCAGTAGCTTACTAAAGACACGTCTTCTGTACAAAATAAACGTGTAATGTCTTCACTTATGCTGTTCCAAAACCCACAGCATTCCCCATTTCACCAGCTGTCGATAGCCCCTAAAAACTACACTGTTTCACACTGTTAGTGGAATTTTACAGCAGATAATGAAGTTTTGCATAATAACCATACGGTAAAATATTTTCTTCCTTGTGTGCTATCCTTTTCCAAAATCTCACTTTGATATCTCAAACCGTTCATGAAATATGAGGAATATTGTGGATATTTCATTACAGCTTCATCGCTGGCGCGGCGCGATCGTAAATGAGAGTGCTACATCAGATAAACTGGCTTGAGATTGGTGACAGAGACCTCCACCCAAGTCTAAAGAAAAATTTGGTGTGTTAGCTGAAGTTCATATGCAGCAACATGTTATGTAATATGCACTAATGGCAAACTCACAGCGATCCCATTTTTCGTTGCAAGCATTTTCGACTTTCACACAGTGTGTTACTACCATGTAAATATCGCAATAACTATGACCATGATGCGTGCATCATCAAGAACCTGACATATAAAGCTATAAGTAATAAAAGAATGCTTTTTTAACAAACAGTTTTTACGAAATTGTTTAAGAAAGTTTGCAGAGTGTGCGCCTCGATTCTGTCATCGCCAACCAGCCAAAGATGGTGAAAACATCGAGCCCCCCCCCCCCCCCCCCCGCCTTCCGAACAAACGAATAATATCGCCCAGCCATTCAGAAAAAAATTGGTCCTGCACATCGGCCTCTTTAGTAGTAGGGCAAGCTAATGTAGTGGAGCATTTTGTTTTTGAAGGTTGCCTATATCTGGGGCAGGTATGCACTTGGTGGCAAACCTATTGTTCTCTGGGGATAAGCCTTCCTTTTGATTGACAGGTCCTTAACCTATTTTTCCCCAACCCCACTCTCTCTACCTACTCCTTCATCCCCTCAGGAAACCTCTAACCTCTCCCCCCCCCCCCCCTTCCCTGATACATGTATGCTATCAAGCCATCAAGCCTGTGTTATTCAAATAGCCCCCTCTCACTCTTATCAATTTGATTGTCTACTTAATTAGACTGATCAATTAATTAACCGTTCCCCTCTGGGAAGCTCCCCAACCCTCCCCTCCCTTCTCCCCTCACCTACCTGGAAACTGGAGGCTCTGTGGTAGAGAGGGAGGATCTCATGACAGGAAGTTCGATTACATAGCAGAGGGTATATTGTTTATTTATAAAAGAAGGGGTTGGATCTCTCTTGCTCATCATTCTCTACTGTTTGGGAAGATGCAGGTCTTGTAAAGAAGTAATTACATCAATCTTTTTTTTAATTCCAGTTGCACAACGAATACCATCATGAAACACCCATCACATGTAATTACGTTGTTAAAAATCGTTCGATTCTGAAGCACACAGCATCCACTGTCCCCCGTCAACTGGACTGCAGCAAATGCCAGCTCGCACCAACACACATGCAGCTCGCTCGGGATTGTGCAAAGCGACGTGCTACACATCTATCCAGGAGCGACAGCTCAGGCCCCATGACTGACAGACCGAATGTCATGCTAATCCTCAAAGAAAAGCATCTGAGAAATCCCTGTTGAAACACGTATGCTTTCTCTGTTTCTCCTTGCGTCCTGCTGTGCCTGCACGCACTGTCAGTCACGGTTGGACCGAACCACAAACAAAGCAGCGTTCACCCGGTGAATGTCTGCGGAATACCGATGCACACAGAATTCCATCCTTCGAAGGCACATGACTGAATGGGAATCGTTCCAGAAATACTGCTGAACCACTCTGAGGGATCTATGTCGAGTCGCCATTGAGGAGTGGGACAATCTGGACCATCGGTGCATTGATGAACTTGTGGATAGTATGCCACAACAAATACAAGCATGCATCAATGCAAGAGGACGTGCTGCTGGATATTACAGGCACCGGTGTGCACAGCAATCTGGACCACCACCTCTGAAGGTCTCGCTGAATGGTGGTACAACATGCGATGTGTGTTTTCCATGAGTACTATTTTTAGTACTCATGGAAACCACACATCGCTGTAATGATGTTTACGTTGGTCTCTGTTCCAATTTTCTATACAGTTTCCGGAACTCTCGGAACCAAGGTGACGCAAAACTTTTATTGATGTGTGTAGAAGCATCAATGGACATTAACTGGCATGTTGTGCTAGAGATTGAAAATTTGTAGAGAACTGTTAAACTGCAGTTTATGGAATGATTTGTGTTGTGCAGAACATTACATCAACAAAGAGATGACCTCTGAGTATTCGCCATCACTGGACATTTACTGTGCAGCTCCAACACTTTCGATAACATCATTTTACGATACTGTGTTATTCTCGCTCACGTATGTGTGTGTGTGTGTATGTGGGTGTTTATGTGTCTGTGTCTGTGTGCGTGACGCCTCAGGCAGTGGGAATTACCAGGTACGCATATTTTTATTTCCATAGTGTGAGGTCGGATTTTGCAGTGTATATTTTCCTAAAAAAGTTTCACAGCGTCAAATTCGGATTTACATGTCAATTTTTTTCGTGGTTTTTCAGCATACATACACCAACTTGTGGAACAGCTGGAGGCGCAGGTCCAACAGCAGTAACAGCATGATCGTAAGTAGTATATATATTTTTCATCGTGTATGTAATATGTTGTTGTCGCTGTAGACGATTTTCGAGGATTAGAATCGATAAACATTACTTCTTTTTTCATATTGTATGAGTATATATATCTTTTTTTTCATCTCCATAGTACTGTGTATACCTAATTAAATTTCATTGTATATGTAATACGGTGTATATTCTTTGTTTTTGTTGATGATTTCCTGGCAGATGAAGAACGGGGAGGGATGTGTGCTGGAGATATGTAGGAGCCGTCAGAGATCTTACGTGAGTGTATATTCTGAAAAAAATGTATTTTTTTCCTGTAGTTTTTGCGTGTGTATGTTCTTTTTTATTGGTAGATCATTATATTGCAGAAAATATAGGAGGATGAATCGATGAACCTTCCCCAATGCAGGTGAGGGCGAAATGCCACAGTGTATGGGGGAGATGTGAATGACCTTCATCGCTGCAAGGAGATGAGGGAAATGCCAAGCAGCCAGAGTAAAATAGGTACCACATACTCACTCTGCTTACAAAGAGTCAGTATTCTTTCTTTCCCTGCAGCAGCAGTGGCAGCAAGCGATGTCTAGCACATTGCACTTAATTTTGTTTTTCATAACTGTACAGCAGCTGTGTCAGGGAGGCAATTCCCACAACACTCCGTAGTTCGGCTAACAGGGGTGGCGAAGACTATGGACTGTCCTTCCTCAGACTAGCGGGTCAGGGCTGCAGCAAGCAGGCTGCTCGCAGCGGCCCGTTTCCGCCACATCTCCTCCTCCTCCTCCGCTGTCAAGTCCTCGCTGATCTCGGACGGAACAGCACATACTGCTCGGCATATCACTGCAAGCAACTTCATCGGCTAGTTGTAGTTATAGTATTAGTAATAGCAACGATCTTGTGGCCATTGGCAGTTCCCTCTCCCATCCTTTTAGTGAAGGACATCAGGTCAGTGACACCATACCACATTTAGAATACACGGAGATTGCAGACGCCTTTGAGGAGCGAATATCCTTCACGAAGATCGAGAATCCTGCAGAAGGGTACCGAGAACCTGTTCATTTTGTGTGCCTTCCTGTCAGGGAAAAGGGATCCTCAATGTAGTCTACGATCTGCGATATCCCGCCATTAAATGCAGTGCGTTGCTCTGCATCAAACTATCACCCCCCCCCCCCCCCCAAAGTTGATTCTGTATTTGAAGAGACAAGTCTTCATTGTATTTGGGGGAGAAATGCCGTGATAATGGGGAGCACGTCAATCGCCGAGTGGCTTCGTAAATCCACCTTGAGTGCTATACTGGGTCGAGATGGGAGTGAGAGGGTCAGCTAAACCACTCAGCTCAGTACTACAGCTGGACGTCCATACACATGTCTATGATCTGGTAAATGGAGGGTCTAGCTATATCAAGCTACCTAAAGATATAGCTGATAAGCATCAATGTATTAATGTCCAAAATATAACCGATCAGGTTTGTTTTTCATGGTCAGTCCTGACTTGCAAGAGAAATTACACAAAAGATCCGCAGCGCACATACAGATATCGTAGATACCTTGACATTCATAAGTGTTATAACTTTGATGGTATCGAGTTCCCTGTGAAGATCCAGGACGTACCTAAATTTGTAGTGCAGAATACCGGAATATCAGTTCGTATTTATGGCCTGGAGAAAAAAAGCAAGTCAGATGAGCAGGACAAACATATTGTCGTCGGCTCCAATTTGCCGGTGAGCATAAGATGCATGTAAACAAGCTCTCAGAAGAGACTGGTATAAGTCTCTAGCTCCCTGCACATACCCCAGCCTTATACATGATAGCCTGAATTTTCGCATCCATGTACAAGCGAATGTTCTGTCTATTTATACTCATTCTCTCTGGTTGAAAACTAGACATGAGCTCGAATTTGTCCATGGATCAGCGTATACTGATATCTCTTACCGCGCTCTGTACACAGAAACTCTTGAAAGTTTCGCCTGTACCTACCATCATTCAGTTTTCTTGTTTTATCAATGACGAGAAACCCGTACTGTGAATGATTCCAGCAATCGGCAGATATCTTTACAAAATCATTGAACGACATGTCAGTTCCTACAAGTGCTTGGTAAACATGTTTCAAATTCAGATTGTCTTCTTTGAAGGTTATAATGAGGTTTGCATTATCCGTAACCAACTGTTTCGGTATTCTAGAATATGTTTGGCGTAGATAAGATACATCAGCACCCATATAACGACCGAAACAGAAATATTTTCCACAGCAACATCGTCAAAACACAGTCTTTGGTTTTACTTTTTCAGGTGGGGGGATATCACCGATTTCACTGCATGTAGTGTATGTAACGTCTTTTACACTGTGCAATATCTCCTGTAATAGCTGATTTTTGGGCTGGAACACTGTTTTTGAAAATACGCAAGCATTTTCAAATGGGACTCCATCTACGTGTGTTAGCAGCGTCATGAGGACAATTGGATGGACCTACAATAATTGCTCGTATATTATCAGGAAGAAGTATTCCATTCTTCTTCTTCTTCAGGTCTTCGTTTTCGTCTTCACATGACCACTCATTGATAACAAAGTCATGATGCTTCACCCACCCATCCATGATACTGACTACGTCAGGTTTTGATGTAGAATGGGCTTTTATATAAAAAAATGACCGCTTGTAATAATAATAATAATAATAATAATAATAATGTAGCCACTATAACGTAACCATCTTATAGAGTGAGCTAAATGGATGGCTACATCTTACATTATATAATGAGAGGGTAGTTAAATAAGAAAAACAACAAAAGATTTGCGATTATATTTATTTTATTTACATTCAGCAATGACACACAGGCTGCATTACATCAGAAACAACAACAAAAACAACTGATTCATTTTTATTCCGAATAACTGTTTCTTGTATGCAATAAATTCAACATGTATTTCTCTCAAGCTAATGGGAGTTTCTTTAGCTTCTTCTTTTGATACCGTATTGATGTACTGTTCTATATCATCTGCATGCGCACTATACGTAGGGAGATAGTTCATAATGTCTTTATACACAGTTTGAACACAAGGCAGTCCACGGTTCAGTCTTTTCAGCACCATGACTGTCACGCCATCATACAATGATGTTATATAAAGTGACAGACTCACACAGTAAATATCCAGAGATGGACAATACTCAGAGGTCAACTGTTCTTGATGTAATGTTCTGTACGAAAGAGTTCATTCCATTCCCGCTCCGTAATCTGCACTTTAACACTTCTCGCCGCATTTTCAATCTCTAACACAACATGCCAGTCAATGTCCACTGATGCTTCTATAATAATACTGTTTTTAAGGGCCGGCCGGAGTGGCTGAACGGTTCTAGGCGCTTCAGTCTGGAACCACGCGACCGCTACGGTCGCAGGTTCGAATCCTGCCTCGGACGCGGATGTGTGTAATGTCCTTAGGTTAGTTAGGTTTCAGTAGTTCTAAGTTCTAGGAGACTGATGGCCTCAGATGTTAAGTCCCATAGTGCTCAGAGCCATTTGAACCACTTTTGTATTTAAGGGCTTTGAACCACTAGCTGTTAAATTATAAGTTGAAGTAAAAAGCAGAAGAGCACGAGGGGAATCGGCAGCTTCTCATCCACCTCATCGACACTCTGTCCTTGTAGTAGCACTGGAATGTTCTGGGATGGTGCAGACATCGGAGACCAGTACTGATCTGCATCGTGTTGTGTAGGGCGCCCCACACAGTTCTTCTGAGAGTCGGGGAATTTATGGGTGTCTGAATCAATGAGCAGACAGCTCGTTGTCTTGCTCCAGCAAGTGGGCTATGTGTGCTACAGTATACCATGGTGCTGCTACCACTGCTGATCCTGACAGACCAGAGTTTGCTGCAAGTCCTGGCGAGGCGATGGTGGTTGCTGCTGGTCCAGGCACCGCAGAGTTTGCTGAACAAAGAAGAAGAAGAAACAGTAGGAATCCACAGACAATGACATAGAGTTGAACAAAGAAAGGGAACTGCTACATGCAGTAATAGTAGCAATGACATGTAATGAGTACTTACTTTTACGCTTCTTCTGCGATGGAGAGGCAGAAGAGGATCTCGACTGCTGGCAACGCTTCGTGGTTCTTCTTCTTCCAGGGACTGACAGTGACTTGGAATGGTGAGCTATCGCGCTCGCCTTATATTTCCCCGCATCACAATCACGTGACTGGAAATCAATTATTTATTAACTTCAGCAGTATTTCTGGAATGATTAGCTATCACCCATTTGCCTTGGAAGGACGGAATTCTCGCGTGCATCGGTATTCTGCAGGCGTTTACTGGGTAAATGCTCCTTTGTTTGCTGTTCGGTCCGACCGCGACTGGCAGCATGTGCGGGCCTGTCAGGACACGAAGAGAAACAGAGAAAGAGCGTGTGTTTAGATGGGAATTTCTCAGATGCTTTAGTTCAAGAATTAGCGTGACATCTGGTCTGTCAGTCGCGGGGGCTGAGCCGTCACTCCTGGACAGGCTCGAGGCGTGTCGCTTTTCAGAACCCCGACTGAGCTGGGTGTGGGGTGGCGGGAACCAGCATTGGACGCAGTCCAGTGGATGGAGGACAGTGTGTGCTTCGCGATCGAAGGATTTTTAACAGCATAATTACGTGTGATGGGTGCTTCGTGATGGTATTGCTTGTGCGATCAGAACGGAAAAAGGCGATTGATGTAATTACTTTTTTACTAGACCTGCATCTTCCCAAACAGCAGAGAATGATGAGCTAGAGAGATCCAACTCATGCAAACTGAATTTTTTACGAATAAACAATATACCCTGTGCTATGTAATTGAATCTCCTGTCATGAGATCTTCCCCCTCCACCACATAGCCTCCAATTTCCAGGTATGGGAGGGGGGCAAGGGAGGGGAGAGTTGGGGAGCTTCCCAGAGGGGGAGAGGTTAATTAATTGATCAATTTAATTAAGTAGCCAGTTTAATTGATAAGAATGAGAGGGGGCTATTAGAATAACTCAAGCCTGGAAGTGTACCTGTATCAGTGAGAGGGAGGGGGGAGGGTTGAAGGTTCCCTGACGAGTTGGAACGAGGTGGGGGATGGAGTGAGGTGGGAGAACAATAGGTTAAGGACCTGTCAGTCAAAAGGGAGGCTTAACTCCATGGGGTCATAACCTGTCAATCAAAAGGATGGGTTATCCCCAGAGATCATTACCTGTCAATCAAAAGAAAACAATGGGTTTGCCACTGAATGCATATTGCCCCTGATGTAGGCAACCTGTACTAACAATACGTGCAACAACATAGTTTGCCCTACTACTCACCTTTTCCTGTATGGACCCTACTTTTGTAAATCATATGTCGGAGTTTTGGACGATGCATGCAGTGATGAAGAGTGTGTTATAGCTACAAATAAAAGAAATTTAGAGAAATGGGAAACATTCTCGTTTCTATTAAGCGAACCGTCTGAACAGCAATCCTGGCGGCGGCATACATGTATAGGCGCGCTACTGCGCACAGAGTGTCAAGTAAATAAATGGCGTTCTTGTTACCAAAAGTAATCTTATAGTTTTCTTAACAACTTTCCGTCTGCAAGTTTCTACGAGCTCCAACAAAACGCAGATTCATCAGCGACGACATGCTTCGTTACGCAGGCGAAACAGTTTCACACCTCTTATGGTATTACATTTTTTATCTCCGAATACTTTTATGTTTTCACGACAAAATATGTATCACATACAGCTACAAATTTTGATAATGTTCCTATATTTTTTCATTAAAAATGTGTTAGTGCTTCTGATTTTTCCACGGGTAGAATTCAGTATTATTTATCTTGAAAATTTCTTGTAACGTTAGTTTTCATTTTATTTTATTACATTTTCGTAACAAGTGGCAAAATTTATCATTTCGAGAGTACTCCATCATTTTATGTAGACTACGAAAGGGAGATGCCTAGTATTTTTTTCTGAATATGGTGTGATTATCCTCATCTCTCTCTCTCTCTCTCTCTCTCTCTCTATATATATATATATATATATATATATATATATATATATATATATATATATATATTATCCTCATCTACCTATATACAGGCAGGTAACGAGCAGGGATGTACCGAGGGTGTAGCGAGACATGGTCCCACCAAGGGCTCAGGCATAGAGATTGCGCAAAAACTGTCCGAAAAAACAACAAGAAATTAAAACGATTAAGGACTAACCGGGAGGGGTATGAGAGTTCTGCTAGATGTCGCTTTCCCGTCTTCCGCCCACGAGGAGAAGCCTTTTCTCGGCCTACGACTGTTAAACGCACGCTGTTGTTACGGTGTCTATTCTACAATTATTTACTCGAAGTAGCATCGTAAAGAAGCGACAGCTATCGAACAGACGTCTGTCACTAACATGTCTTTGTGGCAATAGTGCACGTACTTAATATGACTCGCTGAAGTTCAACACAGGATTTCTTGCTGCTTCGCTAAGGTATTGTATACGCATCAAAAAGGTTTTGCATCACCTCAGTTCCGACTGTTCCGGAACCTGTACAGAAAATTGGAACAGAGATCGACATAAACATCATTTCTGCCCTTTATATTGTTCATGAAAGCCACACATTGCATTTTGTACCACCATACAGTGAGACCTTCAGAGGTGGTCGTCCAGCTTGCTGCACACACCAGTACTTCCAATACCCAGTAGCACGTCCACTTGCATTGATGCATGCCTGTATTCGTCGTGGCATACTATCCACAAGTTCATCAAGGTACTGTTGGTCCAGACTCTCCCACTCCTCAACGGCGATTCGGCGTAGATCCCTCAGAGTGATTGGTGGGTCACGTCGTCCATAAACAGCCCTTTTCAATCTATCCCAGGCATGTTCAATAGCGTTCATGTCTGGAGAACATGCTGGCCACTCTAGTCGAGCGATATCGTTATCCTGAAAGTAGTCATTCATAAGATGTGCACGATGGGGGGCGCATTGTCGTCCAATATGCTGCCGATATGGTTGCACTATCGTACACCCATTATGGAGCCTTCCATGACCACCAGCGGCGTACGTCGGCCCCACATAATGCCGCTCCAAAACAGCAGGGAACCTCCACCTTGCTGCACTCGCTGGACAGTGTGTCTAAGGTATAAGGCGTAACCAGGTTGCCTCCAAACACGTCTCCGACGATTGTCTAGTTGAAGGCATAAACGATACTCATCGGTGAAGAGAACGGGATGCCAATCCTGAGCGGTCAATTCGGCATGTTGCTGGGCCCAACTGTACCGCGCTGCATGGTGTTGTGGTTGCAAAGATGGACCTCGCCATTGACGCTGGGAGTGAAGTTGCGCATCATGCAGCCTATTGCGCACAGTTTGAGTCGTAACACGACGTCCTGTGGCTGCACAAAACATTATTCAACATGGTGGCGTTGCTGTCAGGGTTCCTCCGAGCCATAATCCGTACGTAGCGGTCACCCACTGCAGTAGTAGCCCTTGGGCGGCCTGAGCGAGGCATGTCATCGACAGTTCCTGTCTCCCTGTATCTCCTCCATGTCCAAACAACATCGCTTTGGTTCGCTCCGAGACGCCTGGGCACTTCCCTTGTTGAGAGCCCTTCCTGGCACAAAGTAACAATGCGGACGCGATCGAACCGCGGTATTGACCGTGTAGGCATGGTTGAACTACGGACAACATGAGTCGTGTACCTCCTTCCTAGCGGAATGACTGGAACTGATCGGCTGTCGGACCCCCTACGTCTAATATGCGTTGCTCATGTATGGTTGTTTACATCTTTGGCGGGTTTAATGGCATCTCTGAGCAGTCAAAGGGACTGTGTCTGTGACAGAATATCCACAGCCAACGTCTATCTTCAGGAGTTCTGGGAACTGGGGTGATGCAAAACTTTTTTTATGTGTAAAGGATCTCAAAGTTCGGCGAGCGGATGCTGAATCAAATAAGGTATGGATTAACGAATGTTTTTCCATTCATCGAAATAACTTTGGGGATATCTGTGTCAATACCAGTGAAGGCGGCGCCTGATGAAAGCAGTTTCAGAAAATTAAAGATGATAGAAAAAACACGTAAGGTATGAATGAAATTTGAAGTTGTATCTTGTAGATAAAATTCAACACTGCTTAACTTGACTTTAATGACATAATCAATTAGTTTGCTTCGCTCATAGGGTGGAAATACAAAGTAAAATTATAACACAAATGCACTTCCTGAAAAGAATATTTTCTCAGTTCTTAACTGTAACCCTTTTCATTTGTTTCTGCTAAATAATTTATGCAGTACTAATAATTTATGAAGAGTAAACACAAATTTGATGTTTATTACACATCTACTAATTCCAATGTACAGCAGCTGCCATACAGAATAAGATATATATTTTGCTTTACTCTCGATTTTTGAGGACGTTTATCTTTGTACAACTGGCAATTTATTTGCTACAGTGATACATTTAATTTATTGTTTGCAATATTTTCATCATCAGCGTAGCTCATCTGAGTTAAATTCTTCAATAATGCTTGATTCTTATTAAACCTGTTTACAAAATTTGCTAAATCTGCGTAGGTAGCTTTACAGATATATGTTTTTTTAGGAAGACCATGGAAATGGGGTTGAGAGGAGGGGGCGTAACTTCGGTAATTCTGCCAGAGGCGCAGGGTCACACAGTACCTCTTGCTAATGAGGCGGATCAGCTAGTGTGGCTTGCACTGACCTGCAGCTTCACTCTAAATGTGTCACCACCGTACAGACGACGAAATATTTTGTACGCAGTTGTATAATTAAATGCAGCATTTGCCATATATCAAATGGAACAAAACGTTATACTATATTTTCATAGGTTGAGCGGTAACAGCAGTGTAAGTTACAGTGTAATAGTAGTCATACTTTTAAAGATACGAAAAACAACTAAAAAGCAGAATTTAAAGCTTAAATATACTGCGGGACTACGTGCATTAGAAACACATTTGGTGCGTAGACGTCTACATCTATCTACAGTACATACCCCGCAAGCCACAGTACGTTACATGTCGGAGGGTACTTGTACCACTACAAGTTATTCCCTTTTCTGTTCAACTCGCGAATAGAGCGAAGGAAAACGACTCTCTATAGCCCTCCGTACGAGCCCTAATTTCTCTTATATTATCTTCGTGGTCCTTATGCAAAATGAGCGTTGGCTGCAGTAGAATCATTCTGCAGTCAGCTTCAAATTCCGGTTCTCCGATTCTCTAAACTTTCTTAACAGTGTTGCGCGAAAACAACTTCGTCTTCCCTCCAGGTATTCGCACTAGAGTTTTAGAAGTACCGCCGTAATACTCGCGCATTGATTGAACATACCGGTAACAAATCCAAA
Organism: Schistocerca americana; assembly: GCF_021461395.2. Taxonomy (NCBI): domain Eukaryota; kingdom Metazoa; phylum Arthropoda; class Insecta; order Orthoptera; family Acrididae; genus Schistocerca; species Schistocerca americana. The sequence goes on along the minus strand of NC_060120.1, from coordinate 307,022,730 downwards.
TTGCTTAGATGTCTTCCTGTAGTCCGACCTGGTGGGGATCCCACACATTCGAACAGTACTCAATAATGGGTCGTACTAGTGTTCTGTAAATGGTATCTAGATATGAAATCGACATGACAGTGTCAAGCATTACACCACTAATGCTGTATTCGAACTTTACGGGATTGTTTGCCCACTCATCTGCATTAGCTTGCATTTTGAATAAGCTGCCATTCATCACACCAACTAACTTCTCTAGCCGACCAGCACTGATCATTTTCTTAAGGGAAGATGAGTGCTGCATCAGAAGATCACCGAAAGGTGAGTGAACATTCTTGTATAGGCAACAGACCGAGCCGCTATAATGCGATGCGGTAAGGAAAGTACGATAACGAGGGCTGTTCGGAAAGTAAGGCCCGATCGGTCGCGAAATGGAAACCAAAAATGTCTTATTTGAAACAGTTGGTAAGATCTTCCATCTACTTCTCTACATAGTCGCCTCTCAGACCTTTGTCGTAACGTTGTACCAAGTTTCCAATGCCCTCGTCGTAGAAGGCAGCCGCCTGTGCTTTCCGCCAAATCTCTACACTGGTCTACAGCTCGTTGTCTGTGCCAAAATGTCTTCATAGCCAGCAGAAACGAAACTCAGTGGGAGCCAGTTACTGGCTGTATTGTTGATAATCAAACACTTCCCATCGAAACCGTTGCAGGATCATCGTCATTGCCCCTACAAAGTGCGGGCGAGAATTGTCATGGAGAAGAAAATGCATGACAGTCATGTTATGTGGGCTGAATAGCTTCAAGCGAGATCTCTCACCAGACCCTCACACATGATGGCAGACACTTTTTTCTAGGCATCTTTACGTGCTCACTGTGCCCTCAAAACTGAAAATAGCGATGTGAAGCAATCGACGGGCATACTAGAGACACTGTCCAACACATCTGTGCGAAGTTTCATCGGATTTTCACTGTCGTTTCGATTTCGCGATCGATCGGACCTTACTTTCCGAATGGCCCTCGCATATAAGCGAAACACAGGCGAAAGGAGAATCATTTGAATGACGATACAGGGCGCAAAATGGGAGAGTCCACTGACATAAGCGACTTTGACAAAGGGCTGTTTGTTATGGCCTGACACATGAGAACGAGCATCTCTGAAACGGCAGAACTCGTCCACTGCTGGCGTGCTAAGGTCGCGAAAATCTGTGAAGAATAGTTGAAGGACGGTAAATCGACAATGTTTTGGACGTCCATACCTCATCACAGAACATGGAGGTCGGAGATCTGTGGAAAACCTGATGACAGACTGCAGTGATGGTGTAATCACAGGTGGCGATAACATATTAGACCTTCTGATGACAAACAGACCCGAACTATTTGAAACAGTTAACGCAGAACAGGGAATCAGCGATCATAAAGTGGTTACTGCATTGATGATTTCAGCCGTAAATAGAAATATTAAAAAAGGTAGGAAGATATTTCTGTTTAGCAAAAGTGACAAAACGCAGATTTCAGAGTACCTGACAGCTCAACACAAAATTTTTGTCTCAAGTACAGAGAGAGTTGAGGATCAGTGGACAAAGTTCAAAACCATCGTACAATATGCATTAGATGAGTATGTGCCAAGCAAGATCGTAAGAGATGGAAAAGAGCCACCGTGGTACAACAACCGAGCTAGAAAACTGCTACGGAAGCAAAGGGAACTTCACAGGAAACATAAACATAGCCAAAGCCTTGCAGACAAACAAAAATTACACGAAGCGAAATGTAGTGTAAGGAGGGCTACGCGAGAGGCGTTCAATGAATTCGAAAGTAAAGTTCTATGTACTGACTTGGCAGAAAATCCTAAGAAATTTTGGTCTTATGTCAAAGCGGTAGGTGGATCAAAACAAAATGTCCAGACACTCTGTGACCAAAATGGTACTGAAACAGAGGATGACAGACTAAAGGCCGAAATACTAAATGTCTTTTTCCAAAGCTGCTTCACAGAGGAAGACTGCACTGTAGTTCCTTCTCTAGATTGTCGCACAGATGACAAAATGATAGATATCGAAACAGATGACAGAGGAATAGAAAAACAATTAAAATTGCTCAAAAGAGGAAAGGCCGCTGCACCTGATGGGATACCAGTTCGATTTTACACAGAGTACGCGAAGGAACTTGCCCCCCTTCTTGCAGCGGTGTACCGTAGGTCTCTAGAAGAGCGTAGCGTTCCAAAGGATTGGAAAAGGGCACAGGTCATCCTCGTTTTCAAGAAGGGACGTCGAACAGATGTGCAGAACTGTAGACCTATATCTCTAACGTCGAGCAGTTGTAGAATTTTGGGACATGTATTATGTTCGAGTGTAATGACTTTTCTGGAGACTAGAAATCTACTCTGTAGGAATCGGCATGGGTTTCGAAGAAGACGATCGTGTGAAACGCAGCTCGTGCTATTCGTCCACGAGACTCAGAGCGCCAGTGACACGGATTCCCAGGTAGATGCCGTGTTTCTTGACTTCCGCAAGGCGTTTGAAACAGTTCCCCACAGTTTAATGAACAAAGTAAGAGCATATGGACTATCAGACCAATTGTGTGATTGGATTGAAGAGTTCCTAGATAACAGAACGCAGCACGTCAGCCGGCCGGAGTGGCCGAGCGGTTCTAGGCGCTACAGTCTGGAACCGCGCAACCGCTACGGTCGCAGGTTCGAATCCTGCCTCGGGCATGGATGTGTGTGATATCGTTAGGTTAGTTAGGTTTAAGTAGTTCTAAGTTCTAGGGGACTGATGACCTCAGAATTTAAGTCCCATAGTGCTCAGAACCATTTGCAGCATGTCATTCTCAATGGAGAGAAGTCTTCCGAAGTAAGAGTTATTTCATGTGTGCCGCAGGGGAGTGACCTAGGACCGTTGCTATTCACAATATATATAAATGACCTTGGGAATAACATCGGAAGTTCACTGAGGCTTTTTGCGGATGATGCTGTAGTATATCGAGAGGTTGTAACAAAAGAAAATTGTACTGAAATGCAGGAGGATCTGCAACGAATTGACGCATGGTGCAGGGAATGGCAATTGAATCTCAATGTAGACAAGTGTAATGTGCTGCGAATACATAGAAAGCAATATCCTTTATAATTTAGCTACAATATAGCAGGTCAGTAACTAGAAGCAGTTAATTCCATAAATTATCTGGGAGTAGGCATTAGGAGTGATTTAAAATGGAATGACCATATAAAATTAATCGTCGGTAAAGCAAATGCCAGACTGAGATTCATTGGAAGAATCCTAAGGAAATGCAATCCGAAAACAAAGGAAGTAGGTTACAGTACACTTGTTCGCCCACTGCTTGAATACTGCTCACTGGTGTGGGATCCGTACCAGATAGGGTTGATAGAAGAAGAGATAGAGAAGATCCAACGGAGAGCAGCGCGCTTCGTTACAGGATCATTCAGTAATCGCGAAAGCGTTACGGAGATGATAAACTCCAGTGGCAGGCTCTGCAAGAGAGACGCTCAGTAGCTCGGTACGGGCTTTTGTTGAAGTTTCGAGAATATACCTCCACCGTGGAGTCAAGCAGTATATTGCTCTCTCCTACGTATATCTCGCGAAGAGACCATGAGGATAAAATCAGAGAGATCAGAGCCCACACAGAGGCATACCGAAAATCTTTCTTTCCACGAACAATACGAGACTGGAATAGAAGGGAGAACCGATAGAGGTACTGAAAGTACCCTCCGCCACACACCGTCAGGTGGCTTGCGGAGTATGGATGTAGATGTAGATGTAGATGTGTTTCGGAGAACACTATTCAGTGCACTTCGTTGAACATGGGCTCTGCACTAGACAAATTCTGTGTATTCTCATGTTGAACCTAGTACATGTTCAATTATGGTACGATTGCAGACGTCGAGATGGGACCATGAATTAATGGAAATGTGTCGGCTGCGCAGATGACTCGCGTTTCTTGTTACACCAGACGGATGACTGTGTCCAGATGCGTCATTAACCAGACTAACAGCTGCTCAGAACGTGCACCGCACTACAAATTCAGGCCAGTAATTATTATGCTATGGGGGACATTCACCTGAGCTTTCGTGGGATCTGTGGTAGTAACTGAAGTCGCCATGACAGATGTGGACTGCTTGAACATTATTGTGGACCACCTGTATCCCTTCATACTGGGTGCCTTCCCCAATTGCAGTGGTATCATCCAGCAAGATAACTCTACACGTCACAAAGCCAGAACCGTATTACATCGGTTTGAGGAACAAGACAGTGAACTTGGCCACGAAATTCCTGCCACCGTATTACGTGGAACGAGGACGTACCCCGGCTTTTGTCAAAAAGGGGAGGGGGCCTGATTTGTTAAAGAGGACGTTGGGGACCCACGTTTTTATTTATTATGAAATCTCGTTTATTTATTTTTTACATTTTATATGCATAATTTGCTTTCGGGAGGCCTTCATACAAACAGTACTTGGCCCATAAAATTAAGCAACAAAAGCTTTTCTTTAAAAAAGTATAACATATACTGTAAAAGAACATAAGAATTCCCCAATTGCACAATTTAATATTTCTTTGTTTGACAATATGATACCTTTACTGCCAAATAAATTATAATTATAATATAATGTACTGCCTCTTTGCATTCACAGCTTAGTATCTTCTAATATTAAGGTTCACTATCACCTCTCAGAATCCCAGAAGCGACGTGCTAACGGATGCGGATATCCACGCGGGTCAAATAAAACTACAGCCATTTTAAACAAATCATTACCATTTGTGTTATATCATTGCAAGAGGCAGTCTCAGGATTTTCCAACGCGTATTTGTATAATTTTTCATTTTTATGCTTAATGTGACATATTTTACACTTTCATCCTACTTATTAATCACCTTTTCCAGCCGTTAGTGCATAATATTAGACTATCGTGAGTAATAGTGCTTTTTCTCTATTATGGTCCATAAAATATACAATTTCCAGGAATTTCTTCGACAATGATCTCAGAGTTTTCGGCAAGCAGAGATACACTGAAGCGCCAAAGAAACTGATATAGGAATGCGTATTCAAATGCAGAGATATGTAAACAGGCAGAATTTGGCGCTGCAGTCGACATCGGCCATATACAACAAGTGTCTGGCGCAGTTGTTAGATCGGTTATTGCTGGTACAATGGCAGGTTCTCAAGCAAGATTTAAGTGAGTTTGAACTTAAATGTTATAGTCGGCGCACGAGCGATGAGACACAGCATATCCTAGGTGCCGATGATATGGGGATTTTCCCATACGATCATTTCACGAGTGTACCGTGAATATCAGGAATCCGGTAAAACATCAAATTTCTGTCATCGCTGCGGCTGGAAAACGATTCTGCAAGAACGGGACCAACGACGACTGAAGAGAATCATTCAGTATGGCAGAAGTGCAAACCTTCCGCAAAAAGCTGCAGATTTCAGTGTTGGGCCATCAACAAGTGTCAGCGTATGAACCATTCAACGAAACATCATCGATATGGGCTTTCGGAGCCGAAGGCCCATTCGTGTACCCTTGATGACTGCACGACGCAAAGCTTTACGCCTCATCTGGACCCGTCAACACCGACATTGGACTGTTGATGACTGGAAACATGTTGCCTGGTCGGACGAATCTCGTTTCAAATTGTATCGAGCGGATGCACGTGCACGGATATGGAGACAATCTCATGAATCCATAGACCCTGCATGTCAGCAGGGGACTGTTCAAGCTAGTGGAGGCTCTGTAATGGTGTGAGGCGTGTGCAGTTGGAGTGATACGGGACCCTTGATATGTCTAGATACGACTCTGACAGGTGACACGTACATAAGCATCCTGTCTGATCACCTGCATCCATTCGTTCCGGACTTGGGCAATTCCAGTAGAACAATGCGACTACCCACCCGTCCAGAATTGTTACGGAGTGACTCCAGGAACACTCTTCTGAGTTTAAACACTTCCACTGACCACCAGACTCCACAGACATTAGCATATCTGGAATGCCTTGCAACGTGCTGTTCAGAAGTGATCTCCACCCCCTTGTACTCTTATGGATTTATGGACAGCGCTGCAGGGTTTATGGTGTCAGTTCCCTCCAGCACTACTTCAGACATTGGCCGAATCCATGCCACGCCGTGTTGCGGCGCTTGTGCGTGCTCGCGGGGGCCTTACACAATATCAGGCAGGTGTACAGTTTCTTTGGCTCCTCAGTGTATAATCTCGTGCCTTACAAGTGCTGTATTCTGGTAAACAGCTGAGAAAGCCGTTCTGCTCTAATCTTCCTTCACCGTAAATGGTTATTTTACACTCTTCTTATTTCAACCTCAATTTGAGTTGAGTAAGTGATTAGGAATCAACGAACGTGATTTTTTTCGAACAACATGGTTACTACCGACAGGGTTGTGGAATAAACGAATCTGATACTGTTATGTTACGCGGAGAAGCTATAACAATTCCCGGTGGCGAAAATGGAAAGGATCTGGAATTATTAAACCTTACACTTTTCCATATTTACTCATTTAAGTATTCATACGTCTTGTAATAGAGAAAAATCATTTCTGCTGATAAACGCATCAGCCTAAATGAGGAGAATTTTGATTATGTTTTTACCAAGGAAAAATGCTCTGATCGGAACACAAAAAAGTGAATATGTTCCTGTTTAAAAGAGTCTGATTGGAAAGTGGAGTATCAGCTGCCATCATTCTACCTCTCTCAGCACCTTTAACAATTTTCCCAACATTTTGGTACGCGAACATATTCGCGCTCTTTTTAATATGCAACTCACCTCTCACTTTCACAGACTTTCCTAACTGTAACTCGCTCACACCCACTAGCCCATCAGTCAACGTCGCTTATACCCATCCACTCCCAATTCCCATTCTCAATGACTCATCCAGCCCAACTCATTGTCATTATTTCTTTATGTGTCTCATTGTCACTGTCTCCTATCTCACAGCCACAGTCACTTTCGTTCTATGCTATTATTATTGTCTCCTCTCATTGTCCCTCTTGTTCTCTCTTACCGCCACCATCTCATTTACTCGTTCCCACTGCTGCTGTCTCCTTGTCATTATATCTATCATCCTTCCTGTCATTGCCATAGACTCTGTCTCTCATTACCATTGTCTCTCACCCACATCCACTTTCTGCGTTCCTTTATTCCTTTCCACCTGGCAGTGTCTCCTTCACTCGTTTTAGCACTGTCCCATGTGTCAGCCATATTGCTCTGTTACTTTGTCACTTTCTCTCACACGCCATCGTCTACTTCTCTCTTTTCTATACCACAACGACTGTCTACTATCGTCCAATATTTATCACTTTTCCGTTTCTCTGTCACTGTCCCTGTCTCCTTCCCTCTCGGCATAAAACAGCGCGAGAATGTTCGCATACCAAACTTCTGGAAAAAAATTTTGAAGGTAGCGTGAGGCAGCTGGTACCCTAAATTTTCAGTTGAGTTTTTTCGGCATGAGCATATTCACCTTTCACCTGTTAATCTTTTGTTCCCTGGTACAGCAGGACATGTCACTCATATGGGAAGAACTGTATGGATCAGTAAAATTTGAACGTTTACGTATCTTAAATTGAAATAACGCAAAATTCATTTTACATCTCATACCGGATTTTACGCACACAAAAAATGTTCGTGTCCTTAATTACTACAACATGGAGTTCCCAGAACCATTCTGATGATAACGGAGATAGTCACTTTATAAACTACATTTTCGCCTCACACCAGATTTTACGTGCGTATTCTGTGTACAAGTACGGTTACTTCAAAATTTTGTATCTCAAAAATCGATAAAGATACCAAGACAATTTGCAAAGTAGTTTGAGACCGGTATCTTAGGAGTTTATAGTAAAAATTACACCTATTTTCTGTCCATAAACGTCTTGGAATTTGCGGCTCTTTTGGTACCGAAAAAACATGGTTTTGGGGTATTTCTCCTTAATGCATAAAGATTTATGAAAACGGGAAGATGGCACTTCTAGATAAATGCCTAGAGAATATAAAGTTAAAATCTGGCAATTTGCTGCAGTTATTTATCATCTAGATTTCGCCTCATACCGGATTTCAGTGCATATTTTTCGTGAACATGTAAGGTAATTTTGAACCTCTGTATCTTGCAAACTGATAAAGATATCAACAAAATTTTCAAGATAGTTCGACATCGGAAGCTAAGGAATATATCGTAAGAATTTCATCCACTTCCCCTGCATAGCCGTCTTCGAATCCGCGTCTCGGTTTTGGTACGAAAAAATTGTAAAAAGCCCTTTCGTGGGGATTTCTAAGGAGCCGCGTATGAATTAATCTACATCTACACTCTATACTACATGGGTACACTGCAAATTACACATAAATGACTGGCAGAGGATTCATCGAACCACCTTCACAATATTTCTCTATTATTCCACTCTCAACAGCGCGCGGGAAAAAAGGAAAACCTATACCTTTCCGTGCAAGCTCTGATTTCCCTTATTTTAATCTGATGATCGTCCCTCCCTATGTAGTTCTGCACCAACAAAATATTTTCGCTTTCAGCTACCATAAACCACACCAAAAACAAAAAGAGCCACCCGATGTGTTCTATTTGCCTAAGCAAAAGTAAGAGTGTAATATTCATATTTTGAACATGTATTGTAGGATAGTGACACTAAGACGATCTTTCTGTTGGGTATATAAATGGTCCATAGCTCAAGGGCTCTACAAAGCATTTGACCCTACCATCCTATCACCAACAGAATCCGAGGTATGAGCCACGGAAGAATCCCGTTTTTATGCGTGGAGTTTTGGAACATATTAGGTAACCCATGCTGTTGCAAGCGTACCGATGTGTGGATTTTTGTGCTGAGAGTATGCGAAGTGGTATTCTGTTCGCCATTGATGCAGCTCTTTTCGTTTAAGCAGTGAGGCTACATCTTTAAGAGACATGGAGTCCGCCAGGAAAGACTGGAATTCGAAATATTGGCTGTGGCCTGAAGTAAGAAGCGAACACCGGCATTCGCCTAAATTGAAAATGAGAAACCAGAGAAATCCATTTTCAAGGTTGCCGGCGGTTGGATTCGAACCTCCTCGCCTACCGAATCCCCAGATGGCGAGCTCAGTGCCTCAATGCGCATAGTTTCCCCCGTCGGTTGAGAATTTGGAAAAAAAACTAGTTGTTACACATTGTTTTCAAATAAAATAAAATGTACCACAACAAAAGATGGAATTCTGATATTGCAGGTTTGCCTTCAATTGTGCATGTCTACCCATTTGATAGTGCACGAATGCATGCATATTTTAAGATTTAATGTAATAGTATTTCTGGCTTCCATTATTACAGCATTACAAGAGCACAAATAGATTTTGATGAAATGGGTGGGGCGAGGTGCAGGGCGCAGTAGGCTCAGACGAAACGAAACAGCCCGCAAAAAAAAGTCTTAGAAACAAACGAACTATAGAACGCGCTATCATATGCTCTCCACAAAGCCCTACCTATCGTTCCGTAAGGGAACAAGTTGGAACAGATTGGGCGATATTTTGCCGTTTGAGTTATTAATGACAAAATTTTGAGCAAGTTTTTTAAAGAAATGCAACCATCGATGTTTGATCGATATTTTTTTGATCAGCGCGATATTTTTGAGCAAGTTTTTTAAAGAAATGCAACCATCGATGTTTGATCGATATTTTTTTGATCAGCGCGATATTTGGGCGACTCGGGCAAATCCAGGTGTATTTTTATGCACTGATTTTAATATAATGTTATTTGTAACATCATTTACTGCTCCGCTGTCTGCTGGAATACTGAATTAATGTATCCCTAAAGTTCTACCAGTCTCCAAATAACTACTCCAGCGCTAATATAAAACTGCTGTAGATAGGTAATTAGGTTATTATAGTAGTTTGTACGTATTTCTTTTATTTTTTATTTATTTATTTTGTCTTTGGAATATTTATTTATTTTGATCCAACATCAACTGATTACAAAAAAAAGGTTTTTTTGTTGCAGTCTTCTGGATAAGTCAGAGCCTTACTTACTGGAGTTACATTTGCCTGGCACTTTTATCTACACAACTTTTTCTAAATTTTATTGAGAGAACAATGTTACATATATGGACTATACAAAAAACAATTTGTAATTGCAATACTTAGATTAAGGAACCTACAGTTTGTGACACAGTATTCATATCTGAGATTCAAATATTTACACTTATTGTGATGTAAGTGGGCGATTCAAAAACTGTTTTGCTCTTCTTTCTTATTACAAACTTATCCAAAATTAGAAACTGTCATAACAGCATGCAGCACAAAAACTATAAACAGCAGCACTTGCATTTAATTCAATTGCAACTAAGAAATGAAATAATTAACAAAAGAACCACTGAACTGAAGTAAGGCAAATTCATTGTCCAAAATTTGTTAGTTAATTTCAGGTTGGGATGACGGGTGGGGGAGTGTAACTGATGATTAAAGAAAAGTGTGGGTTTGGTGGGGATGGTTAAAATAGAAATTATGGGTTTATATCTGTTTTCTCATGATGTGTTTCTTGTGTATGTGGAATTGTGATTTTCCTTGTCGTCTTTCAAGGCGAGCCTTTTTTTATTTATTTATTTTTTGCGTATGGTAATTTTAGTTTTTTATTTTCATGTTGTACAGAATTTGTCTATTTTGATGTATTTCTTTGTCGTATTACATAGTTCTGCTTAAGTATGGGTTCGTCAACTGCAGTATGGAATACAAATTTTGCAGTTGTTGCGCTTTTTCCCTTACCTAGCACTAGAGCACTAGTAACACTACGATTTTTTCGGTTCTATGTAAGGGCTACTTATATAACATTGATGTCATTTACCTACATAGGTCAACTAAAGAACAGGATACAAATGTTAGGTATGTAGCTACTTTTCGCCTTCGCTAGCAATAGTATCCTATTCTTCAATTGATGTGTATAGGTCAACTGACGTACAGGATACACATGTTATAAATGTTATTTCCCATTCGCTAGCACTACTATCCTCCTCTTCAGTTGACTTATATAGCTAAACTGTAGAATGGGATACAAATGTTACTGTTGGATTTTTTGTCGTCGCTAGCAAGACCTATATAGGTCAACTGAAGTATGGGATACAAATATTTTGTGTGTAGGTCTTTTCGCCTTCGGTAGTAATACTATCTACGTAAGAACAGAATGTTAGTAGCAGCGGACGCGAAAGAAACAACACCTGCAAAATTTACCTCCCTTACTTCAGTTGACCTATATAGATGAACTGAAGAGTAGGATGCTAACGCTAACGAAAACGTCAATGTACGTTAAATTTGTATCCCATACTGCAGCTAAGCTGTACAGATCGACATAAGTTAGAGATACAACTCATGTAATTGTCAACTGAGATATTCCATGCTACCGTTACTTCTATCCCTTTTTTTCTTCACTTTTTACAGAAGTACTAGAACTCAAACAAGCGATATTCTTAACATTATGTTCGAAATATTGCTGGACATGATAGACGTCTACCATCTGCTTTCTCTTCTGCATACCTTTGTTTATGAACACTCGTCTTTGCTGTTAAATCTGTCTAATAAATCATCTCTGACAAGTTCCCACATCATTGGTCACAGCCAACAGGTTGCATCCTGTTCTTCAGTAGTGCCGTTTTTCCCAAGTTGTGGAGTAATTAATTTTTTGTGGCTTCTTTAAGGACTGCTGATTACCAGGATTTTAAAGAATTTTTGTAGTAGATTTGAAAGCTCTGAGTTATTTTAAGATGGCCTTGTTAGAAATGACAGAAACCTGTCCAGGAAGGACGAATAAAGCGGTCCTGATCTTATTAGGGCCATTGTGGCCTTATTGGGCTCTCAGGCCTACTTTTCCCTTCCCATGTTTTATTAGTTAAATTTTTATTTATTTTCTTCTTTTCTATGATTATTGTGGGCATTTTTGCCTGATGAAGCCGATCTAGCCTATGGAGTGAAAGTCAGCTCAACCAACATGACAAAATCAGTGTGGAGCACTTCCTGAAATGGAACAGTCAGCAGCATTTTCATCATCTACGGGGGAGGTTCTTCAGCGACGTCTTAAGGAAGAACAACGGCACCCAGAGGGGAAAGGGTTTAAATTATGTGGGAATCAGGGTAACTCAAAATTTATTTTTTTGAAGGTCAACATGAGAACAAATTTTTGGGGAAAACCTCTCAAGCACACCCCAGGATCTCGAAAATGGATACATCTACTACTTGGTATTGTTTCACCTGGACTGTGAACTTGGTCGAAGATATGAGTTGTTGCTCCTGCTGTGGACCATATGTTCATGAGCCTTGTGCCTGGATCGACAAGAGACACAATTTAGAACTGTTATTTTGTGGACCTACAATGAAATCTTATGACACAATCTCATTCTTAAAATTTGAATTTTTCTTGTTGCTTTTCTATTAATATGTAATAAACTTTTTTGACAGTTTATTCAGCATTTCACTGTCTCCAACCCATCCTTTCCTAGACATGGCCTCATTGGGGGTACATGGAGTGGTGTTATTGGGCGCACTGCGTACCCGAAAAAGACCATTTACTGCATTTTTTAAATTATAGTTTAGGACGTACTTGAACTATATTCAATGACCAGAATTTATTTTTCTTAGTAGCTCAAGAGCTATTCTAAAGGTATGCAAAGTTTCAAGTTAATCAACTGAGTACATGGCAATGAAAAATCGGCATACATTCAGGTGGCCTTATTTGGCACATGTACCTTATCACTACAAAAAATTCTAAGTAATCCACATTCCTGCAGCATTGCTTTCTTGTGACTCATTGTTGACTATGGAAAAATCGATAGATAACTTCATTCACTGCAGATAACATTCTTGTGCCGTACCAAGCACCTGAGTTTCATGACAGTGCATAGATGCTTAACAGAGACATTAATGCTCAGACATGGTTCTTGAGGGCCACCCAATGTTAGAGCACATAGGTTGGTAGTAGTTTCAATTATGAACACTTCCTCCTTCTTCTGACAAGTGCCATTTGTTGGTAACATGGTGCAAAAAAACACCACATTATATAACACAATGCTACTTTAAATTAGCTCCAAATAGTTGTCAACCATTGTTTGAGTTTTGAAGGAATAAGCTTTTGCTAAATGTGTTTGAGGTTTATCAAGATATGTCCACCTAGTGACTTGGCCCCCATGAGCCATGGACCTTGCCATTGGTGGGGAGGCTTGCGTGCCTCAGCGATACAGATGGCCGTACTGTAGGTGCAACCACAACGGAGGGGTATCTGTTGAGAGGCCAGACAAACCAAACCCAATTCAAAAGTAATAGCAGTGTGCATAACTACAATACTAGGAGAAAGGACGATCTTCACTATTCAAGATTAAATCTAACTTTGGCACAGAAAGGGGTGAATTATACTGGCACTAAAGTCTTTGGTCACTTACCAAATAGTATCAAAAGTCTGACAGATAACCAACAAGTATTTAAGAAGAAATTAAAAGAATTTCTGAATGACAACTCCTTCTACTCCATAGAGGAATTTTTAGATATAAATTAAGAAAAAAAATATTAAAAAATTAAAAAAAATAAAAAATAAAAATAAAAAACACAAAAATAAGTAGTTATATTAACTAAAGTATGTTGTTAAATTAACCTAATTATGTCATGTATTGGAAAATTCGACTCGTTCCACATCATTACGAAATATCGTATTCATGATCCATGGAACTAGTATTAATCTAATCTAATCTAATCTGTGGTTCCTGAAGAGGGGCAGCAGCCTTTTCAGTAGTTGCAGGGGCGACAGTCTGGATGATTGACTGATCTGGCCTTGTAACATTAACCAAAACGGCTTTGCTGTGCTGGTACTGCGAACGGCTGAAAGCAAGGGGAAACTACAGCCGTAATTTTTTGGGTAAAATATTCTGGAGGTAAAATAGTCCCCCATTCGGATCTCCGGGCGGGGACTACTCAAGAGGACGTCGTTATCAGGAGAAAGAAAACTGGCGTTCTATGGATCGGAGCGTGGAACGTCAGATCCCTTAATCGGGCAGGTAGGTTAGAAAATTTAAAAAGGGAAATGGATAGGTTAAAGTTAGATATAGTGGGCATTAGTGAAGTTCGGTGGCAGGAGGAACAAGACTTTTGGTCAGGTGATTACAGGGTTATAAATACAAAATCAAACAGGGGTAATGCAGGAGTAGGTTTAATAAGGAATAAAAAAATAGGAGTGCGGGTAAGCTACTACAAACAGCATAGTGAACGCATTATTGTGGCCAAGATAGACACAAAGCCAATGCCTACTACAGTAGTACAAGTTTATATGCCAACTAGCTCTGCAGATGATGAAGAAATAGATGAAATGTATGACGAGATAAAAGAAATTATTCAGGTAGTGAAGGGAGACGAAAATTTAATAGTCATGGGTGACTGGAATTCGTCAGTAGGAAAAGGAAGAGAAGGAAACATAGTAGGTGAATATGGATTGGGGGGAAGAAATGAAAGAGGAAGCCGCCTTGTAGAATTTTGCACAGGGTATAACTTAATCATAGCTAACACTTGGTTCAAGAATCATAAAAGAAGGTTGTATACCTGGAAGAATCCTGGAGATACTAAAAGGTATCAGATAGATTATATAATGGTAAGACAGAGATTTAGGAACCAGGTTTTAAATTGTAAGACATTTCCAGGGGCAGATGTGGATTCTGACCACAATCTATTGGTTATGAACTGCAGATTGAAACTGAAGAAACTGCAAAAAGGTGAAGTAGTGAAGGCAGCAGACGATCAAGTAGGTAAAAAGACGAGGGCTAATAGAAATCCTTGGGTAACAGAAGAAATATTGAATTTAATTGATGAAAGGAGAAAATACAAAAATGCAGTAAATGAAGCAGGCAAAAAGGAATACAAATGTCTCAAAAATTATATCAACAGGAAGTGCAAAATGGCTAAGCAGGGATGGCTAGAGGACAAATGTAAGGATGTAGAGGCTTGTCTCACTAGGGGTAAGATAGATAGTGCCTACAGGAAAATTAAGGAGACCTTTGGAGAAAAGAGAACCACTTGTATGAATATCAAAAGCTCAGATGGCAAC
This sequence comes from Schistocerca americana, assembly GCF_021461395.2. Lineage (NCBI taxonomy): Eukaryota > Metazoa > Arthropoda > Insecta > Orthoptera > Acrididae > Schistocerca > Schistocerca americana. The sequence continues at coordinate 307,007,697 of NC_060120.1, read as the reverse complement.
CCAGTTCCAAGCAAAGAAGGGAAGGCAGAGAGGTGGAAGGAGTATATAGAGGGTTGTAACAAGGGCGATGTACTTGAGGACAATATTATGGAAATGGAAGAGGATGTAGATGAAGACGAAATGGGAGATAAGATACTGCGTGAAGAGTTTGACAGAGCACTGAAAGACCTGAGTCAAAACGAGGCCCCGGGAATAGACAACATTCCATTAGAACTACTGATGGCCTTGGGAGAGCCAGTCATGACAAAACTCTACCATTTGGTGAGCAAGATGTATGAGACAGGCGAAATACCCTCAGACTTCAAGAAGAATATAATAATTCCAATCCCAAAGAAACCAGGCGTTGACAGATGTGAAAATTACCGAACTATCAGTTTAATAAGTCACAGCTGCAAAATACTAACGCGAATTCTTTACAGACGAATGGAAAAATAGGTAGAAGCGGACCTCGGGGAAGATCAGTTTGGATTCCGTAGAAATGTTGGAACACGTGAGGCAATACTAACCTTACGACTTATCTTAGAAGAAAGATTAAGAAAAGGCAAATCTACGTTTCTAGCATTTGTAGACTTAGAGAAAGCTTTTGACAATGTTAACTGGAATACTCTCTTTCAAATTCTGAAGGTGGCAGGGGTAAAATACAGGGAGCGAAAGGCTATTTACAATTTGTACAGAAACCAGATGGCAGTTATAAGAGTCGAGGGGCATGAAAGGGAAGCAGTGGTTGGGAAAGGAGTGAGACAGGGTTGTAGCCTGTCCCCGATGTTATTCAATCTGTATATTGAGCAAGCAGTAAAGGAAACAAAAGAAAAATTCGGAGTAGGTATTAAAATCCATGGAGAAGATATAAAAACTTTGAAGTTCGCCGATGACATTGTAATTCTGTCAGAGATAGCAAAGGACTTGGAAGAGCAGTTGAACGGAATGGACAGTGTCTTGAAAGGAGGATATAAGATGAACATCAACAAAAGCAAAACAAGGATAATGGAATGTAGTCAAATTAAATCGGGTGATGCTGAGGGAATTAGATTAGGAAATGAGACACTTAAAGTAGTAAAGGAATTTTGCTACTTAGGGAGTAAAATAACTGATGATGGTCGAAGTAGAGAGGATATAAAATGTAGACTGGCAATGGCAAGGAAATCGTTTCTGAAGAAGAGAAATTTGTTAACATCGAGTATAGATTTAAGTGTCAGGAAGTTGTTTCTGAAAATATTTGTATGGAGTGTAGCCATGTATGGAAGTGAAACATGGACGATAATTAGTTTGGACAAGAAGAGAATAGAAGCTTTCGAAATGTGGTGCTACGGAAGAATGCTGAAGATAAGGTGGGTAGATCACGTAACTAATGAGGAGGTATTGAATAGGATTGGGGAGAAGAGAAGTTTGTGGCACAACTTGACTAGAAGAAGGGATCGGTTGGTAGGACATGTTTTGAGGCATCAAGGGATCAGAAATTTAGCATTGGAGGGCAGCGTGGAGGGTAAAAATCGTAGAGGGAGACCAAGAGATGAATACACTAAGCAGATTCAGAAGGATGTAGGTTGCAGTAGGTACTGGGAGATGAAGAAGCTTGCACAGGATAGAGTAGCATGGAAAGTTGCATCAAACCAGTCTCAGGACTGAAGACCACAACAACAACAACAGTGACTCGGGAACTGGAAGGGTGACTTTTTTGTTCTATAGGGTATTTCTGAGATGGAACTCCCAAACATTGAGATCCTTCTTCATAAGACCATTTATGCATCTATAGCACTGTTAGCTTGTAAGGTTGCGTGGGAACGTGAGGGCGTGCATAGCCATAATCTGGATTCCAGTTGACCATCACAACTGAGGACTGAAATATTGTGCATGTTGTACTTTGTAACCCCTTGCTATCTGAAAATAACATTCTGTGTCATCTAGCACCATTATGTTGGCATCGTGGTGTGATGAGTCACTGAGTACGAGTTCACATCGTGGTCGATAGTCACTGAATTTACTGCATTTGCCAGAGATTTGCAGAGAAAACACTGAGGGAACTGCGCACTGACACAACAGTACATCACAGACATCCTCATATGTTAACCTCTCATGTGACAACATTGTGGTGTCATTTCCAACAGGACAATGCTCATTCACAAAAGGGACTTGTTCTGTGCGATGTCTGCACAATGCTGAGTTATTAACAAGGTCAGCAAGATACCCAGATCTGTGCTCGATAGAATACGTGTGGGACCAGCTTGTATGTTAACTCTGTCCCTGTGCCAGTATCCCGGATATCAAGGTACAATTACAACAGTTGTGACACAGTTTGTCCCACTTTATGACTCCCTTCCCAAATGAATCAGTGTATGCATCCAGGCCTACAAGAGGTAGCAGGAAATGGAAAGTACCTCAAACCACATTATGACGTTTGTTACAAAGCTGCCTGAAGCTAAAGCCATACTGCTTACAACTATGTTAAACCTTAACAGGTAATGACAAAACTTATGTTACTTATTATTGCACTGCAAGAATGTATTGAAGAAGTAGTTTTTCGTAAAGAACTAGTTTTCAGCAGTGAAACAATCTTTCTTGTGATGTAAAGGTGATTAATCGAAAACATTCATATGAGGGGACCAGAAAAACTCCATTGTTATGTGGATCATGCATATGAATGACACCCCGAGGTCAATGAGTTCTGTGTTGCAGCGAAGACAAAGGTCTATAGCCGCTTATTCTTCACTGTAAAGAGCCAGTATCTGGACTGGCATACATGCAGATGTTTATAGAATTGGTAACAAATTCATCTGCAATTACAATGAAATGAACACCCTTAGCTGCTTACAGGCGTTGACATACGTCAACGGGGACAGATGAAAATGTGTGCCCTGACCGGGACTCGAACCCAGGATCTCCTGCTTACATGGCAGACGCTCTATCCATCTGAGCTACTGAGGACACAGAGGATAGCGCAACTGCAGGGATTTATCTCTGGCATGCATCTGGGGACAATATGTTGAGATTGTGGGTTTCGCGGGACGCGTGCCAGAGATAAATCCCGCAGTCGCGCTGTCCTCTGTGTCCTCGGTAGCTCAGATGGATAGAGCGTCTGTCATGTAAGCAGGAGATCCCGGGTTCGAGTCCCGGTCGGGGCACACATTTTCATCTGTCCCCGTTGACGTATGTCAATGCCTGTAAGCAGCTAAGGGTATTCATTTCAATTGTAATTTCATTCCAACGAGCTGCATGGTTACTGATGGTATCTGTTCTTTTGGACATGTCCGAAAGAACAGATACCATCTTAGTATATATAAATTCATCTACAGTAGGATGACGCATCACCTCATTTTCACAGAGGTCAGAGACTTTCATACCAACAACCAGCACAACTTTGCCTTTTGTGGGATGCTCTTACACTGGCCTCCACATTCACTAAATCTGACACCATTTGATTCTTTGAGTGGAAGTACCTTACATATCAAGTCTTTGTTCCTCCTTTGTTGTCATATATGTTAGAACTGAAGTAGCACATCTGAGTTGCCTCCCTAAACATTGTCTTCAACACGTTGGGGCTTGTGTGGAAGATACAAACTCTTAATGAGTTGCACTACATAGCAAAATAAGATTCATAATCCTACATTAATTGCACTATGCCTTATGATTTTTTAAAAATCACTGTGACAATCATTTAGAAGAACCCTATCTATTATCTGTCACTTATATCTTTGCTCAACAATGGTCATCAGAATAATGCAGTTTGTTTATGTAAGTGCTTACCAGCTGTCCATTTGAGGCAATCCACATTTTTCTTGAGAAATAAAATTGCTCATTTTGGTCTGACGAGTTCAGAAGAAAATTGTAGCTGAGCCATACACACTCAAATTTGTTGTTGTAGTGCTAATATGTCTTCCATCTCGAGGATCATATTTTGTAAGACCTATACTCAGCCAAACTGATGACATATGTGGGGGCTCTTTTCGATGATTTCACCTAAATGTCATCTGTGGTAACAAAAGAAGTGCAAACAAACAAAATACCAGTGGAAAAATTTAAAACCTGCTTAATGCACATGTAAATATCTTTATTGCAGAAACTGCAATAATGCACAAAATAAAAATATATAATGAGTGTATACAATGCACCAGCAGAAACATAAGTCTTGTTGAAACAAATGGTCCCAATAACAGCTTCAATACAATAACTGAATACTACATAGATTATAAATAAACAAATATCACAATAAACAATACAGACAATGAGAACAAAAACAGATTTTTTTAGAATTTCCTAACCTGTGTGTAATTATGACTAAAGGAAATGGGGAAAAAAAATAGACACAATTTTGTATTCATCAATCTACATGACTTCATGGGACAGCCAAAATTACTTTCATGCATTTTTTTGCTTGTTCATTCTAGAATAGTACAATGAAATAATCTTCTTTCAATAAAAACCACATGTAATATTTCTGTAGTGTAAGGAAAATATTTTATATTATGTTTACATGGTATATTTGAATACTGATATGCACATTTACATACAATCAGACACACTGAGTGTAAGACAAAACAGAAACAAAAAATAAGTAACATGCCTCATCTAATATTCAAGCTTGATGTAATCAGTATTATGTACAACCTTTTGTGACAGTCATAATATATTATTAGTGTGTCACAATTGACTTAAAAGAATATATAATAATACATACAGTACATAAAATATGAAACAAGGAAAGTGGACTGTGTGTCATAAATTCAGTCATTTATGTGAAACACTGAAGAAAAAGACATTAATATCAAAAGCATATTGACAGCAGAGACACAAAAAAGCATAAATGTTATGTATACAACAAGATGGAAAAAAGGAAAGGAAAACATCAGATGAGAAGCAACAACTGGTATCTGAGGATCGAAAGTTGTCTAAGCAGAGCTGAAGATTACTTACTTTTTAAATCTAGGCAATGGTTGTTTGGTTGACTGATTTGGGGGAGGGGACCAAACAGCGGGGTCATCTGTCCCACCGGTGAGGGAAGGATGGAGAAGGCAATCGGCCGTGACCTTTCCAATGAACCATCCCAGCATTTTCTTGAATCGATTTACAGAAATCATGGGAAATCTAAATCAGGATAGCTGGAAGAGGGTTTGAACCATCGTCCTTTCGAATGCGTGTCCAGTGTGCTAACCACTGTGCCATCTCGCTTGGTCGCTTGTATGAAAAGTAAAACACTACTAGATGAATACACTTTACAAAAGTACATTCTTTTAACACATGAATTATCAGTTAAAGCAGTATTTCAGAAAATAAATCAGTCATGTATGCTTTATAAAGTTGGATTTCAATACAATAATTAAAGATTATATTACCTCATATTCTTAAATAAAAACAATTTGTTTATTGAGTTTATTGAACTGAAACCTGAAACTATTTACAAGCTCTTTTCTTACAAGCAGTATATCTGTTTGTATAATACTCAAGTTCAACTACACTAACACAAATGACATTCTGAACTGCCACTTACACAAAACTATGTATCTTTATTCACTAATACTCAAAATAATATTCTCACTGAACAAATGTTGTTTTACAGTACCGGTAATAATAAGAAATACACCGAAGCATCAAAAACATATTCATCTTTTACAAATTTCAGAAACATTCTGGAAGATGAATTCAGTTGTGTGTAGTTTATGGACTGCCCCACAACCGCCATTTAACTAACATTATCTGCATTCCTACATAGTTTTATATTTGGAATAACATCATTATATTACATTTAAACAGTACACAGAAACAGTAAATAACACTGATAAACATATATTTGACTATAGATAATTCTAATATTACTTCTGGTTTCCATTTTACATGACTGATAGAAGATATGCTTATAGTTGATTATGATTTTTTTCGTTTGTGTATACAGAACATGTGCTCAAAGTACATTATGAAGCATACATCTTTTTGCTAAAAGTGTTTGAGTATTATAAAAAATCTCAAGATAGGACAGTAAGCATATGTTCCAACATTCATAGACATTCAAACTTATATAAAATATCATAAGCTTTTCAGACTTGAGAATGTGTTTTCTTGTGCCTATAAAGCAAATGGATTCAGAAATAAGTTATACTGGTCATTTGGAAGTTTAAAGTTATTTCTGGAAAACAATTACTATTAATGGTATGTGCACATTTTATGCACACAATCTTAATGAAACAAAGTATAGTTACAGTTTTCTTATATTCTTAAATTTTGTATGTAGTCAAATACAGAAAGACAAACCTCATAATATAGGGGGAAGAAGCCACATGAATGTTTTCATGGTCCCTCTTAATGATGACAATACTCTCTTAAAATCTGGTTTAACAGAAAAATACCATTATGAAAGGTAACTGGTAAGCATCAAAACTACTGGGAAGCTTTCTGGTCAAAATGACTGATAAAACCATCTTAGGCTGCCAGCCGGGTGAAAACTCAAAAGTTTGAGCTGCAACACATTTTTTTGAGCTGATACCTAAAGACAGTCCAAATAACAAATAAAAACTCATGCAATAGATCACACATGTCAATACTATTCTTGCTGGAACATGAGTAATTACATAGATACTTTCTTATTTATGTTTTGACTATCTGACTGGTATTTTATTGTCAACTGAAAAGAAACTGATGAATAAAAGTAATGGAGATTAAGTAGTTATTTGAACAGCTTAAGTAAAGTACCTATCCATGTTGGTACAGCATATATCTGAAAGTAATTCTACATAGTATATATCAATACTTCATGGTTTATTTTACAGAAATATCACAGAACAAAAGGAATCATATCTCCTTAAAAATTAACACATGATCTGGTGTATAACAAATAAAAAAATATACCATGAATGACAAGTACAGGAAAAACATAGACACATGTTACTATGATAAGTCACATTTTTTAAAAACAAATTTAATATATGAATCATGCAAAAGCCGAAAACTCTGAAAAAATATTTGAATTACAGAGGCAAGAGATTACCTCTTGCCTTAGAAATACAGAGACTGACCCACCCATATGTGATGGAAGAAAATTTTGGTACCTGAAGTCTGGAGAATTTTTGTAGTAATGAAGATGCCAACAGGAAGGAGCTTCCAAAATTACTGCTACAAGAAACAATCTCCTTTATCAAAGTTTTTCCATATTTAATGGCACCTACTTAGATTCACTAACTAGTCTGCTACATTACACACATTAAATATATATAACATTTTCATATTGACTGCTAATGTGTATGTGGCAAGAATGTTGTAAAGCTCAAAATTACTGGCTGATGAATGATGACAGACACTGCATACACTTTACTAACAATTACCACAAGATAATCAGATATCATATTGTGGATAGTATGGAGGTGTGGATGCATTGTTTGTGAGATCTTGCAGCAAAACCAGTAACTTTACACATATGGACAGACACAGCTACACAAATACACACATGTGAGTGGTGAGTGCACACACACACACACACACACACACACACACACACACACACACACACACACTTCAAATATAAAGCTGATCGAAGAAATTCTTTTGGTAAAACAGCACCAAGGGATGTACTGGAATAAACAAGAATATCCAGAAAATGTGTTGCTAATAACTGATGATGCCAACAAAAGGATGTTTATGATATCGACATTTTGAACAGACGGTCTGGGGAAGCCCTTTGAGACCTGCAGCACTATTACTCTGCAAACTGCTGCTCTGCTTTGGTAGAAATTCTTATACCTGAGTTCATTTTTTTCACCTATACCACACTACTCTATAGCATTCTACATCTTACTTTTCTTTTATCTGATAATTGCATTCTTTGAAAATTTTGACTGTGAGATACTCTTCCCTTTTTGGAAACCTATGTCATATAAAAATTAGTTTCCTGTGTGTCATGGCACAAGTGGTTTGTTTTTAACATCACTGTATTATGTTTGTCTTTTCATTTGTCCTCATGTCAATGCGCAAAATGCTCTGATAGTACTTTTACAGTGCTGCGCTATATCAACGATCTATAGCAAAAAGTTTCAGTTTTGTCTGTCCTGACATTTGTGTCATAAGTGAACACTTGACACACGTACACAAACTCAAAATGCATGCTACAGGGAAGATCAGAAATTCATTCCCACCTGCTGCCTTCCACTGTTTGTGTTGTAGGTATTGGTTTTATGTGTATTCCTTAGCTGAATGTTCTGAAAGACGTTATTCTTCAATTTTTTTTCTTTTCTTTTTTTTTCCCCCCTTGTAACTTTTCACCCTTTGCTTCATGATGCTTCCTGCTGCACTTCTCTTGTTAGATGAAACATGACAGTTTGTGATTCTAAAATATTTGACAATAACAGTAAATTTTTATGTGTCAATATTCAACAAACGCAACATGAAACATATGACTTTAAATGCAGTGCTATTTATATACATTCTTGCAGCTATTTCTGATACCGTTTGGTATGCCAATGTCCATAACACACAAGTCACAGCAGGTGTAAGAATGATGTGGAGGAGTGGACAACATAATGATTATTTATCATACATATTAGCATCATCTGCCTCCTAATGATCCCATGTAATAATGTGTTGTTTCTTTACATCAACTTAAATATACCAAAGCTAAAATTACGTTTTGTCTGTATTTGCTAACGTTCGCTGCTTATCTCAGTATTTAAAGTGAATGTTCATGAATGTCACAAGACTAAACAGAAGCTCTAGATATAGGTAGCAATACTGAGCATGTTGGGGGAAAGTATTGCTTTCTGTTTCGAGAGATATGATTAATATGCTTAACAGTTAGTAGTGAAGAGTGATTAACAATAATCAACAGAAAAGCAGAAATAATAATCGCTGATAGACAGAACACAATGAAAACTTGTAGCACTGATGTCAACTTATTTACAATTATTGCAAAAAAATGCAGATGCATGTCGTGCAGAACCAAATCAAATGGTTGTAATAACAAATACTGCTCTGTCAAAAATGACCAGAACACAAAAGAACTATGACTACATCGATATGTCTGATTAAGCACCTTGCACTCTTCTTATTCTTGCATACTTCAAAATGTTTTCAAAAAGACTAACGACAAACATGCTAAACAATGGCAAATAAATTACTGGTGGCAGATGTTGGCAATACTACAAATCAAAAGTATATCGGCCAATAACAACAATAACAGTACACCAATAAAATCAGGAACACTTTCTTACTTTCCAAGCAACTCTTTGTCTGTAGCAAGTCTTCCCAATGGACACCATTTTGGAGATTTAAATATCCAATAACAGTGACTGTGATGTGTGGATGTTAAGTGTATTGTTGTAGTTGTTAATACCGAAGGGGAGGATGGAAGTGTAAAATCCTGGGTGTGCATATAAGGGCTAGTATTCTTGAGTAGCCCCAAGGGAGACATTTGAGCTTAACAATCCCATCCAATGGACGGATCACTATCAATACTGCCACATACCCCGACTTCGTGAGAGACTGCAATTTGGTATTTAAGCCAGGACAGTGCTGCAAAGTCTAGAAATCAGGAACTTTATGCCAAATCCTCTCCTCTTCTTCCTGGCCAACTACTAGTGGTGAAAATTTCTGTCATCGCTAGGACTTGAATCAGCTTAACATGAAATGAGAGTGCCACACCACATATGAAATGTTTTATTCACTTCACATTATATGAAATCCTAGAACACTCAGTTAAGGAAGTTCCCAATGAAATGGAAAAGCCACATGAAATAAGCATTGTTAATTCAATTATAAATATAAATGATTTTAACAAACTACAATAATGGCAACCTCATGATTTTACAATGGGAAATAATTTGTCTTTCTACGACATTGCCATAGTGATAATGATACACAAAGCAAAAGCATTGGTACACAGGATGTATAATGTAAGAGATTCAGCACTGAGATCAAGAGAATGAAATTAATGAAAGAAGTGTACAGAGAGCAACATTTAATCATTCTTCATCATTCCTCAGCCCACTTGTTATTCTGTGTTATTTGTTCACACAGCTCTTTCTAATCCAATTTTCACTTTTTGTTTCTTCTCATTCCACATATGCTGTAGCCAACTGCTCTCATATCTCAATAACTGCTACAACTTCATACGGGTGCCACATTTACTCACCTGCACTCTCATTCAATTTTTGCTTTCACTTGATCCATATCCATAACCCCACACACAGTGGCCTACCACTTTGATCAATAACGCAGAGATGAAAATGGCAGATATGCATCTGCATATATAGGATGTGAAACACTGAGTTCAAATTTTTACATTCAGTTGGAGAGGTGGCAACTACACGAGAGGTACTTGCTTGTGACATTTTCGTAAACAAGTGAAGCAACTGAAGAATTATAAACAAACAAGAAACTACAGATGAACAACAAAGAAATGAACATCGATACTATAGAAATAATGAAATTATAATCTTCTACAAAGTATTTGTAGACACTGATACAAAATTTACTGCCTATTTTAATATTCTTGAAATCATAAAAATCAATTTTTGTACAGGAGACTTGACTGATAAATATTTTACACCATTCTCTAGACTAGGTTGACAACACAGTATCAGATTCAATAAGCAAGGTGTTAGATCTATCCAGACAGAAATAGCTTCAAGGGTGACTTATTCTGTTTCATAACAGAGAACCTGATCCTTCTCAAATGTTTAAAGCTGCATGGGGCTCAGTGCTCCTTGCAGTTCATTTCCAAATATAAAGCACAAATGAAGATCTCTCTACCTTCCTTTCAGTGTTCCTGGTTTAGTATTAAGAAGCTCTATGCCAGTGATTATTCTCATTTTAGTTAGAATATTATAAAATACCCATGAAAATGTACAAACACATCTATTCAGTCTCAACAGGTTGCACTATTTATGAGAGTAAAAATTAATCTCCCAGTCTTTTGTGTCATTATTCTGTTCAGTGAATTATTGGTTTTACACCTGTTCTATATATCTATTACTTATTACGATAGTAGAAATCCCAGTACAGTAACAACAAACAAAAATGATGACAGCAACCACTCATAATTAATTGTAGATGAGAAAAGAAAAACAGCAACATAGTTAGAACATTCTTTGATACACAGATGGAAGAGTGCCTAACCAAAAACTCTACATCTGTACTCCACAAGCTATTATGTTCAGTCTCATCTCCTCACTCCCTAATAATTCCATTTATGGATGCTACATGGGATGTACATGATAAAGCATGGAAACAGACAGAAATGTCCACATTTTATAGTTTACCACTATTCTATATCTAAGAATCAAGAAAAAAATGAAGATTTTTCACAGGGCAATAACTACATCAGATTTAATTATCTACCACTTTGAGTGAATGTATGTATTCTTTTATGATGTCCTTTTTCTATTATGCTCAAGACTGCTTTTCATTATTAATAAGAATAGCAAGTACAATGGGCAGACAGAAAACAAAATACAAAATAACACAGAGGAGGAGGAGGAGGAGGAGGAGGAGGAGAAGAAAATATAGGTCACTGAATTATTTTGCCACCAGCAGTAGCATTAATGACAGGATGCCATTAGAAGCAGTTACAAATGATGGCATAACTTCTGCAAACTTGTAAAGATCAATAAAGGAATGTAGTATAAGAAGAGGGGAGTACATACAAAAACCTAAATTGACAATTGTGAGGCACTAAATTGCAATTTACATTGACCTCCTGCAGTTTGAGTTTGTTATTTATATTTATCCTTACATCTTCCTGTCTCTTCCATTTTTCTTGTTCAGTACCTTCTTTCTCTTGTTTGTCTTTGCCGAAGCACTGCTTTGGTCTATAAGTAAAGGGTTGCAAAAATCTATCGACTATATTGATTTCATATATTAAAAACAAGATATTATTCAGGGTGTCAGTAAACAGTGACTGGGAGACTATGTTCCCTGATTATGAGACTTTCAAAATAATTAAGCAGATGACTCGAAGCTCTAATTATAATTAAAATCACCTATTTTTATCTCAGTCTGTCATACGTAAGACAACATTATTTCTTTTTTCATAGTAGTCTTCTCGAAACACTACCAAAAATAAGTTCATTGTGCAAAAGAAACACCAGCAATCCTCACAAAAATGAATAAGGTAAGTTGTTGTGGAAAGTGTTTCAGTACAATTGTTCTGGGTTCATGACTGTGTCTGAGAAGGGCATTATACGACTCATCTCATGCCAGGTTGATGAGTGTGGAGAGGAGGGAGTTATAATTATTTGCTTTTAATCGCCAATACTGGCACATCCTAGTAGACCAGTAGCCCACAACTGCTAATAAATGACACTGGTATTAACATTTGTATTGAAACTAACAATAGCCACTGAAGTCAATACTTCTCACTTCTTATACTATTTTTTTAACACTCTTACAATGAAACAATCATACACATTTCTGAATTAAAAGTGCACATAAACTAAATTAAAATAACTTGTGGGGTGAAAGAAACCATTATGGACTTTCTCTCATTTGTACTACCATAGGATATCTTATTACCAAGAACAATCCGACAATATGCATTTTAAGGCCACTCACAAATGCTAACAATTACCTACACTGCAGGGATTTTACACATAACTGCAGCAACCCTAACAGGGCAAAGCATTTTCTCCAAAAGTAAGGATGACACAGTATTCACTGTCAGTTGATGTTTTGAGTGCCCAACACGTTTCATCCTCACTGCCCACTGACGCAAATTTATGAGGCTGGGTCAGAATTTTTAAAATCTAGAAGGAAGGTTAGCTTCCAGTAAAAAAAAGTTATGTTTGCAGTGTCCAGTCAATGGCATGGAAAGCCTAACAGCTTAAAAATTTCCTAGAAATTTGCTACTGCACCACATTTAAACATCACACCATGCTGACACAATACACAGCCACACATTTAAATATGGAGTAATGAAAAGATAATTGAAATGGCGCTATCACAAAGTATCTAAATAAACTACAGCTATGCTTGCATTATGTAATAATCGCAATCTCTAGTCACAAAAGTAAGAGAGAAAAAAAGAGGTATAAACTTACATTATGAAATATAAAGAGAAATATCACAAAATATACGAGAAACTGCCTCCAAATAAAACATGGAAGCAAAATCCATGTTCTTCCTCCAAAAGAGAGGACAGATGTATAGTGTTCCAGACAAACAAATTAATGGAAATTAATGTTGTGTCTTTCAATTGTAATTTTTACATGATATTTTAAGTAGTACTGCATGAAAAAAAACCTGTCAACTTACAATATGTGAAATCGCAACAGATCTTCAAGCAGTCTAATAATTACCTGTGCTTGGACATGTAAAACCTATAAATTGCAAGACTAAAGAAATACTATTTTACATGTGAAACTTAGTATTTAAAACTATGACACAAGTGGTTTAGACCACTCAAAACATTGGAACAATAGTTTATATAAATACAATATCTGTAATTTGGCTCAATTGGTGTTAACGTTGACATTTTGGCACTTTGTTGCTTCTGTTTTAATTTTATAAGACTTAACGTGCTAAATACTTATCCAAGCTTGAAAAAAAAGCCACATACAGTGCATCAAAATTCTCAGCTGAGATAAGAAAGACACATTACCAACTACAGTAAATTAATATTCATACTGCTGCCTCACTGACACTAAGGTCTTCACTTCTGAGCAAAATTATTACATGAAAAATGTCACATGTGCTACATGTTTACTAGCTGACAACAATCAAATATTTAGTTTTCAAACAATTACCAACGGCTGAGGAAGAAAATGTGCAAATGACCAGAATACATATTCTCTGTTTTGACAAATACAACAGGCAGAAAGACTCAGCACTACGTTATTGTAGTTACAGCAACAAATGGGAAACCCTCTTAACAATTTACAAATGTGCCCACTTCACTTTTGACGTCTTCAAGCAATGGAAATACATAAAGTATGCGTTTATTTTACTAACAATTGCAGTGCATCAAATTTTGGATATAGACAGAAATATCTGCAGCATCAAGTTAACCGTAATGTTGTGATTCATAATATTTAACATGGAATGTCATGACATTTACCACAAATTACGATAATCAGGCACCAGATATCATGAACAGGAGTTTAAGAGTCATGCACTGGTTTGTGAAATGAATCAACGGTGTCTATTTCGTTCTTTCTTTCAAAAAATAATACCATCGGTACACTAGTATTCAAAACAAGTTCATACAGCATTCGTAACTAATATAAGATATCAAGCCGTTGCAAGTCTAGAGTAAGCAGTTTTCTTAATATATGCAAATGTGTGCTGGTTGTGTGCAGTGTGAAGTGTGTGTGTGTGTGTGTGTGTGTGTGTGTGTGTGTGCGCGCGCGAGTTCACTCCTTCTATCATGCCAAACAAAAAATCAACAAAAATAGCTTCTTCAACAATAAGTAAATTGATACATTACTCTTTGTTTAGATACTCCAAGCCATTACAACTTTCTTGAAGGGTACAAATACTGCTTTGTCAGGATCACTGGAAATAGGACGTCGAAAATTAATAATGTAAAAGCGTAATAAATATCCAAAATACATTAGAAGTAATTTTTAAAAATGACTGTTTTATTGAAATCTATATACACTGATGGGAAAAAATTGCAACAGCAAGAACGAGTTTTGCAAGAGAAACAAAAGATGGTAGGCATGTTTCTACATCTGAAAGATGATGTCGATTCAAATTTTTTGCCACTAGAACAAGAGTGGTGCTAATAGTGCCACTATGAGGATGTAGATCAGGTTTGTTTTAAATACACACTGTAATGGTCATGAGCATTATTTACCTTTGAGATTGGGCATGGTGAGCTGACATTAGTCAAGAATGCCTTTAAGGCAATGAAGACACCATTATCAATAACTCACTGAATTTGAATGAGGTCATGAACAGAGCTACGAGAAGCTGGATGTTCCTTCTGCAATACTGCAGAAAGACATGGTCAGAATGTAGCCACTGTACATGATTACTGGCAGCACCGGTCACAAGAATGTATAGTCACAAGAAGATCAGGCTCAGTACGGCCACGTGGCGCTACCAAGAGGGAAGACCACCATGTTCAGCGTACGGCTCTGGTAAGTCATACTGCACTGACAGCAGCAATTTGAACGTCAGTTGGCACCACAGTGCCACAGCGAGCTGTTAAAAATCAGTTACTTCAAGTACAGCCTCGTGTCAGATGCCCTGCAGTGTTTATTCCACTGACTCCAAACCACCGCTATTTGTGACTTCAGTGATATCAAGCAAGAGCTCACTGAACAGTATTCTGATGAAAGCTGGTTCAGTCTTGGTACCAGTGATGTTTGTGTGTTGGTTAGGAGGAGGCCAATTGAGGGCCAGCAACCAACCTGTCTCCATGCAAGACACACTGGACCTACGCTTGGTGTTATGGTTTGCGGTGTGATTTCATACGATAGCAGGAGCACTCTCGTAGTTATCCAGCACACCCTGACTGCAAATTTGTAAACATGCTCTACACAGTGTCGGCATGTTGCCTTGGCTTGCTTTATCACCATGTCTGTCTCCAATCAAGCAGATACGGGACATTGTCAGATGACGTCTCCAGCATATTCCACAAACAGCATTAACTGTTCCTGTGTTGACTGACCAAGTGCAAAAGGCATGGAACTCCATCCCACAAACTGATATGTGGCACCTGTACAACACAATGCATGCACATCTGCCATGCTTGCATTCAACATTCTGGTGGTTTCACCAGTTATTAATGTACCTGCATTTCACATTTGCAACGGCTTATCTCACACTTTCGTTAACCAGTGATCTTGCAATGTTAATCGCTTGAATATGTTATCTAGACAAATACATTCCCGAAATTTCATTAATCCATATTAATTAGTTTTTTGTGTTGCAATTTTTTTTTTTTTATCAGTGTGAATTTCATTCGTATAATATTGAAACATTGAATTCTACACTGAATTTTAAATGGTTTCACACAAAGTTATGATAATTCTAGAAACACATCAAATCGCTGCCAAAACACATGTCATCTGCCTCATGCTTCTTGAACCTGTACTGCTTAAATCACTTGCAGGCTTCATGTAAATAAACAATGTTGTTTTCCATACTTATCCAAAATATAGATAGAATAGCTGGCAACCACTTACCTTTAGGAGAAAAATTTTGGTACTGGCAATACACACATTTAAAAGTGAAGTAACTTCACAACTTTTGGAACAATTACTCCCTTCCGCAGAGTTATTCAGCCAAATATTCAATCTACTAGCCTGTTTAGACAATGTTAACATCATGAACAATGAGAGGAAGTACACCAGGCAGACACAAATAATGAAAAATCCAATTCATTTCTGAAAGTATTTCTCAAATATTTTGAAGTCTGCTTCCCTCATACACAGATTAAAATCAGATGGTTCAAATGGCTCTGTGCACTATGGGACTTAACATCTATGGTCATCAGTCCCCTAGAACTACTTAAACCTAACTAACCTAAGGACATCACACAATACCCAGTCATCACGAGGCAGAGAAAATCCCTGACCCCGCCGGGAATTGAACGCGGGCCCGGGAAGCGAGAACGCTACCGCACAACTACGAGCTGCGGACTTAAAATCAGACCAACTGGTAGTGATAGGAAAGAATTGTTAGGAACTAGCATTAAAATATTATGTGCTGAAAAGAGGGATCTGTATACAAAACAGAGGACTAGTACAAAACCAGCAGTGAAATTACATTACAAGAAACACAGCAAAATTATAGTGTGTCATAAGGAAGGCCAAACACATGCATTACGCACAGAAAATTAGCAAGTCAAATAATCAAGTAAAAACTATACGAAACAACATAAAACCTGAGACAAATATGAACCTACAGGGTGTGGCAGAAAGAACTCCCTTATTAGGGAAGCTAAGAAAAATAAAACCAAGTAGGTAACATTTTTATTTTTATTAGCTAAGAACACACATAATGCCATTTAAGAATGCACAGTATTAATGTGTTTCAAACAATATGTCACTTATATGGCTGCTCCACTGTGGCTTCATTTTCTTGAGGGCTTCCAAAGCTTGAGGGCAATGTTAGTACACCTTGCACTTGAGATTGCCCCCACAGAAAAAAGTTACAGGGTGTCAGGTCTGATCAATCTAGTGGCCAACCAATATAACCATCCAAAGAAATGACTTGTCCAGGAAACATTTCCCTCACTAATGCCAGAACTGACATGCTATGTGGACCATAATGCCATCTCGTTACAACCACGCATTCTCAAGGTCACTAAACAGTTCAACTAATTTTTGCTGTAGGAACTCACTGAGCATAGCACAGTGCCAACTGCTGCTCACAGTAACTCTCTCATCATTTTCTTAAAAAAATGGAGTGGTTGCTGACTGAGTTCTTGGAGGTTGTTTTTGGGCCAGTACCTGCAATTTTGTTTGTTTACTTCACCTGACAGACGAAAATGTGCCTCATCTGAAAAAATCACATCTTCTTGGTGAATGTTCAGAAGCATGTTATACGGACTTTGTAATCTCTTCCACTCAATTCTTGAACCGACACACACTTGTAGGGATCCATTTTCAAATCTCGATGCAAGATTCTTCCCACACTTTGATCAGAGTATCATAATGCTAACACATGCTTTGTTGCATAACATCAACAATGTTGTTGACCTGAACCTCTCACTGCAGCAACATTTTCTTGGTCTGTAGCACTCTGTCATCAACCTTGGGATTTACGTTTCAATGCAGAATCTGTATCAAGAAAATTTGAAACCCACAAATAAATGATTTTCTTATTGGGAACAGGGTCCCCTCAACCAGTTGTGAAGTGAATGCAGAAGGCCCGTTGAGTAGTTATTGGTGATCCACCATTTTTTGAATAAATGCTTTATTACAAAAGTGTGATGTTCACCTGAACAAGCCATAGTGTCCACTGAAAATGGCATGTATGTGGCTATTCAAGGACACACAGCAAGCTGCGGCAGAGTAGAGCAGTGGTAGTGGTGGTGGTAGTGGGAAGGGGGGGGGGGGGGTGTCACACTCCTCTGGTCTGGTAACGGTACAGACAAAAATAGTCCTAAAGTTGCAGCCTCAGATTTCAGTGTTTTTTTTTCTCACTATAGCTGAAAAAACAGGGAACCATAATGAAAGATCTCTCACAGAAGCCATACAGCTACCGTACTTAATCATGTGCAAATCGCACCAAATGTAGCATTTCATTTCAAAAGCAGAACTCCTAATGAAATTGGATATGATGGTGTATCAAGTGGGATCAGTCACATATTGTGCTATTTCTGCAACCAGTCAATGGAAACTGATATATTTCCAGATAGACTAAAACATGTGATATTGAAGCCAATCCACAAAAGTAAAGTGTGAAGTGAGGAATGTAGTATCCAACTATCGGCCCATCTCTCTGCTGCCAGTATTCTGAAAGGTATTTGAGAGGGTAGAGCATGATAGGATTTATAAGCACACTATACAAAATGTCTGAGAGACACCTAAATGGTTTGGCTCCCATAAGGGATTCTCCACAGAGAAAGGGCTATATATAGCAGATGAAATTATAAGGAACTAAATTTCAGAAGGTATCCAATGGGTACCTTTCGTGATCTTTCTAATGCATTCAACTGTGCAGATCATATCACACTGGTCAAAAAGCTTCCACATTATGGCATCAAAACAAACCTTTGACCTGGTTAGAATCTTACTTACACAACAGAAAACAAAGAGGGCCCAATGGAGGCAGGTATAAAAATAAATTCAGACTGGGGGCCCCAGGGCTCGGTACTTGGGCCACTGATTTTCTTGATATGCACTAATGAGTACCAATTACAATTAATGACAGATCAAAAAAGTCATGTTTACTGATGATACAAGTATCCAAAAGGGCTCAACACCACAACGCAAAATATAGCCCTCATGATCACTAACCAAGAACACAAATGGTTCAACTTGACCTTAGTGACAGGAAGGTAATTGGCGGCATCACTCCGAATGCTAATGACGGGTGCCAAAATATCAGGAAGCAAGCATTGGCCGAGGTGTCACCAGAACATGTGCTTCACTTAAGCGCAGAACGTCGTAACACTTTTTCCCATGTACAAGCAGAGCTCACAATTTGTTTTGCTTTATTGTAATTCAGTTCCTGACTTGGAATTTAATTAAACATATAATACACAGCAGCTCAAAATGTGCTCTTTTAGGTTATCACTTTCTTCTGAATACCCCTTCAATTCATACCACTGCATTATCTTATGAAATGGCAAGGAATAATTAAGTCATTGAATATTCAATTAACTCAGTGGTAACTAGTTATTTTACGACTTATGTTAGCACATTGTAATGGTAACCTTAATATTTATCTATTGACACAATAACTATTTACGTAATTGTGGCACATAAATAAAGAAAACTGTAAATGAATATGCTGGTAATGAGAGAAACGACGCGAGAAATTGGAAATCATATTTTACTTACGAATGCACTTTTCATTATTTTTGCAATTACAAAAAAATTCCCTTGTATTTGTTCACCTTCTGTGGCATCACTCACTATCAGTCTTTCTTGGAGTAGAGAAAGAGTGACTGACTGTGCTTCACTTGGTTCTGGTTTTGCAAGAGGAATCCAATGTGACACTTTCTTCTTCTTGGTGGAAAACATTCTTCTTTGTGGAATAATGTTTTTCTTCGGGGACACATTTTTTACTTGGAAGGTTGGCGTGCGCTCGCTCGCTTTCATTGTGCACTGCAGCCAATGTTGCCATTAAAACGCTGTGTGCTTCTTGATGATATTAAGCTCCTCTGTTGTAGTTATGCCGTTAATAAATTGAAGTAACTGAGCAGCAATTATGTGACAACGATAAGGAGCTGTTGGATGTTCCCGATGCACTTACTTGGGCTAATATTGCATGATGCTCATTTGCAGTGCAGGTGTCCTCACTGTGTACAATCAGATCATCTTTGTCAGGAGAGTCTGCAACAGGTTGCTCATGTAGTTGAAGTTTACATACACAGTGAATATGTTTGCACAGGTTCCGTTTGATGTTGGAGTCCAAACATGGGCAGGAATACCTGTGTATGCATGTATTGCATTTATTACATATCAGTTTATATTGACACTGAGCATCACTTTATTGTACAAAATATACTCTACTCTTATTTGATGCGAATGCTACCTTCCATCCATGTTCTTCCTTTTAAAATCATCATCTCCTCCTTTGCAGCTGAACAATGAATTTCCTTTATCTTGCTTGTCAGTTGTCATTTTGTAAGTCAATGAGCCTGTCATAAAGTTTTTCCTTAATGAATGACAGAGTGATTATTGCTTTACCCAGATGTTTCACATTCTTTCCATGGAGATATATGTATTCAACAGTGTGGTGCATCCTCTCTATATTCATGTTTGTATTTATTCCTGCATGCAGTTCGTGGCAGCAAGCCCAACATTCTACATTATTAGCATAGTTCTCCTGGAAGTAAATTGCGAACTCTGACATTTCTTTGCCACTCTTTATCATGTTGAGAGCAGCAGAAAGCATCTTATTAAATGCAGCAGTATTTCTTCCTTCCAACAAAGTTCTGATAATCTTGTAAACATCTGCTTTTCCTTAGCCTGTGACACTACTGTTCATGTTCTTCCTCCATGCTCTGTTCATGTACTATGTGCAATACAGCCTCATTTTTGGAATGTCCATTGTAGATTTCCAGGCATTATAGAAGGACTCTGCTATGTCTGCCATAAAGACTTTAGGGGAAATCTTCCCAGTCTCCAATTTTATATAGTAAAAAAATGTGGACAACACTTGAGGGTCACTCCTGTTAGAAACGAGAAAGGCACATGGGAATTTTTGTCTCAAGTCGTCTAATACTAGCAATGTATGAGCTCAAAACCCTAGTTGTTAAGCCTATGCATTCCTTCAATACATACACAATCATATCTATACTTCTTCAATATTTCACTTTGAGCAGTGTTCATTACGCAAAATCTCAACTTTGTAACTGTGGGTGCAGTTCTCTCATGGTGTATTGTGGTTTGTAAAACAGGAACAAGGACTATCACTTGAGTTTACTTCTTGTACTCAAGCCTCGACACTGGTTCCATTATTCTGGTGACTGATGGAGGCAGAGTACAGATTATAACACTGTTCAATGTTGTACAGATCCCGAGTTTGAGTCTCAGTCTGGCACACAGTTTTAATCTGCCAGGAAGTTTCATATCAGCGCACACTCCGCTGCAGAGTGAAAATCTCATTCAAGAATACACCTGTTAACAAAGCAAGATCTGTACAACATTGAACCGTGTTATAATCTGTGCTCTCAAGTTATTTTCCAACTGCTGGGCATTCTTGTTACACTTCAGAACAGAATGGCTGCTAGGCTTAAGGACCCAACAGATTCCACTTCACAGAGTGAAGTAAAGGGTATTATTGACATGGACAGAATTAAGCAAGAACCGAGTAGTATGAAAGTTTTTATCCGGATATGTGCTTGGCACGAATACAGTATGGATATGAATTGGTGGTAGAATCTCCTAGTCTTGTTTCAGTAGAACATGTGAAAATTAAATCAGTTTTACTTGAGCTGAGCGATTCAGTTCCTACTGGTCCTATGGTACTCGCAACTGTATCCAGATATTAAGCCTGAAGAGCAAAACGTTTTCTTATTGTCACTGATAGAGACATTGATTAACATAAAGTCCAAATTATAAAAGAATAATACCAATCAAAATTCTAGTGTAAAGACTGTAATTGCTGAAGTAAATTTCAAACTAGAGAATGTCTGAACTCATGTGTTGAACGAAATTACAAAGTTAAAATTAGAAGTACTGCAAGACACTGAAACACAGTTTGCTCAGTGTTAAGTACAGTTGGACAAACTTGTTAATGTATAGTTGAAAAATGTTGTTTGAAAGGTAGACTCAGAACACAGTACTGTACGCAAAAGCTGTGAAACACCTGCAAAAGACGCTGAGCTACGGATCATAAAACAGTTGGAGGTCATCAAAGTCGTCTATTGCACTTTCAAGGAGCAAGTAGAGCTAAGACAAGTTGCACATGAGGTGGCTGTGGGTAAAGAACTGAGTAATGTAATTCACACTATCATGCACAATTAGCACATAATTTTAGCAAACATGGAACAAAGATGAACTGTACCCTGTACACTGAGCGAAAAGTGCATTAGTCATTTCAGAAGGAGGTGCTTGCACTTGATCAAGATGTTGACAATAAATTTCTCATGACTGACAAAGAAATTTTGAAGTTGTGTAGAAATGTTGTACAGCACTCACCTGTTACCTCAGCAGAAGCAACCTTTATTTTGTGTTTCAAATTTAATTATTTGGTCCTGAACGTAACGTGCAGTCACAATTATTCATACAGGAATTTACAGACATGCTGTCCATATCTTGGTTGGCAAAGAAACAACTCTCTTTCATAGTAGGCCACTTGAAACGATACACAGTTCACTGGACAAATGATACCACAAATACATATGAAAACTTTGAAAGTGTTTCATGACAAATTTTTTTAAGGAATAATGCTCTTCAGAAATTCAATGGAAACTGTTGGTAGATTTCTGAACTATGAAAGATTTCTGCTGTAACGGTACTTTGACTACCGCGCCTCTGCCAGTGCAAAGATATGATTTACGATCACGCATGCAGAAGAGCGCTGTGCCAGCGACAGATTTTTATAAGTAATTTTGATCTTTTTTTTTTTTACTTTTGCATAGGTGCTTGTTTTTAACAACTAATTCATTAGTCTCTTGTCTTCATACATTCAAGGCGTGTATTTTTTGGCGCTGTGTTAAACAATGAGGAAATTAAAACTATATACGAAACGAAGTTATTTCAGTAGTGATTCGCAATGGTTATCGCCAAATTTATAAATTAATCCTGACAGTGAAAGTGACAACTTCAAGAAATTTTCATCAGATGACGAACAAGAGGACCAGCAAACAATGTAAACAGGTCATCCTACAAGAAAATTAGGAAATATTCCAGATGCAGCCACGGAGACTATATTATAATAAATACTACGTTTCTGACAGAGTTATAAGGCAAATTTCAACTTATTTCTGATGTTATTTCCTTACAGTCGCTTTTTGTAGTGTTGCCGACCCGGTCTGCCATTCACGGTCAAATTACAGCACTATCTCAATCAGTAATACGAATTCCGCCTTGTCCATAACTTATTCCATCAAAATTCCAAACCCAATCAGATTTTCTATTTTTTGTATTTTCACAGCAGAACCCCGAGGAAAGGAAACACTACACTGCAAGTACTAGTGGAAGAAGATGATGTATATTGATGCAGGGATGGCTGGAGTGCGCATAGAGCATATGTTACTGTCCTATATACAAAGGGAGTTGATTGCAATTCCATGTGGCAATTACAAGAATTACATTAGATTCTTGGCAAGGACAGAAATGTTACAAGAGCAGGGGGTTGGTAACAAGAAAATGCAGCCATGACAAGATGGCAGAAGGCAGGTGCATCTTCTGGATAGTGGCAACAGAAGGCAAAAATCATGCAGTGTGCAACTGAATGGAAGCCACTGTGAGAGGGCAAAATATGGCAATCAGCATATTCCACATGACCCATGAAACTAAACAGTGTCTCGACATAGCATTGGACAGAGACAATGAGGTCTGAGGCTCCAACATTTAGAGAAAATTTGGCAGTGAATATCACTGATTTTGAGAAAATGAAGTGCAGAATGGGATCACCACAGCCGACCTTGAATGCGCGAGACAGGTGCACTCGAGAATAGCTTGTCTGCTGGCCGGTCAGGTAACGCAGCTAATAGGAAGTTCTAGTGACCTGGTCAGGGGGAGAGGAATTGGGGCATGCAAGTGGCACAGAACTTTAAAGTCTTGTGACATGACCTCAAGTGTTGCAGTTCACTACACCCTAACATTTTTGACAAGCTTGGATAGGATGATATGTTCAGCATTGGAAGGCGATTTAATGAACAGCGGGTAATAATGAATCATTTAACAGCTAGCATGGGAGTTATGGCCTCTAAAACAGAAATAGGAAGTGAGCAAGGTTGGAAATGCTTCTGAAGTGCAAGCTTGGAAACTCAAATAAGCAAAACAATTAGAAAGCACAGAAGCGCCTGTAGGGGAAAGCAACATTATCTTCAAATTTATATTCAATAGGAATTATGAACATGTACTACCCTTCAGGCTGGAAATAAGAATGGTTGCTTTTCAACTCACAGCCCAAGTGGTGCAAAGCACAGCACTTGTGTGAACTATAACTTCATAAGTTTCAGTATCCACTTTTAGGAAGAATAAAATATGAAAATTCCCTGGTTAAACCAGATTTTCACAAAAGTGGTCATTAAAGAACTTATGTGAAGAGCACCAGTACCAAGTATCGATGGTATTAACTCTATTGTAATGTTGGTAGTAGGGGGAATAGAGTATGAGGTACTCATAGACAGCAGTTGAGATTTTGGCGATTTCTCAAGAGTATTTTCAAGCCTTGCCAAACTAAACACGCATAGATATGCCAGAATTGAATGTTAAGATCTTCGAAACAATGGGGAAGTGGTCGAAGCCACCAGCCAAGAAGTTATGTTGTCTGTATGCAGCTGAGTGTCAGTATGGTTATAGGTGTTGATTTTTTCAATATTTATTGTTGCAACATGAATTCTGAGATGTGTCACTTGCAACTGCATGAAAGTAAAAGCCTCTGGTTCCTTTATAAAACAAAGTGACAAAGGTATGGCAACCTCTGAAGTTCAGTATGCAGGAGAACTGCCTGGTGAGTATACCATACAGAAGATTAAATTGTATTGACCGAAAAGTGGAAGAGAACCAGGCAGAATAGTGATAAGCCGTCCTCTGGAGAAGGAACTGTGAAAACAAAGGTTCAAGCTAGCAGAAAGGATTTCAGTTCAGAAAGATGGATTTTAGTAAAAGATTAAGTGTGGGGGTTTCCTTGTCTTTACGAAACTTCACAGTTGAGCAATTGTGTGCTCTCGCACAGTTTAGAACAATTCTTCTTTTCCTAATTGTATTCTTTTTCTTCTTCTATTTCTATTGTGTATTAGTGTTTGGTTAATGTGGAGTGTTACTTGAAGTATTTTTTTTTTAAGTGTGGACACACAGATGGCAAGAGAATGTGCTATTTAAACAGAATTGTGGTATCAAGTGCTTTGCCTATAAGAGGTAGAAAATAAAATGGCCTAAGCAACTGTAAGGGTTTGTAACAAGTAAGGGGATACCACAAACTAAAGGTGAATGGGTGATTTAAAATGACAATAGCAACAACAAAGCACTTTTTGATACGAGTAGTTTTGGAAAAGTTTAAGTTAGAAAGTTGGGTTATAATATTCTCAAGTAAGAAAACATCACTAACAGACAACTGAACAAGTATTAAATAGTACTAAATAAGCTTGGAAAGCAAAGAGTATGCATCCTTGAGTGCTAGGAAGAACTATAATAGTCTTTAAACTTAAAGATATAATCAGAAGAGACTATGCAGCCACTAGCATTACAAATAGAGGTATCCGGGTTTTAATCTTAGATATGCAGGGTGAATTTTAAGGATAAAACAGAACATAACAAAAAAATAGTAAATGGATCTACATACATATACGTAGAGATGAAGAGGATGAATAAGTAAAACAAAGGCTGAAATTTTTGATTACAAAGATATGAATGAATAAAGTTTATAGAATTTATATTTATATTTATGTTCATTTTAGGAGAAAACTTGGTAAGCGGTGGTTAAAAGATTCCAAAGTCTTCACGATGTCAACAAGTAGGATTGCAACATCCAGGTAAAGCAGTCACAGCAAATACAACAACCCACATGCCATGCAGATAGACAATTGGTGGCATTAAGGCACTGCAGAAAGGCCAAGTTCTGAGGCTTATGGGTAGCAGCAGACTTTGTCAGTAATGAAGCAGGAGACATTGTCATTGCACCTATTCTTCAAGCAGTATAACCCTCCAGTGTCCCATATCTTTCAGCAGACCTGACTACTGGAGGAAGTAGCCCAGATGGAGACCCAAAAGACCCTCCCCAACTGCCTCTAAATGCTGTAACCACAGTACAAGTGTGAAAAGCTGTGTTGTTAAGAGGTGTTGTGTCATGTGTTTTAGATACTATGAAAATAGTGAGTAGATTAGATTAGATTAGTTTTTCGTTCCATAGATCCATGCTGAGGAGATCCTCGTGGATGTGGAACATGTCAATTTTTTTTAAGTATGAGTATATACAATACATCATTTGTTTCTATTAAAAAATTCGTCAATGGAGTAGAAGGAGTTGGCCACTAGTAAGTCTTTCAGGCTCCTTTTAAACTGATCTTTATTTGTAACTAAATTTTTTATGTTTGCTGGCAAATTATTGAAGATGAGTGTTCCTGAGTAGTGGACCCCTTTTTGAACTAAAGTAAGTGCTTTTAAGTCCTTGTGCAGATCATTTTTGTTCCTGGTATTGTATGTATGAACTGAGCTGTTTGTTGGAAAAAGAAATATATAATCTAAGATAAATTTCATTAAGGAGTAAATATACTGAGAGGTAGTAGTTCGTATACCCAGTTCTTTGAATTGGTTTCTACAGGACTTCCGTGAATTTACTCCACAAATAATACGTATTACACGCTTTTGGATTCTGAAAACTTTTGTTTGACTTGAAGAGTTACCCCAAAATATTATACCATATGACATTATGGAATGAAAGTAGGCAAAGTATGCAAGCTTTTTCATTTTAATGCCGCCTATGTCTGCTAACACTCGAATTGCAAATACAGATTTGTTAAGGCGTTTCTGCAGTTGTATGGTGTGCTCCTCCCAACTGAATTTATTATCAAGTTGTAATCCCAGGAATTTAATACTGTCAACCTCTTCTATCTGCTCTTCTTCATACTTTATGCATATGCTGGGTGGAAACCTCTTACAGGTTCTGAATTGCATATAGTGAGTCTTTTCGAAGTTTAATGTCAGCAAGTTGGCTTTGAACCATTTATTAATATCCATGAAAATATCATTAGCAGATCTTTCTAGAACTACACTTGACATATTATTTATTGCAATACTTGTGTCATCCGCAAACAAAACGAACTCTGCTTCTGGCAGTGTAACTGATGAGAGATCATTAATGTGCACAAGAAAGAGCAATGGCCCTAAGCTGGATCCTTGTGGGACACCACATGTAATTACTTCCGATTCTGATGATGACTGATGACTTAATTCACTAGTCCCTTGCACTGACACCCTTTGTTTCCTGTTAGCGAGGTATGACTTGAGCCATTTTGCAGCATTGCCCGTGACACCATAGAATTATAATTTATTTAAAAGGCTGTTGTGGTTCACACAATCGAATGCCTTTGACAAATCACAGAAAATACCTGCTGCTTGTAATCTGTTATTTAATGAATTAAGTACATTTTCACTGTTGGTGTAAATAGCCTTCTCGATATCAGAACCCTTCAGAAATCCAAACTGTGTTCCTGATAATACGTTATTTGTGGTCAGATGGTTGAGAAGCTGCCTGTACATTACTTTTACTAAAATTTTTGAGCATGCTGGCAAAAGTGAAATCGGTCTGTAGTTTGATGGTATTTCTTTATCCCCTTTCTTGAATAGAGGCTTAACATCTGCATATTTTAGCCAGTCAGGAAATGTCCCAGTTATAATTGACTGGTTACACAAGTAACTTAGAATTGTACTAAACTCACAAGAACACGCCTTAATTAACTTTGTTGATAGTTCATCGTAACCACTAGAATGCTTTGTTTCTAAAGATTTTATTATGGAAGTTATTTCTTTTGGTGAAGTGAGTGACATATTCATGTACCTGAAGCTGTATTGTAATCCAATTATGTGAGATGGAAATTGTTCACAAAAAGAGTTGCTAATAAAAGGCCAGCTAGAACCAGTCAAAATATAAATCTATTAGATGTAGAGAATTTGTAGTGAAATAGATAATGGGAATAAAAGTCTGAAGTTGCATCAGAAAACAATGTTCCAGGTATTGATTTACAAAACTTTTGGGGTCTTAAAACCAATGTAGTTGATGTACAATGTGCCAGTACTCTGCTATCGTTTATTGAGCACGCTCTTTTCCAATTTCTTAATTTTTGTAATCATGATGGTGAATTCAGGTAAGAAAGAATGGTACATCATAACACGTATGTACGCTTTCTTTCATTTAGAATTGGTTGATATAAACCACTCCTTGGTCCAATCTTTCGACCATGAGATATTAAAATTTTAATAAAGTACTGGAATTAGAATTTGCTGTAGTACACACTGGCTGAATGTGACCATTGTTGCTCAGTACAATGGCGAGCACCTGGTAACATGAAAGTTATCATGACAGGGTTCAGAATGTTGTGTCAGTAAGTTTCTGGAACCATGGCACAAGGGTACAACAGGAAAGAACTAAAAGTTGGCTGCCTATCCCATAGGCTATCTGTCCTATCCTCTTAAAGCATGTTATGTATGTTGTGTGTTATTTTTGGCCTACTAATTGGCAGTGTATTACACTCACAAACTTTACATCATTGTTAGACAGATGAATAAAAGTAAATAAATAAATAAATGAAAAAGTCAGGGAAAAGAAACCTAGGCCATAAAAAAAACTTTTAAGAAGTTAGCATGACTATAAAATTATTTCAAGAAGTGTTTCAAAAGTGTCTCCATGCTGGAGGAACCAGAGTAGGACAAAATATTATCAACAATGTACATTAATACAGTTACTTGCCTGACAGCACAGTAGGCCATAAAGTTATAAATATAATGTATTAGCTATGCTGGCTGCTGTACCTGAGAAGAGGCACCACACATGTCTGGGTTATGTCTCTTCAGTTCCAATGCCTATTTTATTCATGATGGCTTCATACTTTATGAGACCAATTTTGTGCAGGAAGATAGAGGGCTTATTTATTTACCCTTACAGAGATTTTAAAGACATTATATATTGAAAGGTCGACTGTTTGTTACCTGAAGATGTGACTGTAGTGTCATGAAACTAGTCATGATTAATAAATGATTTTGATGCAGCTGTTAAGGTTTTCATCATTTGAAACAAATAGGAGTGACAGACAATTATGCGTGGGAGAACGTGTCAGATGTTGGCTGAGGTAGGAACTGTCAAATGGCAGTTCCACCTAAGTTGTGCAACACACTTTGCAACTGTTCATTTTACCTTGTCTGAGGCTGAATATGTAGAGTTATGTAGTCAGTGCTTTTAACTGGTATTTTGAAGTTATATTTCTATGGTGACAATACCAACAGGCTTAGATGTTAATAGCATAATTGAACAAAGCATATATTCACATTGCATGTCACTGTCTGTAAGGTGGATGATGATGATGATGATGAAGTACCATACTCCGAGACGGAGCGTAGGGGATGATGCGGGAGACCCGCACCGCTTTACTAGGCAAGGTCCTAGTGGAGGTGGTTTGCCATTGCTTTCCTCGAACCATGATGGGGATGAATGATGATGATGAAGACGACACAACAACACCCAGTCATCTCGAAGCAGGAAAAATCCCTGACCCCGCTGCGAATCGAACCCAGGACCACGTGCTCGGGAAGCGAGAACGCTACCGCGAGACCACGAGCAGCGGACATATGGATGATGCTTATTAAATAGTTGTGCAATTTCTCAGTGATGTAAATAGATCACAGCTGAAGACCTTCTGGTGGTGACTGCAGGGGTCGAATATTTTTTGCCTCAGAGAATATACTGCAACTTACTGCTGAACAGATTCAGAAAAATTAAGGCGTTTCCTTTTCATGTCCTGTGTGGCAGCAGCATTGTTATTGTAATTTTCTACAGGAGTTGCTATTTAGTTAAAGGTAGAAGTGTATTGTCAGTTTGAATTTGCCTCTGTTATGTAGGACCTGTGAGTCCTGACTAGTGTCAGTTTTAGCTTTGCATATATGTTGTAATAAATGTACACCAAATAAACTGGAGAACACAGAACCTCTACAATGTACACTACTGGCCATTAAAATTGCTACACCACGAAGATGATGTGCTACACATGCGAAATTTAATCAACAGGAAGAAGATGCTGTGATATTCAAATGATTAGCTTTTCAGTGCATTCACACAAGGCTGGCGTCGGAGGCAACACCTACAACGTGCTGACAAGAGGAAAGTTTCCAACCGATTTCCCATACACAAACAGCGGTTGACCAGTGTTGCCTGGTGAATTGTTGTTGTGATGCCTTGTGTAAGGAGGAGAAATGTGTACCATCAGGTTTCCGACTTTGATAAAGGTCGGATTGTAGCCATTCGTGATTGCGGTTTATCGTATTGCAACATTGCTGCTCACGTTGGTCGAGATCCAATGACTGTTAGCAGAATATGGAATTGGTGGGTTCAGGAGGGTAATACGGAATGCCGTGCTGGATCCCAACAGCCTCGTATCACTAGCAGTCAAGATGACAGGCATCTTACCTGCATGGCTGTAACGGATCGTGCAGCCACGTCTCGATCCCTGAGTCAGCAGATGGGGACGTTTGCAAGACAACAACCATCTGCACGAACAGTTTTACAATGTTTGCAGGAGCATGGACTATCAGCTCAGAGACCATGGCTGCAGTTACCCTTGACGCTGCGTCACGGACAGGAGCACCTGCGATGGTGTACTCAACAATGAACCTGGGTGCACGAATGGCAAAACGTCATTTTTTTGGATGAATCCAGGTTCTGTTTACAGCATCATGATGGTCGTATCCATGTTTGGCGACATCGCGGTGAACGCCATTCTGGCGTATCACCCGGCATGATGGTATAGGTTGCCATTGGTTACACGTCTCGGTCACCTCTTGTTCGCATTGACAGTACTTTGAACAGTGGACGTTACATTTCAGATGTGTTACGACCCATGGCTCTACCCTTCATTCGATCCCTGTGAAACCCTACATTTCAGCAGGATAATGCACGACCCCATGTTGCAGGTCCTGTACAGGCCTTTCTGGATTCAGAACATGTTCGACTGCTACTCTGGCCAACACATTCTCCAGATCTCTCACCAACTGAAATCGTCTGGTCAATGGTAGCCAAGCAACTGGCTCGTCACAATACACCAGTCACTACTCTTGATGAACTGTGGTATCATGTTGAAGCTGCACGGGCAACTGTACCTGTACACGCCATCCAAGCTCTGTATGACTTAATGCCCAGGTATATCAAGGCCGTTATTGGGGCCAGAGGTGGTTGTTCTGGGTACTGATTTCTCAGAATATATGAACCCAAATTGCTTGAAAATGTAATCACATGTCAGTTCTGGTATAATATATTTGTCCAATGAATACCCGTTTATCATCTGCATTTCTTCTTAGTGTAGCAATTTTAAGGGCCAGTAGTGTATTATATTAGCTTGTTATTTATTTTAGGGTGTACCAACCTCTCCTGGAGTTATGTTGAGTTGCTGCAGAGGTTAATCAAGTCATTCAAATGGGAGCACAGCTTACAAATGATTGCATAGTACTTACAGCTAACAGGTTGAATATGTGCAGATGAACTTCGAGTACGCAGCACAAAAAGATAGGACTGTGTTAACTCTCTGCTTTACCACTCCTGTTCATGTTCTACTTACTGTGCCAGGCAGTTCATTCTATCCTACATCACAGGAGAGTTTTCTGGACGTTTTAGTTTCACTCCCTACTATGGGTTCACAGGTAACCATTATGCAAACTGCTGATTATGGCAGGTCTTATTTTGAGAATGATGTATAAATGCTAAAAAATTCACCGGGGAATTTAAAATGTTGCAAACAATACCTCCTAAGAGTTCTCTGAAAACTAAGTTCATAAGTGATATAAACCTGAATTTATAACTAGATTCAAGGGTTTACGAAATGCAGAATGCAGCATATTATCCTCGATGTAGAGTCACAAACATTTACAAAATTAGCTGCTCTGAATACTTAGAAATTTGCCCAGTCACATTTGTAATCATGGACCTCTCGTTGATTATGAAGCATTTATACAAAAGATAGCTTGCTACTCACCCAAAAGATAGCACTGAACTTTGGCCAAAGCCTTCTTCAGAAAAGGAAGGAAAACATACACACATTCACTCAAGTAGGCACACCTCGTGCACACATGGCTGCTATCTCCAGGCACTCAGGGCAGTGATAGCAGAGATAGCGGTCATGGGTACATGATGTATGCCTGTTTGAGTGAATGTGTGTGTGTGTGTGTGTGTGTGTGTGTGTGTGTGTGTGTGTGTGTGTTTTCCTTTCTTTTATGATGAGCGCTGTGGGCAAATGCTCACTGTGTAACAGTGTTTTTGTTATGCTTGTCTGCAACTCAATGTGTCATCTTGTACATAGGATAATCCCAACTGCTGAGATCAATTTGAAGAAATATCAGCAACAGTTGTATAAAACTATATTTATTGTCACAACTGATTTCAGTCCCAAAGCCATTGTAAAGGGATCAGTAATTAGTTTGCCTGAATATAAAAACAAACCAGGAGCCTGGCCCCAATAATACATTTCAAATGGAAAGTAGACAGGTTATAGGCAGAGCCAACTTTCTCTTAAAATAATGAAGTCAGAAACTCAGACTAATAGCATAAATTAAAATAAACTGGGTAAAATACTACCACAAAATGTCACTGACTCACCTCATTATGTATAATTTTCAAATCATATAATTTGTTGTATAGGATATACAGGGTTTGTATAAAAAGTATTGGAAAAAGTTTCAGGAAAGTAGATTTGTTGAGATACTGTTACACTGCATCAAAATTACTCAATGTACAGTCCCTGAGTGTCAATACACATTTGTCAGCAGCTTTCATATGACTTGAAGTCTCCCAGATATGAGGATTCTGGAAGATCCTTAAGCGTACATGTGCAGCTTCTTTGATGGCACTGTGGGTCCCAAGGTGGGACTGCAAGGGGTTTGGGGAATGGTCAAGAAGCTGTTTATCATCAAGTAGTTGATGACCTTGGAGCAGGTGTGGTAGGTTCATTGTCGTGATGCAACTTCCAGTTTTCGGCGATGGTTGGCCTCACCTGGTTCACCCTTCTCTTCAGTCTTCTTAGCACTTCTTGGTAAAAAGCACCATTTCCTGCTTGTCCCTCAGATACAAATTTGTAGCGGACCACCCCCTTGGATTTAGAACTTTGCTGCTTTGTTTCTAGATCATATTAAAATATCCAAGTTTTTTCTCCCATAATTAAATTTTCTACAAAGCCAATATCTTCCCAATGCAATGCAGAAGGTTTTTGCAGCGGACAATCGCCACTGCTTTTGGTCATCCGTCAAGGCTTTCATGATAAGTTTTGTGCAGATGTTTCGTATCGCAAAATCTTCAGTGAAAATGGTGTGCACTGTCATCTCATCAATTCTAGTTGCATCTATGAACATGCACACACTTAACTGACAGTCTGAATTCAGCACATGTTGCTTTCTGTCATCGGTTCTTGGTGCCAACAGCACTCCAATGTGAGATTTCTCCGCTACACACTCTCGGCCACTCTTGACAAGCCTGTGCCAGTTACAAACTGCAGTTCATGACAGGTTTTCATCCTTGAATACTTGGAAAATCACAGCCAGTGTCTCTGTACCAAATTTTCCCAGTCCAACACCAAATTTGATGGCGTACGGCTATTCACCAGTTCACTGCATTTTGAGCTTGTACCTAGTCACTCGACAGGGTTAGACTAAATACACAATTTTGCCAGAACAAATGCTTGCAGGTTACTGGCACTTGACATGTGCTGAAGGTCGCAACACCACCGTTAAGCATACATGGTGTGAGTGTGCTGTGATGTACAGTAATGTCAGGAGACTTTTTATACAGAGTCTTTATGTCAAGATTTAGAATGAAAAATTAATAATACAGGAATTTTACATTATTTTATATACATTCCTGTGATATGGAGCACAATAATCACTATAGTTTTCAAAGTCTACAGAAAAACATACAAATCCCTTGTTCAAACTGCAAAGTCATCACCTGTGAATTCTTCAGTAAAGTGGTACCACTTTTCTACCAGGAGAATAAAGAGGAACCATTTCAGTCAACTGAGCTCCTTGTTGAATATATTTCTATCTTTTAGTTTATTTAAATTTTTAACCCCCATACAATCTGGAAGTTTAAAATCCCCCCTGTGATCAGTAATGTAATTGAGTTAAAAATGGAAGTTTTAAGTGTACATTACTTTTCCTACAGAAAATCAAAAGCTCATAAATATATGGGGAAGAAATGGATAGTACTTCCAAATTTTTTAACAACGGAAAACATTATACCCTTTGTTTGGTGATACATGTATTCTCGATAATTTTCTGACAGCCTCAATATATTTGTTGATTTCCCCCAGCATAATATGTAACCATCCCAATGTAACAGTGTTAATCATGTTCATGATACCTGACAAATGCAGAGCTAAGCTATTTATTTATTTATTTATTTATTTCCTATGTAGTCAATGTGTACCTTCCAATGTAAATTTTTGTTAAGAAGCAGGCCTAAAAACTTTACGTAGTTTGTTTCTGTGATTTACATACACAGTATTAAAACTAACACTAAATAAAATTTGTCAGAAAATCACCAATAATGTTTTATGCATATGATACACGCAATAGACAACACAATGCAAAGGACAGCCTAGAAAATGGTAGAAGTTGAAGGATAAACCTAGGCAGAGCTGGGGAGAGATCTAACACTGCAACCTAAAGGCTGTAAAACTACATCTCACATGGTTAAAAACAACACTATGTTAAATGGAGAAAATGGATCCATGTTAGAGGATCATACCACATGGTGTGATTGGATAATATTGCAGATTCATAAAAAATACAACTACTGGTTGTACATATAAAAAATTACAATTATAAACTTTGGAAGATATTAAATTGTAGTTACCTTCAACTTCAGGTCACACAAACACATGAGGTAACAATGTCATGATACTAAAGGTACATTTCTAGACAAAGTTTCCTGATGCCTTTAAAGTTAAATAACACGGTACTAGAAAATGATTAAATTTTTATTTATCTGTATTGGGCTTTCAGGCACTGTAGCATAGGGAACTGAGAAAAAAAGGATGTCTCTTGGGTAATCTTTCATGTGCTTTGTTCAGATTTCTAATACTATTTTCATTTTATTTTATATTTAGTAATACAAACAATTACTTTTTTTACAAGATCTGTATATTAATCAACTACAGATTCCTCGTGTATTGTTACTGAGTCATTCTGAAGTTTCTTAAAAGTGCTATATATGGCATATCTTTTCCAGAAAAACTGGTAAGTATTGGAACATTTCCCATTTCATTTTCACAATCAGCATATGTGATTTAGTACTTTCATGTCATGGCAAGACATAAAGTTCAGATTCGCTGCACTGTGTCAATATCGTTTCTAGTACTGGGACTTATTACTAAATTTGGTCCCATTTGGAGAAAACTATCATTTGTCTAGTCATAGTTGAGTATTCAACATGGAGAGCCACAGCTATCTTCTGGGTGAGATAGCATTTCATAGAATTACAAAAGCCAAATTACGGTCATGGTTGATCCACCATAATGTCCTTCCACGATTATTAGAATGCCCCAGATGCCATGCACTGTGTAATTTCTTGCTGAATTAGGACTCATTCTGTTGCTGGCACCAACAGAAGATGTGAAAGGGCAATCACATCGTCAATGTGTAGTGCGCATTGAAGCACAGTGCCCAGAATGGTACTTGGTTCGATGATGCACGTTGCAAATGATGGTTCAAAAAATCTCAGACTTCTGTGCCATGCAGGTCTCCAAGTGTTATCTGAAGACAGGGAGACTTATCACAAATTTCGCTTTGTTTATGTGTACAAAGACTAACTGGGCTTCCTTCTGTTGTGAAGTGAGAGACAAGTGGGCGATAAACAGTTCACAACTCTTAAGAGGGACCAGCAGTCATCACTGAGATAGACGAGGTGAAATTTGGTAAAAGGAGACAACAGAGGCCATAACATCCATGGAAATTGTGCATTCAGTGGAATTCTGTAATGGTTGAAAAAATGCTTCCTTTAGCTTGTTGAATTTCAGACTAAGGAAGTCTTGTTCACATCCCTCGGATGATGATCATTAGCAACTGCTTCAGATCACAAAACACTCTACGTACTGAAGGTTTATAACACCTATGAGTGAACCATAGTCTGAAGTTTGTAGCTCTCGAAAGGTTGTGCTGAACAGTATAATCTCGATTTACAGTTTCCGAAGCTATCATGCTGTATTTGGTGGATTTCATATTTATAATCGCTTATTGTGCAAATATCCAGTGTCAATGCTACAATGCACTAAATATCCATCCAAGAGACATTCTTTTTTCTCAGTCTGTTGTGCTACAGTGGCCGAAAGTCCGATACCAATACATAAAAATGCTACCTAGAAAAATACAGTTCTTGTGCAAGAAGCATTCCTTATAAAGGATTCATATGAAATATGCTGGGATGCTGCTGAAGCAAGTGAGAAACATGAGGTTGCATTAATAGAGACTATTTAGCACATACACAGAGGGACAGCATGAGTGATCACAGGTTACATGAAAGGAGTATAGCACAAGGGTATAGACAGGGAGATACTAAATGAAATAAATCGGATGTCAGAGGAGAAATACATGAAGCCTTCAATCATTACCATACAAAAATATTATCAAAAGACCCCTCACAAAACCCAAAGAAAGACTGGCCATATGTAAAGGCTGTCAATGATACCAAAGTTACTGTATGGGCACTCATGAATAACACAGAAACTGAAATTAGGGTACCTACAGAAAAGCACAAATGCTGAACTCTGTTTTTAAGTATTCCTTTATAAAGGACGATACAGTTTAATTTTAATTCTCACATCACTGAAAAGATGAGTAAGTAGATATTGGCGGCAGCAGTGTTGAGAAATAGCTGAAATTCTTAAAATTAAATAAGATCCAAGGCCTGATGGTATCCTTATCAGATTCTATACAGAATTTGTGACTATGTTAACCTCTGTTTCTACCAGAATATATCATATATTCCCTCAACAAAAAAAAAAACTTTGCCCACTGATTGGAAGAAATCGAGCATCACACTCACTTTATAGAACAGTAGTAGAAGTGACCCACAAAACAACAATCTAATATCATTACGTCCATCTGTTGTAGAATTTCAGAACATATTCTGAGCTTGAATATTATGGAATGTCTCGAACGGAATCGCTTCCTCTATACCAACCAGTGCAGATTCTTAAAACAACAACCACAGGAAACCCAACTTGTGGTTTTTCTCTCATTATGTCCTAACAGCAGTGGATCAAGGCAATAAGGTAGACAACTTCTAAAAACATTTGACTCAATGCCACTTCAATGTTCATTTAAAAAAGTTCAATTGTATGAGGTATCAAACAAAATTTGTGACTATACTGAGGATCCCTTTGTCAGGACAATGCAGATTGTTAATTTTGGATGAAGAGTCATCACCAGGCTTAATGACATGACAAACAATATAAATAAAATGAAAGTATTTGGTTCCAGAGACCTTTTTAAGTCGTAAGATATCTATGATGTATATATGCAGACTGAAACAAAAATTTAAATTTGTATCAAGCGAGGGATTCGAACCTGGGACTTCTGTTCACCTGGCAGGTGTGCTAATCACTACACCACGCTGGCACAGTGGCTTTGTGTAACTGCACTGACTATCCCAGTGTGACTCCATCCTCAATCAAAATTCCCACTCATGCCTCAGTCCACATGGTATTCCCCCTAAACTTGCAGATACTTGCAATACAATTGGAGAGCCTCTGCAGTGCTGTTTCAGTTTAGGGAGTATCAAGTGGGGCAAGGCATGAGTGGAAATTTGGACTGAGGAGGGAGGCGTGCTACAGTAGTCCATGCGACTGTGCAAAGCCGCTGTGCCACGTTGGCGAAGGGGTTAGTGCATCTGCCTAGTGAGCAGGTCTAGGCTATCTGGGTTCGAATCCCAGCCTTGGTACAAATTTTCATTTGTCACTTCAATCTGCATACATACACAACATTAATAGTTAACTCAGGCTTTCTGTAGATGACACATTTATCTAGGTATGACCTGGAAAATGCTACACAATTATTTAGGAAGGTTCTGATAAGATTTCAAAGTGGTGCAAAGATTGGCAACTTGCTTTAAATGTTCAGAAATGTAATATTGTGTACTTCACTAAATATAAAGTCATACTACTACTATGATTACTATATCAATGAGTCACAATTGAAATCAGTTAACTCATACAAATACCTGACAGTAACAATTTGTGGAGATATAAAATGGAACACTCAAATAGGCTCAATCAGAGGTAAAGTAGCTCATTGGTAGCATACTGGGAAAATTTAGTCAGTCTACAAATCAAATTTCTAAAAAACACTCCTGTGACTCTTTACAAAATACTGATCAAGTGTTTGGGAGAATACCAAATGCAACTAAAAGACTAAAAGAGGTAACAGAACACACACAAAGAAGGGTACTAAGAAAATTCACAGGTTTGCTTCACTCAACGGACAAGCCCCAGAAATGCAGGAAACCTTTAACTGGCAGATGCTTGAAGACATATGCCAACCATCCCACAAACACTACTAACTAATTTCCAAGAACCAGTATTAAGTAAAGAATCTTGGAACATATTACAGTTCACTGCATGTCACTCCAATAGGGACAAGGCAAGACAACATTAAAATAATTATAGTGCATCCAAAACCATTCAAGCAGTCATTCTTTGCATGATACATAAATTAATGGAATGGGAAGAAACACTAATATGTGGTTACATGGGAAGCACAATTTGCTATGTACTTTACAATATTTTGCAGTGTATAAATGTTGACGCAGATATGCTAAAAAATATGATCTAACAAATTTTCATAGTAAGAACACTCCAATGGAGAAATCTAGGATATCCTGCTGCATTCTGCTTGTTTAAGGATTAGAAAGATTACTAACAGATCAGAGAGAGGTGTATAAATAACCAGTCATTCTTGTCTCTCCTCGTGTATGATCTGAATAAGAAGAACCCTCAAATGTAAATGATGAAAAATACTTTCTGCCATTCATTCATTCATTCATTCATTGTGTGCTGTAGATCCCACATGAAGAATGTTCAGGGCCACAGAATGAGAAAAGCAGCTTTTAGAAAGTAAATGTGCATTAACAGTAAACTATCACTACACTGAATTATATAGTTAGTGATTGCACAGGTTGAAATTAATGTAGTAATAGTAACCATTTTTTTAAGTATAGTCAGTATACACTTTACAGTGTTATGCAGTATATGTGGATGTGAATATTATCAGGATATGTACTTATCAAGATCACAAGGCTCTGAACAAGCTGACCTACATTTGAAAATATTGAAATCTGAAGTATTAATGTAAGAAAAAATATTTTTACAACTTCACGATACAGCATAAATACCCACTGAAAACAGATTCCTCCTAACTACCAGCTTTTCTTTTTACTGCTCTACTCTTCCACACATTTCCCTACGCTAATCTCAGGAACTGCTGTGAGTATTTTGATCCAGCTTTCATTCATATATACATATACTCCAGAGGTAGGTGTTTGTATGTAACTGATAAATATACCATGCAAATTGCTCAATTATGATTAATTGAAATAAAGAAGTGAAAAAAAATGCCACTACCACCTACCAAACAGCTGTGATAACTGGACAGAGCAATAGTGCCTTGAAGTAGCATTATATGTGACCCACTTAACATCTGATGCGATGGTCAAGGGGATAGCGCATTTGGCTAGACACTGCAAATTTCTAGGATCGAATTCCCACTAGGTTAATCTTCTTCTTCCTCCCCCCCCCCCCCCCCCCCTCACGCTACATTTTAACCTACCATTCAGCTCTCAATGGAGTGGAGATTTGCCAGATATGAAATGTGGCTCTACTCCACATTAAATTGCAGCTTCCCTTTTCCTGGTTTTGTAACAGGTTAGGGCCATGCAAGTCATCTAAGTAACATCCAACTGATATCGGTTGCTTCACAACAACTGCATAGTGAAAAAAACATATGAGTGCAAAACCCATTGTTTTTATTTTTATGCATACAGTAAAATGGAGGATAGGATGCAGCTTTACATCATTTATATAAAGCAAGTTTTGCAGCAGCACAGCAGATGACTCAACTGTAAGTTTTCTTTTTTCCTTGAGTCAAACATATATGTGAACATCATTCTCTGTGTGGTGGGGTGAAAGATATTATTAAAGATATTATTTGTTTGGGCATTTTCAAACTGTACAGAAGACTGGTAAATGAATCTCCACTGGTGTGAAATAGATTTAGGTATTTTAAAGATCAGAAAATATGAGCATGATGTTCTTGAAAGGGATTCAGAAATTTCTTGTGGATGAATATACGAGATCTCGAAATATTTCTGCAGATGGTTGAGGTATGAATATGATGACAATTCAGACTGCCAGTTTCTGCCTACTTCAGATTCCTGGTTACAATTCACACTCTTAATTCACTGCAAATTCTTTGAACAACAGACAGTGAGTTACTCAATTTTGAAGTATCATAACTAACATCACTAACAATGAAAAGATAACAACCTCATCATCAGCTCGTTATGCGTGACTTACAATTTGAAATAATAAAATATTTTTAAGCAACAGTTTCCCTGCAATCATTTGAGAACACCTTTACAGTGAAAAAACATGTGAAACAAAAAAATATGGTGTTTAACTTTTTATGCTCCAAGTAAAACATTTTCATATAAAGTAGTTCAGTAACTTTGCTTCATTTACATGCAATACATTCTTTCTGCAGTGCAGCACATGAGTGAGCTTTCGGTTTCCTGCTTTCCTTGAATCAAATCTAGAAGTGGACAAAAGAGCACACAACAAAGAATTATGGCAATGAATCTTAACAATGGATCACAGTGCATACTAGTCTACACAAGAGGAGTGATGAAACATGAGCGAATCATGTCAATCATGTATTTTTTTCTTTTATTTGTGCCACCTCAGCCAGCCTCCAATTTGTACGGATTCATACACACACACACACACACACACACACACACACACACACACACACACACACACACACACACAAACAAACAAACAAACACACACACACACACACACACACACACACACACACACACACACAGGATTCACATACAGTATTTACATTGGTTATAAACATATTACTTACATCACAATGTGACTTGACATGTCACTCCAAACACCAATTCTGTATAGAGCAGACAACATTCATGCCTCCAGACAACTGCCTTTTTGCATCATGTAAGTTATATGAAAGTGGTGGTATTCACTAAATTAATGCTGCTCTTTTAAATTTTACTCGTGGCCCACAAACAAAATACACTAAGCCAGTGAAGTTGTCTGGCCATTGAAACTTCATGCTTCCCAAGCAAAGCCATGCCTGGTTGCTAGTTTCCCCACATTAAAAAGCATTTGCCATAATTCACATATTATAAATGAAACAAGAAAATTAAACAAAATAAATCTCACCTATCAAAGAATCGACGTCCTTCAAATGATCCATCTGAATTTCCAGCATCCTGAGGCAATTCTACTCCAACATATGGTTCATCCTTTGTGGGCACTGAGCCAACATACCGCACCCTTCCGACCATCACTCGTCCTTCATTGGTAATCACTTTCACAAAGTAATCCAGCTTCAGATCACGGGGAATTTTTGGAAGGAAAGGATGAGCTGATTTTGGTGGTCTGAACTCTGCAAACATGGAAGTCATTTGCATATAAGTAACACACTAAGCCGAGAGAGAGAGAGAGAGAGAGAGAGAGAGAGAGAGAGAGTTAAACATCATGTTCCATACATCCCACCCTAAATGGCGAACTTCCCAGGATGTGAAACAGATTAAATTATACATCAACACACACAAGCAGCCACTAGAGGCTATTTCTGTAAGGTATGTTTACTAAGAACAAATTATGACCAGTGCTAATCTACTGACACTGATAATTATGGGAAGTGCTTTCAAATTATTTTATAAAGGGTGTTCCTCCTAAGAGTGGCCAGGTGCAGTTCCTGTGGTGTTTTGGCGGATATTCACAATTTCTGTTTCTGCAATATTTAAATGGAGTCAGTCCAAACAAATACTGCTCATCACATCTTTCATGCGGTGGCCATTGTCAACAGAAAGTGTTGGTATGTTTCCCGGACAAACAAAATGATTTTTAAAGTGAGATTTTACATCTCATTCGATAGAGCTGTCCCAGATTAGTCTACTGTGGTATTCATTCTATCAATATTTATTAACTGGGACAGAAAACACAGAGAATAACCAGTATTCCAGCAGCAACTGCGCTACCCTGGCCCCAGCTGACTGCTACTGCCATCCAAATGCACTGGTGATGAGCAGTATTTTTTGGGCTGATTCCAGCAACATGTTGCAAATATTACATTGCAACTATCTGCTGAAACATATGAGAAAATACACCTAACCACTGTTAGGAGAGACATCTGGTACATTTAATCTATTTTTACTGTGTATATTAGGTAAAAAAAATCTATTTTTAAAAAAATCACAGCTCCAACTTTTGTACTGTTATACTTTTTTTATCCACCATCTCAACAGAACACAAGTAATTTTGGCAACGAGATCACCTGATTGCTTCATTATGACCACCCAGAATTTTTTTAAATGAAAAAGATCATTAATTATCATGGACTTATATAACTACAAACTTCTTTAAGTGATATTGATATGTAAGTGGAATTCAGAACCTGAAAATACACTGAAGAGCCAAACAAACTGGTACACCTGCCTAATATCAGTAGGGCCCTCGCAAGCATGCAGAAGTGCCGCAACATGACATGGCATGGACTTGACTAATGTCTGAAGTAGTGTTGGAGGGAACTGACACCATAAATCCTGCAGTGCTGTCCATAAATCCGTAAGAGTATGAGAGGGTGGAGATTTCTTCTCAACAGCACATTGCAAGGCATCTCAGATATGCTCATGTCTGGAATTCATGTCTGACTTGCTGGAATTGCCCAGGTATGTTAGAACGCACAATTGACATAAATGGATGCAGGTGATCAGACAGGATGCTTACGTAGGTGTCAGAGTCATATTTAGATGTATCTGGGATCCCATATCACTCCAACTGTACCCGCCCCACATCATTACAGAGCATCCACCAGCTTGAACATTCCCCTGCTGACATGTAGGGTCCATGGATTCATGAGGTTGTCTCCGTACCCATACATGTCCATCCACTCAATACAATTTGAAATGAGACTCGTCTGACCAGGTAACATGTTTCCAGTCATCAACAGTCCAATGTCAGTGTTGACGGGCCCAGGTGAGGCATAAAGCTTTGTGTCATGCAGTCATCGAGGGCACAAAAGTGAACCTTCGGCTCTGAATGCCTGTTTCGATGATGTTTCGTTGAATGGTTTGTATACTGGCACTTCCTGATGGCCCAGCATTGAAATCTGCAGTGGAAGGGTTGCACTTATGTCACAATGAACGATTCTCTTCAGTTGTCACTGGTCCTGTTCTTGCAGTATCTTTTTCTGGCCGCAGTGATGTCAGAGATTTGATATTTTACCAGATTCTTGATATTCATGGTACACTCATGAAATTGTCATACACGAAAATACTGACTTCATCACTAACTCGGAGATGCTGTGTCCCTTCACTCATATACCGACTATATCACCATGTTCAAACTCACTTAAATCTTAACCTGCCATTGTAGCAGCAGTATCTGATCTAACAACTACTTGTTGTCTTATATAGGTGTTGCCTGTTTACTTTTATTTATTTATTTATTTCATTTCATGTTCCATAGATCCTGGTAGTGAATGAATCACAAGGATATGGAACATGTCAGATTCTAAATAGCTCAAATATAACTTGTATAAATACAATAAAAAGATACAATGTAAATAAAAATCAACTAAACAATAGCACAATCAATTAACAGAAAATTGTGTTTCTCATGTTAAGGATGAGTAATATATTTATGATATGGAATGTGTCAGATTGTACACAGTTGAAATATATCTTACATAAATAAAAGATACAATGTAAATAAGATATCAGCTACACAACAGCACATTCAGTTAACAGAACTTTTTTGTTTCACATGTTAAGGATGTGTAATATATACAGGAGTCAAGATAAACTAAATATTCCAAAGGAAATACAGGAATACCAATAAATAATTGTCATATGCCTATGATAGAATTCAAAATAAAATTCATTATACTAAGTTTACACCACATACAAATTTAGTGATTATATACTTTTCTTTCACACATTCATCAAATGTATAAAGAGAATTCTCTATCAGGTACTCCTTGAGTTTGTTTGAATCATTTACATACCTCTATCATTTACATACTTACCAATCATTTACATACCTACCAATCGTGTGTACA
Organism: Schistocerca americana; assembly: GCF_021461395.2. Classification (NCBI taxonomy): domain Eukaryota; kingdom Metazoa; phylum Arthropoda; class Insecta; order Orthoptera; family Acrididae; genus Schistocerca; species Schistocerca americana. Next base: position 306,963,367 of record NC_060120.1, on the reverse strand, counting down.
CGAATGACGTTACATTAACATTTAACCATGTTTTCTGGGTACTTCACTTTCCTGTTGGGCACTATGTAAAATGTGTGTACTATATCTGTGTGCTGCAGATCCATATTAAAGGATAAATTGTGGTCTGGGGATGTGATGGGGTTGCGTCGGGTGAGTAGAAGAATGAAGGAAGGCAGGTCACTGGAATGTGGTCAAACATTTTCCTCCTTTGTGCATCTGCTAAGAGTCCCCACTCGTTCTAGCCCAAAATGTCACAAGAAGCAGCTAAATGTGGTTCCATGATTATAACAACCCTTCTGCATTATGCCTTATAAACCAGTAGCAATGCAATGTGCAGACACACCCGCGTTCAGTTTACTTCCCATAAAACCCTTTAACATCACACAGAATACAGATATTAGTTACTAATAATAGTAATGCAAGAAGAATGTACAGACAGAACTTATGTAAATCTACACTTGGTGCTACATGGGAAATGGATTATTAGTCACTGGGAATGGCAGCTGCAGTATTCTGCTTGGGAAATGCTGCTTTCCCCATCATGAGTGATGCTCGCTTTTCATTTACAGACAGACTATACCTCTCCAGCAGTTCCCATCAATTTCTCTTATGTGAGTAGACAAAGTAACTTCACTGTGCTCATATTTATATATATGTAGTTATTTTTGGTTCATTAAGTGAGTACTTATTTGCAGTTATTAAGTGAGTTTTTATATAAAATACATTTGTACCAATGATGTTTGAGAAGTGTTTCATTTGTAAGTGCAATGTTGTCTGTGACTTAACGTTAACGGCAGTAGGATAGGGATTGGGTTGGTAAATGTAGGAGATGCTGGCTATAATTGACAGCATGTTGTAAATCCTTGTACACTATAGTGAATTAATGAATGGTAGGAATGTTACTGCACAGTCAGCATTAATTTTGTTACTAGTAGACTCCACTAATCTCTTCCACTCAGGAATTACTGGCACTTTTACAGTGAGCTGAGCTGGATGGAGCCACTGGCCACACATCCACAATACATCCTGCTAGGTGGGTATCATTATGTCAGATGGGATGGGACTGAGCACATTCAAGTCTAGAACAGTAATCTGTTGCAAAGCATTGCTTGTGTGATGTTCAATTATTCATTCACCTTTACTTTATGAATACCACAAAACAGAATTGTGACAGAGATGGAAGTAACAGTACCACATGACAAAGTTAATAAACACTTCCACAGTTAAGGTTCAAAAAATGGTTCAAATGGCTCTGAGCACTATGGGACTTAACATCTATGGTCATCAGTCCCCTAGAACCTGGAACTACTTAAACCTAACTAACCTAAGGACATCACACAACACCCAGTCATCACGAGGCAGAGAAAATCCCTGACCCCGCCGGGAATCGAACCCGGGAATCCGGGCGTGGGAAGCGAGAACGCTACCGCACGACCACGAGGTGCGGACCACATTTAAGGGTACCTGCTCAGTAAAAAGAAGGAATATTAGGGTTTACTATCCCTCCAGTGACTAGGTCATTAAAGATAGAATACAAGAGTGGATTGAGGGGGGGGGGGGGGGGGGGGGGGGGAATGGAGAAGAAAATTGACTGTGTCCTTTTGAAATGATCCGTCTAGATGTTTCCCTTCAGAAATTTTGGGAAACCCATATAAATCATTAATTACGATGGCTAGACAAGGAACTGAACCTTGGTCCTCCCCAAGTGTAAGTCCAGTTTCAGTGTCTTAAGCACTGGACCATTTGCTCAGCAAATCCATCTGAATTGGCAGTGAAGATGAGTCGAACCTACTCAGAGTGGTATTATCGCTGTTGTTTAACACTATCTTATTAATGAAATAGACTTTTCTGAAGAAAACAAAACACATAGAACACTTTAAAAGAAAATAAAGTATTGATTACTGCAGTGCAAAAATGATTGCCTGGAGTTGCACTGATACTGTGCAGGCCAGACAACACAGTGCGACATTGATGGTGGAGAATGTTTGTGTGAGCGCTGCAATGTACACCTTGCCTTACAGTTAGAAGAGACAACTCGTCAAGATTTCCTTCAAAAGAGAGGGAGGGGTGCAATGAAAATTAGAGAGTGGCTTTTTGTCTGTACCTGCTTCAGAATAATAAAATGATCAACACTTATGTGTAATTGAATATGCAATGATGCCACTATGTCTTTCAATAATTGCCTGCATATGCAGTCTGGTGGCACCAGCAGCAGCAGCAATAGATGCCCAGTCCCCTACTGAAAACATTTACATAGTCCCTGTTGCCACACAGAACTGAGTTCACTTTACTGGATTGTAACAGCTTTTATCACTCCTCTCCACTGCTTTACTGACCATGTGCTGAATAAATACGTCCCACAGAGAAGCACTGTACACAAAAATTAAGTTACCTGCCACAAGTGTCATCTGCAAATGACTGTGGTGATCAGGAACTGAAATATTAGAGCATCTTGATAGCATCTGGGAGAACAGACAGCATAAGAAATGCATTCTCTAATTAGACACCGTTATGACAGCTAGTGCATTAACATCTAGTGACTAATTACTTATTTACATTGATCCAGCTGAAGCACTAGTTCAGCTTCCTGCCATCTCACGGGTGGCGTGCCACTGCTAGAATGACAACTCATATTATTAGTTACAGCGCTTTTGGTTGTAGATATGTTTACAACTAATACAAAAAATATACTTTACAAAAAAGACTCTTCTATAACACTGTAGTTTCATGGTGTGTTAATAACACACCATGCAGTACAAGTGCACCTACACAGTTTTAGGTGGCAGTTATCACTGTAAGACAAATGTGTGCTGTTGCCTTGCATTCCTCTAATGCATAAGTCCACTGCAACAATATATACATCAACTAGGATGGATCTCTCTCTATCAAATTATGAAAAGTATTTCTGGATCAAGCTGATTCTCCTTCACAGTAACATTTGGAGATTTCATTATTTATAGCACTGTTGTTTACAAAGCTATGTAGTAGAAAATGTAATCACACTCTGATACACGTTGAGATAAGAGTAAATAAAAATGTAAATGTTTTTTTTTATTCAACATCTTAAATTTCCGGAAGTTCTTCACCAATTGCTTTCAAATTTTGACACAATTTTGCATTTGAATACGAGCATGTTTCTATATACCTACAGGAGTGCCATGTAGTATATAAATATAATATATAAAGGTATATATAAAAACAAAGATGAGGTGACTTACTGAATGAAAGCGCTGGCAGGTCGATAGACACACAAACAAACACAAACATACACACAAAATTCTAGCTTTCGCAACCAACGGTTGCCTCATCAGGAAAGAGGGATATATTGTTATCAAAAATCTCATCTTTGTTTGTTTAAAATCTTAAGTCTCTGAAAGGTCTTCAATGTTTACATTGAAAATTTGACACAAAGTTGCATGCAAATAGGCATATGTTTTTATGTATATATTTTTTAATTATGTAAGTATATAATATATAAAGGGGAAACATTTTTGCCAAAAATCTGAAAAATTACTTTACTCATTTACTTCAGATTTTTAGACATTACTATAACAAACATTTGGACTTAACCCGCTGATGAAAAAAAGCGTTAAAATAATGTTTTTAATACATCCAAATTAAAGAATCCCCCCCATCCACAACACACACAGGCATGCACACATATTATATACACCTTATTAAAGTTGACATACCTCTTATTGGATCGGGCTCTGATACACGTCGGACCTGCCTGCGCTTTACAGTTCTACTCCAGTCTGTACCCGTCAACATTGAGTCAATTGATCGCCTCAAATATTCTTCTGCTTCATCAATAAGAGAATCTGTCGAGTCCCCACTCTCCAGTTCCACGTCTGCCCGTAGATCAGGCAGTGACTGGCCAGGGTGTCCTCGATGGTGCAATGGAGCATCTGTAGCCATTAAGATGTAACATGACTGCAATTAGTGTGATTGGAACTTTACTGTATGCCTTTAATAAAAATTTCAACAAATAAAATATAAGAGGCATCTCATTCTAAAAAATTTTGTGCTCCTTTTTTAATAATTTTGCACCAGCAGTTCAAAATATTGCTCTATTCTAGAAAGAAACTTTGAATTTTCAATAGAATGTCCATGTAAACTGAACATTCTTGGCTAATTCAAAAGCGTGTGGCAAATCGGGACTCAAACTCAAGATATTTCCTCGATGTTTGTAGTGTCTTGACAAAAACAGTCATCCCATAACAAGCTCACAGCCTGAATCTGCACTAGTGTTCCAGTTTGATACAAATTTTAATTGACAGAAAACTAATTTCATATAACTTCTTAGAGTGAAATTTGTTTTCTGAAATGTGGAGCACAGGCTGTGGCTAACTCATTATCCAAAACATCCCTTCTATAAGATGTGCTAGATCAGAAAGGTGTCACGGAAAGCCTCCAAGGAGCTTGGAAAAATAGACTAGAACACAGGCAATTAAAACTTTTAGTAGGTCTAATGAGCTTGGATAGTACAGGTGCTACACCACTGTACATTAACGACAAAGATGTGGGCTTCTGTCCCTGCCTGGCACACAGCTCTAATTGGCCTTGGAAGTTCATCTTTTCATTAAAAACACACATTGTTGCATTAAATTCCAAAAGCCAAAGGAGAAGCAAGGTATTAACTATAAATTCTTTGTAACTGTACGACACTAGCACATACAGGACTTAACCATTTTAGGACATTTAGAATGACATGTTTTCATATAGCATAAAAGTAATGCACAATCCTGAATTGATATTAGTTCACAAACCTGCACGGATACCTTGATACTAACTGAATACATACAACAATTCTGGACTGCAAAAGGCTCTACTCCCATGGCCAATTTTTCACTGCTACTCATTTCAAAGAGACACAAACATAAATGACTTTTATCAAACCTGAAAGCAACTCATTTCTTCTAGCATTTGATTTTCCAGGGTGAATATAATAGTCTATAAAAATATATATAAAAGGGATTGAAAGAAATGGATGCCTTTTATAACAGACACAAAATATTGTAAAACTAACTAGTTTTGAAAAAAGATATTTTGATACTACACAAATATTTTACATTATTTCTTACCAAAGAAAGTAACTCTGTTTCTCGTTCTTGCTTTTGACAATCTTGCTTGGGGCTGTTTTGCAGACCAATATGATGGAGTATACAAGTCTGCTTCAGACTGTGGAGTAGCATAGGAAGGTGCAAATGGAGTAACGTGACCCCACCGGCAACGTGTTGGTGATGAGGGAACAGAACCCCATGTCGGCTTCTGCGGCACACCTACTTTGTGATAGGAATCTGGAGAAGGTCTCCACGAGTACCTCCTTTTGGATTCAGGATATTCGTATGATGACTGATGGGTTATGGATGTCAGTGACCCACGATAACGAGTACTCCCTGGTACACTGTCCCATCCGAGCCTGTTTTGAGAACTACCATAGCTTATTGGGCCACTCTGTGAACAGTCACAGGATGGAGACCAAGCATCCTTCCCATAATCACGAAAATGAGAATAGCCTGGAGATATCAGACTAGATCCTGTGTGCCCATCATGTCCTCCATTCACATTCTTCATATATGCATGAGCATGAGGGTAATTCCTACAAAGAGCAGGACCAACCACTCCAGTGCAACCTCCTTCAACTTCATCCTGGCAAAGATGATCTGCACTGCGTGAAAGCTCTGGTACCATACTTGTGAAGTTGATGTCAGACAATAATGTTCTTCGTGCCTCTCGAGTTTTTTCAGAGAGTCGTAGGGAATACTTATTTGGCAGTTGTTGCACTGGGAGTGTGAATTTTGATGGTAAGGTTGTAAAGTTGTGCGCCACCTTATGTGCTAAGTAGCTTTCAGATTTCCAGTGAGATGGTAATGCAGTGATATCAGTTTGTGCTTCAGACTCTCTTTTTATGGCATTCTTTTCTGAAAGAATGGGTCTCACTGGAGACTGTTTGCATTCAGAACCACTTGTTTTACTCACCACTGGTGAAAATTTTACAGTGGCGCTCCTTGGACTGGCAGAAAACAAAACGGTGCCATGGCCTCGGCTACCGGGCAGTGGGTCACGCACTATTGGCTGGTGGATAAGGGGATTTGGTAGAGTGTTTCTTCTGGACACACGTCCCTGTTGCTCAATTTCATCAACAACTCCACACTTTGATATGTCTGTTTCCACTAGTACAGACTGTGTCCATACTTTCGTCAGGTTAGACTCTTTTGACGCATCTTTAGCATCTTCTATTGATCCCCTGTCCTCACCATCTGTCTCTTGTGCCTCTTCAGGTAGTTCATCAAAATGGTCAGCCTCAGAAAATTTCACCAAGACACTGCCCGGCTGCCAATTCTCTGCTTCAGTTATTGATACGAGGTCTTCCTGCAGCATGCCCAACTCTTTTGTTTCCTCTGTCGTAAATATGAGTTCGATGTCATCCACCTCTTCAGACTCGTTGTCAGACTCGCCGGCGTTCTTGCCACCCTGTGGGGATACCTGCTCCTGCTCACTGCATGCTGATTTGTCTCCACTGCTCTCTGACAGTGACTTGATGACTTGCACTTGTTCACCTTTCTGTGTCTTCGTCTCATCTGAATCCAGTTTAACAGCATCTCTATTGCCTTTATCAGCAACACTATTCTCAGTATTCTCTGTAATTTGATTTGCATTTTTTATAGCTGGAGAAATAGTTTGGAGATTATGTGCAGCTTGTGTAGTAGCTTCAGCACCTTTTACTGGCACAGATGAAGTAGTTACTCTTGCCTCTATATTTTCCCGCACAGCTTCAGCGGAGCTTCCTGTTTTACCTGGTAGATCCTTTCCTTCAACAATCAATTCTGAACTTTCTTTCAGTTTTTTGTTTGTGGAAGACTCCATGTGTTCAGTAGCTTGCTCTACTGCAGACTGCTCCTCAAGTGGGTGTAATACATTACCCACAGTTTCTGGAACATTTTTTACATCCAAAATTCGCTGCCGCAAAATGTGGTTTTCCAGTGAGAGTTTTTCAATTGTGTCTGTGTAAACAGCACTCGATCGTACTTTAAGTCGCAGTGCTTCCAATTCTGTACGTGACTTATCGAGGGCCACACGTAAGGCAACAACTGTCTGATGCAGTGCCCTCACTGTCTCCAGGTGCTGTGTGTCAGGGGCCAATGGAGCAAACATTTCCCCACATTCTGTGCTTTCCATTCAGCTTCTACTGTCATGACTATACCCTTATATCACGCAGACAGTGACTTTTTGAAGCAATAATCCTAGATTTCTCACTCCCCTCAAAAGTAATTATGAATACTGCTCAGAGTGCCACAGGAGGACTACCTTCAACAATCTGAAACAAAAAGAGCAGATTGTAATATTATAACAATTGTCCACATTATGTCAGGATACAAATGCTACATAATGATGAGAGAATCAAAGCAACATTCAAATGAGTATTTGATTGAAGAGCAACAATGTAGAAATCGTTTGCCAAGCTTCTGAAACATTTACTGAACTAACAGCTGAGTAAGCTAAGGTAGACTACGGTTATCTTCGCCTGTTGTGCATTAGTAATTATTTAAATATTACCAGTTTTACAACTAAATCTTAATAAAAAGTAACTTGACACCATTGCAGAAAATATATACGCTTATGAAAATTCTAACGCAAAGAAATCACTTGGAAAGTATTAAATATTGACAGCAGTGTAAAAAAAATAATAATAATTTTCAGGCTGTCATGTTGTTATCTGATGTGAATGTGACTGTGATTATAATCCAAGACAGACTGATCTGTCACCATCAGTGCACATACATACATTGAATGTAATCATGAATATAATCAGTGATACTGCTTTCAACAATGTAGTATACAGTTTATCTGATAATTAGCCTATTATAGCTTTTTCAACAAATCAAAACTGTCACTTCCTCAGCCTCACACACAACAGTAATTGAACAGGGAATATGGAGAAACTGAGTTAAGCGTTTTTAAATAAAACTGTCGTAGCACATGTTTAAATCGATAAGATTTTCATAACAGAAAACATTGAACAACGGTCACTCAACAACTGCCCCAAGGCAGAGCAGTGGGGAGGCAGAGGAGGGGATAATTGAAGGGCCTCCACAGTTCACCTGGCAAACAGGTTTCAGGTTCTGTCTGTGGCTGCTATAGATCCTGAGCCATATGCAGTTGGTTGCCCCATTTCAGAGGGAGCTTCTCAGCCTGCAAGATATGATCATTCACAGATAGTGAGACTACTAGTAACTCAGAGCTCCAATGTCAAGCACAAATGCGGCTTCTTAGGGATATTGCTACCAAAGAGAGGAAGAAGGCCAGTGTGCACTCTTCAAGCATTCTGGAGGGGGCAGGGGGGCGGTGAGTCATCCCAGATGTGGAGAGGGTGCTTCCAGATGCCATGAAAAGCACAGGGTGCAGCCAACTGCAAGTGGTGGCTCATGTTTGTAATAATGATATGTGTTGCTTGGGATTGGAAGAGATACTCTCTGGTTTCAGACATCTGTCCAAAGTAGCAAAGACTGCCAGTCTTGCTTGCAAGATGAAGGCAGAGCTCACCATCTGTAGCTCATCGACAGGATCAATTGCAGTCCTTTGGTAGAGTCAAGTGGAAGGTCTGAACCAGAAACTTAAATGGTTCTGTGATTGTGTCTGTTGCAGATTCCTCGACTTTTGCGGTAGGATTGTGGTGCTTCAGGTTCCACTTAATAGGCAGGGGTCCATTTCACACAGAAGGCAAACAGACAGATAGTGCAGGCTGTGTGGAGTGCACTTGGTGATTAAGTTAAAGGTTCTTGGAAAAGTACAAAAAGGACTTCATTCTCAAAGGGTTCATGTCAAACAAAGGATAAGAATACACCTAGTAAAAATTGGTATTATAGTTTTAAGCTGTTGTAGTTGTGTTGGGAAAGAACCAGAGCTCCATGCCCTTGTAGAAAGCACTGAAGCTCAAATTGTTATATGTACTAGAAGCTGACTGAAGCCAGGGATACGTTTTGCCAAAATTTTTACGAAAGACTTAATGATGTTCTGAAAGGACAGATTAAATACAGTTGGTGGTGGCTTGTTTGTTGTTGTTAGCAGGAGTTTGTCTCGTAGAGAAGTTGAATGTGAGTTAGTGTGGGTAAAAGTCATACTTGACAACTGGAATAAATTAATAATTGGTTCCTTTTACCGACTCCTTCACTCAGATGATACAGTTGCTGAACAGTCCAAAGAGAAGCTGAGTCTTGTTTCAAACAGGCACCCCGCTCATATAATTATAGATAGTGGTGACTTCGATCTACCCTCAATATGTTGGGAAAAGCACATTTGCTGGTAAACAAAAATAATTGTCCCAAATCGTACTAAATGAAAATTATTTCAAACATTTAGTTCAGGAGCCCATTCAGAGTGTAAAAGGTTGTAAAAATATACTTGAGCTCTTATCCTGAGCAAAAAGGGAGCATCATGACAGATACAGGGATTAGTGACTGCAAGATCATCATAATGAGACTCAATACCATAACATCCAAATCCACCAAAAATTAAAGCACATAAAAATTAACATGATGCCTTCATAAGAGACAGGCTCCACTCCTTTCAAACTATCTATATAAACACAGACAAGATGTGACTTAAATTCAAAGAAATAGTATCAACAGTAATTGACAGATTTATACCAATGAAACTAATAAGAGACAGAACTTACCCCCTTGGTACACAAAACAGGTCAGAGCACTGTTGCAGAAGCAACCAAAAAACCATGCCAAATTTGAAACAAAGCAAAGTCTCCAAGATTAGCAATGTTCCACAGAAGCTCGAAATTTAACACAGATATTTTTACTAATTTCAAAACTAGAATTCTGTCTCAAAACCTGGTAGAAAATCCAAAGAGATTCTGGTCATACATAAACTGCACCAGGGGAAGATAGTCAATACTTTAATTGTGTGATTGCTATGGTAATGTTATTGATGACAGTGCTCCTAAAGCAGAGTTACTAACACAATTTTCCGAAATTCCATCACGAAAGAAGACACAGTAAATATTCCAAAATTTGAATCAAGAATACCTGGCAACATGAGTAAGAAGTAAATATCCTCTTTATTCGCACAAAGTAATGACTGTTATCGACAGAGGATCTCAAATTGATTCCAAATTTCTAGATTTCCAGAAGCCTTTCCCCAAGAAGATCAAAAACAATGGTAAAATGATTTTGACAAGATATCTCAACTTAAATTGGAATTATCACACAGATAATATTGTGGGGAAGGCGAACCAAAGAACATTTGGCAGATGCAACAGGTCTACTAAAGAGACTGCCTACATTATGCTCGTCTGTCTGTCTTCTGGAGTACTTGCTGCATGGTATGGGATTCTTACCAGATAGGATTGATGTCAGAGATCAAAAAATCTCCAAAGAGGGGTAGCTCACTTCATATTATCACAAAAAGTAGAGAGAGTGTCATGGATATGATATGCGAGTTGGGGGTGGCAATTGTTAAAACAAAGGCATTTTTCATTGCGATGATATCCTCATAAAATTTCAGTCCCCAACTTTCTCCTCTCAATGTGAAAATATTTTGTTGATTACTCTATGTTCGAAGAAATCATCATAATAAAATAAGACAAATAGGAGATGGCACAGAAAGATTTAAGCATTTGTCTTATATGCTGTTCACAAGTGGAATGGTAGTGAAATAGTCTAAAGATGTTGCTGAACACACTACCAGCCATTTAAGTGTCAGTTCCAGAATAGTCACGAAGGTGTAGATGTAAGAGTTGGTGACTGCATATCATGTAGGAGCCTCTTCTCAAGCTGGGATACTTACATTCATATTATGTTATTCATAATAAGTAACAAGGGACCGATGGCTTTTGTAGTCTGGACCCTTCAGCCCCCACAAACCAACCATAATAAGCAACAGAAATCTTTTTCAAACAAACTACAGTATCCATAAATGTGACACAAGACACAAAAACAATTTCCGCATAGAGACAGAGATCTTTGTAAAAGGAAAAAAGATTATGATGGATGTAATGAACACCCCCAATACCAAACAACATATCAATAATATGCATAAATATGTGTCTGAAAGATGTCACAAGGTAACATTTATATTAACAGTTTTAGTTAAAAGTTGTCACAAATGATTATGGGTTTTGATCAATTAAAGATTATCTCTAGAGCTAAAAGAAAAACAGACATTAATGAGTAATCATTTGAGCAGATAACACAGACTGAAAATATTTAAAAAAATTTAAAACTGTGCTGTTAAAAATCTTGTCTAGAGCTATTCCTCTGTCTTTATAGCTTTTGAGTAAGTTCTTTTACAAAGAAATTTGACTTTTGAAAACCTGGGATTAATCAGATATAATTTTAAAACTTTTAAAATATGTTCAGTCTATGTTACCTATTCATATACTTATTCAGGTTTACTTATGTTTATAGATCTGAAGATGATCATTAATTGATCACAACTAGTAGTCAATTGTGAAAATTTGCAATTGAGACTGTTAAAGTAAATATTTGGAAAGATTTTTAAACCACTCATTGCTCAACATGTATATTATAAACTTCTCTTTCTTTCTCATCCCGTCTGGTAAGTCTCCCCTGACCTGGGCTCCTGGGTGACGTTACCAAACTCTACCCCTTTTTCTAAACCTCTCCAGTCCTTTTCCTTCAGCCCTCTTCCATTCCCTTCAACCCTTCTACCAGAAGAAGGAGCCACTGGCTCCGAAAACTTGCATATGTAAAACCTCTTTTTATGTGTTGTCCTGCTGCCACTTGGTGAGTAGATTTTTTATCTATCCAATTACATTATATTATAAAATTCATGATTTTTAGATACAACTCAGAAAAATCGCACATTAAAAGTCACATAACTTCATATGAGGATAGTGTGGGACCCATACATGAACAGGCAAATGACTGGGTCGATCTAAGAAAATTATGGAAAACCTACATCTGGACCCCATTCCTCCTGACAGGAGTCCTGTGTCTGAATAAGTGTGTCAGCCTAGTCCTCTATGAACCAACCTACTTCAAATTTGTCTATGGCCTGTTTTCCAATATGACTAATTTTGGACAAATGTGCTAACTGATTTAACTTGCAATACGTGAAGAAGAAGTATAACATAACCTTTAATGTTTACAAAACCTGAACAGACAGTTTCAAAACAAGACAAATGACCAATATGTCCTAATGAAAGTATCCTCATTGTGTGAGCTTTTTTTAATTATTTCACAATTTCTCTAAGTGGGGCATTTGTAGTCTTACAAAATACTACAATATAATCAAATGCATAGCACCAGAGACCACAACCTGTGTCTTATTATTCATTCAGCTCTCTACCAATCTTATTTGGTCATAAATGCCCCCCCCCCCCCCAGATTCAAAAAGATGAAGCTGAAATGCAAATGGGGGCAGCAATGTATGAAATTATGCCCTAATCGTTATGAGACATGGAGCAATAATAAGCTCATGAAGATCATGGCGGAGAAAAGTGGACAGTTTGGTCACTAACGGTTTTGTTGAAACAAGAGTGCCTGGCTCTATCACTTCTGAAACTTCTGCCCTTCAAAATCCTCCTCTGTCTTGTAAGTGTTATATTAAGATGAATGAAAATGTAATTCCATACTCAAGGAAATTTCAATATTTATGTCATCACTCTCTAATATAACACGTTCAGAAATGGTCCGACCTCTCATGTGGCAACACTGTAGTTGAAAACTGACACTAAAATTTCACATACCCTCCACATCGTTTCACTGAAGTCAGCAGAAAATGTGTGAAAACAGTAAATGCATTTACAGTATTTTTAAGCAGGTGTGAGTAAAATCTTGTGCTAGACATGTGCTCAAAATTTGTGTCTCCAACAAACATAGCAATGTCTTATCATGATGATCTTCAATCAAATGCTTGTGCAGGTGTGGCAATGTCTACATTTGTTTTCTGCTCTTTCAATAATAAAAAGCAGTACATATTTGATCACAGTATTGGCAGCAGGTTTTGTTTTTCCACCTACCTTATCCATATTCAGGTGGAAACAATCCCTGTTATTTGTCCAATAAAAGCAAATTATTGATTTGGAGATGTCAAGAATTTTAAGTTGCAGAATAAATCAGCAAAATTTTGGAACAGAAGTGAAACTATAGAGGCAATATTGATTAGGATAATAGAGATGACATAACATTCATTCACATGTAACAGCATGTAGACTAGTGCACACAAACTATATGCTTTGTAATATCTCTCAAGTATCAGAAAGATCCAATTACATAGCTAGTTTTTCATCTTGTTTTGTGAGACTTAGTATCAGATAATCAGAGACGTCATTCAGGATAAAGTATCTGCTTCAATGGAGAAGAAAAAGGCCATATACTCCTTTGAAGAACAAGTCTAGAACAGGTCTGAAACAATCAAGAAAAATCGCCGTAAACAAAATTCAAGATAAGTGAACATAGATTTTAGTACAATTGGTCCAATAGGGATCCATCACTGGCAGTCATTACTACATTGTCTCAAGGAGGTGAAGGGTGGGGATGTTGAAACACTATGCAAAGACAGTTAGTTTGTTCCCATTCATTCTGGTGCTTCATATTCTATGCCGTATCATTGCAGTAAAAACACACAGCATCAAAACTAGTTACTTCCCATAAATATTCTGAATATTATTTGACCAGAAGGCTGGTTGTGGGAACTCCCCAACACTTTATTCCTCATTTCCAATACGGGAAGAGAAACTGAGATTTAATTAGGTAATGATTCAATATTGATACTTATATTGAACACAAAACACAATTAAGAAAAGAAATTTGGAAAATAATTATACAGAGACCAAATGGATAGCCAATACTTACCATCAAAAGATGTAATTCCTAGTATACCTGAGAAAAACTTAGTTAGGACGTCTGGTTCAATGTAAGAAAAGGCCAGCAGGCTCTAATCTCACCAGGTGAAATAAATGCATAAATAAATAAAATAAAGTATGGTATGTTTCTATCAGTAATACTATGAATTAATTGTACCATCTGGAGATAGGAACTGGCCAGGCATTTTGTCTCTGTAATTTCTCTCACGTGGGATTCATGTCCATGTATGTGTGGATCCTACTAGACATGATATCCTTATTTAAATTAATTTATGGTACTTGTATAATGCTGTATGTTTACCGATATTTGAGATACTCATTTTTTACATTCTGTGATCTGTATAGGCACAGATTTTATATTAAACAATTAATTAAAAACATGCAAAAGTAATCATCTGGTGATACCCTCCCACCACATCACCAAAAAGGCAAAAATCATACACAGGAGTGAAACAGACAATGTTAAATTAAAATCATTGGCTCCTAAATTCAATGAATTCTTTTCAACAATAAGTAAAGACGCAGGGAAAAACATCAAAAGTAGAGCCGTTAGACTTATTTAGATAGATATCATCAAACAATGCAAAGTACAGGACAGATAACAACAATGCTACGCAAGCCTGTGTGAATGTGTATTTGCTACTTCAGAAGAAGGGCTTTTGACCAAAAGATTAAACATAAAGCAGTCTTTTCGTTGTGATTCTACATCTACTCTATATGATGAATAGCAATCTATGCTTTTCACAGTTAGACAGGCACTACACACTATACCACCAGATACCAGTTTTGCCAGAACAGAACAATGGCAGATTTTTTTGTGTCTGTATTATATTTTGGAAAGTCGTTTTTGTGACAGACTGATCTGCAGAATAGACCAAGGTACAGATTAGGCTAAAAATGGCAGTCTGATTGTGAGTTGGAAAAGCCGAAGAGTGTGAATACAAAAAAATAAGTTGGGGGAGTTTATTATGTTGTAGTTTCAATATTTACAGAGATACATACATGAGTAAGACTTTTATCCATTGTGGATGTGGAACACTGCGACTGTGGTGTGAAAAGGTTTTCAGAAATTACTGCAACCAGTCGCCTTTTATGTAGATGTATTTTATTTAACCATGACCGGTTTCGAGCTGCCTAGCAACTCATCATCAGATGGTATATACATTTAGTGCTTTTTTGTACCCATTGTGTGGGTGGTTGAGTATCTGTGGAGATAAATCTTTCTGCAGGTATATATATATCTCTTTTAGGACGTATTTTTGAAACCATTGTGTCTTGTTTTTCACAATTTCACAAGTTAAAACTTTCACTAGATGTATATTACTTTTATGAGGCACTGTTGGAAACATATATCTTGTTTTTCGTAAACATCGCTGAACACACTTAGCCAGATATTCGTATCTGTGGCTAAATGTGTTCAGCGACATATATATACCTGCAGAAAGATTTATCTCCACAGATACTCAACCACCCACACAATGGGTACAAAAAAGCACTAAATGTATATACCATCTGATGATGAGTTGCTAGGCAGCTCGAAACCGGTCATGGTTAAATAACATACATCTACATAAAAGGCGACTGGTTGCAGTAATTTCTGAAAACCTTTACATACATGAGTGTTTTTTTAAGCCTCTGCTGTATAGGTTGTCCTGCATGACAGGTGTGTTGTATGGGAATATCATCAACCTGCCCTATCGACCCACTATGCACGGCAGCCTACTAGTCAGATGCAAGAAACAGTTTTCCAGCCCTCGAAGTGTAGGTTTCCCATCACAGCAGGTGTGATGTGTTGAAGTAGCGTCTGTCTTCTTTGATGGCAACTTACATGTCATCGGATAAAATCAGTTTCCAAGCCCTTGGTATATAGACTGTGCAGCATGGGAGGCATGTCGTAGGAGTAATACCAGTCTGCATTACTTGTCTCTTCTGCAGTGGATGCATGTGGAGATGAGCATGCCTGGGAGGGGGGGAGGGAGGGAGAGAGGGGAGATGAAATGCATAGAGGAGAAGAGAAGAGAGGGGGGTCAGGAGGGGATGAATAGGGAGATAGGGGGGGGGGGGCAGGAGGGAGGAAGGGGAAGGAGGAGATGAATAGAGATGGAAAGGAAGAGGGGAGGGAATGGACAGAGAGAGGTGGGAGGATGAGAGGGACAGATATGGAGACGAGGAGACAATAGGCAGAGAGAGAGAAGAGGAGGAGATGGACCAAGAGCTGTGCGCCTTATATGTGACATACATGAATGCAGATGAAGCTGCAGGGTAAAGCATATATAATAATATGTGTAATAAAGAAAAGAGAAAGAGTGGATAAGTTAACAGAAATTAAGTCCACGAGAGTTTCAGACGGAAGAATGTATCGGAGAGCATATCCTCACCTCCAGAGTTCAAGTAAACAAGTGTGGGGTGGGAGAATCCAAATGTGTAGCAACAACTCAGGTCCCTTGAGTAATGCTGCACATCACGTTCAGAATTTGCCTGTTAGTAAGCAGCAGGATTTTTTTTTTCCCCACACTAAAGGCTGATCTTCATTGATTAGACTTGTGGAGTACTACGTGAGAATCAGTCTCACTGGCAGCAGCTGCTGCAGAACAGAATTTCAAGCTTTGATATTTCACAGAGACATTGAAAGAATAAGTATTTCATTTTAAATGACTTGATTGTAGGTTCTTGGAGAAACACTGTAATTATTGCAAAAGAAAACATATTGTTTGCCTACCCTCAAATTTTTATTTTAGACAACCTAAGTTTCAGGTTTTGTATAACACTAAAAATTGGGCTTATAAGCTGACATGTATGTAGTGTAAAATAAAATACTGTAAAGAAATTACATGAAAGGTGTGTTTTATTGTGTAATATTATTTCAGTGCCCACTACAACAATCCTCAAGAAAGTATGAAAATTCAAATCTCAGCATCATTCAGGAACATTATATGAAACACGAAATCACAAACTGCACAAAAGTCACAGGACTAATAAATAACATATTCAGATTACCTCATGTTCAGCACACTTCAAACCCAAAATCTACAACACTCTTATCAAATCTAGCCTCTTGTCTGGCAGCAAAGCTTGGACAGTCTGTAGAGACAGCAAATGGAGACTACTGAGCACTGATATGTGGTTCAGAAAAATTAGATCTAGGTAAACACTAAGGTACAGCAAAAGATCTGATGATGTTCTTAAGGATCTCAAACTAAAATCAGTTCTCAGCAGAGTACAGAACATTTTGGAAAAGACCATGTACTATGGATAAAGACTGATGGATCACAAAAAAACCTCAGATACTAACCTATAGGCAGAAGAGATGTAGGAGAACCAGCATGGAGGTAAGGGAGATGGACTGAGACCATAACAGGCCAGTTGGCCTAATACTGGATAGGAAGTAGAAGAAGAAGAAGAAGAAGAAGAAGAAGAAATTATGAACTGAAGGATCTATGAAAAAGTAAGCAACGAAACACAACTGTGAAAAATCATTTAACAGCATCAGAAGTCAAGACAACGTGCATATCAGGATCAAATGAGAACATCAGGGAAGAATATTTAATTTTTATGCAACACAAAGTATCAAATTGTTTTATATTACTTATTGTTGTCAAGGTATTGTTAATATAATTCAATTAATTTTATTGCTCATTTTAATTCTGCTACATTATACTCAAGCTAGACAACATGAGTAGTTAAGTCCAATTCTTAGAACAAACTTTACCATCATTGTCTGTCTCGAGATAACCTGTACTTATTAAGTGAAATACAATATTTTGACTCCACTGAGAAGATGATAATCTCTTACTAAGATAATAGCCTCATAAAATTTTAAAATCATGATTTTAAAACTGTCTCAAAGAGAATAATTTCCTAAATGTAACATCTAAATCTCTCTCACTTTCTTCATATATATCCCATTAAATGGGGACCCCTGTTTCCATGATTTGGCAAATTTATCTATTATAACTTTATAGCTAGATGCCAACCCTATAGCCAAGTACAACAGCTAACATGGGGGAGGGAAGTCATGTGTGCCATTTGTCCATGGATTGCGTAAACTTTGTCCTGTGTATATCATTTGGTACTTTGCTGTTTGTGTATTGTGTTTTCTTAGACAAAAATTGAGGACTAGTCCAGTACTTGCTTAAACGGGTGTGAGAAGCTACCCGAACACCACACTCACTCTGGCCAAAGTACCAACCAACAGTCATTAATCCACCACGTGGATTCAATCTGGGTGTAGTTAGCTTTCCTTTCTCAGAGGTAATACACTGTATGTTAAGCTGTAGGAGCCGTTGTAAATGAAGCATCAATTTAAAACCAAACACTGGCCAATTGCTAGATCACAACCAGACCAATTTTCATATTGGCATTTACAGCCAGTTTCGGCAATCAGCTGATACAGCAATACATCAAACATTTGACGACATCCATACGTATATTGTTCTATGGATGAATAAACAAATAAATAAATCAATCAAAAATTCACAAAGTTATTTGTCAGAATGTATTGGTAAGCCACAGCCTACTGGACTGAATAAATATTTGGGCTACCATATTTCTCTTCCAGTCATTATGTCAAAAACTACGGCAGACAATTCCTTTGTCTTACTACTTACTCAGAGTAATAAATAAGAGAATATAACAGTTAACACTACATTAAAAAAAGAGGATAGGGCTGGAGAAAATTGGGTATACAAGGACTAGTTACAAAAGTCACATATGATCCTTGATCACATAAAAGAGAACTGGGAGGAATTACAGGGAAATCAATATACTTCCATTCCATTTCACTTCTCTCTTCTTCTAGTTCCAAAATATAGAGTTTGTTTCAGTTTTTGTCCATTATATTAGTGTGTTGCAAGTGGCTAAGTTCCCTTCCTATGTTTATACTCAATCTCTTCCATATTTTAAGGGATTCCATAGTTACACATGGTGACTTCATAAAAAACATGTATGCACACAAAATGATGTTAACCACTTGCATTTAAATACTTAAAGTTGGATAGTAAATAAATATTATGAATTAGTTTGGTTCTTTTAGTTCTATAGTACCAGTCAAAATGATGATGTGAGCCCTCAGTTTAGAAAGTGGTTTTCATAATAGTTCTTGGAGTCCAACCACAAATTAGCCTGAATTAAGAGGGTGGTACAGAAATTGTCAAATTACATAAACTGAACCAAAATATTTGGTAGGGAACTGATACCCTACATGCCTCAGGTAGTTTTCCTTTTCTTTCACTTCTCCATAGGATAGGAGTTACTTTGCACATTACAACAACATTCATATCATTGTCTTTGTGTTTCTTTGCCTTCAGATGTCACAACAGATGTAAATGACACGAGAATACATATTCATATTCGACATATTTACTTGTTCACATGCAAGCAACTTCTTCACCCATGCGGATATATGGGCCTTGTATAGTAAGTAATGTCTATACCGTACATATGACGTACAAAATAACACCTTTGTTACTACATATTTATCGTTGTTTCACGACTTACGCATAATTTAAGCATGAGTCCGCCCGCTCTCATTTGTCTTCACCACTGAGTACATATTATTGTGTTCTTTAGTGTGTCCAAAATTTCCAGTTCTTTTCGCTCTCACAAAACCAGATGACAATCCATAGCTGTTTCACTACATTCAAATGACGGTCAGCAGTTATAAAATATCTAATAAATGCGTGTAGAAGTCAAGGATTAAGGAATGTGTGTGTGTTGACAGGTAAAATTCATTTTCTCACATTATGCTGGAATTGTTGAACTTAATTTTAAGACCATAACTTGTTTTAGGAATTGTATTGGTTGGTTCAACAATCCTTTTTCATTGCTGCTTTATCGTAATGGGGATCGCCGAATCCTCACAATGTGTTTCTACCAATTTCACAAGCCTTCTTGTGCGATATGTGTCACGATACATTGAAATAGCACGCAGTTCTCGCACTTTTAAAAGTGATTATAAAAGAGTGGTGACATGGTAATTACTATTACTGTTCGATATTGATTACAAGAAATCGCATTCAGTGGAGAATAGCAATGGTATATACCACTAAAGTTTTAGCAGTGTGTTCTTTAATCACTGTACGTATTATTATTTCTCGCATAGCATTTACAACTTTGTTTTTGCGTTATGCACTAACTGGTATGTTGTAGTGCTTAGTGTGATACTAACCAACTTCAGTCGTACACACAGCTGGTCAGTTTAATAACAAACACGGCTACTTTGACAGTTTTGACAGCTGAAGACGATCTTGACAGATGGCTTAGCACATACCAGAAGACTTTAAACTATATTCACCAAAAAGGAAGTGCATCGGATTGGCTGTTAATAATGAACTGAATTTATATTTACGTTCGTAAAACAGCAATTCTACAACAATTACAACGTCGTAATGGTAACTACTTCTGAAGTAATACCACACAGCAAACAAAACTATTGAAAATGTGATATAGGTCAAGCAAAATCGATGTTTATAATCGATCAATACGTATCGATTATAGCTAAAGTGGCTGATTTCATGCGTTCACTAATTTACGGTACTGGAAATATCAAGATTCGAAAGAATATATTCAAGAGTTCAACACAACGAACTCACTCAGCAATATAATTGAAGCCCAGACGTATTCAATCAGCATATCACCTAAGAATTTCATTGCTTGCGCTGTAGATTGTGAATCAGGATAGAATTTAACTACAAAATGATACAAACAATACCCGACAAAGCCAGGAGCGACCTTTAAACAAATTTATTGGATTCAACCTCTTCTCGATGCGAAAAAATAATAAACGACAAATATTTAGAGAAGATGGTTTTGGAATCATAAATAGTCTGAAGGCACCCTCTTTAACGTATATCTTGACTCATTTCATGGCCCTCGAGATTCTTGATGACAGTCTTGGAGCACGATAAATGAGAATGAGTAAGTACCAATTTTTACACCATCTAGAATTAATGTGTAGATCGTTCTACCATACTCACGTCAATAAAAAGGAAACTGGAACGTAAAAAATATTGTTGAAGTGAAATATTTATATCCCTATGTAGTGTAGCATGTCTCTGTTTTTAGATGCTGCCCTAAAATATATCTCTCTTGTTGTAGCAACCATGTTGTGTGTGTACTTTGTATTGTACCCTTTTTTCTTGAAGTTTCGGTAGCAGATTATTGGCCCACTCCGTCAACGAAGAAAGAAACTGGATTCTGTAATTTTGTAGCACATTAGCGTGTGTTGTAGGATACTCACGGTTCGTACTGTGTATACGCAAACAACTGCTACACATTCATGTATAGAACTTTTGCAGCTGTAAATCTGAACTGTTTTACAGGGCTGCAATTGATTACGGTGGTATTGAGCACTGTGTGGGCCTGAAAATTCGACCATATGGAAGTCTGCAGTACAAAAATTATTACAAGCCTCAGACGGCTCTTATGAAGTGTATATTAGCGACATAGAAAAATTGGTGACTTTGCCAACGGATACGACATCAGCACAAATAGATGTGTTTAATGCCGCGCTAAAAACGTGGGGCTAAACTAAGCGTGTAGCGCATTATTGTCAGAACTGTTGAAGGAGAAATCATGGCATTGTTGGTTGCGTTTGAGAGTGCGTGAGATACGTGGGACATTAAGCTGCATACAGTGTTTGATCAGAAAACAAAGCAACCTGGTTATTCTGTTCTGTCAAAGGTCTTCAATTTGTTGCCATAGGAGAATTTCTATCACTGTAATGTGTATTAGGTTGCGGGTAGGAATTACTAATTAACATTTGTATATCTTTTTCCTTTTTGTTTTACACACACACACACACACACACACACACACACACACACACACACAGAGATATATATATATATATATATATATATATAGTTCAGAATGTAAGCATGTACAAATTATTTAGCAATGTGAATGTAAAATAACTCATTCCATACCATTCCGATCTGTTGTGCAAAATGATCCATGGAATACGTATCTAACTAACTTCACATGAGTTGTGGTGATGACAGGGTGACACACTCGCTCGTTTTGAAAACTTCTTCAAATGCGGCAACTCAACTGTGAAACCTGATTATCCGTCATTAATAGTGCGACTACTTGACACACTGTATGACAATTATGAAAGTCTATGACAGTCATAGTGGGCAAGATTTAAAACATTTAATGGATGTATTAATATCTGATGAAAGTCGTCGTGCTTATCGGATGGAGAAACGAGATGAGTTAGTTGCACTGTTCGCTACAAAAGCATGACAATAGAGAAACAGAAAATGCAGTCACATCACTGGCAAAAATGTTACTTCATCAAATAAATACGAAAAGTCGACAAACAAAAAGAAGCTGAAATTTTTCGGTTGTCTAAATGTCAGACACAAACAAAAAACAGTCGTCAGCCAAAATGAACTACCTGACCAGACTTTCATTGGTGAAGTAATGAGTGCGGAATTGGAAGACGACTCGTGAACTGACAATCGTGGAACGACGAATCACAAGGCCAAGAAACCTGAGTGGTACACGTCGTTTACTAAGTTTGCAAAACCACTGCAGACATGTATGGGCAGTGATTCATTTGCGAATGCACTAGGGAAAGGGACTATTTATTTTGAAGCTTTTGTCGATGGAGAATGGAAGTTATGCCATATGGATAATGTTTTGAATACTCCAAAAGGGCGAAGAAATATCTTTTCTGTATCATCTGCTAACTATAATGGCTTATATTTTTATTCGTCGAAAGACAAGAGTAAATTCCGAAACAATGCGGTTGTAAAAGTGTGTGACATACTCTGTGACAACTTATTGAAGATACTGATTCGAGCAACAAAACAAATTCGTTCTCATAATCCTGAGGTGCCAAAGGCCTTGCCGCAGTGGTAACATCGGTTGCCGCCAGATTACCGAAGTTAAGCGCTATCAGGCTGGGATAGCATTTGGATGGATGACCACCCAGTCTGCCGAGCACTGTTGGCAAGCAGGGTGCACTCAGCCCTTGTGAGACAAACTGAGGAGCTACTTATTGAGAAGTAGCGTCGGGCTGGGCTAACACTTGGATGGGTGACCATCCAGTCTGCCTAGCACTGTTGGCATGCACGGTGCATTCAGCTCTTTGAGGCAAACTGAGGAGCTACTTGATTGAGAAGTAGCGCCTCCAGTCTCAGAAACTGACATACAGCCGGGAGAGAGGTGTGCTGACCACATGCCTTCCATATCCGCATCCGGTGACAACTGTGGGCTGAGGATGACACGGCGGCCGGTCAGTGCCGTTAGGGCCTTCATGGAGTTTAGTTTCTTTAGTAATCCTGATGTAAATCTTGCGTTAAGGGAATCTCTGTAAATTTTGCATGAACGTTTGGGTTATATGAGCAAACGTTACGTCCAGTAATTCCTGAAGCAACGTGGTGGTAAAATTGAATCCTTTGGGGAAGAATTTTGTGAGGCATATATTAAGGGGAAGCAGCATCGGAGCAGTTTTCAGTCATGACAGCAGTGTGCCACACAACTTGGAAAAATGGTTCATGCTGATGTGTGTGGAATTGTGCAGTGTAAATCAAGGTAGGAGTCGTATACTTTCTCTGCTTTATTTGTGATTTTCCAAGATTATGCATGGTATATTTTCTCAAGCAGAAATCTGAGGCTGCAGAGAAGGTTGTGGAAATGGTGTGTAGTGTTACGACTTCTTGTGGCCAAGTACCAGAAGCATTTCAGTGTGATGGCGGACAGGAATTTGATAATAATCCAGATAAAGATGTGACGAAATTAAATTGTATACAACTCGTCATCATAAATCTTTACAATCCAGAGCAGAATGGATGTGTTGAGCTTACCAACAGAACTGTGGCTGAACTGGCTCAAATCATGTTACTAGCTCACAGTCTGCTAAGTTTTTGTTGTGTTAAATGGAACTGGTACAAGTCGTGTGAACGGCAGAACAACCTATAATGTATTCACTGGAAACACGATACAGCTGAATTAACTTCATAATTTTGGGGCAAAGAGTTTTTTCATATTCTAAAGGAAAAGCGGAATATATTGTTTACAACTGAAAACCAGGAATCCTTTTCGGTTATTCTGATGGTGTTGATGGATTTTTAGTGCGGTTTGAATCAGAAAACAGCATTATTCAGAGTAAGGATGTTGTTTTGAACCTGAGAATACTGGAAGGACAATGATATTATTTCAGTGTGAAATGGGCGATGAGTAGTCATCATAAGGATGATGCAGGTGTGTTTAAAAAACCTGCAAAAGCAAGTTCTAGTGAAAGCGAACTGACATATAGGCAACAACTGAAGAAACCAGACCATCTTATTGAAATGATGCTCCCCAAAATAAATGAGCCTAAGAATTATATAGAGGCTACTAATTCTGTAGAACGTTAACACTGGAGAGTAGTAATTGAGGAAGAAATGGCTTTGTTGGAGAAAAATGTACACTGACTTTGGAACCTCTGTCACCAGATTGTAAGCCCATTACAAACCATTTGGTTTATAGGATTAAGTGCAAAGGTGATGATAAAATTGATCACTACAAAGAACGACTAGTTGTTCATGGATTTAGTCAACAAGAAGGTATTGTCTATAATGAAACATTTAGTCCTCTTGCTACATACAATATAATTAGGGCAATTTTGTGTGTTGCTTCTAGCAAGCATTTCCAAGTACCACAGTTCGAAGTAAAAGCTGCTTTTTTGAATGGGTTCTTAAGAGAAGGGATATATAGGGCGAATCATCTACAACTTGCACCACAGATATTGTGGAAATGGAACATGCTATTAATGTGCAGTTTTCACAGAATGCATTGGTAGTCACAGGCGTGGATTGTTAGCCATTATGCAGATTGTAATAATACTTCGAAATTGTATTTTTTGTGTAGACATATATGTTTAAATGGAATAATGCCTATTGGCATTAACAAGCTAATAGTAGGGTAAGTTAGACTGTCATTGGTGTTTGCTGCTGGATTCTACTGCAAGTCTTTTACGAGATATCGGAATTTGAAAGGCTCCCACGGTGACACTTGTTTATCTCATTCAACCTGCTAAACTGCTTGGTACGATGTTGTTATGTTTGCTTACAGTGTGCTTGAGTGTTTCTTGAGTGCATGGCGACTTTTTAGTCAGTTAGTGAGCGACACTACAAGCAGTTGTTTGTGAGTGGACAATGGGATCTACCAATGCAGAAGAAGCCATCACGTTCATGGTGTATGGAGTGTGTAGGAAGAACGCAATTCGTTCTTGTATGGTGTATGCAGCAAGATATCCCAGTAGACGTCGACCATCTTGGCAATTATTTATCAACCTCTTCTATCAGTTCCGTGAAAGTGGTTGTATAACACCCAGACAACATATTACAGAAGGAATCAGTTGACAACAGGAGAGGGGGAAATAAATGTCCTTATTGCTGTTGCAGTTGACCCACATGTTAGCTCCTGTACAATTGCATGAGGTAGTGACATGAGTCAGGCAAATCTCCTACACATTTTCCACAGACATAGGCTCCATCCTTATCACATCTATGTGCATCAAGAGCTGCGTGATACGATTATGAGAATATTGTTAGCTTTTGTACATGGGCATTAAGACAGGATACTCTAGATGAGTAATATATCTTATTTAGTGATGAAGCCACAGTTACCACTCATGATCAGGTAAACCTTCGAAACATTACTATTGGTCTATTGACAATCTCCATTGGCATGGTCAGGTGGAGCTGCAGCATCTGTGGAGTGTAAACAGGTGGTGTGGTATGTGGGATAGTGGGACATCATTTCTCATAGACAGAATACTGCACATGCACAAGTATGACAGCCTCCTAACAGACCATCTTCCATGGCTGCTAAAAAACATTCCTCTGCAAACTAGGAGGAACCAGCTGTACCAACATAGTGGCTGTTTAGCCCATCATGCACGAATTACTACAAAATGTTTTCGTGAATTGTTTCCAAATCGCTTGATTGGACATATAGGATCTGTATCTTGGCTGGCCTGTTCCCTCAATTTAATGCCTGGATACTTTTTTCTGTGGGGAATGCTGAAAGACACTTCCTACAAGGATGTACCAACTACAACCAGTGGCATGCGATGACATATTACTGTAGCCTGCTTGTACACCACTGCTGAAATGCTAGCATGTGTGCTGCAGTCGTTCCATACCAGGCTGGAAGCATGTATTGCTGATACCGATGGTCATTTTGAATACAATCTGTGATGGTCAGTTTTCTTGTTAATGGTCAGAATTCACATAACTAGTGTACACATTAGTGTTGTTCTTTAGTGTGTGCTACCAAAGGTTTTGCACAGGTAACAGTATGGGAACATTTCAAAATATACTACCTCATAAACGACTTGCACTGAGATCTTGCAACAAACACCAACGACATTCTAATTCACCTTATTTTTAGTTTGTTAATGTCACTAGGCATTGTTCCATTTAAAAAGTGTATGTTTGCACAAAAAGTCACTTTCTAAGTATTATTACAAACTGTTGGTTGTTAAACAATATGAAGCTGTTACTACCAATCCATTCTGCAAAAACTGCACATCAACAGCACTTTCCATTTGTGATGCTAGGTTTAGGTGATTCACCCTGTTTATGGAGCAGCTTGGGGGATTTAGTGGTGAGATTGATGGTTTGTGCAAGCTTCATAAAAGTTTATATGGACGAAAACAATCTTCAAGATGCTGGAACCAATGGATCAAAGACGTCCTAATGGATGTTCAGATTGTGGAAAGTAAGGCAGATCTGTGTCTGTTCTAAGGAGAAGACTGCAATGACAAGTTGGTGGTAGTCCTGCACATTGATGATGGTTTAATATCTGCAAGTAAGATGAAGGCCCTTGAAGTTTTCCTAAGGAAAATTTAGGATAAGTTTAAGATTACTGTTTAGCCAGTAGGATATTTCTTAAATATTAATATTATATGTTATGAGAATTTATAAATAGAGATTAATCAAGAAAGTTATACTAGAGACATTTTTCAATAGTTTAATATGACAGAGACAAAACCTGTGTCAACTCCAGTTGAGTAATATCTACAGTCAGATGAGTTGATCAATGATAGACCAACTAATGTTCCATGTAGAGAAGCATTTGGCTATCTTATGTATTTAGCACTGACCTTACGACTTATCTTAGAAGAAAGATTAAGGAAAGGCAAACCTACGTTTCTAGCATTTGTAGACTTAGAGAAAGCTTTTGACAATGTTGACTGGAGTACTCTCTTTCAAATTCTAAAGGTGGCAGGGGTAAAATACAGGGAGCGAAAGGCTATTTACAATTTGTACAGAAACCAGATGGCAGTTATAAGAGTCGAGGGACATGAAAGGGAAGCAGTGGTTGGGAAGGGAGTAAGACAGGGTTGTAGCCTCTCCCCGATGTTGTTCAATCTGTATATTGAGCAAGCAGTACAGGAAACAAAAGAAAAATTCGGGGTAGGTATTAAAATTCATGGAGAAGAAATAAAAACTTTGAGGTTCGCCGATGACATTGTAATTCTGTCAGAGACAGCAAAGGACTTGGAAGAGCAGTTGAATGGAATGGACAGTGTCTTGAAAGGAGGATATAAGATGAACATCAACAAAAGCAAAACAAGGATAATGGAATGTAGTCTAATTAAGTCGGGTGATGCTGAGGGAATTAGATTAGGAAATGAGGCACTTAAAGTAGTAAAGGAGTTTTGCTATTTGGGGAGCAAAATAACTGATGATGGTCGAAGTAGAGAGGATATAAAATGTAGGCTGGCAATGTCAAGGAAAGCGTTTCTGAAGAAGAGAAATTTGTTAACATCCAGTATTGATTTAAGTGTCAGGAAGTCATTTCTGAAAGTATTCGTATGGAGTGTAGCCATGTATGGAAGTGAAACATGGACGATAAATAGTTTGGACAAGAAGAGAATAGAAGCTTTCGAAATGTGGTGCTACAGAAGAATGCTGAAGATTAGATGGGTAGATCACATAACTAATGAGGAAGTATTGAATAGGATTGGGGAGAAGAGAAGTTTGTGGCACAACTTGACCAGAAGAAGGGATCGGTTGGTAGGACATGTTCTGAGGCATCAAGGGATCACCAATTTAGTATTGGAGGGCAGCGTGGAGGGTAAAAATCGTAGAGGGAGACCAAGAGATGAATACACTAAGCAGATTCAGAAGGATGTAGGTTGCAGTAGGTACTGGGAGATGAAAAAGCTTGCACAGGATAGAGTAGCATGGAGAGCTGCATCAAACCAGTCTCAGGACTGAAGACCACAACAACAACAACAACATGTATTTAGCTGTTGGTACAAAGCCCAATATAGCATTTGTAGCGAGTTATGTGCCTAAGTTTTTAGAGAACCTGCAAGAAAATCACTGGTCTTTGGTAAAAAGGAATCTAAAGTATGTAAAATGAATGTCGTTGCATATAAAGTTTAATGCTAGCCATGCAAACAGAAGATTGGAGATAGATAGTGTTGCTGATTATGCCAGTGATCCAACAACTTAATGCTCAGTTAGTGGAGTGATTGCAAGGTTCTGTGGAGGAGCAGTTTCTTGGGCTACTAAGTGGCAACGGTGCATATCACTGTTAACAACTGAGTCGAATGTTTGGCTGCCAGAGAAGTGGTAAGAGAAGAAATATGGCTATCCAAGCTCTATGAAGAAATTTCAGCACTAGAGAGTGTTCTTATTCTTCTTGTTGATAATGTAAATGCCAGTAAACTGCCTCAAGAGGACAATGTATATTAGTGTTTGTGTGCACTACATCTTTGAGAAAATTCAAGAAGCGGCCATCAAGCATGTACCAGGCAATAAGCAAGCTTGTTGTCTTGTTGTAGCAGGCACATTGTGCAAGTGCTTTAAATTGTGCCACTTTTTCCTTGAAATTTCTGCAATAAATATTATTATGGTACTACTTGTTTATTTTATTTTATTTATTAATTCATTCATCTTCAAGCATGTACACGAAGTCGATGTCATTATAAGTAATTTAAAAGTAACTTTTACAAATTTTATTGTGTTAGATACCTCAGAGTTCATTTAAAGCATTACAAATGTCAATACAGCTATGATACGTACACAACTGATACATATAGATCGAATTATTAGCTGTTGTGGTATTACATATGGCAATATATAGCTAATACAAATATTTAAAACATTACAGTAAAGTATGCACAATTTTATTTTTCACTGTTGTATCGCATTCTAATGCTACAAATACAATAATAAACATATTGTGTGGTCATCATTGCTGTACCTCGATCATTAGAAGAGAAAATATAGCCTCTGTTAGCTGCGGCAGCAAGTGGTTAAACATCTCTGGGGACAACAATCAGGTTTGAATCGTTGGATTTTGGGTGAGCAGCACATTATTAGGAATTGTCATTCATAGTCGACTGGGATTGTTTTAGAGTAGAAGCATTAGCAGGAAATCATTAAGAATCAACATCGAAGTAGTGCCATCATGTGTGTTTGGCAGTGTGTGTGAAGAATGTTAGTGTTATTAGAATCTCATGGTATGATTTCATTATTCTGATTCAATAACTGCCTTTGACAAACGAATTAATAAATCAAAAGCTGCATCCTACTTCTGTTGTACTTTGTGGCTTCATCTATCATATTGAAATGATATTAATTAAGGAGCAATTGATTATCAATAAGGGGAAGTGTTAATCCTCAACAAACAGAGGCAAGTGATGCCTCACAGCTGGTGAATTTTAGAAATAAGAGACCACATGCTATCCTTGATATTGAATGCTTACAGTGGTGATACCGCCAGAAGTGTAGGAGATAACAAGATACAGGACAATACGACCATAGATGTTGAGTATGAGTGCAAATCAGGAATCGCACTAAGTAATAGTAACTTAAATAGTGAAAATGATGAACCTGGGGAACCTGTACCCACCTCATCATTCAAGGTTACCACAACCAACAGTTAGCAATGGATCACTAAGGGTGGGACTAAATGAACTGTTTGTTTCTACTGAGGCAATGAATAATGATCTTAGGCTGCAAATGATAATACTTTTCATATGGAGGATCAGGTCAAAAGCTGTGAAGGAGACTTTTGTATGTCTTTAGACTTTTGCCTCTAGCCAGCCCCGTAATAGAAGTTTAATATATTTCCTTTCTCCAGTTTTAAACGGTGGCATTCAGTTTTTATGTGCTGCATTCTTTTTTTCTAATTTGCACAAATTATTCTGGAAAATTAAGTTTTTTCCAAATGTGAACACATTCGAAATTACAACGTGTATTGAGAGACAAACATTAGATAGAAATTTAAAAGCATTTCAGTCGATAAAATCTAGTCAGTTCTGTAAGTCTGTCTGTTACATTGTTAATCTACTGTACACCAATAAGCAGCAAGTGATATCAAATTAAACAGAGTTATTATCAAAAACCATTTACAAGTTAAATACATTCTGCAATAAAAACGAATGGAAATGAACACAAATTTCCGTTCCCAACACTGGTAAAATAGTTAAGATATAAAGAAACTCAGTTCATTTGCAATTATCGTATGTTCTGTGGTTAAACCCTACTTTAGATGGTGCAGGAAGTATGGCTTAATTGTGCCAAATGCTAGATAAATAGTTCTGGAAATATATGTAGCATGTTACTCACCATAAAATTTTATACTTGAAGAATTAACTATAAATTCCAAATAGCTTTAATATATTAACAGTACTTAAATATGCAGAAGGTGGAAATTTATAAATATTGTGCAAAACAGATGAATCAATAAATCAGCCAGACACAACCTCACTTGTAACAACAGCAACAAAATGGCGGAAACTGCATATGGAGGTATTTAGCGCATGTTACTTCATGTGTTTCTAAAATCAGTCATACGACTGAAGTACCAACCAAAATATATCATGTGTTTCTATCTGCTAGGTACAACATTCTTCCCCACACAAGAATTTCCAAAAGCATTTTATTTATTTACTTTCATTAATTTGAGGTATATATATTATACCTTAGATGTTGGCTAAAAATTTCATTTATCTAAACTTGTTACATTGAATATTATTCATTAGGGCCATTTTATGCTGTTTGTATAAGCGGATTTTACAAAAGAGAAAGTTCTTCACAGTGGCATTTTGCTTAATTTTCTTTTGTTAAGTGGGGTATGTTTAACATAAAATACAATGCAATATAACACACTTAATGCAATTTAGCACTTTTGAATCCTCATTTTTACAGTACTTGAATATACATATTTTCCAGGACAGAGCTTCTTGGCATCAGATGTACAGAAAATTTACAAAATTCATTTTGCAAGATACAGTGATACTGAGTAAGATATAGATTTAAAGATTTTACAGCAGAGAAAATTGTTAGGGTAATTACAAAAGGAACTCATTCATATGTTCATAAGAAAGCATGATGACTTACGTGATGAAGTTACGGCTCAACAATTCCAGCTGAAATTAGAGGTTAAGGAATTAAAACTTAATCATGCTGAAAACAGCATGTCTAATAAAGTCACACTTGATCATAATGAGATTTTCACTCTGCAGCGGAGTGTGCGCTGATATGAAACTTCCTGGCAGATTAAAACTGTGTGCCCGACCGAGACTCGAACTCGGGACCTTTGCCTTTCGCGGGCAAGTGCTCTACCATCTGAGCTACCGAAGCACGACTCACGCCCGGTCCTCACAGCTTTACTTCTGTCAGTATCTCGTCTCCTACCTTCCAAACTTTACAGAAGCTCTCCTGCGAAACTTGCAGAACTAGCACTCCTGAAAGAAAGGATACTGCGGAGACATGGCTTAGCCACAGCCTGGGGGATGTTTCCAGAATGAGATTTTCACTCTGCAGCGGAGTGTGCGCTGATATGAAACTTCCTGGCAAATTAAAACTGTGTGCCCGACCGAGACTCGAACTCGGGACCTTTGCCTTTCGCGGGCAAGTGCTCTACCATCTGAGCTACCGAAGCGCGACTCACGCCCGGTCCTCACAGCTTTACTTCTGCCAGTATCTCGTCTCCTACCTTCCAAACTTTACAGAAGCTTTCCTGCGAAACTTGCAGAACTAGCGAGTTCGAGTCTCTGTCGGGCACACAGTTTTAATCTGCCAGGAAGTTTCATATCAGCGCAGACTCCGCTGCAGAGTGAAAATCTCATTCTGGAAACATCCCCCAGGCTGTGGCTAAGCCATGTCTCTGCATTATCCTTTCTTTAAGGAGTGCTAGTTCTGCAAGTTTCGCAGGAGAGCTTCTGTAAAGTTTGGCAGGTAGGAGACGAGATACTGGCAGAAGTAAAGCTGTGAGGACCGGGCGTGAGTCGTGCTTCGGTAGCTCAGATGATAAAGCACTTGCCCGCGAAAGGCAAAGGTCCAGAGTTCGAGTCTCGGTCGGGCATACAGTTTTAATCTGCCAGGAAGTTTCATATCAGCGCACAATCCGCTGCAGAGTGAAAATCTCGTTCTGGAAACATGCCCCAGGCTGTGGCTAAGCCATGTCTCCGCAGTATCCTTTCTTTCAGGAGTGCTAGTTGTGCAAGTTTCGTAGGAGAGCTTCTGTAAAGTTTGGAAGGTAGGAGACGAGATACTGGCAGAAGTAAAGCTGTGAGGACTGGGCGTGAGTCGTGCTTTGTTAGCTCAGATGGTAGGGCGCTTGCCCGCGAAAGGCAAAGGTCCCGAGTTCGAGTCTCGGTCGGGCACACAGTTTTAATCTGCCAGGAAGTTTCACGCTTGATCAGTTAGAAAGTAAAATCAGAGTCGAGATCGCAATGGTAAAGAAGAATTGTTCATAGCGCAGACAGAAAATATTTAAAACGGTACTTTGTGTACAGGAGCAATGCACAAACCAGGCCACTAAAGCTGAAAACATGCAGCAACTCAATTTAGACGAACATGTGCTAGAAGAAAAAATCAGTAATATGGTACAAGACAAACGTCACATTATGATGAGTGTAGTGCCAAGCATGATTGTGGGTACCAGTGCCAGCACATACAAATTTTACGAGTTCAGACCAAATCAAGAATCACATTCCATTGCTTCCATGCACTGATTCAAACATACTTTCAAAAATGGCTCTGAGCACTATGGGCTGTAATATCTGAGGTCATCAGTCCCCTAGAACTTAGAACTACTTAAACCTAACTAACCTAAGGATATCACATACATCCGTGCTCGAGGCAGGATTCGACCCTGCGACCATAGGAGTCGAGCGGTTCCGGACTGAAGCCCGTAGAACCACTCGGTCACTGAGGCCGGCAAAACATACTTTCTCAAGATTGTATTCATAGAATCAAAAAATAGCTACCTATACGAAAACATTAGAAATATAATGCACGTAGGGCATGAGTCACTGAAAGTTTCAAGAAGGATGTGCTTACATTAAGAATCAGTAAGAAGAAATGAAGATTTGCTTTAAACTAGGAATTGTAGATTAAGACTATGAAGGCGATGTGGACATGACCGTTTTGTCAGTGTGGAAGGAGAAGTGGGATTTCTGACTCCGCAATTTCTAGGGGAATATAAGGATGTGAAGTCACAGCATGACGTGAATGGTGCTGCCAGAAATATGCAAGTGAAGCTAAATAAAGTAACAGAACTTGTTGATCATCAGAAGGAGAATTTGAGGGAGATATTGTGGTATCATCAGAGTGTATCTTCGTTCCACCCTTGAAGATGGTAGTTTATAAATTGAATGTAAGACCCCCTGTACCATTTCATATGAGATGTTACTCTGTTTCATCAGTCAAGAAGACTGCCATTGACAAAGAGATTCAGAGAATACTGCATACAAGATTCATCCAGCTCTTAGCGAGTACTGTAGCCCCATACATACATTACTGAAGCAATATGGTACTGTAAGGACAACCTTGGATGCCAGAGCAGTCAAGAGGATAATTCTTCTGCAAAGTGATCAACCCGAAAATTTAGGGGAAGTATTATAGCAATTTGAAGATGTCGGGTGTTTGATGTGTTTAAGAGCTTTCTACATGACTGTAGCACATTTGAAGTTTGTCTCCATTTAAATATATTGGCTGATGTAGCAAAGACTGGTTCAGGTGGCTTCAGTGAGTTTGCTATAGAAAGTGTTGTGTCATTTTACATATGTTGTGTACGCTGAGTGTTAAGACTAATCGCTCTGCCTATGGGCAATGCATGAACTTTCTTCAAATGGTTCAAATGACTTGAAGCACTATGGGACTTAACATCTGAGGTCATCAGTCCCCTAGTCTTAGAACTACTTAAACCTAACTAACCTGAGGACATCACACACATCCATGCCCGAGGCAGGATTCGAACCTGCCACTGTAGCAGCAGTGCGGTTCTGGACTGATGCGCCTAGAACCGCTTGGCCACAACGGGCGGCTGAGGTTTTTTGGTTGACATATAACCAACGTTGTCAAAACACATCTGTTTGAGTCAATTTGTTGATGCACTAAGGTTGCTGAATTTCTGCACCTCACCCAAGGTGGGTGGGGCCTGTACCTTACCACCTGCCACCAAATGTTCGTGCCTCTTGCTCAATGACGTCTAGCGAGCAGCTGATGTCACTTGGCTAACTGAGGTAGATTAGGGACACTTAGAAAGCTGCTGAAGTGGTGTCCAGCTCAAAGACTTGCACTCAGCCATTGAGCTACAACATATTATTGTTAGTATACTCCACATTAAGACATAATAGACGACTTTTAGCACTGGAATACTAACACGAAGACATTACTGTTTTTACATGCAAGTTTTTCTATCTGATTATCCCAAGACAGCCTGAAATCTATTGTTATCCCAATGAAAATAACACCACTTAATTCCTGTTCCAATTGCATCTTATGATTCAACATAATATTTATGTCCTGTGCATCATCTTGATTTTTGCAGACGACTTTGCGTTACACCAAGTTTCAACATATTCAGTTTATATTTCAGTATCTCTATTTCCAGTTCTATGCAGATATCTAGAGCATTACCAAATAATGTGGGGCTGGCATGTTAGGGAAAAAAAGGTGGCTACATATTGTACAGTATTACATACAATTTACTTAGTGTACACACATCAACAAAAGTTTTACATTACCCCAATATGTATTGCTATAGTGTATTGCTATTGTGCCTGTTTCTGTACTGATCAGAAGATCGTCTCTGATTTGTTTGTAAACATACACACAGTTACAATGAGCACTATCACTGGGTGATGGATTGGAGCAGCTCAGCTGAAAGTAAAGCAACAGTAGAGGCGCATTAGAGACGCTATAGAGCAGTAGCGTGAACATCCATCATACCACGAAGGACAGTCACGACTAAGATTGGGTCTGTATCATCGCATTAAAAGCAAAGGGCTTGTCAACCAGGGAAGTTGCTCGATATGTACGCCGAAATCAAAGTGATGTGGTGCAGTAAATGAAGCAGGCAAAAGGGAATACAAACGTGTCAAAAATGAGATCGACAGGAAGTGCAAAATGGCTAAGCAGGGATGGCTAGAGGACAAATGTAAGGATGTAGAGGCTTATCTCACTAGGGGTAAGATAGATACTGCCTACAGGAAAATTAAAGAGACATTTGGAGAAAAGAGGGCCACTTGCATGAATATCAAGTGCTCAGATGGAAACCTAGTTCTAAGCAAAGAAGGGAAAGCAGAAAGGTGGAAGGAGTACATAGAGGGTCTATACAAGGGCGATGTTGTTGAGGATAATATTATGGAAATGGGAGAGGAGGTAGATGAAGATGAAATGGGAGATACGATACTGCATGAAGAGTTTGACAGAGCACTGAAAGACCTGAGTCGAAACAAGGCCCCGGGAGTAGACAACATTCTATTGGAACTACTGACGGCCTTAGGAGAGCCAATACTGACAAAACTCTTCCATCTGGTGAGCAAGATGTATGAGGCAGGCGAAATACCCTCAGACTTAAAGAAGAATATAATAATTCCAACTCCAAAGAAAGCAGGTGTTGACAGATGTGAAAATTACCGAACTATCAGTTTAATAAGTCACAGCTGCAAATTACTAACGCGAATTCCTTACAGACGCATGGAAAAACTGGTAGAAGCCGACCTCGGCGAAAATCAGTTTGGATTCCGCAGGAATGTTTAAACACGTGAGGCAATACTGACCCTACGACTTATCTTAGAAAATAGATTAAGGAAAGGCAAACCTATGTTTGTAGC
The DNA here is from genome assembly GCF_021461395.2 of Schistocerca americana. NCBI lineage: Eukaryota > Metazoa > Arthropoda > Insecta > Orthoptera > Acrididae > Schistocerca > Schistocerca americana. Next base: position 306,927,440 of record NC_060120.1, on the reverse strand, counting down.
ATTTGTAGACTTAGAGAAAGCTTTTGACAATGTTGACTGGAATAGTCTCTTTCAAATGCTAAAGGTGGCAGGGGTAAAATACAGGGAGCTAAAGGCTGTTATCAATTTGTAGAGAAACCAGATGGCAGTTATAAGAGTCGAGGGGCATGAAAGGGAAGCAGTGGTTGGGAAGGGAGTGAGACAGGGTTGTAGCCTCTCCCCGATGTTATTCAATCTGTATATTGAGCAAGCAGTGAAGGAAACAAAAGAAAAATTCGGAGTAAGTATTAAAATCCATGGAGAAGAAATAAAAAGTTTGAGGTTCGCCGATGACATTGTAAGTCTGTCAGAGACAGCAAAGGACTTGGAAGAGCAGTTGAACGGAATGGACAGTGTCTTGAAAGGAGGATACAAGATGAACATCAACAAAATCAAAACGAGGATAATGCAATGTAGTCGAATTAAGTCGGGTGATGCTGAGGAATTAGATTAGGAAATGAGACACTTAAAGTAGTATAGATTTAAATGTCAAGAAGTCGTTTCTGAAAGTATTTGTATGGAGTGTAGCCACGTATGGAAGTGAAACATTGACGATAAATAGTTTGGACAAGAAGAGAATAGAAGCTTTCGAAATGTGGTGCTACAGAAGAATGCTGAAGATTAGATGGGTAGATCACATAACTAATGAGGAGGTATTGAATAGAATTGGGGAGAAGAGGAGTTTGTGGCACAACTTGACAAGAAGAAGGGAACCGGTTGGTAGGACATGTTCTGAGGCATCAAGGGATCATAAATTTAGTATTGGAGGGCAGTTTCGAGGGTAAAAATCGTAGAGGGAGACCAAGAGATGAATACACTAAGCAGATTCAGAAGGATGTAGGTTGCAGTAGGTACTAGGAGATGAAGAAGCTTGCACAGGATAGAGTAGCATGGAGAGCTGCATAAAACCAGTCTCAGGACTGAAGACAACAACAACAGCAACTGTGCCGATGTAGTAAACATCCTATTCGTATCCTGCACCATGCAAAAATCATCCCTATTACATCATTCTTACAGCTATCGACCACCAGACACTCGTACATATACCACGAAGACAGACAGCACCATATATACTCCTAGCAGCAGTAGATGCTTTCCTGCAGTCGATGGCCACAAGTTATCTACTCCCAACGCATGACCAGAGCACACGAAGTGGACCAAAGTCACTCTCAGAACTGTTCTACCAATTCTGGCTCGTTTCCCCTTGGCAGAAATGCGTTACTGTTTCTGGTCCGGGTCTGCTTGTTTTCTCGCTTTTCTACACACATCTCCAGACTCTGTGATTACAAGAACATATCTAATTTCACATGGTATGCTAGACTATCATACCATTTTCGCAGTACTCCTCGATATCAAAAACATATCAATATCACTTGCAGAGCAGTATCACTCGTGCAATATAATTCCAAAGATATAGGCTGAAAATTATTTCTCTAGAAACCTGAAACTTTAGCTAGATGGAGCGTGCTGTAAACCATAGAGTAACTGGAAACTTATCCCGTCTGCGAAGACCTTTACGTGAAAAAAAATCGGCAAAAGAAAAATGGAGTAAACTGATGTTTCCACTCGCTAATACCGATGTCGTGACATATTCCAAATCATCCCTATTATCTACAAAATCAAATAACGTATTTCTCATGTCTAGAGAGCCCTCAAATGTGTCTTTCACCTGCTAGATGCATACACCACAATAGATGTTCTCTCAACTAAATAAAGACGCGAAATGTAAAGAAGCAGTCAACCAAACTACACTCCTGGAAATGGAAAAAAGAACACATTGACACCGGTGTGTCAGATCCACCATACTTGCTCCGGACACTGTGAGAGGGCTGTACAAGCAATGATCACACGCACGGCACAGCGGACACACCAGGAACCGCGGTGTTGGCTGTCGAATGGCGCTAGCTGCGCAGCATTTGTGCACCGCCGCCGTCAGTGTCAGCCAGTTTGCCGTGGCATACGGAGCTCCATCGCAGTCTTTAACACTGGTAGCATGCCGCGACAGCGTGGACGTGAACCGTATGTGCAGTTGACGGACTTTGAGTGAGGGCGTATAGTGGGCATGCGGGAGGCCGGGTGGACGTACCGCCAAATTCCTCAACACGTGGGGCGTGAGGTCTCCACAGTACATCGATGTTGTCGCCAGTGGTCGGCGGAAGGTGCACGTGCCCGTCGACCTGGGACCGGACCGCAGCGACGCACGGATGCACGCCGAGACCGTAGGATCCTACGCAGTGCCGTAGGGGACCGCACCGCCACTTCCCAGCAAATTAGGGACACTGTTACTCCTGGGGTATCGGCGAGGACCATTCGCAACCGTCTCCATGAAGCTGGGCTACGGTCCCGCACACCGTTAGGCCGTCTTCCGCTCACGCCCCAACATCGTGCAGCCCGCCTCCAGTGGTGTCGCGACAGGCGTGAATGGAGGGACGAATGGAGACGTGTCGTCTTCAGCGATGAGAGTCGCTTCTGCCTTGGTGCCAATGATGGTCGTATGCGTGTTTGGCGCTGTGCAGGTGAGCGCCACAATCAGGACTGCATACGACCGAGGCACACAGGGCCAACACCCGGCATCATGGTGTGGGGAGCGATCTCCTACACTGGCCGTACACCACTGGTGATCGTCGAGGGGACACTGAATAGTGCACGGTACATCCAAACCCTCATCGAACCCATCGTTCTACCATTCCTAGACCGGCAAGGGAACTTGCTGTTCCAACAGGACAATGCACGTCCGCATGTATCTCGTGCCACCCAACGTGCTCTAGAAGGTGTAAGTCAACTACCCTGGCCAGCAGGATCTCCGGATCTGTCCCCCATTGAGCATGTTTGGGACTGGATGAAGCGTCGTCTCACGCGGTCTGCACGTCCAGCACGAACGCTGGTCCAACTGAGGCGCCAGGTGGAAATGGCATGGCAAGCTGTTCCACAGGACTACATCCAGCATCTCTACGATCGTCTCCATGGGAGAATAGCAGCCTGCATTGCTGCGAAAGGTGGATATACACTGTACTAGTGCCGACATTGTGCATGCTCTGTTGCCTGTGTCTATGTGCCTGTGGTTCTGTCAGTGTGATCATGTGATGTATCTGACCCCAGGAATGTGTCAATAAAGTTTCCCCTTCCTGGGACAATGAATTCACGGTGTTCTTATTTCAATTTCCAGGAGTGTATTTACATGGGCAGGAATAATGAACTAGCGCAAACACATGTCCGTGTTGAATCTTCTCAAATTTCCACAAGATCACAAAAGCTGTCCAACACATACTAAGCATTAGTTCGCTATTCAGCCATCTAGAGTACTATATGGTCAAGTCAGCTATATTCCTACACTCCAACAGGCCTTTCCATTTGGACGGGAAACGTGAATCATTCCCGTCAACAGCGCTGCATGCCAGCACGCATAGGTATAATCATCCTAGAAAACCGGTCACACACATGTTTTATAATTGTACTTTCCATTAAATGTTACGATCACGGTCCCAACTGAACGACATTCGATAATGAGCAAATTATCGGAAATACACCCTGCTGATGGCTGTGGCTCTGGAAATAGAAATTTCTGTACCATTCTTATGACCTTACATACTCTTCCCTTGGCTGTCACAGTATTTCACGTCAAATCCATACCTTCCTTTGCACATGTAGCCAGCCGGAGTGGCCGAGCGGTTCTAGGCGCTTCAGTCTGGAACCGCGCGACCGCTACGTTCGCAGGTTCGAATCCTGCCTCGGGCATGGATGTGTGTGATGTCCTTAAGTTGGTTAGGTTTAAGTAGTTCTAAGTTCTAGGGGGCTGATGACCTCAGATGTTAAGTCCCATTGTGCTCAGAGCCATTTTAACCATTTGAACCTTTGCACATGTCTGAACACAAACACAAACTTTATAAGCCTGATGCCCAAGGAAAACCTATCATACATCCCCCACTACTAAATATAATACCACGTCAATAACTGACTGTGCCGATACGAAATAATACTGACCATTGGTGGGCATGTCTCATACGTTATCCTTGTGAGTGGTACCACTGTGTCTTAGAAAGAGAGGTGTAATCGTCTTACAAACCGTCAGATGTTAAAAAACGCAACCATATTACCATCACAAGCGGTCTTGGTTCTACAGATGCACACAAGTATCCATGTTAAAAGCTATACTAGCTTTATAAATCGAGGTATGACATTACCTCCGAATGAATTGGTTTTTCCAGACAGATACCGAGATGGTGATCGTAGGAGTGTATATTATCAGACCAGCAGTCCAGTTACATGTAGCCCCCCATGCAACCTCGTGATAAAATAGCTGAATTTTGAATGTGGTTCAGCTAAGGAACGTGGTGTGAAACCGGTATTTGCAACTCCCTTACGCCACTAGATATTTCTCCAGTATTTGTAACGTATTGTGTCTCGATAACATGTCAGAGGTTTGTTGATATATGCACTGAGTTATAGGTGATGACTGATTGAGGAGGACCACAAACACTAGTAGATGTTGAGCTGATTGACGTCGTAAGAAATATGTACTAGCTTTCCAGATCTCTAGTGTCACGCTATCTGCTAGATGTCTGTGATCTGGAATGAAGTCCCTCCATTCAAGCACATACCTGCATTGGATCCTATGGAGAAGTGCTTTAATGATTAAAGCCACTACTGAATCATATTTCTGACACTCTCATATCTCGAAACGAGTCACCTCTCTCAGACTCTGCACTACCATCCCTGCAGCTTTGCGCAAGTGATCGTCGTAACAGAGTAGAAGTCAGAGGAAACTATATCTACAACCTTCTGCATACCGTGTAGAAACAGGCTAAGCTGCGTTACTGTGACAGGACTGTGTTTTGACCATTCGATGGAAACGGGAACTGAGAGAAGGATGAGGATTTTTGCTACTGTACTGTGGTGCACCCCCAAACTACATACGGGTACTACTGATCCACGTCCATTCACATCTATCTCCCCAACATGCTATCTTCGTTATTCTGCACCATCCACCAGAGAAAAATTACAAACTATAAAAGCTTAACTAACTTCATCTGATAGAGAACTAGATCAGATTTTTACCGCATCTCTCGCCTCCCATACATCGAAAATAAATACCGCATGCATGCCGGCATCGAGCACATGTGAGGATCCTATTAAATATACAGGTATTGATCCACTGCACAGACCAGTTTAAAGTTTCATCACCGGTACTGTAGGAGGATGATCGTATCCCGTTGACTATACTGTAAGACGCAAGAGACACCCCCCTGTGGCTCTCTCTTGTTGTTTGAAACATTGTTTTTTTCTGCTCTAACACGCTTTGTACACTGCCGAACATTTTGTTTTTCTGCCATGACTTCGAGGTCTGTGTCATTAAGACATTCTGATCCACGACCTCTCGCAGACAACAAGGACATCACCCCAAAGTACCATTATCCAAGATAACGCACTGTGACACGATTGACGTCAGTCAAGACGGTTGCTGTGACATCAGCTGATGACGCGTTTGACATCATTCATTAAGACGTTCTGATCCACAGCCTCTCGCAGACAACAAGTACATCACCCCAAAGTACCGTTATCCCAAACGTAGCACTGTGACGCGATTGACATCATTCAAGATGGTTGCTGTGACGTCAGCTGATTACGCAATTGTAGTCATTCAAGATGGCTGTCGTGACGTCGGCTAACGACGCGAGTACCGTTACCCAATATGGCTGTAAAGTGCCACACCCCTCTGCCAAGCCCCCATAGTGAAATTTGGAGGGAATGTAGGTCAGTTGGGTTACCTCTAGCCAGCACACTGTAAATCATATTGTTACCGCTGTTACCATAACACACTGCACACACTGGGTGATTTTAAATGAAAGTAATTTACAACATAAGGAAATTGGAATAGTTTTGCATCGTTGACGTGGGCTTCCAAACTACATTTAAACTCATCTGTCACATTGACAGAGTAGCTGATTGCTCTGCGTTTCCACTAATTCCTCATATTTCAATCATGTAAGCGATCACTATTTCGGTGCTAGCCATCTCCATAAGGTGTCACCCCTCCACAAAACTCTTTCTCTAAGTCAAACAAGTGTATCAGTCAGTCATTATATGGTAACCAACACTGTGCCAGTGGATGGATGGGATGGAAAAGACATCCCTGATGTACTGAAATAATAAGCATTAGAGTTGATTGTGTGAACAGTTTTACCAGTCTTACAGTAATTTTAACACCAACCAATGGCGTGACAGCATGTTTCCCAATTTTCCTCTCATTGCTGCTTTTGCTAATTTTTCACGAAGTGAAGCATTAGAACTAAGCATTCTGTCATTTGCAGCTAGCTGAAGTTCTTTTTCTCCTTCATGACTTTTTTCTAAATCTTCATTATCTCTATAGGCAATACCACGTTTTTTGTGAGCTTCATCTAGTTGATTTATTCCTTGCTCTCTTCTAGCTAATCTTTCATGTAATTTGGTTCCCAGAGCACAGAATCTGTAGCTTGGTAAATGCATTTCAAATGGTAGTTTGTTAGTTGAAGTGTTAACTATTTCTTTCCTATGATTTTCACTTCGCCTAAATGTGTCGGACGATTATTGAGAAATCTAATCAAATATGGAATTCCTTTTGGATTGTCAATAATAAAATCACTAAATTTATTCGTTAACATATGTTTTATTCCAACTTTTTCATTGTGATAATTTCTATTTCCAGTTAATTCTTCACTGTAAATTACTGCTAATCTATCGATTAAATCTCTGACAGCATTTATCCAAACATATTCACTTGGTTTTCACTCTGTTTCTTTATTAAACCTTCACCTAGTTTCTCATCTTCATGTGAGTCTAAATATGCTCATATTTTTGGAAAAGCAAAATCTGAATATTCTGCATTTGGTTGTAGTCATTTTAACTTCAGGATGTAGGCATCAACAATTTTTTACCAAACTATGTATTTAAAACCTACACTTGATTTGATTTTGTTTGGATTCTTTTCTAAATATAATGATTTTGAATGAAATAAAATATCTAAATATTTTGATAAATCAACACCATCAAAAGTTTCACCTTATCATCTGTAATAATGTGTTTTTTAGTTAACAGGTTCATTAGTCTTGTGTACCTTCATTGTTAACTTATGTCCATCAAATTTTACTTGTTTATCACCATGATTTAATTTTGTATCATCTTGTCTGAAAATATTTAAAAACCTTAGATTATCCCTGACCTATTGTTTAGATCTTTTAGACTATGTCTGAGCTATGTAAAACCAATGTTTTCTTTATGTCCACCTGTAGTAAAATGTTTTGTAACTACATTGTGATGTTCAAGAATTTTCATCGAATATGGCAAGTGAATTATCTTGGCACTGATCTAGTGGTATAATTCCATCATTATTCTCAATGACAGTAATCTTCTCATTATTTTTATCTTCAACCTTTTTACACTTTTTTATAAATTCTTGTTATTTTGGTTCATCTACACTTTTTGAATCAACATGCAAATGATTGATCTTATTCAAGTTTATCCATCCTGGAGCTAGAATGTAACTGAAAGGCACTGATGTTTTTCTACAACCACTTGGTCCTATCAATGCACATGAAAATAGAATTTGGCAAAAGTTTACGATGTATTTTTTATTCCTCATCTAAAATTCTTATTTTTGGTTCCAAATCAGTTTTCATTTAATTAGATCAATTGTTATTAATATTAAATGAGTCGCCTGTTTCAGTTTAGTGGTAAGTCAACTGTTCTAAAAAAAAAGACTGAGTGTACTTACATGAGAAAGTTTTAATAATGTTGCACTAGTTGGCTTTTATGCTACATTTCTATCTCTATATATTACACAAGAAAATAACAAATTATGTTGTGATGGAGAAATGATAGAAACTTCAGTTGGCCAACATATTTTGAAAAGTTTGAAAAATTTTATTCATTGTAAAATGCCTAATATACTCATTAAAGTAGATTAAATTTGCTATAGAATTAGTATTGAGAGTGATTGTAAATTATTAATACACAAGATAGTCTTGGATGTGAACTTGGATTTAGTGCTCAAATTATTGAAGCTAATAAAAATCTGTTACTAATGATGTCCATAAAATTATTCCATTTGATATAATTAAAATTAATTATAATTTAGATGGTGGAATATTTGTGAAGGATGCCACTAATTTTAATTCAGAAATTAATATTATTGCTTCAATGAAGGCAAATTTTGAATGTGATGGATCGCTAATTCATGAACCATGTTACTTGCTTATATTCCAGTTTTTGGTACTATACATAATTTATTAATTACTATAACTGATGAACATTATACTATAATTGACTTCAATGGTGGTACTTTTGCATTAGTGTAAAAATCTATTAATAAAATTTTATCATTCATAAATAATGAACAAGATCAAGAGCTATCAGTTTTACTCCTTCCCTGTAAATGAGAAAATTAAAAATAATTTAAAAGTTCCTGACAAGGATAGTGAAATTAACATAAACATAGGAGATGGATGGCATTATCCTACTCATGCTCAGTTATGAATGAGGTTTAGCTTTAGAACTGTTAAAACTGATGGACCAGATTACCCAACATATGATGAAAAATCCAATAAAAATCAGTTGATAATTATATGTGCAAAGCTGCTTGATTTTATAACCATAAATAAAGGAAATAATATTCCATCTAGAATTGAACATCATTTGTTTTGTCATCACTTTTGTTACATTTAACTTCATCTCTTGCAGATAAAATAAATATGGAAGGACATATACTTAAGAAAGGAAAAATAAGTTATAAGATGAGTTGCTTTATCCACTTGGAATGATTGGTGTGTTTTTCGAAGATTAGAAGGAAATTACGTGGGATGGATATCTTATTGTAATCTTTACTTGGAGTTCAATTACTGGAGATTCTATTCTTAATTTGGCTGATTACAATGATGCTAGAATTGAAATAAACGAGATGTTGCCATTAGAAGGCAAGATTGCAGCAGACTCTATGGAAACTCGCATCCTGTTGTTAAATAGGAACCAAATTATGAGCTTGAACAACGAGAAAATATAATGAAATATTCAAAAGTTCCCATAGGAACTTTAAACAGTTTAGGTAGTACAATTAAGTGGGTAGAGAAATTTCGAGCTAGATATCACAAATTTCTATAATTCAATAGAGTTTTATATACCATATTTCGTTTTTTTGTTGCTTTTCAAACAAATCGTAAAAATGATCAGTTGCTTGACTCTTCTTTATTTGGTCACGTTAAGCTACAGAATATATAACTTAAAAATGGAAGATATTTGTGTTGAAAATCGATCTACTTGGAATACGGTTGCTAACTCAGCGGCTGTGAATGAGTAGTAGGCTTGCTACAGGAAATGAGATAAAGATAATGCCGTTGCTGGCACTGTGCAAACTAATTAGCTGTCCCAAGAAGTTGTAAACATAGAATTGTATCGTCGCCTATCAAGAGTCGCCCCTCTGCCGAGCACAGAGCAACTGTGGGGAGTCATGGCATAGATTTCGTGGAGCGTGGGCGGAGTGTTGTGTTCATGCCGTGGCTGCAGCACGTATCTTACAAATTATCGTAAAGTAATTGAAAATGTTTGCCACACAAGTTTTGCGTTTAATTTCAGTGTTCACGACGCAGCACCAATGGTTACCCAAAAGGCTATGTTTCTCTGTTTCGTGTGTCGTGTCGGGAGAACAATAATCAACCGCGTCGCGACGGTTACGGAAAAATAATGTGGACTGGTATGATCATAACTGCAAGTTCTAAGTGAAAGAAACACATAGCGTTTTGACTGGCTGAGTATCAAGAGCGCAGGTACTTACTCGGTCGTATATCGTACCAGAAATTTCATGGAGCATTCGCGCTGCGATTCGGTCACGCACACGCTCGTGTTATAAGCTATTGAATTGTTTAGCATTGTTGGGAAGAACTGTGCCAGTCGTCGACTGATAAAACATCCGTTGAACAGTGATTATTTTGTGTTCTGTTCACCATGTTTTTGCACTGGATACCATCATTTAGACAGCAACCTTATACGCCGCAACGGACATGGAGTACAAATACTGATCACGTCCATTGGGGAATAATGTTTACTGTGAACAGTGCAGCCCCACTCTGTGCGAATGTAACAGAATACAGTAAATTCTACCAGATCAACTTGGTATTGTTGGTGTGAGTGGCTCCTCTCCCACCCAGACAGTATTGATTACAGGACACATCATAGCAAGCAGTGCAGAGAGCTGCAGAGCAACCGCCACAGGAAGGACCAGCTACCTGGATTTAGGAACACGGTCGTTCCTGTGTCTAGGGAGTGGCATACAGTCTCGAGTGCTAAAGGCTAGCATTTATTAGTACTTCGTATCTACTCCCTTTCCTCCTGGGTGTGTTACAAAATTATGCTCGCACTGTATGAGATACAAAATTAAAGCACCATGTACTACTGAGTGTCAGTAGCTCATCACATTAGGTGTGTGGATACAGATTATTAAATGTTTGGTAGCTGCAATTCATGGTTCGAATCTTGCTAAAGTGTGAGCATTTTTTTAAAATCCTGGATAGTATGGCCCACGGTTTCTCCAAACAAGACAGGAGTTTTACTGAAAAAACGTGTTTTGAATAGTAAATATTCAACTGAAATTTAATTTTACATTTTTTATTCGTCATAGTAGGGTATATTCCTAGTTTGAAATTTATTTGTCCTATTCAAGAATTTCATAAAGATAAGCATAAAAAAGATGGATGTCATAATATATGTTTCTTCTTTTCATGTAAAAACAATAGTTCATATAATTTTATGTCTGCTAAAAATCAAAAGCATATAGAAGTAAAATAAATGGAATCTGTTTCCATTATTTACTTAAACTCAATTTTTTCTGAAGAAGGAAACACAACAGGAAAAAATCCTCCTCATTCCTTTTCTCTTAATTTTATTCGTATTTCATAATAAAATCTATATTTTTTATAATTATTGTATGAAATAGTGAGCCAGAAATGAAAAATTGGTACATTAGGTTAAAATTGTAGGTATCCAACTTCAGACTATTCTTAGAATGAAAAGCTGTCTGAAACCTGAAGATGAAAGCTCTGAAATATTTATCAAGGTATGCAATGTATTTCAAACATTAGTTTAGGCGCCATGGGAGAGGGAGTGTTAATTGCAGTTGACAGACATCTTGCGTCTTAGGTCGAAACTGAGTCTGACTAAAAAGTTATCAGGGTGCGTGTAACAGGTCTAGGTGAACGCAAGTTAATTATTGGATGTTTTTACTGGCCACCAAATTCTGCCATGACAGTTTTAGAACCATTCAAACAAAGTCTACCCTCCGAAGCACGGAAATACACAGATCTTGCAATACTAGTTAGAGATTGTAAAGGAGTAGAATGGGCTGGCATTTCATGAAAACCATGACTCCCAGACAACTGGACCATTCTATAGTGCTTCACAATGTGTACATGAAGTAGGAAAACTCTGTGAGCACATGTTGTAATCATACTGAATGGCTTGTTTAACTTTGTCTGCATACTTAAAACATAATTATGATGATCAATAACTAAAATGATTCTTTTCAGAATTAGGTACAGAAAGTGTAATGATTTGCAAGAAACCAGGTTTGGAAGTCTATTACACTGATCAATACCATAACTGTTAGTTCATTTAGGGCAAGTAAGATTCCAGTTACATGATAATTGTAATATCAGAACAATGCTGGGACCAGTAATCTGTACCCTGTGGATGATATAAAATATAAATAACTATGAAACATCAACTCATCTAATTCATAGAATTCTGTTAATTCGTAGAAATGTCAGAAATTACCACATAATTTGGTAATTAATGTATTATGAAATCATGTAACAAAATTTACTCATCTTCATCTGTTAGCCAAAAATACCTGAAATAACACATGAACACCTACTATCAAACAGTAAAACAAATATAGGTAATTTTCAAAGTAATTAAAATAATTTGCAAAATGATGCAGCCCAAAATATGTCAATGAAATTGTGAAAAGTACTTTTTATCTGAAGGACAGAACTACTGTTTATTCAGCTGGAAAGATCTAATCATATAGTAGGAACCTTGAATCCAATTTCGTTTTCATACAAGTAAGGGAACTAAGGAACTGACTGTTTGTTTTATATATTTGTTGTAAATTGCAATAACAACATGGTTATTTGGCAGAACTGTATATCTAAAACTATAAGTGTACTTTATCCTACTTTGTAATTATGTCAAACTGATGTGATGTGGTAATTTTGAATTTTAATATAAAAAATGATACTGTAACAATGAATGAATTGTTTAAAAAGGTATATAAGAACGAGAATTAGTGCACTAGGCATCATTGCTGATCAGAGATTTTGTGATATGCCGCCTATGTCACTTTGTGCAGTAAAAACGCAATGAAAAGTATAAAGGCTCATCTGTATCTTAATCCACAAAGCTTGCTGAATGCACCTGAAGTGTTAACCCAGTTCTCAGAAAGAATTCCAGGACAACAAGAAGATATAAGTTAAGTATTCTAAGATGGACTGTTCATATTTCGCCAAGTCTAAAATTAAATTAAACGTATAGAAACACCTCAGAAAAAATCTCAAAAGTTATATTTATAACATTTGTACATGAAAGCCAATTAGTAATTCCTGTACAGCTCAATGAAAAAATCGAGGAAGAATGTTACTGACAAAATGAAATTTTAACTAAAAAGTTATTACACTTTGTAAATTAAGTATTATTGCAAAAAGATATCTTAAATGTTTTGGCCATGATAACTGTTTTATTTTGGCGTATTTATTACTCGGAAGTAATTGTCATGATTTATAAATCTGAACTCTGTAAGTTTTTCTCGAAAATTGTTCAACACTTTAAACAATGTTTGTACTCACATTTTCATTATTGTAAAGTATATAAGGAATGGCACCAATAGCCAGACAGAGTAAGTGTTGTATCATCATTTGGGCACAAAACCTATGTCACTTTGCAATGGAAATAAACAACAATTCTAAAGTAATTAACTGTTTCAGCCACATCAGTTTCTAGAACTGATTACTCAAGATCCACAGATCCTGAAATTACAGCAAATACAGACTTTCTTGCAAGTGGAGATATTTGCAGCAAAGACACATACCCAACCTTCAATGTCAAGAACCTAAGTTGAATATTAACTTTCATATCCTGACAAAGAAGAAGTGTTGTAAGGTGACTCTACCTATTGAAATAGACTGGGATGCCTATGGATTTATTGCAGGTTATATAGAAAGACAGGTTGCGAAGCACTTCTGAACACGTTTTACCAAAATCTGTCTTGAGCAACTAGTTCGACAGCCCCTACACAATGGAAATATTTTAGACCTTGTAACTTCAAACAGGCCTGACCTTATCAACAGTGTCAGTATTGAGACAGAGATTAGTGTTCATGATGTCATCTACTGATAATGGTTACTTAAGTTAATAAATCCATCAAGAACCCTAGGAGACAATTTTTGCTAGAAAGAGCAGATAAGCAGTTGTTAGCATCCCATTTAGAAAATGGATGGATGTCATTTAGTTCCAGTAAGTTGGATATGTAGGAATTATGGGCAAAGTTTAAACAGACTGTGAATCGTACTCTGGAGAACCATGCGCCGAGTAAGTAGATTAAGGATGGAATACATCCACTTTGATTTAACAACAATACCTGGTAATTGTTGTGGAAACTGGGTGCACTACACAAAGGAATCAGCTACTCGGGAAGCAGAGAGTGCACATGAAGGTTTTTTAGACTAGGAAGTTGTCTGAGTTGCTCCAATGAACAATCGCCAGTCGATATGCGGCAAGGGAAGTCAAACGGCTTTCAGAATAAGGACGCTTCGACTGTCATATTTTTATCAGTAAACTCTCGAAGTATTCGTAATAAAGTTCCAGAATTTACTGCCCTCCAGGAAAATTCTCGCGCTCAAATTATTTTTGGGACTGAGAGCTGGCTGAACCGAAAGTAGAAAGCTCTGAGATATTTTGCGAGTCGTGGAACGTATATCGGAAAGACAGATTAGAGGCCATAGAAGGGGGATGTTTAATGTAATTGACTAAAATATTGTCTCTAGTGACGTCGAAGTTAAGTGTGAAGGTGAAGTTATCTGGTCACGTATAATAGATATACGTAAAACTAAGTTAATTGTTGGGTGTTTTTATCCCCCACCAGATTCTGCTGTGACAGTTCTAGAGTCTTTCAAAGAAAGTCTCAGGTCAACAGCGCGTAAATACCCAGATCACGCAATACTAATTGGTGGCGACTTTAACCCTTTTAGTGCCAAATACGATCTGATCGTGATCCAGATTTTCGGCGAAAAATGCCAGTAACGATCTGATCGTGATGCCTTTCTCATTCGCTAGGAAATACTAACAACTTTGCCTTCAAGCGCAGAAAAAATGAATGAGAAAGGCATCACGATCAGATCGTTACTGGCATTTTTCGCCGAAAATCTGGATCACGATCAGATCGTATTTGGCACTAAAAGGGTTAATTTGCCAAGTATAGACTTGAATGTCTATGGATTCATTGTGGGGGCTACAGGCAGACAGTCATGCGAAACACTTTTGAACACGTTTTCTGAAAACTGTCTTGAGCAGCTAGCTCGGCAGCCCATATGCAGTGGAAATATTTTAGACCTTTTAGCTACAAATAGGCTCACTCATTTGTTACATAGTTTAATTAATTTCTTTGCGTGTTTTTGGTACTTGCATTGTGTAATTCATAAATTTCGGGCGTATTATAGTATTTGAGAGTTGTAGCATCGCGTTTTAGTACCTGAATAGTGTAAATTCGCGTAGTCGTTTGTCTACTGTTTTGTTTTGAACGGCCAGTGTCGGTTGGTCGCAGTCAGTGTGCTCCCTGCCGCCGTTGGATAAGCAGCTGAGCAGCAAGTCGTATACTCCTAGCTCACTCATTTGTTACATAGTTTAATTCTTAATTTCTTTGCGTGTTTTTGGTTCTTGCATTGTTTAATTCATAAATTTCGGGCGTATTATAGTATTTGAGAGTGTAGCATCGTGTTTTAGTACCTGAATAGTGTAATTTCGCTTAGTCTCCTTCCGCCGCCGAGCAGTGTCAGCAGTGCGCAAGTAGCAGCATTACTGCATTTACTAGGCAATCTTGTATTTTAATAACCGTTTAAATTTTGTCGATTTGTTTGCGCTCTCTGTAGATTAGTTCAGACGTTCTTAGCAAAACAGTTTTTAGCATGGATAGGGACTGCAACTGCTGTGTTCGGATGCAGGCTGAGTTGGCATCCCTTCGCTCCCAGCTTCAGGCAGTGTTGGCTTCGGTCACACAGCTTGAGGCTGTTGCCAATGGGCATCACTGTGGGGGTCGGGATGGGGGTTTGTCGGGGACGGCCAGCTCGTCCCACGCATCCCCTGATCGGACTACGACTGTGGTTGCCCGGGATACTGCCCGCATTGAGGCTGATCCGTCACCTGTGGTAGAGTGGGAGGTCGTTTCAAGGTGTGGCAGGGGGCGAAAGACATTCCGGAGGGCTGAACGGAAGGCCTCTCCAGTTTGTCTGACGAACCGGTTTCAGGCTCTGTCTCAGGCTGATACTGATCTTCGGCCTGACATGGCTGCTTGTCCTGTTCCAGAGGTTGCCCCTCAGTCTGCAAGATCCGGGCAGTCGCAGAGGGTGGGCTTACTGGTAGTTGGGAGCTCCAACGTCAGGCGCATAATGGGGCCCCTTAGGGAAATGGCAGCAAGAGAGGGGAAGAAAACCAATGTGCACTCCGTGTGCATACCGGGGGGAGTCATTCTAGATGTGGAAAGGGTCCTTCCGGATGCCATGAAGGGTACAGGGTGCACCCATCTGCAGGTGGTCGCTCATGTCGGCACCAATGATGTGTGTCGCTATGGATCGGAGGAAATCCTCTCTGGCTTCCGGCGGCTATCTGATTTGGTGAAGACTGCCAGTCTCACTACCGGGATGAAAGCAGAGCTCACCTTCTGCAGCATCGTCGACAGGACTGACTGCGGACCTTTGGTACAGAGCCGAGTGGAGGGTCTGAATCAGAGGCTGAGACGGTTCTGCGACCGTGTGGGCTGCAGATTCCTCGACTTGCGCCATAGGGTGGTGGGGTTTCGGGTTCCGCTGGATAGGTCAGGAGTCCACTACACGCAACAAGCGGCTACACGGGTAGCAGGGGTTGTGTGGCGTGGGCTGGGCGGTTTTTTAGGTTAGATGGCCTTGGGCAAGTACAGAAAGGGCAACAGCCTCAACGGGTGCGGGGCAAAGTCAGGACATGCGGGGACCAAGCAGCAATCGGTATTGTAATTGTCAACTGTCGAAGCTGCGTTGGTAAAGTACCGGAACTTCAAGCGCTGATAGAAAGCACCGAAGCTGAAATCGTTATAGGTACAGAAAGCTGGCTTAAGCCAGAGATAAATTCTGCCGAAATTTTTACAAAGGTACAGACGGTGTTTAGAAAGGATAGATTGCATGCAACCGGTGGTGGAGTGTTCATCGCTGTTAGTAGTAGTTTATCCTTTAGTGAAGTAGAAGTGGATAGTTCCTGTGAATTATTATGGGTGGAGGTTACACTAAACAACCGAACTAGGTTAATAATTGGCTCCTTTTACCGACCTCCCGACTCAGCAGCATTAGTGGCAGAACAACTGAGAGAAAATTTGGAATACATTTCACATAAATTTTCTCAGCATGTTATAGTCTTAGGTGGAGATTTCAATTTACCAGATATAGACTGGGACACTCAGATGTTTAGGACGGGTGGTAGGGACAGAGCATCGAGTGACATTATACTGAGTGCACTATCCGAAAATTACCTCGAGCAATTAAACAGAGAACCGACTCGTGGAGATAACATATTGGACCTACTGATAACAAACAGACCCGAACTTTTCGAATCTGTATGTACAGAACAGGGAATCAGTGATCATAAGGCCGTTGCAGCATCCCTGAATATGGAAGTTAATAGGAATATAAAAAAAGGGAGGAAGGTTTATCTGTTTATCAAGAGTAATAGAAGGCAGATTTCAGACTACCTAACAGATCAAAAAGAAAATTTCTGTTCCGACACTGACAATGTTGAGTGATTATGGAAAAAGTTCAAGGCAATCGTAAAATGAGTTTTAGACAGGTACGTGCCGAGTAAAACTGTGAGGGACGGGAAAAACCCACCGTGGTACAACAACAAAGTTAGGAAACTACTGCGAAAGCAAAGAGAGCTCCACTCCAAGTTTAAACGCAGCCAAAACCTCTCAGACAAACAGAAGCTAAACGATGTCAAAGTTAGCGTAAGGAGGGCTATGCGTGAAGCGTTCATTGAATTCGAAAGTAAAATTCTATGTACCGACTTGACAGAAAATCCTAGGAAGTTCTGGTCTTACGTTAAATCAGTAAGTGGCTCGAAACAGCATATCCAGACACTACGGGATGATGATGGCATTGAAACAGAGGATGACACGCGTAAAGCTGAAATACTAAACACCTTTTTCCAAAGCTGTTTCACAGAGGAAGACCGCACTGCAGTTCCTTCTCTAAATCCTCGCACAAACGAAAAAATGGCTGACATCGAAATAAGTGTCCAAGGAATAGAAAAGCAACTGGAATCACTCAATAGAGGAAAGTCCACTGGACCTGACGGGATACCAATTCGATTCTACACAGAGTACGCGAAAGAACTTGCCCCCCTTCTAACAGCCGTGTACCGCAAGTCTCTAGAGGAACGGAGGGTTCCAAATGATTGGAAAAGAGCACAGATAGTCCCAGTCTTCAAAAAGGGTCGTCGAGCAGATGCGCAAAACTATAGACCTATATCTCTTACGTCGATCTCTTGTAGAATTTTAGAACATGTTTTTTGCTCGCGTATCATGTCATTTCTGGAAACCCAGAATCTACTATGTAGGAATCAACATGGATTCCGGAAACAGCGATCGTGTGAGACCCAACTCGCCTTATTTGTTCATGAGACCCAGAAAATATTAGATACAGGCTCCCAGGTAGATGCTATTTTTCTTGACTTCCGGAAGGCGTTCGATACAGTTCCGCACTGTCGCCTGATAAACAAAGTAAGAGCCTACGGAATATCAGACCAGCTGTGTGGCTGGATTGAAGAGTTTTTAGCAAACAGAACACAGCATGTTGTTATCAATGGAGAGACGTCTACAGACGTTAAAGTAACCTCTGGCGTGCCACAGGGGAGTGTTATGGGACCATTGCTTTTCACAATATATATAAATGACTTAGTAGATAGTGTCGGAAGTTCCATGCGGCTTTTCGCGGATGATGCTGTAGTATACAGAGAAGTTGCTGCATTAGAAAATTGTAGCGAAATACAGGAAGA
Organism: Schistocerca americana; assembly: GCF_021461395.2. Taxonomy (NCBI): domain Eukaryota; kingdom Metazoa; phylum Arthropoda; class Insecta; order Orthoptera; family Acrididae; genus Schistocerca; species Schistocerca americana. The sequence continues at coordinate 306,909,116 of NC_060120.1, read as the reverse complement.
TCTGCAGCGGATAGGCACTTGGTGCAGGGAGTGGCAACTGACCCTTAACATAGACAAATGTAATGTATTGCGAATACATAGAAAGAAGGATCCTTTATTGTATGATTATATGATAGCGGAACAAACACTGGTAGCAGTTACTTCTGTAAAATATCTGGGAGTATGCGTACGGAACGATTTGAAGTGGAATGATCATATAAAACTAATTGTTGGTAAGGCGAGTACCAGGTTGAGATTCATTGGGAGAGTGCTTAGAAAATGTAGTCCATCAACAAAGGAGGTGGCTTACAAAACACTCGTTCGACCTATACTTGAGTATTGCTCATCAGTGTGGGATCCGTACCAGGTCGGGTTGACGGAGGAGATAGAGAAGATCCAAAGAAGACCGGCACGTTTCGTCACTGGGTTATTTGGTAACCGTGATAGCGTTACGGAGATGTTTAATAAACTCAAGTGGCAGACTCTGCAAGAGAGGCGCTCTGCATCGCGGTGTAGCTTGCTCGCCAGGTTTCGAGAGGGTGCGTTTCTGGATGAGGTATCGAATATATTGCTTCCCCCTACTTATACTTCCCGAGGAGATCACGAATGTAAAATTAGAGAGATTAGAGCGCGCAAGGAGGCTTTCAGACAGTCGTTCTTCCCGCGAACCATACGCGACTGGAACAGGAAAGGGAGGTAATGACAGTGGCACGTAAAGTGCCCTCCGCCACACACCGTTGGGTGGCTTGCGGAGTATCAATGTAGATGTAGATGTAGACCTTATCGACTATGTCGCTATAGTAATGGGGATTAGCGATCATGATGTCATTATAGCAACTATGAATACGAAAGTTAATAAATCAATCAAGATGGTTAGGAAATTGTTTCTAAAAGCTGGAGCAGATAAGCAGTTATTAGCATCTCGCTTAGATAGTGATTTGTCTTCACGTAGTTTCAGTAAGAATGATGTAGAGGAATTATGGGCAAAATTTAAGCAGATTGTAAATCGTGTTTAGGAGAGTTTTGTGCCTACTAAGGGGATAAAGGATGGAAAACACCCACCACGGTTTAACAACGAATGTCGGAGGATGCTGCGAGAGCAAGGACTATTGCACTCTCGGTTCTAAATAGAATGTAGAAATGACGACAAGCGAAGGTTAGCAGAGATTCGTGCGGTTTTTTGTGAGTATTGGGTGTAGCTCAGTATATTTTGACACAATGGACTGTTCTGATTTTTGACGTAGTGCATACCTTCATAATACCTGTAGGACTTGCTGTCTCAAATTTTGAAAATAACAAGGTTTTGCATATTTTTCAGTACTTTTGCCTTCTCCATAATGTCCCTATACTTCATGTGTGTGTCTTATAAATTCGTCGATATAATCTTCAGGAATACACATACACCATTGATCAGATTTTTCATGTTTCCTATGAAACAAAACACCCTTGTACTCCTGATACCATTTACTTACCTTTCCACTTTCATCTTGCTTAAAGTTTTGTATGACTTTACACCATCTGCTATCTTGCTGTTGTATAGTTTTCATTTGCTAACAAAACTTTTGATAATCAGACTGTTGTGTTGAACTTTGAATTAGTAACGTTTTGATTTCCGCATCTTACTCTGTTAATTCGCTAAATTCATCTAAACCTTGTGGTAACATAGACAAGGCATCTGCATAACATTTTGACTTCCTTTAATATAAATGATTTCGAAATTGAATTCTTGTAAATATAGACATCACCAGCTAACCAATGGTGCAATAGTTTACATGTTAAAAGAAATGACAGGGACTGATGGTCACAGTAAACTTTGATATTCTTACCTCGCAAAAATATTGAAGCTTTTTAAATGCCTATGTTACAGCTAAACTTTCCAATTCTGACTCAGAGTGAGATCTTTCTGCTTCTGATAATGTTTGACTAGCAAAACTGGTGACCTTGGGTACTTCTTTACCTTATTCTTCTCACATCTGGAACAAGCATGTCCCCAGCCCCTGAGGTGAGGCATCTGTGCATAGACAAAAATCCTTGGACATGTAAGGGTGGCTAAGAATGTTTCCATTGACTAATGCCTGCTTAATGTTATTAAAGTCCTCCTGACACTTATCATCCCATAACCAAGGCCTACTTTTCCATAGAAAGTTGAGTAATGCATCACTCTTCATCAGTTTCTGTGGTACAAATTTACAAAAAAAGGATGCTAATCCTAAATAAGCTTTAAGTTGTAACTCTTCAGGCTTCCCCGGCGATCTAATGACATCTTGGGTTATCGGGTGTTCTGCCGCATATCAGCGTCATTATTGCACGATATTTCGGTAACGTAGCTCATAACCTTCGTCAGGTGCGACCTGAGACAGCTCCTCGAGTGGACCTGGTCCAGTATTTATGTCTGTGGCCTTCCGCCTCCACCGGCGGCTGCAGGCGTTCCCTCTGCGATCCGTGTCCTCTCGCTGCGACCTGCTGGAGTGCTGGCAGCAAGTCATGGTAGAAGACTGGTGTAAGGAAAATGAAATGGCACTAAGCGCAGGAGAAACTGCAGCTGCTCTACTTCAAAAGAAAGCGCCTGGTACTCAGAAACCGACTGTCTCTAAACGGTCAGGAACTACAACGGAGAGACTCTGCGAAATACCTGGGCGTAACACTAGATAAGAAAATGTCTTCCTCCTACACGTCTGGGAAAAGAGGAAGAGAGGTATAACCCTCACAAAAGCCCTCCTGCCCTTCCTCCTCAGCAGGGAGATATGGATGGAAACAAAAAGAACGCTATACAAAACAACAGTTCTCCCAGCACCGACGTATGGATGCTCTGTGTGGGATCCGCTGCACCCACTGCGCAGATCCTCACACCCTTTATCCCACGACGCATAAATCGAGGATGGCTGCGGGGCCGCAAGGCCTTATTGTTCCAACCATGCCCTCCAAAGCCAACGATTTATTTTTGCAAATAAATAGATCACAGAGCGTAACAACAATATCTACACACAAGTACATGTAGACCCGAAGGCGCTGCCATCACACACACACACACCAAATGCCGTTCCGCTTTCTGTCCGCTGCAGTTCTGGGCGTTCCCTCTGCGGTACGCGCCCACCAGATCAGCTCCTGGGCTTTCCATCTTCGGCCTGGTGCATTTGGAGTTCTATCTGGGTTGCCAGGCGTTCTCCCTGCGGTCCTCTCCCGCTCACTGCGATCTTCTAGAGCGTCGTCGTTCCGTTTTCGGTCCGCTGAGGTTCTGGGTGTTACCTCTACAGTCCGCGCCCGTCGACCCCGCTCCCGGACCTTCCATCTTAGGTCCGGCGAGCTTGGCACTCTGTCTGGGGATCGTTTTCTATATCCACGCCTTAAGTTCCTCTGTTCATGGAGTGCTTCAGCTGTCCCCATTCGTCCTTTAACAATTCCAGAGCAGTATCCATGGCTCTGCTTAGCTGGTAACCCATGTCGCAGTTCATGAGATTGTCAGTTACTTTTATCTCTATCGATTCCCTTATAACACTGTCCCAAAATCTGGGTGTCTGTGCTAGAATCTTGGTTTCATCATAATTCATGGTATGATCTAGTTCTAGACAGTGTTCAGCAATGGCTGATTTCGTCACCTGTCTTAATCGGGTGTGCCTTTGTTGTTAACTGCACCTGTTACCCACTGTAATTGTCGTCTGGCCAATGTAGAACATGCCACATTGACAAGATCCGAGGGTCACTCTAAAAGAAATGCATACTATTTTTGTAAAAATACAGTTTTCATTCTGCATGTGCGAAAGTTTTAAAGTGTGTAGATACATCCTTCCTACTTGTTTTCAAACTTAGGTCAACCTGTTCCCGTGAGTGGCGCCGTCACAGCATGTCTTCAAGATGGCTGCTACACTTGACGTTCGTCAGAAGCAACGTGCTGTCATAGAATTCCTGTGCTGTGAAAACGAGACAGTGGGAAACATCCACAGGAGGTTGAAAACGGTGTATGGAGATGCTGCTGTCGATCGCAGTACAGTTAGTCGGTGTGCAAGCAGGTTATGTGATGAAAGCAGGCACAGCAATATTGAAGATTGTCCTCGCAGCTGCAGGCCTCGTACTGCACACACTCCAGGCAATGTGCAGAGAGTTAACGAATTAGTGACTGCTGACAGACGCATCACAGTGAACGAATTGTTCACGCTACACTGGGATAGGGGAAGGAAGTGTCTGCAGAATACTGGAAGTGTTGGCGTTAAAGAAGGTTTGTGCCAGGTGGGTACCCAGGATGTTGACAGTGGCTCACAAAGAAACAAGATAAACGGTATGCAGCGAACGTTTGGAACAGTACGAGAATGGTGGAGATGAATTTCTTGGAAGAATTGTGACAGGTGATGAAACATGCTTCCATCATTGTTCACCAGAGACGAAAATGCAATCAATGGAGTGGCATCATTCAAATTCACCCAAGGAAAAAAAAAATTGAAAGCCACACCTTCTGCTCGAAAAGTTATGGCTACGGTGTTTTTCGATTCCGAAGGACTCTTGCTTGTGGACATCATGCCAAGTGGAACCACCATAAATTCTGATGCATACGTGACGACACTGAAGAAACTTCAAGCTCGACTGAGTCGTGTTCGACCACATCGGCAAAAGCAGGATGTTTTGCTGTTGCACGACAATGCACGACCACATGTCACTCAAAAAACCGTGGAAGCGATCACAAAACTCGAATGGACAACACTGAAACACCTGCCTTACAGTCCTGACCTGGCTCCACGTGACTATCATCTCTTTGGGAAACTGAAAGACTCTCTTCGTGGAACAAGCTTTGAAGATGATGACTCACTTGTCCACGCTACCAAACAGTGGCTCCAACAGGTTGGTCCAGAATTTTACCGTGCGGGGTATACAGGCGCTGGTTTCAAGATGGCGTAAGGCAGTTGAGAGGGGTGGAAATTATGTGGAGAAATGAAAATATTATTCCTAAAGGATGTATCTACACACAGTAAAACTTTCAAACATATAGAATAAAAGATGGATTTAAAAAAAATTTATGTGCGTTTCTTTTGGAGTGACCCTCGTATATTGTAAATGCCTGGTTTCCGTAACTCCAGGTCATCTTTAACATTTCCCACAAGTCAGAGCAGATAAGCACTTATTAGCATGTCATTTAGATGGTGATTTGTCTTCACTTAGTTTCAGTAAAAATGATGTAGAGGAATTATGGGCAAAGTTTAAGCAGATTGTAAATCGTGGTCTGGAGGGTTATGTGCCTAGTAAGTGGATACAGTATGGAAATCACTCACCATGGTTTAACAACGCAATTCGGAGAATGCTGAGAAAGCAATGACTGTTGCACTCTCGGTTCAAAAGGGAATGTACAAATGACGACAAGCGAAGGTTAGCAGAGATTCGTGCATCTGTGAAAATATCTATGCGTGAAGCACACAACTGCCACCGTCACACCTTAGCAAAATATCTGGCAGAGAACCCGAGGAAATTCTGGTTGTACGTAAAATCGCTAGGCGGGTCTAAGGGTTCCATTCATTCCCTTGTTGACCAGTCTGGTGTGGCAGTTGAAGATAGCAAAATGAAAGCGTAAGTTTTAAATTTCACGTTCAAGAAGTTGTTTACTAAGGAGAATCGTACAAACATACCGTCATTTGACCATCAGACAGACTCTTGTATGGACGACATAGTAATAAGCATCCCTGGCGTAGAGAAACAACTGAAAGATTTGAAATCAAATAAATATCACTTCGATTTTACAAAGAGTACTCTACTGCATTGGCTCCCTGCCTAGGCTGCATTTATCGCGAATCTCTCGTCCAGCAAAAAAGTCTCAAGCGACTGGAAAATGGCGCAGGTGACTCCAGTATACAAGAATGATCAAAGAATGAACCTGAAAGATTACAGAGCAATATCCGTAACTTTTGTTTGCTGCAGAATCCTTGAACATATTCTCAGTTCAAATACACTAAACTTTCTTGAAACTGAGAAGCTTATGTCCACGAATCACATGGCTTTAGAAGGCATCGCCCCTGTTGTGTAGGTACATGGGGAAAGACCCTCCGGATATAGTAAAGCTAAAATTTATTAAAAAATGAAACAGCGATAACGATATAATCAAAGACCGACTATATGCGTCGCCAAAGCATTAACTATGAATGCACAGTAATGCGCAGACAAATGACCCTAAAACACCATTCACTTTTTTGCACATGACTTTGTTTCACTCTCTCGCATGTAGTTTTGTTACGCTGTACAGCACGGAGTATGATGGGCTATGAGTCATCATATGTGTTTCTGAAAAGAGAAGACTTAATAACAGTATTAAGTATTTTTATTGAAGTGAAACAGAACTAAGTAAGAAGAATTTCTTTATATTTTATCTCATCTTGAGGGTCACTGATGTTCCCTGGAATCTGCTGCCTGCATCTACAATTGAAGTTGAGGAAAAGAAGTCCACAGTCATATTTTTCGTAAAATTGACAGAAGGAGCTTTCAGAAGACGAGAAATATAATTAAAATATATATAGTGATGGACTCAGAAAAAGAAATGACGCAAGGTAAAGTGAATGAACAATAACACCATTTCGTACACGCAGAACATTGCATAACAATGCAATTGTACTAATATTCCTTTTTCCTTGCAAGAGAAAAGACAATTACCAATTTCTTTCATTCTTTCTTTTAATTATTTTTTATTATAATACACTGTGAAACTCAGCTTGGCCTTTTCTCACATGATATACTGCGAACTATGGATATAGGGCAACAGGCAGATCCATATTTCTAGATTTTCGGAAAGCATTTGACACGATGCCCCTGCTTGCTGTTAACGAAGGTATGAGAATATGGAATAAGGTCATAGATAGGCGAGTGGCTCGAAGACTTCTTAAATAACAGAACACAGTGCCCCAGGGAAGTGTGATAGGAGCGCTGTTGTTCTGTATATACATTTATGGTTTGGCGGACAGGGTGGGCAGCAATCTGCAGTTGTTAGCTGATGATGTTGTGTTGTACAGTAAGGTGTCGAAGTTTAGTGACTGTAGGAAGATACAAGGACTCAAGACAAAATTCCCAGTTGGTTTGATGAATGGCATCCAGCCATAAACGTGGAAACATGTAAGTTAATGTGGATGAGTAGGAAGAACAACGCTGTAATGTTCAGATAGAGTATTACTAGTGTCCTGCTTGACACAATCAAGTCGTTTGTGTATCTGAACGTAACGTTGCAAAGCGATATGAGATGGAACGAGCACGTGAAAACTGTGGTAGGGAATGCGAATGATCGACTTCGGTTTATTGGGAGAATTTTAGGAACGAGTGTAGAGGAGACCACATACAGGATGCTGGTGCCACCCATTCTTGAGTAGTGCTCGAGTGTTTTGGGATCCGTACCAGGTCGGATTCAATGTTACCAATGTTACCAATAGATACGAATAACATGCAGTTGTTATGGAGATCCTTCGGGAACTCAAATGGGAATTCCTGGAGGGAAGGCGATGTTCTTTTCGACAAACACTACTGAGTAAATTTATAGAACCGGCATTTGAAACTGACTGCCGGAACAGTTCTACTGCCGCCAACATACCTTGCACGTAAGGACTATGAAGGTATGACACTACAAATTAGGGCTCATACGGAGGCATATAGACACTCGTTTTTCCCTCGTTCTGTTTGCGAGTGGAACAGGAAAGGAAGTGACAGGTAGTGGTACAGGATACCCTGCGCCACGCACCGTACGGTGGCTTGCGGAATATACACTCCTGGAAATGGAAAAAAGAACACATTGACACCGGTGTGTCAGACCCACCATACTTGCTCCGGACACTGCGAGAGGGCTGTACAAGCAATGATCACACGCACGGCACAGCGGACACACCAGGAACCGCGGTGTTGGCCGTCGAATGGCGCTAGCTGCGCAGCATTTGTGCACCGCCGCCGTCAGTGTCAGCCAGTTTGCCGTGGCATACGTAGCTCCATCGCAGTCTTTAACACTGGTAGCATGCCGCAACAGCGTGGACGTGAACCGTATGTGCAGTTGACGGACTTTGAGCGAGGGCGTATAGTGGGCATGCGGGAGGCCGGGTGGACGTACCGTCGAATTGCTCAACACGTGAGGCGTGAGGTCTCCACAGTACATCGATGTTGTCGCCAGTGGTCGGCGGAAGGTGCACGTGCCCGTCGACCTGGGACCGGACCGCAGCGACGCACGGATGCACGCCAAGACCGTAGGATCCTACGCAGTGCCGTAGGGGACCGCACCGCCACTTCCCAGCAAATTAGGGACACTGTTGCTCCTGGGGTATCGGCGAGGACCATTCGCAACCGTCTCCATGAAGCTGGGCTACGGTCCCGCACACCGTTAGGCCGTCTTCCGCTCACGCCCCCACATCGTGCAGCCCGCCTCCAGTGGTGTCGCGACAGGCGTGAATTGAGGGACGAATGGAGACGTGTCGTCTTCAGCGATGAGAGTCGCTTCGGCTTTGGTGCCAATGATAGTCGTATGCGTGTTTGGCGCCGTGCAGGTGAGCGCCACAATCAGGACTGCATACGACCGAGGCACACAGGGCCAACACCCGGCATCATGGTGTGGGGAGCGATCTCCTACACTGGCCGTACACCACTGGTGATCGTCGAGGGGACACTGAATAGTGCACGGTACATCCAAACCGTCATCGAACCCATCGTTCTACCATTCCTAGACCGGCAAGGGAACTTGCTGTTCCAACAGGACAATGCACGTCCGCATGTATCCCGTGCCTCCCAACGTGCTCTAGAAGGTGTAAGTCAACTACCCTGGCCAGCAAGATCTCCGGATCTGTCCCCCATTGAGCATGTTTGGGACTGGATGAAGCGTCGTCTTACGCAGTCTGCACGTCCAGCACGAACGCTGGTCCAACTGAGGCGCCAGGTGGAACTGGCATGGCAAGCCGTTCCACAGGACTACATCCAGCATCTCTACGATCGTCTCCATGGGAGAATAGCAGCCTGCATTGCTGCGAAAGGTGGATATACACTGTACTAGTGCCGACATTGTGCATGCTCTGTTGCCTGTGTCTATGTGCCTGTGGTTCTGTCAGTGTGATCATGTGATGTATCTGACCCCAGGAATGTGTCAATAAAGTTTCCCCTTCCTGGGATAATGAATTCACGGTGTTCTTATTTCAATTTCCAGGAGTGTATATGTAGGTACAGATGTAGACTTAATAAATCATTCACACAGGAGGGCTGTACAAACATACCGTTGCCTGACCGTCGTACAGACTGCTGTATAGAAGATATAATAACAAGAACACTGGCACAGAAAATCAACTGACAGAGATGAAAACAAGTTGCCAGACGCATGTGGAACTGCAGTTCGGCTTTACATGGAGTGCTCTACGGCACTGTCCCCTTACTTAGTTTTCATTTCTCGCGATTCTTTTGCGCATTGCGAAGTCCCAAGAGACTGGAAAAAGTTTCAGGTGGCTCCTGTATGTAAAATTTCCGTCAGAACAGGCCTCGGCAAGCCCAACGGTACCGACCAACCGCAGTATCATCCTCAGCTGATAGGAAATGGAGTGGCATGTGCTCAGCACACCACTGTCCTGGTCATTGTCCGTATTAGTGACCGGAGCCGCTACTTCTCGATCAAGTAGCTCCGGACACTCACCCATCCAAGTCCTACCCAAGCCTGACAGCTCATAACTTCTTTGTTCTGACGAGTACTCGTGTTACTGCTGCGGCAAGGCCGTTGACGACTCCTATCCAAAAAGGGTAAAAAATGCACCAACAAAATTACAGTGAGTATTCTTAAAATAAGTATGCTGCATAATTCCATAACATATTCTAAGTTCGAATATAATAAATCTCCTTGAGATGGAAGAGCTTATCCTGTGAACCATGGATGATGGGTAACAGCCAGATTCCATATTGCTAGACTTCCAGAAAGTTTTTGACACAGTGTCCACTGAAGACTGTTAACAGAGGTATGAGCTAGGGAACAGGTTCACAGATATGTCTGTGGCTCAAAGACTTTTAAGTAATAGAACCCAGTACACTATCCTCGATGTCAGGTGTTCATGAGAAACGAGGGTATCATTAGGAGTACCCATGGAAGTATGATAAGATCACTCCTATTCTCTATACACATAAATGACGATGATGGACAAGGTGAGCAGCAGTTTGCGGCGTATGGGAAAGTGTCATCATTCAGAGACTAGGAGCACACAAGATGACTTAGATAAAGTTCCTATTTAGGTGTGATGAATTGCAGCTCGCTCTAAATGTAGAAAAATCTAACTTAATGGAAATAGGTAGGATACACAACCATGTAATGTTCGAACAAACAATAGTAGCGTACTGAATGACACATTTACATGCATAAATATCTAAGTGTAACATTGCAAAGTAATATGAAATGGAATGAGCATATAAGGACGGTAGTAGGGGAAGGCAAATAGTCGACTTCAGGTAACTGAGAGAATTTTAGGCAAGCGTGGTTCATTTGTAAAGGAGACCGCATTTAGAACACTAGTGTGACCCATTCTTTAGTACTGTTCGACTGTTTGGGATTCCCATGTGGTTAGATTAAAGGTAGACATCGAAGCAATTCAGGGATGGGCTGCTAGATTTGTTACTGGTAGGTTCAGTCAACACGTAAGTGTTAGAGATTTACTTTGTGAACTCAAATGGGAATCCATAGAGGGGAGGGGTGACGTTTTTCCTTGAGGAACACACTGCTGAGAAAATTTAGAGAACCTCCATTTGAAGCTGACTGAACGATTCTTCCGTCATTCGGTGGCTCGCAGAGTATGATGTACATGTAGAATTCTTATACTGTCCAGGTCTCGTTTTCATTTATTAACTTGCCTCGCATTTGCTGCATTGCGATGCCATTATTTTCCACCCAATCTGCTGTATCTATTATTCAAAGTCTCCAGAATATCCTCGAAATACATTTCTGCATTCAGAGCTAATACATCCATGACAGACATCTTTCTTTTACACTCTTGCGGATTTCAGGCGATATCACATCTTCAGCCTCATTCCTTCCAAGTATTTCAGAAGGACTTTTAGAGCGATATAATTCATATGCCCTAGCCTCTCATGCCAGATTTGCAGTGTTTATATTGTTTTTGACGAATTTCACCGAATTAGACTGGCTTCAAAACGGTTGTTCCAGTTTTTTGCAGCGTTAATAACTAGCTGTCTTCCAAGTATTTGCACTTTATCAAGTAATTCACAAAGTTTTCACTTGCTGAGTCCAAGTACCAGGAATCCGATTCATGAAATGCATCAGCCGAAAATCAAATTGCTTCAGAACTTACAGAAGCCTCTTGAGAATTCCAACTAACTGAATTTGCAGAAACTTTTTTGTTTTCGTTTCTTTAATTACAGTCAGCTGTTTTGTGTACCAAGTCACCACATTTATGACATTTAAAACTAAACCGGTTTTTTCATCTGAAATGTGTATGTCACTTTCGCTAACATTCGTGAATTTGGATTTACTTTTAGGTTTCCCATGACTGAAACTTTTTATTTACATACTAAACACCACATTCTGTCCCATGTATATTGCAGGTTTCTTCTTAGAGTTTGCACGTTTACTTTGCGATTCATCAGCATATTTTACACGTAGCTTAGCTTCAGACCTTCCGTAAATAGTATCTCGATTGCAGTTAGAGTGTCAGCGTATTCTTGTGGCTTTGTGAACCAAAGATTACACACAGCATCAGTTTCTTCAACCAGTCGACCAAATGTCACATATCAGTTTGTCAAATTCTAAGAGGTGCTCACTCATTGAACTTTTTGTTGGATTTAATTTGTAGAAGTAGCAGACTAGCAATGTTTTTTGAGTAAAAAGTGTCACACAAGGTTTTTCTCCATTCAAAACAGAACTGCAGCGTTTCATGTATTTCAGGTGTCTGATCTCAATTCTTTCTGTTGTATTTTAACATTTTTATTACATTTCATGAGATTTTTAGTTTGTATTTTTCAGGTTCTTTAATTCCCATATCAGCATATAGAAACATCTCTTGTATTGTGTATCCTTTTGTAGAGGGATCTAATTCAACTGTATCTTGGATTTTGAATTTCCAGCTTCGAAATTGTTTCCATCGAAAAGTGGCATTTGCTTTTATATTCTTGTGATACAATAACTTTCTAAGCTGACGAACCAGAAATATAAAAAATAAACATTTGCACATTAGTTACGTTTTAAACTTCCAACTATTTATTTTCCATCTCGGGACCGATAAACTGATGAAAAAAGCGATAGCAGAATGTGGTTGCAAGGGAGAAATTTTAGTTTTATTTATTCACTGAAGAAAGAACAATATGTTAGACATACTTTACAGCATCACATAATATTTCCACAAATCAAGTTGATACTCCGAGAGATGGCTGACAAGAGCGGCTGTAAATGAGAAATGCGTTTACGTTTATTCCCGTCAGCCACTACGCTGCGTGTCAAATTGCCTTTGTGAGTAGTAAGGTGCGTGTCCACTCGCAAGTAACTTCCACTAGTAACTTCTGCACATCCTTGTGAGGTGTTTACGTTATAACGAAACTCTGTAATAGTTTATTTCTACAAGTCGCTTTTGATGGATAATTTCAAGAAATAGCTGCAAGCACACCTACTCGCTGAAATGTTTCCACTGGAGCTGCGTTATGAGATATCAAGTGGAAGATTATGGTATCATGGCTAAAAACAGAGCAACTGCCCTGTTGTTGCTTCATTATTATTGAAGAAAAAGCGCTACAAAAAGCAAAATTAACCAAAAAATATATGTTTGTGTGAAGAAACGGATACAGAGAAGTACATGTTTAAGTTATAAGGAAACACTACTGAATCAAAAAAGAATCAGAGGGCTTATCTCAGATTAAATACTTTCTGAGAATGTCGTATGCTAGTTTCGAACATCTCTTGTCTATTGTACAATCAAATATTCGAAAACAGGATACAAAAACTTGGCAGCCTATGCCTTTTTAAATACTCTTCGATTTTTGCAAACAGTATTTATCACTTTCATTAGAGTGCATTTACGGTTATGTTAAAATGTAAAAATCTGTTTAAATTTAAAGATGTCTGTACTGTCATTACACTTCTCTTCTGGTGAAATAAAGTAATCTGCAAATTAATTTCGTACTTCCACGGTAGTGGTGGCTAATTATATATGTTTTGAGATTCCAGTGCCGTAAAACAAGGTAACTTTGGGACAGCAAACAATTTTCAGCATCTGAATTACGCGTCAACGCTACTCGTTTTCCATTTACATGCGTCACTGCTACTTTAAAGCTAGTACGTGCTTCCGTCTGTTCAACATTTGGGAGCTATCGCGCCATAGTTGTCTGAGCACATTGGATTTGTTTCTGGTGACAAATTTACAACTTTGTTTGTTTTCCGAAAAGTTTCATACGGCAGCGGGAAACTCTGGGAACTGTGCATGTTACTCGTACATTATTGACCCACAGTACTCGATTTTTGACGTTTCGCGCCAGTAACCCATAACAATACCTCTGACGAAAAAAAATCGTAACTGCAGATATTGAGATATGTTGCGATAGAACTTTTGTTACGGTTGAAGCGACGTAAAATTATGCCTACATGGTGCGAGACTAGATTGTTGTTTATCGAGACGAGTGCAGTGGCGGACATTCACCTCGTTTGCATGACGCCCCTGAAACCGGATGACGTAAAACGATTTCCCAATATCACTGCTGGGTGGTCATGTAAACACTTCAAATTCGATTCTGGAAATCTGCTTCCAGTTACCGGTTTTCCGATTCTGCAATCGATTCTCCCTCCTGGCGATTGACGTCATTCATTAAGACGTTATGAGGCATGGCCTGTCGCAGGCAACAAGGACATCACCCCAAAGTACCATTATCCAACACGTCGCATTGTGACGCGATTGACGTCATTCAAGATGACTGCCGTGACGTCAGTTGATGACGCGAGTACTGCTGCCCAAGGTGGCTGGAAAGTGCCACAGATCCCCTGCCAAGCCCCCATGGAGGGAAGCTTCAATTTTGTAGGGAAGATAGGTCAGTTGGGCTACCTCTAGACGTCGCACTCCGTAAACCATATTATTACTGCTGTTACCATAACACACCGCACACACTGGATGATTTTAAATAAATGTCATTTACAACATAAGAAAATTGGAGGAATTTTACAGCGTTGGCGTGGGTTTCCAAACTACATTTAAACTCATCTGTCACATTGACCCAATAGCTGATGGCTCTGCGTTCCGTTTCGACTTACTCCTCATATTTCAGACATTTATGCGATCATTGTTTCGTTGCTACAAATCCTCAGAAGGTGTCACCCCCCCCTCACCCCCCCCCCCCCCCCTCACAAAACTCCTTCTCCAACTCAAACAAGCACCGTCAGTCAGTCATTATGTCATAACCAACAGCGTGCCAGTGGACGGATGGGATGGGAAAGACACCATCGATGTACTCTAATAATGAGCATCACAGTTGATAGTGGGAAAAATTTTAGCAATTTTACTGTAATTTCAACACCGACTAGTGATGCGACAGCATATTTCCCAATTTCAGTATCATAGCTAAACCACCCCTTCTCCACTTTGCGAGTATCATTGTGAATGTGGATAGATGACTGTGCAGTAGGTCCATTCATTGTTAATTCTCGAACACATATACAATCAAAGTATATCAGACAGCGCTCTACATATTTCTAACACCTCGGGCATAGTGATTAATTTACGGTCTGTCTCTCTGTGTATGGGAGTCACAGAGAATTCTCGCTGTCTTAGGGTAAAATTAGAGAGTGAAAGACCCTCCTCACACTGCCATTGACCAACCTGCCCTGAAGCACCATCAGCAATTTAATCTGCAACTTTCTTGTAGTAGGCCGCTACATCCCATGTCTCATGAATGAATGAGTCCTCACCAATCCAAGTGCATAAGATTTCTCGAGATGCACCCATGTCGAGGAGGTTAGCACTCCTTATCGATGGATAGTAACAGATTTCAAAGCGTCGTGATGTAATAGCAGATGGTTAAGAAGAACAAGAAACGGATGATTTTTATGCGCAATGGAGCTCCAGATGGATGGATTTTTACGCAAATTAGCCAAGCTATCAACCCTAAAGTATTGTTCTAGAGTCCAGGATCAGTACCTGGAAGGTATTGGTAAGAGAGAACATAAACACACGCACTACTAAGGCTGCAATTTTCTGCACTTAAAACGGACTATAATGTTATAATGCAACCTATCAGTTGCATGGAATGTAGCGCTGTTAATATTCCAATGTAAGAAATATATTTCAGATACAGGACATACAGCCTTCTTCCTGGTTTCTCTATGATAAACTATGTTATTGAACCGTAAAACGAAAAAACTACTTCCTTAAAACATTGGCTCTGTATGATACGAGTACAATATAGCTTTCCGGAGATGTGTAGCGCCCACTGTTCACATCCGATCATGGTTTGGAAATTACACAATGCCTCCATCAGCCCTATATAAAATGATCGTTGGTAACGGCGAATACCTCTTACAAGGAAACAGATAAATGCATAGCACCAGGGCCGAACATGTGAAAATTACAAGTCATTCCGTCACTAACTCTGTAAACAGCACACCTGTCAGGCAAATGTGTGCACGGGGATTGCACTGCCTCACAAGCACCTATCGCTAACTTAGTTATGACGCTGACGTCTCGATTTTACACCCAAAATGCGACAGAGGGGATGGAGTACATTGCGTAAATCAAAGTTCGTTTAGAGGAATGTGTCACGTTTCATCACACATGAGATGGAAGTCCTCTGATGACCGACAGGTTTACCATTAACGATCGCAAGTAGACAGTGCTTTAAACCACGTACAGAACACATGGCTGTATACAATTAGAACGCAGGCTACGTCACGCAACTGATGCATCCTGACAGAACAATGGAAAAATTGACCTGCAGCAACTTCTTCCTCTCTAGAATGCATATCAGTCAGCCATTAAATCGTACCTGTTACAGCTCCATCTCATTCGATCACCCCGTCCACTCTCTGTTATCCTTTAACGCAGATGCAAGTAAGTTTAGTGACGGATGGTTCTCTATCTTCCTGAAAATCATCAGATACAGTAGTCAACTCGCGTGTATCACTGGTACCTCGATAGACATACAGTATAATGCTGCCTCGATGGAGAAAAATTGACTGTTCCCTTCCCTTCGCTTCGATGTCGACGTTTTTCGGATTTCTCTTGCTTCAGATACTTATTCCCATGTACAAATTTTTCGGCGCGAACCAGAAGATACGCAAGTACTTTCTCAATTTCCCCGCATTTCGGTGTGTATTCGGTCTATTTATACATATTCCCTCGTCATTTTTCGCAATTTTATCGATTTTACGTCAGATCTATCCATGCGATCATGGCATAACCCCTCGTCTGTGATCTAAAATTGCTTGTAAATGTAGCACAGATGCCAACACATACTCCAATTGCTCTGATCGGGAGGTGTAATATAGCACTGTACTCGATTGTGTCCAGTCGCCTTCACATCTGGAGAGCGTTTGCTCTGTTTTCTGTATGTTTGTGTATATACATGTCTCACAGATGGCTCCCAGGACGTGTAGTAGACCCGAGTTAGCGTTCGAGTAAGGATTCGCTGCGCGTTATCTCAGGATCGATGTCGGGATGCGGATCCACAATATGCCGCCCACAGGATAGGGTTTGCAGGTGGATCCACTCCGCACAATGTACGAAGCGGTGTTGGGATGCAGATCCACGATATACCACATTCGAGTTACCGTTCCAGTGTGGATCTGTGGCGCACTATATATATACATATCTGGACCGATGTTTGGAGGCAGAGCCACCACACATCGCATCTGGGATAGGGCTCGCAGGTGGACCAATCACGCGCTGCTTACGAAAACGTGTTCTATGTTCGAGGTTTGGTCCACCAGGGAGGGAATTGGATCCTGGGAGCCTTCCGCGAGACATGAATATACAAAAACACACAGAAAACAGAGCAAACACTCGCCAAATGTGGAGGCGACTGGACACAATCGATTAGAGTGCTATACTACACCTCCCGATCAGGGCAATTGGGCTATGTGTTGGCATCTGTGCTACATTAACAAGCAATTTTAGAACACAAAACGAGTGGTTATATCATGACCGCATGGATTAATCGATAGAATTCCAAAAAATGACGGTTCGATAACATAGTTTATCATAGAGAAACCAGGAAGAAGGATGTATGTTCTGTTCTTGAAATATATTTCTTTCGTTGGAATGTTAACACCGCTACATTCCATACGACTGATAGGTTAGAAACGTAAGCGATCTAACATCGTAGTCCGTGTAACGGCAGAACCTTTTATCAGTAGGAGTGCGTGTGTTTATGTTCTCTCTTACCAGTACCTTCCAGGTTCTGATCCTAGACTCTAGAACAATACTTTAGAGTTGATAGCTTGGTTAATTTACGTAAACATGCATCGAACTCCATCCGTCTGGAGCTCCATTGCGCATAAAAATCATCCGTTTCTTGTTCTTCTTAACCGTCTTCTATTACATCATGACACTTTGATATCTGTCACTATACATTGATAAGGAGTGCTAACCTCCTCCACATGGGTGCATCTCGAGAAATCTTATGCACTTGGATGGGTGAGGACTCGGCAAGCTCCATTCATTCACGAGACATGGGTTGTAGTGGCCTACTTCTAGTTGGTTACAGATTAAATCGGTGACGGTGCTCCAGGGCGGGTTGGTCAATGACAGTGTGAGGAGTGTCTTGCACTCTAATTTTACCCTAAGAGAGCGAGAATTCTCTGTGACTCCCATACACAGAGAGACAGATGGTAAATTAATCAGTATGCTCGATGTGTTAGAAATATGTAGAGCGCTGTCTGATATACTTTGATTGTGTATGTGTTCGGGAATTAGCAACGAATGGACCTACTGCACAGTCATCTATCCACATTCACAATGATACTCGCAAAGTGAGAAGGGGTGGTTTAGCTCTGACACTGAAATTGGGAAACATGCTGTCACATCACTGGTCGGTGTTGAAATTACTGTAAAATTGCTAAAATTTTTCGCACTATCAGCTGTGATGCTTATTACTAGAGTTCATCGATGGTGTCTTTTCCATCCCATCCGTCCACTGGCACCCGCTTGGTTATGACATAATGACTGACTGACACCGCTTGTTTGAGTTGGAAAACGAGTTTCGTAAGGGGGGGAGGGTGACACCTTCTGAGGATTTGTAGCACCAAAACAATGATCGCATAAATGTCTGAAATATGAGGAGTAAGTCGAAACGGAACGCAGAGCCATCAGCTATTGGGTCAATGTGACAGATGAGTTTAAATGTAGTTTGGAAACCCACAGCAACGCTGTAAAACTCCTCCAATTTTCTTATGTTGTAAATGACATTTATTTAAAATCATCCAGTGTGTGCGGTGTGTTATGGTAACAGCAGTAATACAGTAATATGGTTTACACAGTGCGACGTCTAGAGGTATCCCAGTTGACTTATCTTCCCTCCAAAATTCAAACTTGCCGCCATGGGGGGGGGGGGGGCTTGGCAGGGGATGTGTGGCACTTTCCAGCCACCTTGGGTAGCGGTACTCGCGTCTCAGCTGACGTCACGGTAGTCATCTTGAATGACGTCAATCGCGTCACAGTGCAACGTCTTGGATTATGGTACTTTGGGGTGATGTCCTTGTTGTCTGTGAGAGGCAGTAGATCGGAGCGTCTTAATGGCTGTTTAGAACCTGACAAAGACCTCAAAGTCGTGGCAGAAAATCAAAATGTTAAGCAGTGTACAAAGCGTATTAGAGCAGAAAAAAATAATGTTTCAAACAACGAGACAGGGCCACAGCGAGCGTCTCTTGCGGCTTAGTCTGTGGGATAGGGTTATCCTCCTACAGTACAGGTGATGGAACTTCAAACTGGCCTGTGCAGTTGATCAATACCTGTATGTTTAATAGTATTGTCACACGTGTTCGTTGCCAGCACGCATGTGGTATTTGTTTTCGACGCATGGGAGGAGGGAGATGTGGTAAAAATCTTATCTAGTTATCTATCGGATGAAGTTAGTTGAGATTTTATAGGTCGTAATTTTTCTGATTGATGGTACAGAATAACGAAGATAGCATGTTGAGGAGATAGATGTCAATGGACTACAGTATTTGTATGTAGTATTGTATTGTATTTAAAGTATTTGTATGTAGATTGGAGAAGCATCACAATGCAGTAGCAAAATCCACATCTTTCCCCCAGTTCCTTATTGTCTTTTTTACTACTTCATGTTGCAGGAGCAGGCTTCATTTCGGTCTAATGGTCAAAACACAGTTCTGTAGCAGTTACTCAGCTTCGTCTGTTTCTGCACGGATTGCAGGAGG
Source organism: Schistocerca americana (assembly GCF_021461395.2). Taxonomy (NCBI): domain Eukaryota; kingdom Metazoa; phylum Arthropoda; class Insecta; order Orthoptera; family Acrididae; genus Schistocerca; species Schistocerca americana. The sequence goes on along the minus strand of NC_060120.1, from coordinate 306,889,810 downwards.
TGGTAGATATAGTTTCCTTTGACCTCTACTCAGTTCTGACTTACACTGGAATGATCACGTGTGCAAAGGTGCACGGATGGTAGTGTAGAGTCTGAGGAGGCATTTGCACGATGCATAGGGGCTACCTAAAATGAGGCAGTAATTTTACTATAGCAGATAGATTCGAGAAAGGTGACTTGTTTAGAGATATGAGAGTGCCAGAAATATGATTCACTACTGGCTGTAATCATTAATGGACTTCTCCATAGGAATCAGCGCAGGTATGTGCTTGAGTGGAAAGACTTGATTCCAAATTCCAGTCAGTGTTTCTAGCGGATAACGTGGCATTAGAGATCTGAAAAGCTTGTGTACATTCCTTATGACCTCAATCATCACACCATCTACTACTGTTTGTGATCCTTCTGAATCAACCATTGCCTATAGCCCAGTGGATATATCACCAACCCTCTGACACTGCATCGAGACAGAATGTGTTACAAATACTATAGAAATATCTAGCTGGGGCGGTGCTAGGGAGTCGCAAATACTGCTTACATACCACGTTCCTTAGCCGAATCACTTTCATAATACGGTAATTTTATCAGGAGTTTTCGTTGTGGGCTATGTGTAACCATAGTGCTGGTCTGATACTATACACTCCTATGATCACCGTCTTGATATTTGTCTGGAAAAAACCACCTCATTCAGAGGTAATGTAGTACCTCGATTTATAAAGCCAGTATAGCTTTTAACACGGATACTAGTGTGCACATGTAGAACCACGACCACTTGTGACAGTAACATAAGCAGTTATTGCGATCGGGCTGATTACGTCTCTCTTTCTAAGACACAGTGGTAGCACTTGCAAGACAAACTTACGAGCCATGTCCACCCATCGCTGATTTTCTCTCAGTATTATTGATGAAGTATTATACTTAGTAGTAGTAGGGGCTGCATGATAGGTTCACCTTCAGCATCAGGCTTATAAAGTATGTGTTTGTGTTCCAAAATATGCAAAGGGAAGAGTATGTCAAGTCATAAGAATAGTACAGATATTTCTGTTTCTAGAGCCATAGCCATCAGCAGGATGCATTTCCGATACTTCGCTCATTGTCGAATGTTGTTCAACTCAAACTGCAATCGTAACATTTAAATATAAGTATAGCGATCAAATATACATGTGACTGATTTCGTAGGATGATTCCATGTATGCATGGCCTGTGGTGGGAGTGATTCACGTTTCCAGCTAACGGCAGAGGCCATCTGAATAGAGACAGCCGAATAATGAACTAATACTTAGAATGTGTTGGATAGCTTTGGTTATCGCACAGAAGCTTGAGAGGATTGAATATTGAGGTGTGTTTGTGCTGTATCTTTATTCCCTCCCATGTAAATTGTTTGGTTGACTGCTTCCACACATTTCCCGTCTTTATTTAGTTGAAAGAATATCGATTGTCATGTGTGCATCTAGCAAGTGGAAGATAGGTTTGCTGGTTCTCTAGCCATGAAATACACCGTAGTTGAGTTTGAAAATTATAAAGATGATTTGGAATCTATAACATCACCAACATCGTTATTTGCAAGTGGAAATATCAGTTTTCTCTATTCATTCCTAGTTACTTAGTGGTCTACAGCATGCACCACCTAGCTAAAGTTTTGGGTTTGTTGAGAAATAATTCCCAGTCTGCATCCTCAGAATTATGTTGCATGAGCGATCGGTAGGATAATGCTGTGTGCAAAGCAGGCGAAAATATATTTGTTCTTGTAATCCCAGAGTCTGGAGATAGGTGTAGAAAAAAGCGAGCAGGGAAGCAGGTGTGGACCAGAAACAGTAACGCGTTTGTGTCAGGGGGAAACGAGTCAGAATTTGTAGAACAGTTCTGAGAGCTACTTTGGCCAGCTGAGGGCGTTCTGGTCACCTGTCTGGAGTGTATGACCACTGACCTTGCAGGGAGATATCTAGTGCCGCCGTGAGTATATCTGTGGTGCTGTCTGTCGTCATGGTATGTGTACAAATGATGTTAAAAGGACGATTTTTGTACGACATAGGATACAAATTGTATGTTTGCTACATCAACATGGTACGCAGTGATATATTGCTGGGTTGGAGATCGGTTTCACGCTCTGATATTCAAGCTCCTGTCCTCAGTGGGATGGCAGTATAATTGAGTCTTTCCGTATTTGATGATATGTATGGCACATTGCGAGGTTTAGTTGTGGGTGCAATATGGGGATCAGTGTAAAATAGTTTTTTGCCACTGAAAGTCTCATTTGCAGAAAGAAAAAGAAAAGGTGGATGGAGCTTCCACACCGATAGCATCAGTAATTCGGTGGGTAAAGAGTCAATCATAATCCCACATTCATTCACAAGACATCCATTGTGCTGGGTTATAGGTGTCTCTACATAGTGGTGTGAACATTTGTGTATGTTGAAAGCAAGAAGGGTAACACATGATGGACAGGGTGCTATGTTAGGACCGCGATGAAGAATGAATTCGCATTTTCCTTGTTGTTCTACTGATAGTGGTGATGATTACAGTACACCAACCCATGTCGGTGATGTCTTTCCAAGCATTACGGGTGCAGTATTCTTTATCATTCATAGCACCTGACGCCTGTACTTCAAAACATTTGTTTGAGAGAATCTTGGTGGGATGCAGCACCTTCCAGAAGCGCTGATTGTAAGACTTTGTCAGATAATTTCCTAGGACTGAGGAGAGTCGAGACATATAGCCGGTGTGAGTGTTGGCATACCATAATTTTTTCGGGTGCTGTACAGATATAAAAGATAACTGCACTGTTTGTATATAATGTTTATATATTGCATTGAAAGTTACTGTGGCTTATGTTGTGGCATGAACAGAGAAGATGAGTGTGTGTTCTATCGTGAGGTATGTATAGATTCAGCACATTGATAATTGCGAAGGTATGAGAGAAATTTTTTATGTGGAAAATTATGTGCGCTGTAGATACTGAGATTCCTTCCAGAACCACAGCCATCAAGAGGAGACATCGCCTGTACATCGATTGGTGTCAGACTGTAGCATCAATCGTAATATTTAATTGTAGTTACACTGGTAAATATGCTCCTGGATTCCGATATTCTTGTGAGTTTTGTATGTATTTGATGATCCGTAGACAACTTTTGTGGGTTTAACTGTCAGTGCAATTTAGCGATCTGTGCAAATTAATTTTACCGCTGAAAGTCTCGTCTGCAGAAAACAATTGCGAACGGTGCTCCCACTGGACCCGCACTGCAGCTATACATCATCGCGCTAGGAAGGGTAAACTTTCACACGCCATTGGCAGTGGTGAGAGAGCGATGGGTCGCGCTGGCTTGCGTCCAGTGGTGGCTCACGGCGGCGTCTTCACTCCCACTCAATCATATCAGCAAGAGTGCCTGGGTGAACACGTATTTCGAGAGGAATTTCTCAGGAATCAAGTATGAAAGAGATGTCGTCACCTCATGCGTGCAGGAACTAAATGGGCAATTGTGTGTGGTTTGACAGCTGACAGCCATGTCACTTTGTGAGGCTGTCGGTAGCCTCCTGTGTGGCCTGGTGGACAGGGGGCGGCGGACGTCAGTATATGCATGTGGGCTAGATGCTGTGTCGTCACTATGCACTCATGGGCTACACACATTGCGCGAGTACCGTTAGAATCGCGGGAGAGAGAAAGCAGTCGAACAGATGAGAGGGATGATAGGACTCTCTGGTGGTGGTATTGTGTACTAAGTCAGTTGGAGTCCGGATCTTGTGGTGAACACACTGGATGGCCGTACTGCATGAAATTGTTTAAATAAAGACTTATGTCCAGCACTTCTCGAGTCCTTTTCCTGCGAATTCCTAGGTGGAGGTAGCGGTCGGGTGACTTAAGTTAGTAGAACTGCCCTTCCTTATCCGCCATTTTCTTAGTTTGGTAGAGATAGCCCAATTGACCTATCTTCCTGCCAAAATTCAAACTTGGCGCCGGTTCCTAGGATGAGGTGACGGTTGGATGACTTTGGTTAGTGGAGGTAACCCAAGTGACCTTTCGTTTCCGCCATTTCTTAGGTTAGTAGAGCATTTGAACTTCCCACCAGTGGGGGTGTGGCAGGGGGGGTGTGGCACTTTCCCGCCATCTTGGATAATGATACTTGCGTCATCAGCTGACATCATGGCTGCCGTGTTAGATGACGTCATCAACTGACGTCACGGACGCCATACGTCATCGACGCCATCTTGGATAACAGTACTTTGGGGCTGTACCTACCTTGGGCCTAGGTGACATCATCGCCGCCATCTTGGATACCGTACTTTGGGGCCGTACCCCCCCCCCCCCCCCCCCCATGCCCCAATACTTGTGTGCTCCACTACTGCCAATTGCCATATTACTTTATTTCTAGATCTGTGTAGTTTACCTGTCATGACTGGATGAACTACATCAAAATTACGAATATACATACATATGAGTTGTTTACAATTTTTCATACCATGTATAAAAAATGGTTCAAATGTCTCTGAGCACTATGGGATTTAACATCTGAGGTCATCAGTCCCCTAGAACTTAGAACTACTTAAACCTAACTAACCTAAGGACATCACACACATCCATGCCCGAGGCAGGATTCGAACCTGCGACCGTAGCAGTCACGCGGGTCCAGACTGACGCGCCTAGAACCGCTCGGCCACACCGGCCGGCCCATGTATAAAGAAATTGTTTACAATAAGGACACAGATAACGAGTGAAAACAGTATTATATTGTCCAGTCACCTTGGTCACTTTTGAAAAATTTTCCAATACAGTATAATGGGTGCTGTTAGAAGCCCTGTGCAATTTTCCTTTTGAATAATCCTGGCAGCAGACATTGCATAGTTCAAGGCAGTGTGTTGTACAGTTTTGGAGAAACCATTGGAAGACTATCTTGTGTTCCACGCAGTCAACAGCTTGGTATTTCAATGTTCATCTTGTTATTAAGTGTTTCTTGTCTCAAGCTAAAAACCCCATGATTTTCGTTTCAGGCAGTTTATTTGATTCGACTTGGTTTTCTGTATCAAGTGCCCACTCTACGCGTGACTGTTCAGTTGTGCTCACTCAGTTCCCTCAAGTAACGTTCTAAAATCAAAGAGTGTTAAGTTTTCAGTAACCATGTACAATGGATAAAAGAATTATTTTAGTAAAAAGGCGAAAATATAGATGGAGAAGCTAAAAAATGTTCACCGCCTCCAATGGAAAGAGTTCAAATGGAGTCACCACTGCCTGCTTCACCCAGCATCACATCATCTTCTTCTATTGAGGACGTCAAAGAAAATGATTAAAAGTGGTCAGACTGTTCGACTTTTGAATAAAAGAGCGAGTTTTGTAAAATAAATGCAGTTGGCTTATTCCTCGCAACAAAAAATTTGGCTGTGAGATCTGCCTAAACGTCCGACCTCTGGGCGTTGATAAAAAAAAAGTTTGAAAGTATCTAAGCAATAGGCTGGATCTAATATTACTAGTTTTGGGGCGAATTCGAGCCCCACAACAAACAGCACTGAGAAAAAAGACATTTGGCCACAAAGACAATGCTGCCAATGGAGCAGCTTTAAAAATTTTAGCACAGTCCCAGAAACAAACACCGGAAAAAGTTTGTTTGAAAACCATATCAAAAAAGTAAAAAGTCATGGCGAGAATCTTTTGCACAGTCTATAAGGTTGCAAAAGTGAACCAATCTTTATCACCTTTTAATCAGAAATCGATGTTCAAGAGCTCATCAATTAAATACAGGCAGAAATCAACATTCAAATAAGGCGTGTATGAATATCAATAAGCCCATAAGTGCTCAAGGACACCCATACCAGAAGACAAGAGGGGCTGCCTTCCCCACCCCCCACCCCCTAGCTCTTAGTGAAAGGAAAAATAGCGCAGTCAGGAAAAATAGCGCAGTCAGGCGTTTTTCTTTCAAGAATATGATTTAAATGTCGGTTTTACATATGAGTTTATCTATTGGTACTTACAAGTCGCCATTTATGTTCCAGAATATTAAAAATACTCCTTACTTCCAGGTCTTTTCCTCCCTCTCCCACTAGAACCATGCTATGGGCGCTCTTGTCAGTGTAGAAATGAGAAAACATGTTTCACAGGAAATAGTACAAGCAGACAATAAGTTTGCAATCATCATTGATGAATCAGCCACTTTAAGCAAAAGATCAACTCTAATTTTGTACATTACATTAAGTATGAAACCCCCTGTAATTTTATTTTTGGGTCTAGTTTAACTCTGAAGTGTGACCTCTCTTAGTATTTTTCATGCTATGTTTTGTTGCCTTGAAGGATGCAAATTAGATAAGAAAATTTTAAAAAGTAGACTAATTTCCATGGCGTGTGACAGAGCTGCAGTGGTGATTGGACGAACATGAAAACTAAAGAACTGTTCATTAATCCCGTTGACTTTTATGACTACCTTTCACAAGTGATTGAAAAGAGAATGCTGAGTGTAGAAGATGCGAATTTGATTAATTCAGCCTCTACAGTTGACACAAGCACGGAAGACTGTATTTTCGGCGGAAAAGATGCTGAGTTACTTGCAGTTCACTTTCAGTTGAACAAATTGAGATGCTATTAAAGCATTTTGCGAGTCCGTTTTTTACAACTGTACTTTGATAGAAATTGTGAAAACAAAACAAAGTAAATCATACCACAAATTTCCTTCTGTTGAAAAATCCATCAAGATACTTGCAGTGTCATCTAGTGTGTATGAAAGAGGATTTTCCCAAATGAATCTGATCACTGCTGACGGCTGAGTCTCTCTGTTAACAAAAACTGTTTCTTTATACCTCTTCTGAAGCCTAATGGCATACCATTGACTTGTTTTGACCTTCCAAAATATGTGGATTCTTGGCTGCTTTGAAAATAGCCAAAAAAAAGGTTAAAATAACATGTTAAGAAGTCTAAATTTCAGGAACATCACCTGAAAGATTATGGCACTGGAACCTCAGGAAATCATGCCCTGCTAACACAAAAGTAAATTAGAAACAATGAATATATATTCCTGTTGAATAAATTCCAATCTGTGCATTCCACTCTGCTATGGACACCAACACCAAGAAAACAGAGCGAGGAGGGATGTGCAACGAAAATATTTCGAAACTTCTGACAGTTTTACAAACTGTAATTTAAAAAATTCAAGTTTTTTCTTCTTTTTCAGTACCTTATTGTTCAAATTTACATGTGTTCACCTTACTGTAATTTCATTTTTGTAACCAATCCTGAAACGAGAAATAATATTTAACGTAATTAATAAATAATGTAATAAAAGAGCATTGGTGTATACGGGAATTTAATTTTTAGCGGTACAAATACTATATTCACACTTTTAAAATGTTCAAAAAAGTGTTCAAACAATATTTTAAGAAGCCTAAATTTCAGAAACACCACACTGAAGGTCACAGCACTGGAACCTCAGGAAATCATGCCCTGCTAACACGAAAGTAAATTAGAAATAACGAATATATATTCCTGTTGAATAAATTCCAATTTGTGCCTCTAGAAACTATTACCTGATATCTTAACCCATGTCATATCATGATGTCTCTTCTTCTTGTCAATGTTCTCCACATGATTCTGTGGAGTAACTGCTCATTTCTTATCTTATCGATCCACCTCTCTTAATCCTTGGTCTTCCTACAGTTTAATCACGCCTTACAATGCATTGCTCCACAAGCACTTCCCCAGAAAATTCTTCCTTAAATTAAGGTCTATGTTTGATGCTAATATGCTACATTTTTCCAGGAATGCCTTCTTTGCCTTTGCTAGTCTGCTTTTTGTGAGTAGGACGGTACTGATAATTTGGGCTAATGTAGCACTTTTTTGATCTGGTGTCAGATTACACCTGTGGCAGTTGTTTTTGCTAAATTCAATACCACTTCCACTCCCCTACCCTCTAAGTCTCATCCTGTTCGCCTCCCCCTCGCCCCTGTGTAGCTCTTAGCCAATTGCAATATAACTCTCATGGCCAACAGCACACAAGTTCCCCTCCCCATCCTCCTTTTTCAATCTAAAAATTCAATTACCTCTAATTCGAGGTCTGCACACAGGATCACCAAGAAACACAGTCAGTAGGTACTTGTCACTACCTACAGCCAGAATAAAAACCAGAAGAAGGTTGTCAGATCCAAAAGGAAGTCCATCAGTTACTATACATTTATGAATACGTTTGTTTGTACTTAAGTTTTGTTATTTTCACAGCAGTGCAAAGTGTCCCTGGTGCAGTACCGGCAGAACTGCAGGATCAGGCCACATAGGTGTTCCCTACATCACCATGGCAGTTGCGGATGGCAGGTAGTGTTATTCATCAGACCTGCTTTGTTTCATATTTTATTAAGACAGTTAGCAGAAAAGTATTGTGAATTTTTTCTGTAAGCACTCCACTTCCCATTGCAATCTGAAGATAGGTCATTCACCTTACACAAAACTGGGTAAAATAAATTAATTTTATTTATTATTTTAATTACACAAGTTTTCGTCATTCATGGTGTTTACACTGTATTGAGAAGACCATCAACAGTAATCATACCTGCAAATATTACCATAATTTATGATATAAGATACATTGATAGTATCAGTTAATGAAGTCATGGCATATTCTGCTAGATTTAACACCAATCTTCTCATTCACGATGTACAGTAGTATAATTATTCGATAATTTCCATCAATTTTAATTATATGCATACTGCATAATGTATGTCTGATGAAAAAGATCTGCACATTAAGCCAAGAAATGTCTATTGGTATGTGTAAACCAGTAAATGGCCAGTATGACACCTAGCGCTCTAAGGGGGAATAAAATAGAGTAAGAAAACATGTAATTACAATTAACGTAACACAACATGATATTTAAACAAATAGACTCTTGAAACTTCCTGGTAGATTAAAACTGTGTACTGGACCGAGACTCGAACTCGGGACCTTTGCCTCTCGTAGGCAAGTGCTCTACCATCTTTTCTCTTTCATTTTCTTCCGTTTTGTTCGTTGCATTTGGTCTGGGTGGACGTCACAAGACATCCGTTCAAGTTGATAGTTGATTCGTTTACTCAGTTTTTTATTACAGAGGGCGAGCAGCCCTCTGAACGAACACACTGAGCTACAGTGCCGGCGCCATCTGAGCTACCCAAGCAGGTCCCACAGCCCATCCTCACAGCTTTACTTCTATCAGTACCTCGTCCCCTACCTTCCAAACTTCACAGAAGCTCTCCTGCGAAACTTGCTGAATTAGCATTCCTGGAAGAAGGGATACTGCGGAGACATGGTTTTCCCACAAATGGTTCAAATGGCTCTGAGCGCTACGGGACTTAACAGCTATGGTCATCAGTCCCCTAGAACTTAGAACTACTTAAACCTAACTAACCTAAGGACATCACACAACACCTGGTCATCACGAGGCAGAGAAAATCCTGACCCCGCCGGGAATCGAACCCGGGAACCCGGGCGCGGGAAGCGAGAACGCTACCGCACGACCACGAGCTGCGGACGGTTTTGCACAGCCTGGGGGATGTTTCCAGAATGATATTTCACTTTGCAGTGGTGTGAACGCTGATATGAAACTCCTTGGCAGATTAATACTGTGTGCCGGCCGCGGTGGTCTAGCGGTTCCGGCGCTGCAGTCCGGAACCGCGGGACTGCTACGGTCGCAGGTTCGAATCCTACCTCGGGCATGGGTGTGTGTGATGTCCTTAGGTTAGTTAGGTTTAAGTAGTTCTAAGTTCTAGGGGACTTATGACCTAAGATGTTGAGTCCCATAGTGCTCAGAGCCATTTTTTTTTAATACTGTGTCCCGGACCGAAACTCGAACTCGGGTCCTTTTCCATTCGCAGGCAAGTGCTCTACCATCTTTTCTTTTTTTCGTTATTGCTCGATGCGTTTGGTCTAGGCGGACGTCAAAAGACATCCATTCAAGTTGATATTTGATTCGTTTACTCAGTTTTTCACAACAGAGGGCGAACAGCTTCTGACCAAACACGCTGAGCTACTGTGCCGGCGCCAACTCAGCTACCCAAGCGCGACTCACAGTCCGTCCTCACAGCTTTACTTCTGCCAGTACCTACTCTCCTAGTTTCCAAACATCACAGAAGCTCTCCTGCTAAACGTACTGAAGTAGCACTCCTGCAAGAAAGGATATTGCGTAGACATGGCTTTGTCACAGCCTGGGAGATGTTTCCAGAATGAAATATTCACTCTGCAGTGGAGTGCGGGCTGATATGAAACTTCTTGGCAGATTAAAACTGTGTGCCAGACCGAGACTCCAACTCGGGTCCTATGCCTTTCGCAGGCAAGTGCTCCTCAATATATATATATATATTTCATTTTGTTCGGTATTGTTCGTTGCGTTTGGTTTGGGCGGACGTCACAAGACATCCGTTCAAGTTGATTGTTGATTCGTTAACTCAGTTCTTCATTATGAGGGCCAGCAGCCCTCTCACCGAACACGCTGAGCTACCATGCCGACCCCATCTGAGCTACCCAAGCACGACTCACAGCCCGTCCTCACAGCTTTACTTCTGCCAGTACCTCGTATCCTACCTTTCAAACTTCACAGAAGTTTTCCTGCAAACCTTGCAGAACTAGCACTTCTGGAAGAAAGGATACTGCCGAGAGTACTTTGCTCGTGAAAGGCAAAGATCCCGAGTTCGAGTCTCAGTCCGGCACACAATTTCAATCTGGCAGGAAGTTTCATATCGGCGCACACTCCGCTGCAGAGGGAAAATCTCATTCTGGAATCATCCCCCAGACTCTGGCTAAGCCGTGTCTCCATAAAATCCTTTCACAGGAGTGCTAGTTCTGCAAGATTTGTAGAAGAGCTTCTATGAATTTTGGAAGGGAGGAGACGAGGTACTGGCAGAAGTAAATCTGTGCTGACTGGGCGTGAGTCGTTCTTGGGTAGTTTAGTTTTTAGAGCACTTGCCCGCGAATGGCAAAGGTCCGGAGTTCGAGTCTCGGTCCGACACACAGTTTGAATCTGCCAGGAAGTTTCGTATCAGCGTACTCTCCACTGCAGAGTGAGAATTTCATTCTAAATAAACTCTTGCTTGCTACATACCAAATGTATGTCGCCCTTGCATTGTTAATATATACACTCCTGGAAATTGAAATAAGAACACCGTGAATTCATTGTCCCAGGAAGGGGAAACTTTATTGACACATTCCTGGGGTCAGATACATCACATGATCACACTGACAGAACCACAGGCACATAGACACAGGCAACAGAGCATGCACAATGTCGGCACTAGTACAGTGTATATCCACCTTTCGCAGCATTGCAGGCTGCTATTCTCCCATGGAGACGATCGTAGAGATGCTGGATGTAGTCCTGTGGAACGGCTTGCCATGCCATTTCCACCTGGCGCCTCAGTTGGACCAGCGTTCGTGCTGGACGTGCAGACCACGTGAGACGACGCTTCATCCAGTCCCAAACATGCTCAATGGGGGACAGATCCGGAGATCTTGCTGGCCAGGGTAGTTGACTTACACCTTCTAGAGCACGTTGGGTGGCACGGGATACATGCGGACGTGCATTGTCCTGTTGGAACAGCAAGTTCCCTTGCCGGTCTAGGAATGGTAGAACGATGGGTTCGATGACGGTTTGGATGTACCGTGCACTATTCAGTGTCCCCTCGACGATCACCAGTGGTGTACGGCCAGTGTAGGAGATCTCTCCCCACACCATGATGCCGGGTGTTGGCCCTGTGTGCCTCAGTCGTATGCAGTCCTGATTGTGGCGCTCACCTGCACGGCGCCAAACACGCATACGACCATCATTGGCACCAAGGCAGAAGCGACTCTCATCGCTGAAGACGACACGTCTCCATTCGTCCCTCCATTCACGCCTGTCGCGACACCACTGGAGGCGGGCTGCACGATGTTGGGGCGTGAGCGGAAGACGGCCTAACGGTGTGCGGGACCGTAGCCCAGCTTCATGGAGACGGTTGCGAATGATCCTCGCCGATACCCCAGGAGCAACAGCGTCCCTAATTTGCTGGGAAGTGGCGGTGCGGTCCCCTACGGCACTGCGTAGGATGCTACGGTCTTGGCGTGCATCCGTGCGTCGCTGCGGTCCGGTCCCAGGTCGACGGGCACGTGCACCTTCCGCCGACCACTGGCGACAACATCGATGAACTGTGGAGACCTCACGCCCCACGTGTTGAGCAATTCGGCGGTACGTCCACCCGGCCTCCCGCATGCCCACTATACGCCCTCGCTCAAAGCCCGTCAACTGCACATACGGTTCACGTCCACGCTGTCGCGGCATGCTACCAGTGTTAAAGACTGCGATGGAGCTCCGTATGCCACGGCAAACTGACTGACACTGACGGCGGCGGTGCACAAGTGCTGCGCAGCTAGCGCTATTCGACGGCCAACACCGCGGTTCCTGGTGTGTCCGCTGTGCCGTGCGTGTGATCATTGCTTGTACAGCCCTCTCGCAGTGTCCGGAGCAAGTATGGTGGGTCTCACACACCGGTGTCAATGTGTTCTTTTTTCCATTTCCAGGAGTGTATGTGACGCCATAGTAAGTGTTAAAATACGCACATTGTTCTAGCAACAGAATTAGTATAATTTAATTATGTCATGATATTGTCTGTAAGCACTACAAAGCACGATTATAGCTTAGTATTCCAATTACATCTCTGAATATGAGATACTTGAATGTTTCACAAATTCTCCAATGCATTGCTTAAGAACAAAAGCATATCAACACTACATTACCCTGCATTATTAGTGTGACGTTACTATAACACTACCTTAGTGCAATGAAAGTTGCAAAATCGGAGTATGTCCACCTGCTACACATCGATATTTACGTTTTTATACCTACTTTTTTCCATAGTGTTACAAAGACCATATAATAGAAATGAGGCTGGACAACAAGCACACTGCAGTATGAAAAGCTATTGCTATAAATAACAGCCATGCAAACATCATGCCCCACAGCACATATCTGAATGGGGAAATACAGCCACCGTATACACACCAGCAGAGGAAGCACAGTGATGAGCTATCTGATGTAGAACAACTGTTCCTGAACATTGAGCTCTCGTTATCGTTTACTTCAGCACCTCTTGTCAGACTGCTACCATGTCAAATATCACCTATTAAGGTGATGTTATTCTGTGTAGTGTGCAATATAAATGTGTGTAATTAAAGGTTTATGCTCAGACCACAGGTTCAACCTAGTGGTAAAGATTGAAAATCCTCCATATAATGATATCAATGCAGTGCTTTCACACAACGAATGATGTGTATTATGTCACAATTTCTCAGCTATCTATATGTGAAACGTTCAATGGTTCAGCACCTCATGCATTACTAGGTACCTACTCAGTATGTGTTGGTGACAATCCAAGAGCAGTTAAGATATATATAGTAACTGTAATTCCGAGGAGTGCACTCATATTCAGAAATCAACATACAGAAAAAAAAGTTGTGTGTGTCATAGTGTCTTTTGTAAAAAAATTTTGATGATTTTTGTGCTTATGTACAAATTATGTATGGTTTGTCATCACCACCTGATATCGCTAAAAAATTAGGTGCATATCTGTATATATATGTACACCTCTCTAAATACGAAGAATATATTCAGAAATAAAGTGTTCTTAAAATTTCATATACTAGCAAAGCTCTCATGTCCTGTTTCTCAAGTAACAGTAGAGCAGTAAGAGAGGAGACAACATCCTTTCTATGACAGCATCATTGATGAGGTAGCACAAATGAGCTAATATATGCTGTAGGAACCTACATAAGTCTAAATGCTACATGGCACCATTAGTTCTGTTAGAAATATATTGCAAACAACTGTCTTAGCAGTTGACAGCGTCCAATGAAAACTCACCACTCCAGCAAGGTCTGCCTGTTAGAAGTTGCAATTGCTCCATAGATGAAAGAGTGAGGCTGTCTCCTCTCTCTCTATCACTCTCTAACACACGCACACACACACACACACACACACATACACACACACACACATATTGGTGTTCATTCTACCATCTCAGCATTTGGTGCTCGATATGCCATTAGCATCACATTGAATGTGGTATCCCTTTCTCTACAATGTTAAATGTGTCGTTACAGAAGTGGCGGGGACGCTAATCCAAACGCTCCACTAGCCGAATTGTGTGTGACAGAGCATTATCCTATTACAAATGGTAGCCAGTACTACCATAATTAATGTCCACCCTCAGGTTTGATATCTTAATTAACGGTATTAGCTGCAAAGTATTGAGTATTTCCTGTAATTTGCTGTAATTTAAGATGATTTTCGCAAGTCACCCTATCTAAGTACAACGCTGAAACTATCACTTCGAGGTGACTCATCCTTGTGTATAACATCGCTATGAAACTGCCCCTACTACACTTAAAATGATGAAAAAAAATCACTCAACACTCAATCACACACACACACACACACACACACACACACACACAACACACACACACACACACACACACACACACTACTGTAGTCTGTTGGTCGACTTAAATAACAGCTGGCATATCCAGCCAATGTTGCTGATTTGCAAGGGTTTGCCGATGTTGACGCTTGTGAGTGTGTGTTAACTCATCATAGGTGGTTATGCCCTAGCTAGTAGTGTCTTTGACCGCTTATGTTTCCACCTATGGTTGTGAACATAGTTTCCCAGAGTAAGGATGAAAGGAGTGTCTCGAGTGCCTGTATAATCGTGTGGCGAATTTTTGGATACTTCCTTGACAGTTTCAAACCGGTATTCATTGTGAAGATCCACAGTGCGGGTGTAACGTGAAGCATTGCTAATGATGTGTAGCACTTTCTTCGGTATGATCTTCACGTGGCTCAGGCGTGTAGGAGCTGTGTATCCCCAAAAGGGTGCTGCGTACATGATCAGAGGTCGAATCAGTGTCATGTATATAGACCTCGACACCCTCCTATTCAGTGTACTCTCCCTGTTGAGAATTGGATAGAGATATCTGAGCCTCACGTGCGCTCTGTTGGCAACATATTCTATGTGTAAGTGTGCATATGTAAGTTTTCGGTCCAGCCAGACATCGAGGTATCTGACTTTCTCTCAGAAACATATTGGGCATGTAGTGTACCTGTCTCGAGTGTCTGACGTTTGCACAGTAGCTTTGGTCTGCATGTGAACAGAACTGCTTCGCACTTGTCGATGTTTGCTTTAATATGCCATCGTTCCAACCAAGGTCGGCAGTTCCATCTGAATTCGTGAATTTGTGTTCGACGGTTTTCAGTCTTGCACAAAGATGGCTGTGTCATCTGCGTAGATGGCTAACGTTGTGTTTTGTGTTGCTGGAAAGTCATTAAGGTAGAGGTTGAAGAAGGTGGACTCCAGAATGCTTCCCTGGGGTACTCCAGCTGGAATACCGTGTTGTGTCGGTTGCTTGTCCTGCATGTCAGTATTGAAACGTCTGATCGTGAGATATGAGTGTATGAGACATACGAGTCCATCAGGGAAACCAGCATCGCTTAGTTGAGCCTCCACCGCCTCATCAGTTTGTTGCATGTTGTTAAATTCGTGTGCGTCTGGAATATGACTATCAAGCATTTACTTGAGCAGTATCCAATTCGTGCACTTGTGGGTCAGTATTCCGAGTGGTTCTGTGTCCTGCAGTGTTTCTTCCGTGTGTGTTATTACAAGCATGTGGTCTGAGCCCAGATCGTTTTCAACCATAAGGTTAAGTGTGCATGTGATGTCTTTGGTGAGGGCTATGTCTAACACATCTGTTCTGAGTTGGGCCTGTGCTGGCACGTACATGGGGATGTCCGGACAAAGTATAATGTAGTTTCGACCTAGAGCATGTTCATAAAGTTCCTTGCCATTGGAGGTACATATTCGTGGATTCTAGTATGGGAGTTTTGTGTTTAGATCTCCAGTAGCGGTTACCTGTGGTGCTATGCTGAGAACGGAGCTGATACCACGTGTTACTATGTTTTTAGGTGGGTTGTATAGCGATACCAGTGCGGCATTAGTTTTGTTGAACTTGATCCTGATGGCCGTAGCCTCTAGTCTCAAGTGCAGGTAGCCCGATGTTCGTGTGTTCTGTGTCTTTGTGTATGACAATGGCTGTGCCTTCCCCCTTCCTTACCGTCCGCTCGGTCGGTACGATAGACACAATAACCTGAGATATTCTGCTGTTGGTGAGGCGCAAGCAGTGTTTCGTTCATAAGGGCGATTCGGATACCCTTTGGCTCCTTGAACACAACCTTTTTGGTTCTTTTGTTTACGATCCCATTGCATTCCAAAACAGGATATGTGAGTTAGTGTTTGTGTTTGCGTTTCCGGTCTGGTGTGGCGTGTTATCCATAAGAAAAGAAAGAAACGGAGAAACATATATCATCGGAAGAAATGGATTTGCCGATCCAGATATCGGCAGCGAGAGTTAAGACGGAACATATTTATTCACCAGACCCAGGATCCTCGATGGTTAATTTGCTACCAACAGAAGCCACAGAAAATAATGTTCAAGAGAGGGTCCCAAATGCGCGAAGCGGGAACGTTAAGGTTCCATCATTTTGGATCACGAGACCGCAGCTTTGGTTGATACAGGCTGAGTGTGTTTTTCAGCTCCGCAAAGTGTTCGCAAACAGTGATAAATTCAATATAGTGGTCACACATGAGCTTGGAAGTTACAAAAGAGACAGAGGATACTTTGGGACAACAGAACCACGTCACGCTCAAGGAGACACTCATACACTGATGTACATTATCACTGGAGCAACGTTTACGAAAATTTTTTGCAGAAGACTGTATGGAGGACAAGAGCCCATCGCAGATACTCAGAAACCTTCGCACTTTGGCTGCACCGAATCTTCTTCTTGAACAGTCCTTACAGGTGTTATGGTTACAAAGACTTCCAAACAACAACTTTATTTCCGTGACAAACGCTTCGTTACAGGACCACCAGACATTGTCGCAAACAGTTTAGGGCAGGCCTCTAAGTATGCAACAATCAACAGTAGGCGAGAAGAGGGTACTGAGACAGGATACAACGAGAATAGTATGAACACCGTAGCAAACACGAAGTATTAACGAACTTCCAGCATGCTAGTATGACTGCAAGTCAGGAAAGAAAGTACAACGGAAAACTAGCCAAAGTTGCAAATTTCACATTTTTTATTTATTCGATGACTAGTTTAGAGCCGGGACCCATTTTCAAATCATCTTACATGACAGAAAACCAAACTTACAATCACGTACAGTACAGGTATTACCAAACTTTTAAGCAGACGCCAAAAATATAGAATGTATTGTTTCAAGATTTCCGTATCAGTTAGTGTGCGCTGTTACTGTTCTTTTGCACTTCATAATACGTATATATTTTTGACATGGTATTTGTATTTTTGGAAATACCAATTTGACTATCTTGTACGTAAATCTTGTAATGATACACATTGAATTTTAGCATGTGCTTAAAAATTTGATAATAGCTGTACTGTATATTATTATAAATTTGGTTTTTTGTCGTGTAGGATGATTTGAAAATGGGTTTTGGCCCGAAACTAGTCATCAAGTAAATTAAAAAAGTGAAATTTGCAACTTTGGCTGGTTTTCCGTTGAACAGACGAAGAATTCACATTTACAACGCATGCCTACAGGATACACTGTCGAACAGCTTGTCAGCACAAGTGTCCAAGCTCACCCTGCAAGTAGCTATGAGATATATAGTTACAACTGGACGAAGAGGAAGAATACTGAACCACAACCACCGGATGGGACAATGGTGCTGGTATTGCAAATGTTTTTGGGACCTTGCTCGCCAATGCACTCAACCCTGCAGTTACCCAAACTGCAAAGACGAGCGTTATATGACCCTAACGCTCGTCCGCAAACACACAGGCGCCAGGAACGGTATAAAATACGCGTAAATACAAATGCGATGTTGACCTCCAGGTATAGTTTCCAATGAATGGTTGTGCATGACTATGCTTCGGGTGAGAAATTTCTGATGGACACAGGGTCAGAAATCAGTGTCTATCCAAGAAAGGCTACAGACACAAGGGCAACTCAACACAACATGTATTGACAGCGGCCAACAATTCGAGAATTCCGACATATGGTGACAGATAACTGGAATTACAACTGAACCAAAATTTTCATCCTAGATATTTGCAGATGTACCTAGTCCTATCATAGGTGCATATTTTCTTTGCAATTATCGCCTCAAGCCAGATTTAGTCAACTGTCGATTGCTGCCAATTCATACAGGAGAAGCAATGTCTACAATGCGTTCCGAGTTGGGATTCTTACAGTGCGAGGTGCCCACAGCTTGCCACGTGAAGATGTACGGTACCTCTTCTGCTCCGGGATTCAATGCTGCGATTCTGTACCCGCAATGTCAAGGACCAAACATGGGTGCGCCGCGCAAAAAGAACCCCAGAAGGCAATGCGATTCAAGTTGATAGGCAACGTTTCAGCACTATTAGCGTACACCCCGTTTCACAAATTCCTGCAAGAGTTCCCAGGACTTATGGAACCTGCAAATGCCAGTAGCAAATGCAAACACTGAACACATGATATCTGTACAAGTCAAGGGCAACCTGTCTCCTGTAATCTGTGATGCCTGGCTCCAGAGAAGCGACTCGTAGTGCAGGCAGAGTTTGATCAGCTGCTGAAAACAGTTATTGTAACCAGTTCTGACAGAGCAGGGTCATCACCAATTAACATGATTCCAAGAAAAGATAAAGCCTAGAAGATGTATGGCGATTACAGAGCACTCAATGCACGGACAGTTCTCGACCGGTACCCCATTCCTTACATGATGGACTTCAGCAATACAATTAGTGCCGAGACAATATTAAGTGTGACAGATGTGCAAAAGCATATTCTTAAATTCCCATCGCTACGGTGGATATTAAAAAAACAGCAGTGATCACACCTTTTGGATTTCTCGAATACTAGTTAATGCCATTCGGTCTCAGGAACGCTGAATAGACATGGCAGATGTTCATGCAGAAAGCACTACAGGAGTTGCCATTGGTGTTTTGTCACATGGATTACATTTTAGTATTTCCTACTTTGGTACATCAGCATGCGGATCATCTGTGACAGCTTCTCTGCTGTCTACAAGTTTATGGCATCATTATTAATGAAGCGAAGTGTGTCTTGGGAAGAGTGAAGTTCATTTTCTGGATTACTTAGCATCATCAGCAGGGTTGACACCATACCTGAACTGGTCGAAGCTGTACAGCAAGTGCATCTTCCCATCATATACAAAGCCCTTCGCAGATTTTTGTCATGCTAAATTATAATAGATGTCATCTGTCTGGGCTAGCAGTAACCTAAGAGCCACTCACAATGTTGCTCACCTCAAAGAATACCACAGGCAACCGAAACATTCCATGGACTTTTGAGGCTGAGACAACATGCCGGATTTTTTAGGCTGAGACAACATGCCAGGGGCTCAAAGAACGTCTTTCGTGAGCAATGCTGCTATGATATGCAAAACCAGGAAGTGCTTGTAGCTGTTACGGTAGATGCAACCCAGACAGTGGTAACCACAAACCTGCAACAAAAGACAAATTGTAAGTGGCAGCTGCTTGCATTCTTCTCTAAGAATTTGACGCAACGACAACGAAAATGAAGCAACATTGGCTGTGAACTGCTTGCACTGTACCTGGCAATCTGGCATTTTCGCACAGCTGTAGAGTGGAGATATTCACAGTCTTCATGGACCACAAGCCCCAAGTTGCCATTTTTCAACCAACCACAGAGCTTACACCTCCATGTCAGTACAGGCACTTGAACATGCTTGTATAACTCAATTTACAACAGATGTGCGGCACCTACCACGAAAGAAGAATGCGGTCGCAGATCGCATGTCAAGGAACTGTGACACTCTATGATCTATTCACTGAGACAAGTTAGCAATCGAGGAGCACGTCAATTCTTTTCTACATAGTCTTCTCCAGGAAGGAGTGATTGAAAATGGAATGAACATATAAAATTAATTGTTGGTAAATGAGATGCCAGACTGAGATTCATTGGAAGACTCCTAAGGAAATGCAGTCTGAAAACAAAGGAAGTAGGTTACAGTACACTTGTTTGCCCACTGCCTGAATACCGCTCACCGGTGTGGGATCCATATCAGATAGGGTTGATAGAAGAGACAGAGAAGATCCAATGGAGAACAGCGTGCTTCGTTACAGGATCATTTAGTAATTGCAAAAGCATTACGGAGATGATAGATAAACTCCAGTCGAAGACTCTGCAAGAGAGATGCACAGTAGCTCGGTACGGGCTTTTGTTGAAGTTTTGAGAACATACCTTCACCAAGGAGTCAAGCTCCCTCCTATGTATATCTCACGAAGAGGCCATGAGGATAAAATCAGCGAAATTAGAGCCCACACAGAGGCATACCGACACTCTTTCTTCCCACGAATGGTATGAGACTGGAAAAGAAGGGAGAACTGATAGAGGTACTCAAGGTACTCTCTGCCACACCGTCAGGTGGCTTGCAGAGTATGGATGTAGATGTAGATGTAGAAGGGCTCATGGGGATTGTAACTGAAATGAGCAGCATTTCCAGAAGTCTCAGAACGAATTTGGTGTGACGTGGCAAGAAGTCAACACCACTCCTATATTCCATAACCTTTTCGCTAGAAGGTTTTCGAAATGCTGCACAATCTAACACACCAAGGCGTGCAAGTTACAGCTAAGATGGTCACTGGCAAAGTGGTGCAGCCCAAGGTGCAGAGCTTCTTGGGTGTGGGCATGCATGAGCTTAATATGTCAGTGAAACAAGGCTGGAAGGCATGTGTTCATACCTGCAGACAGGTTTTCGCATTTCCATGTGGACATTGTTGGTCCATTGCAGAGCTTTACTGGACAACAGTATTTGTTAATAATCAATGACCATTTTGCATACAATGACAAGTGGCATATACAAGAATTCAAAAATCCAAAAGGCGTAAATATGTTAGTATTAGGAATGTCTTCTATTGCCATTGGAATCTGGGGATACACATTTTGACAGTTGGTAATACTGAATATTGAAGCCTCATGCAACGAGTGAGCTAAGTCCTGTATTAGGAATTGGATACTATCTACTTTTGTTCTGGCATTCAGTGCCCTGTAGTCCCCACACATTCTGTATGTGTCGCTCTTCTTAGGCACTAAATGGATGAGTGAGGCCCATGCATAACCTGATTTAATAGTTCTACAGCAGCTGCTTTTGTGATGTGTAACTTAGCTGGAGTTAGAGGTCGTGCATTCTGGAAGACTGGAGGTCCTGCAGAAGTGTTTATTCTGTCAATAGTTCTGTCTCTAATGCCATATTGTGTTTGGAGTGTAGAAACACTAGATGAAAGGCAGTTAACATTAGAAAGGTGAGAAGATCCACTGATGTTACAGTCACTGACATGTATAGGCTCCTTGCCTACTGTGTGAAGTCCATGGTTGAGTAGAGTGCTTATAATCACCAACAATTCCAGATGGGTGATACATTCTGCCTCTTTCCCTAACCATTTGAAATCCTCGTTACCTCCATTATTCACAAATTCTAAGTCAGCCAGAAGTGTTACACATTTGTCGTATAAAATCTCCACCAAAGATGACGCCAGATCATCTTTGTAGGTGGTACAACCAGGCAGCAAATGACACACCTATTAAGATGCTTACGCTCAGAAGTCAAACCAGTTTGCCTGATGGGTCCAAGCATAGTGGACATTTATATGTTCTTGATAGAAATACAGATCAGTATCATCAGTATTGTCTTGACAACATGGGCTCTGAAATTGTGTTTGTGTTTCTTGTCAGGGTATTTACATTCTTTGTCTTCCTCAGAGAATCCACTGAAGTTGATTGTCATAATCTTTAATTTATGTATGATAGTCTGAAGATGAGAACAAAGAAGTGGGCAATGTTTGGTGTCAGAAATTGGGTTAATCCTTAACAGTGAGAACCAATGTTTGACATCAGCTAGTCCACTGTGTATGTCATGCAAAGATTTGTGTAACACCAAAATTTCATCCTCTAATTTTGCACATTCCATTTTCATGTCTATGTACATCTGCTGCACTGTAGCCAGCTGTCTAGTTAGTGAATGCCATGAGTCTTTAAATTTTTATCACAAGTATCTCAGTTGTGAGGTATTCAATCTGTTAAATTTGGACAAAGGTGGAAACAAAGGAGAAAACTCTCTCTCAACAATGTGATATCTGCCACCATGAATGTCCATACACATAGTGTGCCCAGACTTAGTAGACACTGCAATTGGTAGTACGATACATCTTAATAGGTGTGTCATTTGCTGCCTGGAGCTGTAGAAAGGATACTGAAATTGAAGGTCTGGTAGCTGTTTTTGGGTTTGTACTTATTTCAGAGCCCATGTTGTCAAGACAATGCTGATGATACTGATCTGTATTTCTATCAAGAACATATAAATGTCCACTATGCTTGGACCCATCAGGCAAACTGGTTTGACTTCTGAGCGTAAGCATCTTAATAGGTGTGTCATTTGCTGCCTCGTTGTACCACCTACAAAGATGATCTGGCGTCATCTTTGGTGGAGATTTTATATGACAAATGTGTAACACTTCTGGCTGACTTTCTGTTTCCGTCTCCATGTCTGGTGGATTGTGAACTATCAGCTTCAGTAACTAGGATGAAACAATCACTCACATCCATACACTCCCTCCTCTGCCATATGGCTTGCAGCAGGTATTTGTCCACAAAGCTTTGAGATATTGTTGCCACATAATGTTGTATAATGACAGGATCCAGGCTGCCCAACAACCATGTGATAGACCTCATAAAATGCTACAGAATGATGAACAAACACTTACTATTTTGCTTAATGGCAACCCCTCAACTATCTCTGTTCAGGGGCTTAAACCAGCATGGGTCCTGCTAGATGAAGAAAATGATGACTAGCCCATCAACAAGAGAATCTTACATCTACATCAGATACACGCCATGATGGTCTGCTGCTCTACTCCTACCCCCAGTTAGGGAGTTTGTACCGACATCATAACTTCTTTACACTATCAAGCTGTTTGGTAACAGAAAAAGTTGGGGAACTAAAATACAAATTACTATAGTATAAAATTCATGTTTGACCATCAGCTGCATTTTTATTTAAAACCCAACTATCAATTGGTTTCAGTCTCAGACCATTTTCACGGTTAGAGTTAAAACAGTTTAAGCCACATCACATCTGTCATTATTTAAACAATGGCCACATCTCATATGTAGACCATGTCATAAATTCCAGTACAACACACAGGACTTTTAAAGCCAAACATACTAATAATACGTGAAACAGAGCGGTACTGTGGAGCACTGTGTGAAAGCAGAACTTATATTTCACATTGCTTTGACTGAAGGGGAAGAAAGAATGCTGTCGTAACCAAGCACCTTGCTGGTGTAGGAAAAGGAAAAACGAAAATTTATCCATTATAGCCATGCTTAATCAACATTGAGAACCAATGCAAGTTCAGTAAAGTTTTCATATAACAACTTAAGTTAACTTCTCTTCTTCTTCTTCTTCTTCTTCAGTAGCTCTACAGCCCTTGGTGAGCCTTGGCTTCTTCAACAATCTTCCTCCACACTTCTTGGTTATTTGCTGCTCTTTTCCACCCCCGGACTCCCATATTGCTGATATCCATTATTACCTCATCGATCCATCTTCTTCTAGGTCTCCCTTTTCGCCTAACTGAATGGATCATACCTTTCATCATTTTCTTTGGAATTCTATCCTCTGCCATTCTCTCCAAGTGTCCTAGCCATCGTATTCGCTGTGATTTAACAAATTTTACTATGTCCCTGCCTTGTATTAACTCCTGTAATTCAGCATTGTAGCGTATTCTCCAGCCTTCTTCCTCCCTTATTGGCCCATAGATTTTGCGTAGTATTTTCCGCTCAATGCTTCTTAGAGCATTTTTATCGTGTTCTGTCAATGTCCATACCTCTGAGCCGTATGTGATAACTGGGCGGACTAGGGAATTATATATTAGCAATTTAGTTTTTCTTGTAACAAGGCTACTTTTGAAAAGCTGTTTCCTGCTTGTATTCTTTCCCTTATAACCTTTCCAATACTGTTATCATTTGTTATTAGGGCTCCCAAGTAGTTAAAAGAGGACACTCCATTGAAGTATTTCCCATTGATGTTTAGGTTTTTAGGGGTTCTTCTGGCCTCAGATTGTGACATTACCATATATTTTGTTTTGTTTACATTTACTATGAGGCCAATTTTTAAGGCTTCTGTTTCCATTGCCCGGTACGTTTCTAGGAGTGTATTGGTATTTCTTCCTACTATAGCAATGTCATCAGCGTATGCACATTTCTGGCTAGTTTTCATAAATATGGTGCCTCTTTTGTTGATTTTATTTACTGCACTATGCAGGGCAATGTTGAATAGGACAGTGGAGAGACTATCCCCTTGCTTCACACCTTTATTAAAGTCAAAGCTTTCACTTGTTCTGCTAAGGACCTTTACTTTTGCTCTTGTCTCTGTCATTGTCATTCTGATTAGTCTTATTAATTTAGCACATATACCAACTTCTTTCAGTACTCTGTATAGTTCTTGCCGATTTATGCTGTCAAAGGCTTGTTTGAAATCGATGAATAAGAAATGCAGATCTATATCATATTCATAGAACTTTTCCATCATTTGCCTTATCACAAATATTTGATCAGTTGTTCCTCTACCCGGTCGAAAGCCACACTGATATTCCCCTAGTATGCCTTCTGCACACTTCCGTATCCTTTCGTTTAATATACTTGTGAAGATCTTATAAGCTGTACTTAGGAGTGTTACACCTCTATAGTTTTCACATGCTGTTCTGTCCCCTTTCTTATAAATGGGGACTATTATTCCAATTTTCCAATTATCTGGCATAGTTTCTGTTTCCCATATATCTGATATTAATTGTGTGCAGTTCCTTTATTACAGCCTCACCACCAGTTTTTATTAATTCAGCAGTTATGCTGTCTTCCCCAGGGGCTCGATTATTTTTTGACTTGTGCACAGCCTGGGAGACCTCTTGTAGTGTTGGTTTTCTTGCCTCATTGGTTTCATTGTCTACTTCCAGCTCCACTCTTCCCCCCTGTGCGGCTGTCTCTTCATCTTCTAGGCTGGTGCTTAGTGTATCTTTGAAATATTCTGCCCATCTTCCCACTATCTGTTCTTCCTCCCTTATCATTTTCCCATCTTTACTGGAACAGGCCATTGTTTTTGGTTGGAATCTATTCTTCATTTTGCCTATGGCATGATAGAACTTTCTTATTTCACTCTGTTCCTTTAGTTCTTCTAGTTCTTGAAATTTCTTCTTATTCCACTCTCTTTTCTTTCTCTTGCACAGTCTGTTAGCTCTTCTCCTTAATTCTCTATATTGCTCCACATTATTTCTGGTTTCTCTCAGTAGCATTTTTGTTCTTGCCCTGTTCTTTTCCTCTATTGTTGACCTGCAATCTTCATCAAACCACTCCTGGGTTCTTCTGTTCCTTCTTATGCCTATTATTTCCTCTGCAGCATCCTTAATGGCTTTTTCAAACCTGTTCCACCTTTCATCTACTCCTACTGTGGTCTCTTCATTGCTCAACTTTCTGCTTAGTGTTACTTGGTATTTTTTTACTTCATCAGGGATGTTCAGTTTGTCTGTATTCCATTTCATCATCTTTCCCATTCTGTTGCCCTTTGTTAGTGACAGTTTCTCTCTCAAGACTGATTTTATCAGAAAGTGGTCTGAATCACAGTTTGGTCCTCTGCAGCTCTGTACATCCGTAACTGATGTGGAGTGGCGTGCAATCACTAAAATATGATCAATCTGATTGACTACTCCATTGGCTGCAGACTTCCAAGTACCCAGATGGATCCTTTTACGTGGAAAGCAGGTACTTTTAATAATCATATTATTCCTTGCTGCAAATTGGCGTAGTAAGTCTCCATTCTCATTGTTTTCTTCATGTAGTGAATATTTTCCAGAAACTCCATACAGATGTTCATTCCTCCCTATTTTTGCATTAAAATCTCCTATTACTAGCATCAGGTCATATTTAGGTACTGCACCGTATACTTTTTCCAAGTCTTCGTAGAACTGTTCTTTAATTATATCCTCTTTTTCCTCTGTTGGTGCATGTGCATTAACTATTGATATATTCCTAAATATAAAAAATGAGATGGACAGGAAGTGCAAAATGGCTAAGCAGGGATGGCTAGAGGACAAATGTAAGAATGTAGAGGCTTATCTCACTAGGGGTAAGATAGATACTGCCTACAGGAAAATTAAAGAGACCTTTGGAGATAAGAGAACCACTTGTATGAACATCAAGAGCTCTGATGGAAACCCAGTTCTAAGCAAAGAAGGGAAAGCAGAAAGGTGGAAGGAGTATATAGAGGGGCTATACAAGGGCGATGTACTTGAGGACAATATTATGGAAATGGAAGAGGATGTAGATGAAGATGAAATGGGAGATACGATACTGCGTGAAGAGTTTGACAGAGCACTGAAAGACCTGAGTTGAAACAAGGCCCCCGGAGTAGACAACATTCCATTGGAACTACTGACGGCCTTGGGAGAGCCAGTCCTGACAAAACTCTACCATCTGGTGAGCAAGATGTATGAAACAGGCGAAATACCCTCAGACTTCAAGAAGAATATAGTAATTCCAATCCCAAAGAAAGCAGGTGTTGACAGATGTGAGAATTACCGAACAATCAGTTTAATAAGCCACAGCTGTAAAATACTAACACGAATTCTTTACAGACGAATGGAAAAACTAGTAGAAGCCGACCTCGGGGAAGATCGGTTTGGATTCCGTAGAAATACTGGAACACGTGAGGCAATACTGACCTTACGACTTATCTTAGAAGAAAGATTAAGGAAAGGCAAACCTACGTTTCTAGCATTTGTAGACTTAGAGAAAGCTTTTGACAATGTTGATTGGAATACTCTCTTTCAAATTCTAAAGGTGGCAGGGGTAAAATACAGGGAGCGAAAGGCTATTTACAATTTGTACA
Source organism: Schistocerca americana (assembly GCF_021461395.2). Classification (NCBI taxonomy): domain Eukaryota; kingdom Metazoa; phylum Arthropoda; class Insecta; order Orthoptera; family Acrididae; genus Schistocerca; species Schistocerca americana. The sequence goes on along the minus strand of NC_060120.1, from coordinate 306,862,869 downwards.
GAAACCAGATGGCAGTTATAAGAGTCGAGGGACATGAAAAGGAAGCAGTGGTTGGGAAGGGAGTAAGACAGGGTTGTAGCCTCTCCCCGATGTTATTCAATCTGTATATTGAGCAAGCAGTAAAGGAAACAAAAGAAAAATTCAGAGTAGGTATTAAAATCCATGGAGAAGAAATAAAAACTTTGAGGTTCGCCGATGACATTGTAATTCTGTCAGAGACAGCAAAGGACTTGGAAGAGCAGTTGAACGGAATGGATGGCATCTTGAAGGGAGGATATAAGATGAACATCAACAAAGGCAAAACGAGGATAATGGAATGTAGTCGAATTAAGTCGGGTGATGTTGAGGGTATTAGATTAGGAAATGAGACACTTAAAGTAGTAAAGGAGTTTTGCTATTTGGGGAGCAAAATAACTGATGATGGTCGAAGTAGAGAGGATATAAAATGTAGACTGGCAATGGCAAGGAAAGTGTTTCTGAAGAAGAGAAGTTTGTTAACATCGAGTATAGATTTAAGTGTGAGGAAGTCATTTCTGAAAGTATTTGTATGGAGTGTAGCCATGTACGGAAGTGAAACATGGACGGTAAATAGTTTGGACAAGAAGAGAATAGAAGCTTTCGAAATGTGGTGCTACAGAAGAATGCTGAAGATTAGATGGGTAGATCACATAACTAATGAGGAAGTATTGAATAGGATTGGGGAGAAGAGGAGTTTGTGGCACAACTTGACCAGAAGAAGGGATCGGTTGGTAGGACATGTTCTGAGGCATCAAGGGATCACCAATTTAGTATTGGAGGGCAGCGTGGAGGGTAAAAATCGTAGGGGGAGACCAAGAGATGAATACACTAAGCAGATTCAGAAGGATGTAGGTTGCAGTAGGTACTGGGAGATGAAGAAGCTTGCACAGGATAGAATAGCATGGAGAGCTGCATCAAACCAGTCTCAGGACTGAAGACCACAACAACAACAACATATTCCTAAATTTACCTTTTAGTCTGAGTCTGCACATCCTTTCATTTATGGGTTCAAATTCTAGAAGGCTTTTCCTAACTTCCCTAGTTATTATAAACCCTGTTCCAAGTTGGCCTGTTCTTTCTTCTGGTCCACTATATACCAATGAGTACTCAGGTTTATCTATCTGCCCATTCCCCTGCCATCTTATTTCCTGTAGCCCTACAATATCATATTTGAATTTTAAAATTTCATTGGCTATCTCTTTCATCTTTCCAGGCTGAAGCATTGTCCTCACATTCCATGATGCTACTGTTAGATCCTTTATCCGTTTCCTTTGCCGGGGTCGTGATACATGCTTTCCATCCAGTTTCCGAGGCTTCTGTTGAATTTCCGTAATATTCTTTTTTTTACAGTATGGGGTTATTAACCCCATGCCCAACCCCCAACCTGGAGGACCAGGATTTGTATGAGGTTTACTCCTCTAGGGAAGCTGGCTTCACTACGCCTCTAGAGCCCTCCCTGCCCTATGTTGTGGGACACACTTTGTCTGGCTCCTCTGTCGGGACCAGTCCGGCTTGGGAGACCCTGCCAGTAGCTATGCTACTGCCGGCATAGCTCTCGACTTCACCGAAGAGAGGGACTTAAGTTAACTACGCCCCCTGAAATAGAAATAAAGTTGGCGAAGAGTTCTCGGGCTTCCAGCCGGGTGGCGGTGTCCTCAAACAGCGACGTTTCGACGAGTGACATACTCATCATCTTCTGGCAAAGTTCTAGTACATTGCTGGAAATTATATGAAATAGCCAAGCAAAAACTGTTCTGCACACAAAATTAAACTCAAATAATGTCAGATTTCTTAACAGTCTTTGCACTGCTCCTGATGAGGTTTAAAAAAGATGCCCACCTGAAATATTAATTGTTCTGCAACCATACTGGCACCCAGAATTAAAAGTCCATGCAAGTTCATGCAAATCACTCTCCAAACCAACATAGGTTCATACTGTGTCGTCTTCAGAACCATACCGCTGACCTGCTTGGTGTGATTCATGAGGTAGGTCTGCATGTACATTTTACAAATATGTCATGCAAATTGGCTGAACTATGATGAATTAGTCCCTACCACTGTGAAAACAATGTCATAGCCATCTAGTGGTGATTGGCAGAGCCCCTTGGAATCGCCCATACAGATGAAAAGAGTAAGGCCGCTAACTGCTGCACGACACCAGTGTAAGCTGTTGCTATTGGGAGGCTGGAAACTGCTGACTTCCTAAATGATCTGTGATGCCAGATGTTTCAGATATTAAGCTAATAAGAACAGATTTTTGGTGGTGGTGGTGGTGGTTAGTGTTTAACGTCCCGTCGACAGCGAGGTCATTAGAGACGGAGCGGAAGCTCGGGTTCGGGAAGGATTGGGAAGGAAATCGGCCGTGCCCTTTCAAAGGAACCATCCCGGCATTTGCCTGAAACGATTTAGGGAAATCACGGAAAACCTAAATCAGGATGGTCGGAGACGGGATTGAACCGTCGTCCTCCCGAATGCGAGTCCAGTGTGCTAACCACTGCGCCACCTCGCTCGGTAGATTTTTGGTACTGAGTAAATGTTAAAGGGGTGTGATGAGAAATGTGGCAAACGTTCGCACAGAAAATGTTGCTCACACTGGACTGACACTGGAGTAGGGTGGCTGGTAAGTGCCATAGCTTGTGCCGAACTCTGTTGTGATCAAATATACTGTGCCATTCTGGCACTGCAGTCGGACAGCTGGCAAGTGCCATAGCTTGCATCAAACTGGCGCTGCAGTTAGCTGGACCAGGTGGTACAGTATCTCATAGCTCCCATTTCAATTCAACTAAGTATAAAGTTTTTACAATTACAATTTTTTTAGTTTACATTATTTCTTATTACATTGTAATTTATGATAAGTCCAAGTTATAAGGGCATTTTCGGATAAGCCACTCCTTGACTCACTTTTTAAATGTATCCCTGTCAATATATTAACTTCATTTTGTAACAAGTTATTAAAAAACTGCTCCTTTGACATAGGGGCTTTTCACTGTCAAAGTTAATCTTCTGTTAAGCATATGAAAATCTTTCCTATGCCTTGTTCCATTGTTGTAAATATCCACATTTCTTTTTATAATCTTAGTGTCTTGTTTCACAAGCATTATAGTTTCTTGTATATACATGGCATAAACTGTGACAATATTGTGTCTAGTTAATAGGGGGTTGCAAACAGTACCCCCACAGCACTGATACAGTAGACAAGAAAAGATACGCTAATCCATAATACACAGTCCTTAGGGTTTCAGAATTAAGATACAGTGATAATCTTCTTAGTGCATATATACAGGGTGGTGGTGGTTTTTTTTTTTTTCAGATGTAATCAGCTTGATGCTTCCATGAAAATCGATCATCTATGCATAAACCCAAGAATTTACAATCTGTACAGGTTTTTGGTAGATTTTCATCAGTCACAATATTTTGTCTGCTTGGACCACTTGGTTTAAAATGAATAATATTAGTTTTTTCTATGTTTACTTTTAGGTTCTCTCTTTCAAAGTGAGCTCTTGCCTTTTCAGTAAAGTCATGTGTCTCTTCCACTAGGCTGGACTCATTCTCTGCATAGCAGACACCAGATGTATCATCTGCATACATAGTGCTTATGTCAAGAGAACTTGGGAAATCATTTACATAGCATATGAATAGGCCTGGACCTAAGATAGAGCCCTGAGGAACACCAAAATGTATATTTCTTATAATTGACCTCCTCCTCTCCAGTATTTCTCCATTAGAGTACAAAATCTCCATGCACTGTTGTCTATCCTTTAAATATGTTTGTAGCAATTGCATGAGTTTTCCAGTGACACCACTCTTCGCAGTTTTTGATAAGAGCACGTCATGATGTACTCTATCAAAAGCCCTTGAGAGGTCCAAGAATACTCCTGCTGCTTGGGATTTTTCTTATATTTTTTCAAGTACATTGTGGACAAATTGTACTGCTGTTGACATGGTACTTCGACCTCTTCTGAAACCATGCTGGAAATCAATTAATATGTCAGCATTGTTGTAATGTTCAAAGGTTTTTTAACATTATTTTCTCTATCAGTTTGCTGAAAGTTGAGATTAGGGAAATGGGTCTGTAGTTCTGTAAATGTTTTACTTCCCCCTTTTTGAGTATTGGTTTCACTACACAGTTCAACTTGTCAGGGAACACACCACCTTCGAGAACACAGTTTATTAGATGAACTAGTGGTTTCATTAGTTCATATTTACAATTCTTCAGTAGATATGGAGAAATTTCATCTAATCCTGCTGATTTTTTTCTGAGGTTATCAGTAAGCTGCAGCATGTCATATGTGCTTCTGTGTGTAGTGTACTGCAGTTCTGTTTGTTACAAGACTCAAATGAGTGCTGTATATCCTGTTTCATAAAGACATCATTTTTGACAGTATCTATGAAGTAATTATTAAAAATATTGCTGACAAGAAGGGGATTATCAAGACGTCATTTTAAATGCCGATTAAATATGGAACTGATGACATCTATGCCTCCTGAGATCTCTCCTGCCATGCACTACTTACATCATTCAAATTATATTAAAATGATGATATTTAGATACTAATGTTAACTCTGCACAGTGGACCACAAACAAAAATATCTCTATGCCAGAAACTCATCCAGCTGTAGATCTTTAGAGCTACTCATAAGAAGCTGGGATGGGTCACTAGTACTATAATAATTTTTAAAGTATTGAATTTTGTATCTGATTGTGTTTGTATTTTGTGTGCCTTTACTGGTGTATCAGTATTTTTTCACACAAATGTACGAAGGGCAATTTAATAAATACTGCACATTATTTCTTTTGGTTACACACTTATACTTTTTCAATATCCCTTTGCTGTCCTTCAGTACAGCCTCACTGCTTCACTGTGACTGAATCCCAACGTCTCAGAAGCTCTGGTATTCCATCCAGGACACAACTTCTACTCATCTGTTGAACGGCTCAGGTAGTGATGGTAGAAGGCTCTTCCAGAGAAAGATAATAGGTTTTATCAACTTCTGGAACAAATCAAAGTCTGGTTGACTCATATCCAGGCAGTAGGGAGAATACGGTAACAATTCCCATCCATATTCAGACAGTTTTTGGGCTACAACATGAACGATGGTGGTGTCTTCCAGGTAGGCCACTGCTGTGATAATACCATGCTACCTTGCAGCTTCGGCAGTGTCCGCACGCAGATGACGGCATCTTGTCTTTCACCGGCTACATCGGTAACATTGTGCAGCTTCGGCGGCAAATTCAGAAACTTATCATTGGTTTTCCTGGCCACCTTTTTTGTAGCAGCCTTGTACTTGCAATAGTCACTCCCAGTGTCCATTACATGCTTAATTATATTTTGACACAAGAGACCAATCAGTGCAACGATACGGTAGTGTGTGCTTGCCTAGATTGGCATTCTTCCGCTCACAGTAGCCAGTCTCATCTACACATGAATTCCAGTTAGGGTCCACAAGTCTATTGCCAAACAATCTAAGTTCATGTCAATGAAAAGTTATACAGTTGAAGTTTCTGTTTATATGTATGTCTGTTTTCTGTTGACCTTGATATTACTTAATAAATATCTTTGTGATACTGTAGGTCTTTGTTTTTAATTTTTCAACAACATGCATTCTCATTCCCTACAATGTCATTTATTTTGTTGTGAGTTTGATGGAATTAAATTAATTTTATATCAAGTTAAACAACTCATTAGGTGATGCACATGGGGGCCACTTTTTAAGGAATGTCAGATTTCCTTGTGATATTGATAAATGTGGTACCTCTTGGCTGTCGTTTGGCAGATGGAGAACTCCTACCACCATAGGTCAGCTTGCAAACATTGCTAATATGTGGGCAAGCATTGTTGGGGAGAATGTGTGGCCCAACATTGAGCAACTGAGGTTGGGTTTTGTGCAGGTATTGCATGAAGTTATGATAATACACTGCTGTGACACCTGTTCCACATGAGACACTATCTGTCATGATGATTCCTTGGTGTTCTTCAGCAAAAATCATCATTTGCTTGAGATTTGATTGAGTGTGTCGAAACTTGTTTGGGTGTGGAGCATCTGAAGCTCTCCACTCACTGGATCATGATTTGAACTCTGGTTCAAAGTCTCTGATCCACATTTCATCAATAGTGACAGTTCAACACAAGAATCCTTGACCATGGTTGAATAGTTGTTTGAGCAGAGTTTCAACGTCCAGATGTTTCTGCTTCTCTTCAGCAGTCAAACAGAGGGGACCCACCTCGAAAAAATTGTTCTCTTCTTCAAATCATTTGTCAGAATACGGAATACTGATGTGGGGGATTTCCCATGGCTTCAGAGAGTTTCCCATAGGTCACACTGCAGTCTTCTTCCCACTGGTTTCTCTGATATTCACCTAAATAAGGTGGGGGGGGGGGGGTGACAAACAGGGTGCACTTTTAGCCCTTATGGCTCTCAGCACTGTATTTCTACTCTAGTCAAGCACCCTTGTTGGTAGATAGTACTAACTGAATTTAACAATTACCGCAAATGGCAGTTTGTATTTGGAGCTGGTTGTTTACCGTGCAGGAATTGGCTTTCCTTTGCAGTGTCAACGTGGACTCTGTTGAACCTGTATTAAGCACTAACAGAAAAGAAAATTATCAGGAAAAGTTAGCTTCAAAGGTAGTAGGGCCTCCCAGACCAGATCTGTTGTCTGAGAAAGTGACAAAATCAAATAAGCGTGACTACAAGTGAACATTTAACAGAGAAGTGTATAATAAGCATTAAGTTCTTGCGTGAGTACACTGTACGAATGCCTGATTTTCAGCCTGGAAGTTAATTCATTAACTAATACATGAATTAGGGGCCTTGTACATTTGTCCAAAAAAATTTAAAAGAGCATGAAAACTTCCACTTACACAAAAATGTGAAACGGGGAGTAGTGAAAACTTAAACATTATTTCGTCCTTACCATAAACTGTACTTAATTACGTGCAAAATAACAAAATTCCACAAAAACAATTCTTCTTTTTTCCGACAAGTTATGCATATGATTATTATTATTATTTTCGATTATTCCCATTTAAGAGAGCGTTTGAACTTGAATTCCTTTATGATGATTGTTTGTGTTTTTTCTGAGCCCAAATTTTCTTCATGTGTTCACTGTGTTGTTTCTTTCGCTCCGCTGTTCATTTGCATCCTGGTCTCTTCTGTGTTGTGGTGTCAAATTTATGTTTTTTGATGATGTTCCTGAATTCAGTTCTGTTTTCTGCATCGTTTACTGTTATTTGTGCTTGTCTGAGGTCCTCTTCAACTTCTTTTATCCATTTTGTTTTTCCCCTGCCTGAGTTGATGACTTTAAGAATTCGCTTTGAAATTCTGTTTTCATTCATCCTGTGGATATGTCCGTAGAACTGCATTCTTCTTTTCCTTACTGTATCTGTAATCTTGTCTGTGTATTTATATAATTCTAATGTTGGTCTCTTCTTCCAGATTCCTTGCTCTTGTATCGGGCCAAAAATTTTCCTGAGAATTTTCCTTTCTTGTTTCTCTATTTCTTTGATTTTAGTTTGCCCACCTATTTGTGTTGTTTCAGATGCATACAGTGCCTCCGGAAGTACGACAGTGTTGTAGTGCCTCAATTTTGCGTTAGTGGATATGGACTTTTTGTTATAATAGTTCCACGTGAGTTTATATGCTTTCTGTAACTTTTTTATTCTTTCCTCATTGGCCTTTAGGTTGATCCCTGATGGCTGAATGATTTCTCCCAGGTATTTAAAATGTGGTACTTGTATGATTTTCCCATGGGTTGTCACAATAGGCAATTTGTCTTGTGGCACTCTTTCTATGTACTGGGTTTTCTCATATGAGATTTGCAGGCCAGTTCTTTGTGCAATTTCGTGTAACTTCTCTATGGCGTTAGTGGCTTCTTTTCTATTATTTGTATTATTTGTATTATTATTATTATTGTTATTCTTATTACTGACAGTGGCTAAAGTTGTATAAATGCTAATAAGCATAATTACCATACAGCAGAGGCTATTAACTTTGCACTCTGATATTTATGTGAATTTAAAAATTTGTAAACACCCAGAATGTATACCTACGAGCCGCCACTGTGTAAGTTACAAATTTCTAAATAAAACTGCCTAGAGCTGGAGTTGATCATAACAACTTTTTTCAGCTTGTGTTATGCTATCTGTAGGACATTTTATACCTTTAGGTATGAAATAAAAGATTTTGCTAACAATATTAAACACCCTCGTTTAACCTAAAGTAAATTTTAAAAAACAATAATGAAGGTCAGTTCTCTTTCAGTTTTGTAATAATGGACAAAATTATTCCTTCACAGCTGTGTTAGAGTATTTAAAACAAAGTCAATAAGATAAGCTGTATGTCCTGATAGTATAACTGAAGTACCCAACTCCTCAAACTGCTGTCTACAACATGGTCAATAATGAGTACTACATACTGCTCTTACAGCACACTATTGACAACGAAAAATTTATTTCCTAACGATGAGCCATTTCAGAACACTATTCAGTAAGACATTATTGAATGAAAATAAGTATAATTTGTTAACATTCTGATCTATTTCTTTATGGCTATTGCAATAATATAACATGTAAAATGAGGCTGTAATGAGTTACTTCACTCTGTTTCTCTAACAGAATTTTCTATCAACATTTATGCATAAAATATTTGAAGATTCTACTATAGTATTAACTTTGCCAGTACATTACAATTGCCATTAGTGTTGCGCAGTTCAGCATGTGGAAATGGGTATGCTTAAAACAACTGCCAGAATATTCTTTTGTCCACATATGCATGTTTAGAGTGCTCAAGTGACCCAAAAAGGGATCTACTTCTGTTTAACGTAAATTAGCTTGGATGTCATGTACAAATATGACAAACAATAGTGGGCCTAAGATTAATCCTTCTGGAAATCCATTCAGAAACACTTTTCAGTCAGAAAAACCTATTCTACTTACAACTGCAGACTGCTGCAGCATGGCTTCCTACATCTTTTCTGTGAAGTGTGAATAAGCAATTTTTTATCTATACAGTTTATTTGATATTGCCCCAGTAAGTCTAGAAGAATATTGTAGTTTGCAAGTCAAAACACTTTTGATAAGTGCACAGAGAATACTAGTAATATTTTGCTATTAGCAAATTCAGTTTTCCATTGAAATCATAGGTTTCAGTATAACTTTTATCTTACTCATCAGGAATGTATTTTTACTCCTTAAAAAGAGAATAGAGGTAATTCTCAAAATGTTGAGTGTTGATTCACAATTGGATAATGAGACTATAAGTATTTTGATGGGAAACTAACACAGTAATTATGATGCCAGCCATATTACATAAATTCTCGAAGGAAAACTTAATGACATGACAGCAAATTTTCACTTGAGCTCCATTTAAGAGAGACTGATGATTTCCAATGTGCACATCACCATTTGTTTTCTGGTTTGTAATTGTATGTAAATCCATATATTATCAACAGAAATAAAAACACTATAATAAACTGGGCTCTTCAGTTATTTGTTGTCATAACAAAACAAATTAAGACAGTTATTTGCATAGCTTTTTATACATTTATTTTTAAATTAAACCTCCACAGTGCCTTTTGACAGCTTTACCCAACTTACAAACCTTAGTCTGAACTAATGGAACATCTAAGCAAAGGTGGTTTTATACTCACTGAAAAAAGATATAAACAGATGTATATGCACAAACCCGAAAGTGATACGGCACAGGGCACAGCTGATGGTTCATAAGGAGGACACCCCTACCAGATTCACTGTAGATACTAGAAGCAGCCCAGCTTACGTGTTGTTGCAGTAACACCATGAGATATTGAGGAATCATTGCGCATGAGAGAAAAATACTCTGTTAGTTAAAATGCTCAAAATTTAGCATAAGAGGTTTAATAAAGAAAGCGGCTTATACAGATATCTGTTTTAATTTTGTCAAATGATGGAGACTCTCACCCTTCATTCTTTCCATAGTGCTTCTCAAGCCTTTGCAGATGTGATTCTTGTTAGGTCATGTTGATCAACACCTACCAGTGAGTTTCTGTGGTTCAGAAACTCTCTTTGGCTAAGTACATGACACCACCTATCATCTGAAAAATCTCTTATTTAGTGACTTTTTAAATTTCACTATGAACTTTACATTTACTTGCTGTTCCCTTTTAGTACACGATATTTTCTGGTGGAATGCAATAATATGTGTGTGTAGTAAACTGTGCGCCTACAGCCAGAGTGTTGATCGAACAAAGCTGTAAAATGCTGAAATGTGGGGGCAAAGCGGAAGGAAACAGATGCACCTCACATTCCACCCACAACATATAGTTAAGTTTATAATAAGAAAGGATTTCATTCTTTTTGTGTTGAATTTGTTTAATTTACACTTGTACAACAAATGGAGGGCTGCTAATACAGAGAAGCGAAGTCTTACATACATTACAGCAAACAAAAATTATGTGCCTTTTCAAAATATCAGCATCAGTAAAATGTCCTCCTTTCTGTTTCTCATGAGTATTTCGGTAGAGATTTGATTACCATAGAGATCTGAAGTGCAAACTGTTGGAATATCCAAGCTATTCACACATCTACTCCTGAATCTAAACAGACTTGTAGCTGGAAAAAATTTGGAGGCCAATTTTTTGTTGCAGCTATAATTAAGTATTTTGCAGATTTTCAGTCACTAATCGATGGAATCTACTCACTGGCAAAATGTTCAACAAGTTCACTAAACTAAAAAGCTGATTAGATCTTTTTTTTTACTTTCCATTTTTCTGGGTGCAGAAGAAAATGCATCTGACATCACGGTTCTGCAACACAGAGTATCTTACGACAACAGGCTCAGTCTCTTGTAGAGTGGGCTTAGAGGTGTTTTCTTTTTTGGTGTAGCAATTTACAATGGAAGTGGATATACAACTTTATTCAATGGAAAAAGTGTTTGTTTCTAAATACCACTAAAAAAAGGTTTAGTTCTAGCCATTTCTTCATGTGAATAAATCCCATATTAACTTACAAGGAAAGGTCGCCGGTGGTGGGATCAACTTTATGAAATCCTGCTGTAGGTTAAGCGCCCAAGTTTCAAACCTTGCAGCCATTGACCCTGGTTGGCCCTTGTCTGCAGGTAATAGAAAAAGAAGAAAAAAATATTGGAATTTCACGTGATGCTCTTCACCTTTAACAGAGTATGTTTACCAGACTGGTTGTGTAGTACAACTGTTGATGAACGGTCTCATGTGCAAAAGGTTGTGAGTTCAAATTTTGTTAGGTCCTCTGAAATTTGGATTAAATCTATTCTTTATTCCTATTCCTTTGTCACATCACTTTAATCAACATATTAATGTTTTCAAATTCCTGTCTTTCTTTTTTCTTCTTCCTATCATTCTTTTTCCAGTTGGGATCTTTCTACATGTGGTTTTATTTATTTTTATGCACTGAATTTGATTTAATTTCTTCTGTTGCATACCCTATATTTTTTTCCATATTACTGCATTATTTTTTTTGTTCACCATTTTGTTTGAATTTCATTTTATTTATAATCCCTTTTACATTTAAATTTTCATCTGCATTACTTTGGCCATAGTGGAATAAGAACTTATACTTTAGATGGAGGGCAGTAGAGGAGGTACGGAGGGGGGTGGGGGGATGGAGGGGGGGGGGGGGGGATGGAGGGGGGGGGGCGGTAAGTAGCGAAAAGGAGAGAAATAAAAATAAGAAGAAATTAAAAGACTGAGTGTGGTGGTGAAATGATGGCTGTGTAGTGCTGGAATGGGTTCAGGGAGGGGGCTGCATGGGTGAGGACAGTGACTAACGAAGGTTGAGGCAAGGAGCGTTACGGGAACGTAGGATGTATTTCAGGGAAAGTTCCCACCTGCGCAATTCAGAAAAGCTGGTGTTGGTGGGAAGGATCCATACGGCACAGGCTATGAAGCAGTCATTGAGATGAGGGGTATCATGTTTAGCAGCGTGTTCTGCAACAGGGTGGTCTACTTGTTTTTTGGCCACAGTTTGTCAGTGGCCGTTCATGCGGACAGACAGCTTGATAGTTGTCATGCCTACATAGAATGCAGCAGAGTGGTTGCAGCTTAGCTAGTAAATCACATGACTGGTTTCACAGGTAGCCCTGCCTTTGATGGGATAGGTGATGTTAGTGAACGGACTGGAGTAGGTGGTGGTAGGAGGATGTATGGGACAGGTCTTGCATCTAGGTCTATTACAGGGGTATGAGCCATGCGGTAAGGGACTGGGAGCAGGGGTTGTGTAAGGATGGACGAGTATATTGTGTAGGTTCAGTGGACGGCAGAATACCACAGTAGGAGGGGTGGGAAGGATAGTGGGTATGACATTTCTCATTTCAGGGCACGACAAGAGCTAATCGAAACCATGACAGAGAATGTAATTCAATTGCTCCAGTCCCAGATGGTACTGAGCTACAAGGGGAATGCTCCTCTGTGGCCGGACTGCGGGACTTTGGGAGGTGGCGGCAGACTGGAAAGATAAGGTGCGGGAGTTTGTTTGCGTACAATGATGGGAAAATAATTACGGTCAGTGATGGCTTCAGTGAGACCCTCGGTATATTTTGAGAGGGACTGCTCATCACTGCAGATGTGATGACCACGAGTGGCTAGGGTGTACGCGACTTCTTGGTATGGAATGAATGGCAGTTGTCAAAGTGGAGGTATTGCTGATGGTTAGTAGGTTTGAAATGGACGGAGGTACTGATGTAGCCTTCTCTGAGGTGGAGGTCAACATCTAGGAAGGTGGCTTGTTGGGTTGAGTAGGACCAGGTGAAGCAAATGGGGGAGAAGTTGTTGAGGTTGTGGACGAATGTGAATAAGGTGTCCTCAACTTCAATCCAGATGGCAAAGATGTCATCAATGACTCTGAACCAGGTGAGGGGTTTGGGATTCTGGGTTTTTAGGAAGGATTCCTCTAGATGGCCCATGAATAGGTTAGCATAGGATGGTGCCATGCGGGTGCCCATAGCCTTACCATGGATTTGTTTGTAGGGAATGCCTTCAAAGGAGAAGTAATTGTGGGTGAGGATATAGTTGGTCATGGAGACTAGGAAGGAGGTTGTTGGTTTGGAATCCATAGGGTGTCTGGAAAGGTAGTGTTTGATAGCAGTAAGGCCATGGGCATTAGGAATAGTACTTACCCCCTCCCCCCTCTGCACCTTCTCTCCTGCCCTCCGTCTAAACTGCAACACTTTACTGTCCGCCACTCCCACAATACTATCCCTCCCCCTCCCCGCCCCAGCCTCCTCCTTACCCCCACCCAGTCGCCACTCCCATCATGCGCTGGTGCTGCTGCTCGCAGTGTAGTTTCAGTTATCTGAGACTGTAGACGTGTGTGCAAGTTGCATTTGTGTGAGTGTGTGTGTGTGCACGTGTGTGTATGTGTGTTTACTGCTGACGAAGGCTTAATGGCCGAAAGCTATGAGTGTGTGAATCTTTTTATTGTGCCTATCGCGACTCAGCATCTCTGCTATATGGTGAGTAGGAACTTTCCTTCTCTGGTATTGTTACATTCCATCCAGGATTCTCCATTATTTGATGTAATTTATACTTTAAATTTTGTATGATGTTAACTATCCAAAAAATGTATGTCTTGTAATGAAAAATACATTTTTGACTATGATAGACAAATAGAAATAATTAAGTTCACATGCGCAAGGGTCTCAAGTGGAAAAGAATGATAGGAAAAAAACGAGCAAGTACTCATAAAAGTCAATATGGTGATTAAAATTATTTGACAAACCAACAGAAATAAAGACATTAGATTTTATCCAATTGATTGAACAAAAATAGTGATCAAAGTTGTTTCAATCAAGATTTCAAAACAAAAATTTCAAAGCACCTGATGAGAATCAAACCCACAGCCTCCCTCACATGAGACCTGTACTTTAACTATTACATTGCACAACCACTCCATTAAGTATCAGTTTTTTAAAGCTGAAGAGAAGAATGCAAAATTCCAAAATTTTGTCGATTACTCGCAAACAAGGGTCCAACAGGGTGAACTGCAAAAGGCTGTGATACCTGGGACCTTAACCTAAGTCATCGTACAGATGCATTGAAAAAGTTGATCCCACCACTGGGGGCCTCTCCTTGTTAGAACAAATGTTCCAAGAAAAGAACAAAAATGCAGGCATTTAAATCCACGTTTCGAGATGTTTATTTTGTGCACGTTAGAAAGACTTTTGGACGGTGACTGCCACAGCTGGCTGACATGGTACTTCACTAAAGCTCTGTATACTAGGCTTAAGACAACCTGACAACCACACTCCTAAATAAGGAACAGTCTTGCACTGACACTACACCGATTTGCACACCCAGTCAAGAGAGGTCAGCACAGTTCAATATTCCTCGAAATGCTTTACAAGGTCCATGACAATTTAACTATTTTTTATGAGACACTAGTGAGAGATATTTCTATCCCTAGTCTGAAGTCTGATAGAAGCACTATTTCCAAATGTGTATATTAAAATTATGGTTGCTGTTTTCCCCAAGCCTGGAACAGAACTTAATATAGGTGTACTGTTTTTCCACATTTGTGGTTACAAACTGACAACTTTAAGAATCCATGATAATGGAAAACCTCTCTACTCTCCACAGCTGAGATGCATGCACACAACAGGAATGTGGCATTGTGACATGCTCTACACAGATTAGTAAGTGCTATTCTAAAACCACCTCCATTAATGCAATAACGTCATCACTGTAACTCTGATGTTCCAAACAGGTTTGAATGGCAAATATATAAAACCATCCACCTCTTCTGTGCACTGATACTTTCAGAATGCTAACACTCAAATTCTCAATTTGTGTGGCTATTGTATCAGTACTTGCTGTATTGATAGCTTATTAATAATGATACTGCATACACAACTACTGAAATAGTCCCCCCTTCCCCCCTGAAAAAAATAAATGTTTCGTTTTATCCAGTTAAAGCATTGCAAATGGTAGAATTTTCTTGTCAGTTTCTTGTTTACAAGGTGGATTTAATATCTGAATGTACAGGGACCGTAATTAAGGTTCCAGTTTCAAAACGCTGAAGAAAGAGAACAGCGACTCACACCCAAACCTCCAAATGTCAGACACTCAGATCTGTGCCAAATGTTGTATGTCGATAGAGTATCAAACCAAAACTCTGACTTAGTTCAAACTATGTGCTGTTGTCCAGCAGAATGGGCGTAAACCCCTCTAATGACAATTTTTTCTCTCTCTCTCTCTCTCTCTCTCTCTCTCACACACACACACACACACACACACACACACACACACACACACTCAGAGTCACTCATTCAGGGACAAAGGCTTCTTAATAATGGTTGCATATGAAGTAGTGTGTGAAGCAAATTATTTTAGTACACCCACATTTCATGAAACCCACATTTGTGCATACACCCTATAATTGCAGAATGAAAGCTTGTGTCTGGAACAGAGCTCTGTCGAAATTTCAGTGGGTCTGGGTCCATCAACAAGTTTAGCCACTATCTATCCACGACAGTGAGAATTATAGAAATGTGGAGAACACAACTAACTGATTGTATGTGAGGGACTGCAACTTTAGAAGATTATTCTGTTGTTGCAGACTAATCTCTTCTGGAGAATTTCGAGTAGCATCGGCTATTTTATGAGTCATATGCTTGTACATTCTGAAGAAATGAAGATTGAGGTGTTTGGCAAACGGAGTTTGTGTTTGTTGGAATATGTGAATCGTGATTTTGTCTTCTGGTAGGTTATTTTGTACATACACATTATGAAGAACACTAGTGCCTCTGTGGGGCTCGTAAGAGTCAAATATTAATAGAAGTTCCTCTTCACTGACTTGTTCCACAACTGCTTCTTGTAGAAATGTCCTGAACAGTTCCTTTGTCAAATTTCCAGAGGAGTGAGAGTGGACAATTACATTTGATGCTGGGAATATGGACTGAGGTATTTGAGTACGCAAAGAACAAGGCTCCTGAAGGACAATAAACAGCTTTGGAGCATGTCTGTCCATCTGTGAAAGCAATGGAATAATTGTGTACATATGGGTTGTCATGTGAACGGACTGTACAACCTGCACAATACTTTTAAAACCTCTAGTTGCAGGAGTGTGACCCGCAGACATCATTTTCAATCCACTTTCATCGGTATTGCAGATATTTATGTCTCTGTAGGCTGTCATGAGTGCACGAGTTGTTCATTGCCAGTTCTCTGCCGTTTTCTGGACGTTATTTCTGTTGTAGCACATTTTCATTGCAACAAAAGATTTGACTTTACGGCTTACAATATTGATTCCAGCACAAGACCCAACTGTCACTGGCATCAAATCTTGGGAAATTTAACTGACCCACTTCTGTTTTGTGCAAAATTTGATGTCTACATCATGAACACATCGACCTTCCTGGCTGCGGTGTTTGAAAATCTCGATCACATGTATTGTAATATGCTTGTACTTCTGCTTCACAGACATTAACTCTCCACTTTCTCCACTGCCGCTTCCATTCATACAACATACACTGTGCAGGACATCTAGTGTGAAATCTATTTTTCATTGCACGCATCGTGCATTGTGCACATGTATCTATATAAATGTACTCTACAGGTTTGCTGCTTTCAGTTAACGAAGTGAAAGCAGATTACCCAAAGAAAATTTCTATAAACTCTGAACAGTCTTTTTACATATCAGGACAATGTTCTCCCATATAACTGTTTCATGCATAAAAAGTTAAAAAAACTAGTCATCAGTGGGGTTCGAACCACAGAACCTCAGTACAATGACCTAACACTCTACCAACTCACCCACAGATGCTTAGTCACAGTTATGCTTTTGCTTTGTTCTGGTAGTTCTGCTGATACTTTCAATTAACATTTAAGCCCCTTCTGCTAGATGACAGCACACAGTATGAGCTAAGTCAGTTGATACTCTATCGACTTTCAATGTTTGGTACAGATCTGAGTGTCTGGCATCTGGAGGTCTGTGTGTCAGAATGATGCCAAATTTGAACAGCATATTATCGACACAAGGGGAAACATTATGGGGGGATGGGGGGGAGAACAAGATTACCAACACATAGTGCTGAAAGTGTCATAACGTAAATAGACAACATTTGTGGCATTGTTGGTTAGGTAAGCCCATAAACTACATCAAGGTTGTACCACATGGGATGGGAAAAATCAGTTTTTCATTGTCTTGAGGCCAAAAACCGTATAAAACACATAATGGCATATGTTTTTAATTGTCCTGGGACCAAAAACTGCATAAAAAGCAAAATGGCATGTGTTTCTAATTGTCATGATACTGGCGCAAGACATATTCAGTATGTTCTCCACGGCTTTTCCCCATCCGTTGAATTGAAAAACAGCATGTTCCCCACCAGACTGTAGTGTCTCGGGGTTCATGTTCAGTATGCATTGCACAATGCATGCCTTCAATTCAGCTACATTCATAATTGGAGCACTGAATACAACATATTTCAGATAACCACACAGCCAGAAGTCACACGGATTAAAATCAGATGATCTGGATGGCCTGGCTGTAGGGAAGTGATGACTGATAATTATAGGATTTCTGAAATGCCTCTGCAACAGTCACTTCACTGGCTGTGCAGTGTGCAGAGGAGCGGTATACTTCATACAAATTATCCTACCTACACATCCACGCTGTTCACGGGTTGGAATGACGATGTGCAGAAGACCCTCATAGCGTTTGCCAGTGATGGCACACGTAACAAGACCCGAAGGACTCATCTCCTTGAAAAAATAAGGACCTATGATAAAGGATGCTGTCAATCCACAACACACCACACCACACCACACAGTCACCTATCCAGAACGAAGTCTACTGGTCGATGTGCATGTGGATTTTCCATTGCGCATATTGGCGAGTCCTTGGGGATAGAAATGGGCTTCGCCTGCACATGGAATACTCCATGGTCATTCACTATCCACTTCCATGTGAGCAATAATTCCAGAGTGAATGTTTCTTTTGCTGGCAGATTAGCAGGAAGCAACTCCTGAACATGGGTGATTTTTGTGGATAGTAATGCAGGACATTTCATAGGATTTTAAGCACAGGCATGTCCAACATTTGGGCTATTTCCTGAGCACTGCATGTTTGCACACCACTACACCACTTGGGCATCTCAGACACAAACTGAAGAACAGCCATGTGCCATACATTGCCAGTGAGCACATTCCGACACCTACAGTGGCATCTATTGGTCAAATTTTCGATATGTGACTTTTTTTTGTTTTTGTTCCATGATGTTTCCCTTTGGGTTAATAATATGATGTTAAAATTAGACATCATTCTAAGCAGCATATGAAACCGGAACTTCAATTATGGACACCCCATGTGTTTCACTAGAATTTTCCTTTCTCACTCCTGTTCTACACACAAAATAACAGAAACAATGAAACTACAAACAGAGAACAATGTAATAAAAAAAAGTCTGACAATTAAATCTAGTGAGAAGGCAGTATTTTTCAGAAGCCTAAACACATGCAAACTGTAGGCAACATCAGAGTGGAAAGAAGTGAGGGTTCAGTCTCACCTACCCCACACCTCACTTCTCACAGGCATTCTTCTCTCTGCCTACTGTATTTTAAGTTATTTCTTCTGACTTTGCTTTGTACTTTTTACATTAATTTGTCACTCTTTTTCTTGTTCTACACTAACTTTAGGACTTCGCAAACACTGTAATCTCTCTTATTTTGTCCTTAAGCTCCTTTTGCTAGGTTACAATAGAGAAAGTGCATAATTTTACAGTCAGTGTAATCTATTGCTTCTTATCCAGTAGAACAGTACTTTTTGAAAAAGAATTCACTTTTTCTCCAAGGAATGCGATGTACGTAAGTAGTATGAACTGAAATGGAGTTACAAATCTAGCAGCACCCCTTAAATCCTTTGATCTCCTTACATTCTAATGACTGAGGAGCCGAAACACTATCAGTACTCATAGAGGGGTCAAACAATGGTCCTGAATATTGTTTCCTTTGCTGCAAAAGTATATTTCTCCAAATTTTATGTATATTTAAGGCCAAGCTGCCATTCATTATAATAAGTAAATGTTTTGCACAAGTCATTCAAAATCTTCCTATAGTTATTCAAATATAAAAATTTGCTGTACACAACAATTGCACCAATACAGAATCTGAGATTTCTGCCACCACTGTCTGACAGAAAATAAGAAATCCAAATGCTCTTCCCAAAATTACATATTTCTCCTAACATACTGTAACAATGTTATTATCAGTAAGAATGTGAACAAACTATTTGTGCTGGATTTATATGAATAGAACAGCCAACTGAATGTAAATGTTATAACTATAAGGAAAAGGTAATTAAGAAAAATCAACAGACACAATGAGTGAACACATGAAGTTGTTTAAAGCATGTTTATTATGAAAGGACAGTCAAATGACATGACTTATTGCCTGGTACTGTGAACATATTATTCACACATCTTTAAAAACTCAGTCTTCAAAGACATCACAATCCAGTTATCCTCAAAATAGAATAAAACTCAGAATACAGTTAAGAAATAAAATAATAATTATAAAAGTTTGGGTAAGCCAATAACATTACCAGATCAATATGTTTCATAAGTATTTTAAGCCATCTTTTACACCAAAATGCAACAATAATAATTGGAAACTGAAAACATAAAACTTCACTGCCCTTGTGGTTTTCAGGAATCTCTAACAGCAGCTGGCACATGACTTAAGTTTTTTGGTTTAAGTTAACAGAAGTTGTAATTTCATATTAATTTCTGCCATGTAGCAGTGCAAAGCTATAAAGTAAAATGCCTAAGGCCTACAAACAAATATGAATTAAATTTTTCCTTCTGAATGTATTAGAGCAATCAATATTACTGTAACTGATTTACTGCTTACAAAACCCCTACAAAGCAGTAGAACAAAATGTGTCCTATTTAGGACAGTATGCACAACACCAAAACTAAAAAAAAGAGTTAGAAACAAACAATCAAACAAACAAATAAAATACTATTCAGTATCTATTAATGCAGTGATCTACTCCCCTTGAAAACTTTTTCATGGGCAGACACCACTAAAATAAAATTTACAGCCAGAAAACATACTTTCAGAATGGGAAGTCCATCCAGAGCAACTGATATTAGATACTGTCAGAAACTATGTTCAAAAAAATTATTGACTTTAAATGCTTTATTAATTATACCAATTTTATCAGCTTCTAAATATTTAACACGCAGACATGAAGCACAACCCATTACTATCACAACACAATAGTTAATTCAAGGAATAACTTACTGTTATGCCAAGACGATTTTACGAAAAAATTTCATTAAGGGAAGCTGACTGGCCATAAGTCTGATTAAAAAAAAAAAAAAGATGGCAGACTGGGCAGGAAAAAAAATGGTTACATTGATAAAACTATGGCGAGAAATTGCATCATGATATTGATTGTGGGGAAGGGGTGGAGGGTGGTGGTGGAGGGTGGGGGGAGAGGGCAAGGGGGGAGGGAGAGAGGGAGGGAGGGAGAGATACCGATCATTCGTGTAGGGGGAGGACATGGTAGGTGTCAGAGACTTTATCCGAGTGAAATCACCACTTGAAAGCAGTAAATGATATAGAAATTACTTAAAGGAACTCAATTTCATTAACATAAACATCCAGAGAATAAATAAAAACTATCAGAAATGTGAAATGATTGTTCCAAGGATAGCATTAAGTAATTTCCAAATCACTTTCTTCATCCGAATCACTGTCTGGCAACAGAGGTAATGACTGTTTATGTTCACTGTTTTCATATGACAAGTTTGATGTACGAGAACTGCTTTCTGAGTTAGTGATACCATTTACAGTCTTCTCTGCTATATTGTTATTCGCACTTGAACTGGTTTCTGTAGCAACTGGCTTCTCCCATTCAGCTAGGTCACGTTTAACAAGTTCTGCTGCAACAGGTACATCCTAAAACACAATAATTAACTGTTTATTGTCTAAAAAAGTTCTAAATATATACTGACCTACTTTAAAAATGTCAAATAGCAGGTAGTGTACAAATTGCTAACACAAGTTTTTAAATGCTGTCACAATCAATTCCAAGAATCATTAGGTCTTATTGAGGGAAGTACATCTTTACATTATTGTGGAAAATGTGCACGAGTCACTGTAATTCATTTACAGATATTTGCACTTTCAGTAGGTACAAATAAATGAAATTATTCTGATTAATCCTTGAAACTTTGCTTCTATATTTAAACTCCAGCAGGTTTAAAAAAGGTGAAATTATTTAAAATAATACCTGAATCACTGTTGAATCTCCTGTATAGGGCCAACAACACTGAATACCTAAATACACTTCTGCACATTATGTGACACATTTATACAGCGCAAGGTACCTTGGGTCCTGTGGTGTTGACAAGTGATACACACGGAACAGGACTGCCTTCACGCTCTTGTCGCTGGTCTGTACGTGGCCGTTCTCTGTATCCATCCACTCGTGCCATAATTACAACCCACTGTGCCACATGGCACAAATCCTCCATGAGTTCCCTAGCTTCTTCTGACCACTGATCACCTCTGAAATATAGAAGGTATCAAATATAATCTTGTCCAGAACACTTTAGGATATGGGAAGGGAAACTTCCTCATCTCTGACCGAAGAATTAGGTATTATATAAGCTCACCTGAACATCAGGAAAACAGCAGATATGGAACAAGGATAAGTACATCACTGAGAAACCAAGATATCGTTTTCAAACTTACTAATGAGAAAGGAAGATCACACTGTAACATCCCCCTAACAATAAGGTCAGTAAAAAATTTCTTACATCTTCTTCCTAGTCCACATCTGTTGTTCAAATGGTTCAAATGGCTCTGAGCACTATGGGACTTAACATCTATGGTCATCAGTCCCCTAGAACTTAGAACTACTTAAGCCTAACTAACCTAAGGACATCACACAACATCGAGTCATCACGAGGCAGAGAAAATCCCTGACCCCGCCGGGAATCGAACCCGGGAACCAGGGCGCAGGAAGCGAGAACGCTACAGCACGACCACGAGCTGCGGAACACATCTGTTGTGTATAGTACATTTGTATTTCAACTCTGTAACTCAAAAGTGCTACAGATTTTTGGTGCAGACTTTAGTTGAGAGCAAAGTATTTATATAATTGAAGTTTTTACTTTTTCCACAAGCCAACAAAGAAAATTATGAGCAGCTGATGTGTATATAACGCTCTGAAAAACTTAAGGATGAGCTAGATAAAGTAGCATAACATATTAACTACTTGGTGGAAATAAATGAAAGTGCGGGAGCATGCTGCCAGAGATCTCCTGGTCCCGCACAGAAAGTTAGATGTCAAACGGCACAAGATCAGCATGACTACGTGCCAAATGGGGCTGGTCCTGCAACTTGAGGCAGCTGAAGGAAAAAAGTGTGTGTGTGTGTGTGTGTGTGTGTGTGTGTGTGTGTGTGCAAGTAGTTATGGTGGGCTGTTGTGGTGTTTGTAATTACAACATGGCCCAGAGACAACATCTGGATCACTTCACATGTGAAAGAATCACTGGGAACCTGGAAGAAGGATGAAGTGTGACAAGTGTGGCTCAGGGATTTAGTACTAATCACAGCACTGTTTCACACGCATGTGGTGTTGATCAACAACAGCAGCACATGACCACTACATTGTGCAATAGGTAAGAAGGCATCCACATCAAACAGCAGTGGAGGTGCAACCACATTTAATAGGACTGGAAGGCATGCAGTCTTATCTTGCAATGTGGCACAGTGACTGCGTGGGGGTGGCTCTTTGCCCAAAGACCCACACATTGTGTTGCACTGACAACTGCACATGTGTGGCACCATTTATGATGGTACTTAGAGCACAGAGACTCCGACTAGCAGATTCAGTCCAAATAGCGATTCTGGACGTACCCTCATAGATGATAAGATGGGAAAATTTAGTGCCCCCAAGAACATTAACAAACATGATCGTTTTTGTGGTCCAGGTTTTATGATGTGGGGAGGCATAATGTTGTACACTCTCCAATCAACATTACTATGATACTCCTTTCCAAAGAGTGTCATTTCAGGATGCATTCTGTCACGATTTCATTTTTATGGATGACAAAGTGTGACCACATTACGCAGCAAAGGTAGAGCAGTTCTTGGAATGAGAGGATATTCAGCAGATGGAGTGGCCTGCTTGTTTCCCCCGACTTAAATTGCATCGAGCACAAGTGGAGTGCAATGGGGATACATATTACTGTATGTCCACAAACATCAATGAGCATTCAGCAGTTGCCAATAGAGATGGCGGAGGACTTTGTGAAGTCCCTTCCACGAGAACTTTTCATCAACCTGGTTGCCAGGATGGGAGCACATTGCAGAGCATGCATTGCTATCCATGGTAATCACATCCTACTAAGAACCATGTCCCGCCTTTTATAATGTCCAAGGGACCATCAAGAATCACTGTGACTTCAGTGTGATTATTGTCTTTGAATAAACTGTCATTTTTAATCATCCAATTGTGTATTTCTTCCAGTTATCTTCTGTATTATACTGTACGATTTCTTTATATGTACAGTCTAAGTTTCGTTGAGCTATTTACTTGGTAGTGACACACCACGTTAAACTTACTTTTGTCCATATGTTCTGCACACCAATGTAGTTTGGAAAATTTGTATTGAACGAAAAAATAAGTTACATATCTGAAAAATTTGTTGCAGACAGTTTCAGTATTCCACGAAGTTCCAAAACAGTGCACACTCTACTGCAGATGAAAGTTTCATTCTGGAAACACCCCTTGGCTGGGGCTAGGCTATTTATTTTCAGAGTGTTAATCCAACGACATACAAAGAAGCAGTTGTGCTAAGTTTGGAAAGCACGACAGAAGTACTGTCAGAAATGAGAGTGTGGGGTGTGTGTTGCATTTGCCTTGATAGCTCGGTCAGTCAGAGAATATCGTGAGAAAGGCAAGAGTCTGTGCTATAGTTCCAGCCCTGTACATAATTTTAATCTATCAGAGATTCACTACAGTGCATGTTCTGCTCCAGAAAATTTCATTCTGCAAATCTAAGTTGTCAATATATTATATCAGTGGCTGTCCAACTGTGGCCTGTAGGCCACTTGTGGCCTGAATTAAGAATTCGTGCAGCCTGTGGTTCTCAAGCAGATTTTATAATAATATGCATCTATCAACTAACAGCTGAATTCAAAACCATCATCTACTGTTACCAGCTTCGAGTTGGTTTTCCTGCTCAGGAACAAACAAAAATACTTAGAGAGGCAGTAATATTTTTAAGACATGTTTAATTGTAATTGATGTTGGTGAATTCGGCAGCGAGACAAGTAAAACAAGTGGGGGCAAACTTGTTAGCAAAATAATTGCATCATATTTTACACGTACATTGCAAATTTTAGAATTTGCAATGTGTAGTCCAATATTATGCTAAGTACTGTGGAGTGCACAGCAGAGAGAACTTTTTACTGTATCATATATTAAGCCTTTAGTCCTGTTTCATTCATGGATGGAATGTGGGAAGAATTACACCTTGTACACCTTTGTGTGAGCTGTTATCTGCCTATTTTATCTGTGATAGAGACTTAGGGGGCTGAGGAATATTCACAGTATCTACCCTGAAATATAGTTCTTGAAATCTGATGCACAGACAAGTCGTGCACAATGTTATTCGAGACAGAGTACGAAGGTTTCTTTTCTATCGTTTTCTGATATTACATAATACATTAATAAACTGATAAGTTAATCATGGTATTTAACTCCTAAAATAATCAGCAACAATTTTGGAAACCATTCAGTGGTAAAGATATATAAATCATTTATTTTGTTCATCTAGGTGAATGATCAATTTGCATTTGGATTTGTATCTGAAATAATTAAATTTACAGAACAAAGCGGACTGTATATGAACAAATATTGCTGTGAACGCTACAATACAGTGGTAATCAGCAGTTCACGCTTATTTTATTCACTGTGTAAGTCACATTTTAAATTTTGCACTCACATTAAAAGCAATTTTGTGTAAAAGAGTTAGCAGAATTGTTAACAAAACATAGCTCACACGTGCAGAGTTACCTTAAAGTATGCACAGCTGTCCTGATTTATCTAACACTATTTAGATTGTTACAAAAAATGGGTGTTCTTTTCCAGGATAATAATGATCATTATTTACTTAAATTGCATGATGTGTTGGGGACAGATATAAGACTGGCACACGCTGTAGATAGATAAAAGAGTCTGCACATGTATGTAAATGCAATGTTTAACTATGTGGATGTGGAAAGCTACCTAAAAAAAAAAACACATCCAAGCTGGCCAGCACATCGGGCCCTGTCATTAATAAGTGCAGTGGATGTGATTGTGGGCCAATGCACCTCCCCGTGTTCCAGGAGTGGGCACTTTAGCACACTCAGTTATCCATGTGTGTTGTAGAATAAAACTTATCAAATGCAAAAGACAACTGGCTGCATATTCTGCCTACATAAATTCCCAAATAATGCTAAGCCTCACGCAAACAAGTGTATGAACAGCTGGATGAGAAATGGTCGACAATCTGAAAACAAAATCTGGTATGCCAACCTGTCAAGAAATTGCTCATAAATCATCTACAGATCTGCTACAAGTTTCTACATAGGCAATCAACTCCACTAACAAAGTTATCAATGAACCAACACAAAGTTAACAATGAACCAACCTGGACCATAAATTCGGCCTCCACTAACTGCAAACCACTCCATGATATATGACTCAGCACTTTCATTTTTGGTAAACAGATTTATCACTACTGAACTGTTGAAAATGGCTTTGAAAGAAAAATAAGAAATTATGTTTTGTGTACTTGCGTCGCTTTCCCTTTTCTGTTCCACTCACAAATAGTTCACGGGAAGAACGATTGCTGAAAACCTTCCTTGGGGGCTTAAATCTCTTTAATTTTATCTTCACAGCTTTTTTGTGAGATATACATCAGAGGAAGGAGTATATTGGCTGACTCTAAACTTCACCACACCTTGAGACAGAACACGTCTCTTACAGCATCTGACACTGGAGTTGGCCGAGTACCTCTGTGATGCTTCTGCACTTACTACAAGAACCAGTAACAAAACATGCTGCACTTCTTTGGATCCTTTCTATTTCATCTATCAATCCTATCTGGAATGGATCCCAGACTGATGAGCAATATTCCACTACTGTTCAAACAAGTGTTTTGTAAGCTACTACATTCATTGATGGACTGCGTATCCTGAAGTTTCTTGCAATGAATCTCATTCCTACATCTGCCTTAGCAGCGATTAATTCTTTGTGACTGTTAAACTTTAAATCTCTCTGTATGCATATTCTTGTATATGTTATGGAAGTAACTGCTTCTGGCGATTGTTCTGCAATCGTGAATTATACAATGAAGCGTCTCCCTGTCTACATATTCACAATACATTACATTTGTTTATGTTGAAGGCCATTTGCTGCTCTCAGCATCTAGCGTCAATCCTCTGTCATCTTCCTGCATTTCACTACATTTTTCAACAGTTGCATCTTCTATGTAGACAACACCATCATCCACGAAAAGTATCAGGGAACTTGTGACGATGTGTATTGACATTAATATATTGTGCGAAAAGTAGTGGATCTGTAGCGTTCCCTGAGTGGTAAGCATGAAGTTACTTTCACATTTGAAGACCTCGCTCAACTGACATGTTGTGTGTTACTTTTACATCTGAAGACTTCTCTGCATTGAGAATGACGTGCTGTGTTCTGTTTTCTAGAAATGATCAATCCAACCACACGGCAGATCTGATATTCTACACACTTGTATTTTGTTCATTAGACGGCAGTGTGGAGCTGTGTTGAATGAATTCCAGAAATCGAGAAACAAGGTACCAACCTGGACACTTGTATCTACTGATATCTGGGTCTTGTGGGCGAACAGAGCAAGCTGGGATTCGGACAACTGTTGTTTTCAGAACACATGTTGATTTCTACAGAGGAGATTTTCGGTCGCCAGAAATGCCACAATATGTGAGCACAAAACAAGTTCCAAAATTCGACAACACACCAACATCAGAGATGTAGGCCTACAGTTTCACGCACGTGTTCAACAACTTAGAAACACTTTGATAATCCACAGACCTACAGTTAACTGCTGCTAAAAGTTGGCAAGTTCTTTCGCATACTCTATGTAGAATCATACTGATATCCTACCAGGTCCAATGGCCTTTCCTCTGTCGAGTCATTTCAGTTGCTTTTCCATCACTTATTTCGAAATTTGGAAAAAAACTTTGCACTTTGACCTTTCCTGTGTCGTCCTCTGTTTCAAAGCCGTTATGGTCATGCACTGTCAGGACAGATGGCTTCAATCCACTTACTGATATAATGTAAGACCAAAACTTCTTAGAATGTTCTGTCAAGTTGGTTGGTAGAACTTTACTTTTGAATCTGTCAAACGTTTCATGTTGGCCCTACTTATGCTAATTTTGGCTTTGTTTGATTTTTGTTTGTCTGTGACACTATGGCTATGTTTAAATTTGCAATGAAGCTCTCTCTGCTTTTGTTGCAGCTTTCTAGTGTGGTTGTTGAGCCAAGGCGTGTTCCTTTTATTCCTCACAACTTCACTTGGTACATACCTATTTAAAAGATATTGTACAATGCTCTTGAACTTTGCCCACTGATGCTCAAAACTGTTAGTACTGGAGATTAACTTTTGATGTTGACCTGTCAGATAATCTGACTCTTGCCAAACAGAAACATTATCCCATCTTTCTTTGTTTTCCATTTAACAGCCACGTTCAGTGATACTGTAATGGCCTTATCATCACTTATTTCCCTCTCTACACTAACTGAGTCAAATGGTTTGCATGTCACAAGCATGTTCAAGAAGATACCTTCACAAGTCGGTTCCCTATTTAACTACTCAAGGTAATTTTTGGATATGGCACTTAGAAAAATTTCACACTATTCCAGACCCTGATGACCGCACTAACCCCCCCCCCCCCCCCCCCGCCCACTGCCCCCCCTGCCCAAAAAAAAATCACTTGAGCCTTCCAAGAAGTTGAAGTCCTAACCTAGTACTATAACATGCCCAGGAAACTCCTCATACGTTCCACACCTTCTGCTCCTGAGACAAGGGGTCTACAAAAGCATCTGATGACTATGTTTGATCCACCTTTAACACTTATCTATACCCAAATTATTTTGCATTCAGAATCTGTATTAATCTCACTAGATAGTACGGTATTTTTGATGGCTATAAACACACCTCAACCACCAGCATTCAACCTATCTTTGTGATATATATTCCACTTGGAATTTAGAATTTTATTGCTATTGAAATCTGATTCCAACCACATTTCTGTGCCTACTGCTGTGTTGTTACTATTTACATGTGAGACTAGACCTCTTTTCAGACACTCTTGCAGGTTTCTACAAAGAATTTCTCTCTCTTATCTGCTATCACAAACTGTATCCTTTTGGGACTCAGAATGCATCTAATCTGGCCTGTGGATGGATTTCTCTGGACTAAAAAACACCAAATCTGCAGGTCACATGTAATTCAGTACCCTAACACATGCCTGATCTATTTAAGGGACTCCTACGTTCCTCCTCCCGAAAGTGGGGGTCGTGAAATTCACATCCAAGATCATCACAGAATTGTCAGAGCCTCTGGTTTAAGCTCCTACTTGGTTCCAATCCAGAGGACCACGATTATCTCTGGGAATAATGCTAGCTGCCTACACCAAGTCAGCCAGCCACCTGTAGAAACTGAGGATGGCCTCTCAATCTAGGTGGCATGCGTCATTTGTGCTGACATGAACTATGATTTGCAGCTGGGTGGGCACAGTATTTTCAATCGCTGCCAACAGAGCCTGCTTCATATCTATGATGAGAACCCCCCCCCCCATACCCAGAGTGCAGACAGGGTGGACACTGGCCCTCTTCCTCGACCTGTCGTATCACTGGAGCTCCCAATGACAAGCAACCTCACCCTCTGTGTTTGTCAGAGATCTACATCTACTTCTGCATACATACTCTGCAAGCCACAATATGGTGCATGACTTAGGGTACGTTGTACCAACACTAGTCATTTCCCTTCCTGCTCCATTTGCAAATAGAGCGAGGAGAAAAAACTACTGCCTATGTGCCTCCATAAAAGCTCTAATTTCTCTTATGTTTGTAGTCCTTATGCGAAATGTACATTGGCAGCAGTAGAATTATTCTGCAGTCAGCTTCAAATGCTCATTCTCCAAAATTTCTCAACAGTGTTCCTCGAAAAGATCATCATCTTTCCTTCAGGGATTCCCATTCGATACGCCGAAGCACATCTGTAATATTTGCGTAGTGATCCAAGCTACCACTAATAAGTGTAGCAGCCTGCCGCTGAACTGTTTCAACGTATTCCTTTAATTTGACCTGGTGGGGATCCCAAACACATTAGCAGTACTCAAAAACGGCTTGCACTAGCATTTTACATGCGGTCTTCATTACAGATGAACCACACTTCCCTAAAACTCTCTCAATAAACAGAAGTTGATCATTCACCTTCCCAACTACAACCCTTACATTCTCATTCAATTTCATATTGCTTTGCAATGTTATGCCTAGATATTTTATCAACCTGACTGTCAAGCCGCACACTGATAATGCTATATTTGCATTATGGAATTGCTTTTCTTACTCATCTGTTTTAAATCACATTTTTCTACATTTAGAGCTAGCTGGCATTCATCACACCAACTATAAACTTTATCTAAGTCATCTTGTTTGCTCCTAGAGCTACTGAATAACACCACCTTCCAGTACACTACAGCACTAGCAAAGCGTCACATACTGAGGCTCATCCTGTCCGTCAAATCATTTATGTACACAGAGACTAGCAGGAGCTCTGTCACAATTCACTGGTTAGGAGCCATTCATATATCTAAAAACTTATTCTGTATGCTCATACCTTTGTTCACAGTCTGGTGGGGCACTGTGTCAAACCCTTTCAGAAATCTACGAACATGGAATCTGCCTGCTGCCCTTCATCCATGGTTCGCAAGATATCATGTGAGAGAAGTGCAAACTTAAGTTTCGCATAATGGTTTCTAAAACCATGCTCATTTGTGGACAGAAGCTTTTCCATCCCAAGGAACTTTATTATACCACTCGGGAAGAGTGATCACGGATCAAAAAGGCAAGGGATCCTGTGCAGGCTCGGAAGTACTTTAAGGAGTGAGAAATATCTCAAAACTGTTGTTGAGGTGTAATGGATCATCTGTGAAGCCGGTACCTATGTTCGCCTTCCAGTCAGAGATTCATGATCCTGCTGCTGTTTGCCATTCACTGTCAGGTAAGTGTCAACTGGCTGGGACATTCAAATCAGAAGGCACAGAATCATCATGGATCCCAGGCAGTTCTGTCAGCTCCAGAGGTGCCAAAGAATTTGTATCACTTCCCCCAATGCAACCACGGTCCAGAGCAGCAGCCTGAAGCCTGCTGACCACAACCAACACAGCTTTCAGCTGTTTACGGACAGTGGCCAATTCCCCCTGCATTCGTACACAACAAGTGCAGTCCCTTGCCAGCTTTAATATATTTTTATCTATATCACAAGTAATGTAATACTTCTCCAAATAGTCACTGCGTGCCACCTAAGTTCTGCTGCTACACTACTTGCAATTTATACTATACAAGAAAGTGGACTCTCACAAAGATAATGCACTAGAATTTATATATACACTATTCTGCACAGTTTACTGTACAATCCCCTTCTTCACAGAAGTATATAGAAACAGAAACCAGAAAAAAATATTGTGTATAGAACAGAAACATCTGCTACTCCACCACACTTGTCCATTTGGCTATGTGCAGCCACTACACGCACAATATTACCAAAGGATCAACAGACACAGCACCAACCGGACATGAACATGGATCATATGGAGAGGATAATATGTAATGAACCTCGCCGTTGGTGGGGAGGCTTGCGTGCCTCAACGATACAGATAGCCGTACCGTAGGTGCAACCACAACGGAGGGGTATCTGTTGAGAGGCCAGACAAATGTGTAGTTCCTGAAGAGGGGCAGCAGCATTGTCAGTAGTTGCATGGGCAACAGTATGGATGATTGATTGATCTGGCCTTGTAACACTAACCAAAATGGCCTTGCTGTTCTGGTACTGTGAACGGCTGAAAGCAAGGGGAAACTACGGCCGTAATCTTTCCCGAGGGCATGCAGCTTTACTGTATGCTTAAATGATGATGGCGTCCTCTTGGGTAAAATATTCCGGAGGTAAAATAGTCCCCCTTCGGATCTCCGGGCGAGGACTACTCAAGAGGATATCGTTATTGGGAGAAAGAAAACTGGCGTTCTATGGATCGGAGCATGGAAGTCAGATCACTTAATCGGGCAGGTAGGTTAGAAAATTTAAAAAGTGAAATGGATAGGTTAAAGTTAGATACAGTGGGAGTTAGTGAAGTTTGGTGGCAGGAGGAAAAGACTTTTGGTCAGGTGAATACCGGGTTATAAATACAAAGTCAAATAGGGGTAATGCAGGAATAGGTTTAATAATGAATAAAAAAATAGGAGTACGGGTAAGCTACTACAAACAGCATAGTGAACACATTATTGTGGTCAAGATAAACACGAAGCCCACACCTACTACAGTAGTACAAGTTTATATGCCAACTAGCTCTGAAGATCATGAAGAAATTGATGAAATGTATGATGAAATAAAGGAAATTATTCAGGTAGTGAAGGGAGACGAAAATTTAATAGTCATGGGTGACTGGAATTCGGTAGTAGGAAAAGGGAGAGAGGGAAACGTAGTAGGTGAATATGGATTGGGGGTAAGAAATGAAAGAGGAAGCCGCCTGGTAGAATTTTGTGCAGAGCATAACTTAATCATAGCTAACGCTTGGTTCAAGAATCACGTAAGAAGGTTTTATACATGGAAGAACCCTGGAGATACTAAAAGGTATCAGACAGATTATATAATGGTAAGACAAAGATTTAGGAACCAGGTTTTAAACTGTAAGACATTTCCAGGTGCAGATGTGGATTCTGACCACAATCTATTAGTTATGAACTGTAGACTAAAACTAAAGAAACTGCAAAAAGGCGGGAATTTAAGGAGATGGGACCTGGATAAACTGACTAAACCAGAGGTTGTACAGAGTTTCAGGGAGACCATAAGGGAGCAACTGACAGGGATGGGGAAAAGAAATACACTAGAAGAAGAATGGGTAGCTTTGAGGGATGAAATAGTGAAGACAGCAGAGGATCAAATAGGTAAAAAGAAGAGGGCTAGTAGAAACCCTTGGGTAACAGATGAAATACTGAATTTAATTGATGAAAGGAGAAAATATAAAAATGCAGTAAATGAAGCAGGCAAAAAGGAATACAAACGTCTCAAAAATGATGTCAACAGGAAGTGCAAAATGGCTAAGCAGGGATGGCTAGAGGCCAAATGTAAGGATGTAGAGGCTTCTCTCACTAGGGGTAAGATAGATACTGCCTACAGGAAAATTAAAGAGACCTTTGGAGAAAAGAGGACCACTTGTATGAATATCAAGAGCTCAGATGGAAACCCAGTTCTAAGCAAAGAAGGGAAAGCAGAAAGGTGGAAGGAGCGTATAGAGGGTCTATACAAAGGCGATGTACTTGAGAACAATATTATGGAAATGGGAGAGGATGTAGATGAAGATGAAATGGGAGATATGATACTGCATGAAGAGTTTGACAGAGCACTGAAAGACCTGAGTCGAAACAAGGCCCCCGCAGTAGACAACATTCCATTAGAACTACTGACAGCCTTGGGATAGCCAGTCCTGACAGAACTCTACCGTCTGGTGAGCAAGACGTATGAGACAGGTGAAATACCTTCAGACTTCAAGAAGAATATAATAATTCCAATCCCAAAGAAAGCAGGTGTTGACAGATGTGAAAATTACCGAACTATCAGTTTAATAAGTCACAGCTGCAAAATACTAACGCGAATTCTTTACAGACGAATGGAAAAACTGGTAGAAGCCAACCTCGGGGAAGATCAGTTTGGATTCCGTAGAAACACTGGAACACGTGAGGCAATACTGACCTTAAGACTTATCTTAGAAGAAAGATTAAGGAAAGGCAAACCTACATTTCTAGCATTTGTACACTTAGAGAAAGCTTTTGACAATGTTGATTGGAATACTGTCTTTCAAATTCTGAAGGTGGCAGGGGTAAAATACAGGGAGCAAAAGGCTATTTACAATTTGTACAGAAACCAGATGGCAGTTATAACAGTCGAAGGGTATGAAAGGGAAGCAGTGGTTGGGAAGGGAGTGAGACAGGGTTGTAGCCTATCCCCGATGTTATTCAATCTGTATATTGAGCAAGCAATAAAGGAAACAAAAGAAAAGTTCGGAGTAGGTATTAAAATCCATGGAAAAGGAGTAAAAACTTTGAGGTTCGCTGATGACATTGTAGTTCTGTCAGAGACAGCAAGGAACTTGGAAGAGCCATTCAACGGCATGGACAGTGTCTTGAAAGGAAGATATAAGATGAACATCAACAAAAGCAAAACGAGGATAATGGAATGTGGTGGAGGTAAGTCGGGTGATGCTCAGGGAATTAGATTAGCAAATGAGAGACTTAAAGTAGTAAAGGAGTTTTGCTATTTGGGGAGCAAAATAACTGATGATGTTCGAAGTAGAGAGGATATAAAATGTCGACTGACAATGGCAAGGAAAGTGTTTCTGAAGAAGAAAAATTTGTTAACATCGAGTGTAAATTTAAATGTCAGGAAGTCGTTTCTTAAAGTATTTGTAGGGAGTGTAGCCTTGTATGGAAGTGAAACGTGGACGATAAATAGTTTAGACAAGAAGAGAATAGAAGCTTTCGAAATGTGGTGCTACAGAAGAATGCTGAAGATTAGGTGGGTTGATCACATAACTAATGAGGTGGTATTGAATAGAATTGGGGAGAAGAGGAGCTTGTGGCACAACTTGACAAGAAGATGGGATCAGTTGGTAGGACATGTTCTGAGACATCGAGGGATCACCAATTTAGTATTGGAGGGCAGCGTGGAGGGTAAAAATCGTAGAGAGAGACCAAGAGATGAATACACTAAGCAGATTCAGGCTGCAGTAGGTATTGGGAGATGATGAGGCTTGCACAGGATAGAGTAGCATGGAGAGCTGCATCAAACCAGTCTCAGGACTGAAGACCACAACATCAACAAGAATAATGCCATGTGAAATTCTCAACACTTCACTGAGGTTATCCACTGATCCTCACATAGAATCATAGCAGCCATGTTGATGCTGACTTCAGTCAGAGCGGAAGCCAAAACACCAGGCTCACCTTTCTCTGAAATCCTTGAACAAGTAAACACTGCTGCACAAGATAGTCCACCTACACCATTTGCTTGCCACAGCTTTTCGTAAGTTGCAGTGGCTGCACGGTTTAAACAAACAAAGAATTCTCATAACGCGCCGTGCTGCACCTATCACGTGACCTCCACAGTTTGGTACATGAAATGCAAAGAACGTCTACACAATAGAGCATTACTACCAAACTACTGATACGAGAGTGCTGCCACCTTTAGACATTATATATATATAAAAAAAAACCTCTCTTTTCAGATATTCATGATACAGATGGGAAACTATCATGGAAGTTACAGGAAAAAAGCCAGCCCTTGTAAAAGTCAGCCCTCATAATTACCTCAACTTCCTCACCATACAACCTTGCACCCTATGTCCAGAATCAGTGTCACAAAGACAACACAAGCAACATGTGTCCAGTGGCAGTAGCTTAACATCTTTTGCTATATTTGGTGAACACGCTTTCGAAAATGTCATTATAGAATATTCACGATATTAGCTAACAATGAAGTGGCAAAAGATGTAAAAAAACTGTATGTACAATTACATAAGACAAAACAGATTTAGGATGTATAATGTAACAAAAAAATAAAAAAAGTATCATTTATTTATTAACTCGTCCAGCGATTAGCTCATGATGATATAGGAGTTGTCATCATTATACAATGAAGTACACAGCATCCACCACCATCACTTCTGAATTTTTTGCAGATGTTCCAAGACATAAAGGCAAATAAAACAAGACCATCCTGTAAAATAAGGAGTAAATGAAGCGGCATAAGTTGAGCAATCACAACAGAAAAGAATGCATATGTTATATACGAGGGTCATCCAATAAATAAGGTAACTTTCTTTTGCCTCAAAGCACAGTTTTGTTCACGATTTAAATAAACCTTATTTTTCCTGAATTCTTTCCTTATAAAGCTCTATTTTTTAATATAATTTCTGTTCAATCCTTTATTTAAGTGCTCATTTTATGCTCGCCAAACTGCATCATAACTTCTTGCCTTTCAAACTCAATAATATATAAATTTTCAGTTGTTGCTATACAATGAAGTTCATACATTTTCTCTTCAGTTAGTTTTATGGGAAGAGACCAAGTACTTGGTGGGTACTATGTCTTAATAAACATACAGAACATCATTTCCACAAGGTTGTTAGTTTACATGCATGCTTTATTAAGC
Organism: Schistocerca americana; assembly: GCF_021461395.2. Classification (NCBI taxonomy): domain Eukaryota; kingdom Metazoa; phylum Arthropoda; class Insecta; order Orthoptera; family Acrididae; genus Schistocerca; species Schistocerca americana. Next base: position 306,827,358 of record NC_060120.1, on the reverse strand, counting down.
ACCAGTAACTACTTTCGAGTATGTGCCGATTTTTATGTGCACAAATGGATGTGGAACTTATGAGGATAGTGCATCCACAACCATTTGTGCACTAGAGAATGAGCACATGCTTGAAACTAGGCACTGGTGATTAAAATACTGATTTGAACAACAGCTTGGTGGAAATGCGGTCATTCTTTAGACCATGGAATTTGTATGAAAGAATAGGGTGTAAGAACAAGAACCTGATGGAGTCTCTTTACCTTTTGCAGATGATATAACTTTTTTATTCTCTCGATGTAGTCCCTAAACAGTTCAACCAACTTCTGGAGGCAGAAGCGGAGGCAGGATTTTTGATCCTGTTTTAGAAAAAACAGTTCAGAACAAACATTATATCTATAGTCAGATGACTAATGGTAAAGCAGGGGTAAATGAGTAAACAGCCTTTAACCTAAGCAGCCATATGATGCAAGAACCAAGTTTACATCTATGCCAAACTTAAACAGTACCATACAGTCCTCCCACTAGACGCTCTACATGCAGATGACTTCCTCACAATTAATCATAGCCAAACACTAACAAACAGAAAGTCAATACATGGCTCAAACAATGCAAGGAAGCGCTCCAAGGAAGAAGAATGTGAACTTGTTAAGGAAATGTGATAGAGAGAGAGAGAGAGAGAGAGAGAGAGAGAGAGAGAGGGGGGGGGGGGGGGGGGGGGAGCTGGGGACAATTGTTTTAAAAAGAATTTTGTTTAGATTCCACTTATTACATGGTTTTCAGCAGTAGATTTTTCTTTGAGAATTCTGTAAAGCTGGGACGGCCACGAATTCCGCACACACTCGTGAAGCTCTATCGCCTGGCTGCACACTTACCCCACTACCCTGCTATGCTGTGAGCACAATGTTGTTGATACATGCAGCTGTCACTATCTCAAAACCAATCAAAACTTTTTCCACCATAGATAGGAGACCTCGTGTCTCCTTGTAAAAACAACATATACTGGGCATGTATGCAATGTCATATATCTAAGTTAATGTCCCATTAGCATTAAACAGACTTCTGCAGTGAATTAATGAGAAACAAAAAGGAGTTGTACGAAAGTTACAGAAACAATCTAGTCTCGTTATCAAATGCAAAAGAAATGACAAACTAAATGTTCAATACTTCAGGCTGTTATCAGATTCCAATCAGAGTCAAATGATGGAAACGAAATTAATCATAATACATACGTTCATCCATCTTCAAGATTACATCAGTTCGTAGAAATTGATCAGCAATAACTTACTTTGGCTTAACATTTGCGAGGCAGCATTCAATAGCCTGGAATCGGAGTCTTAAGAAGTCTGTTCGCAAGTGAAACACCTGTTTCTGCTTGACATCAGCCGAGTCCCCATAATCAAGATAGAAAAGCAGCAAGTCACTTTCTTTTGGATCGTACTCATCCAGAGTAACATTTCTCACTATGGCCCTATACCACATTTCATCATTAGTAAAGGGTGCTGCTACTAGCTGTCCTACACTTATCTGAAATACAAAAACTAAATATGAACAGTAATAAGGAGAAAAGTGAAGCAGAAATAATGAAATGATATTTTACTGATAGAAAATTATCTGTAGAGGCAAAATGAAAATATGATTTACTCACCTCATTTACTCTATGAATTTCTTGATTTTCCTCTTTGCTGTAATACTGCGTCATTTCTTCTACGAGATGGTCTAGTTCAACTGCATGTTGTCCCACCAACTGAAAGAAAGAAAGAGTTCCTACTAGGAATCTGTTTTCTCCACCCTGCCCCCTCTTGTACATGCACACACGCACCCAAATTATATTATTGCGAGTTGTCCCAGCTCCGTACACCCTTTTTGCCATCCCATTCCTCTTCTCTCCAATCCTTACTATGATAATACTTTCATCTTTTGTTCAGACATCTTTACATCTTGACCTTCCTCTAACTTTTGATCTCGCACTCCTTTTCATCGGTTTCATAGTGATCACATACCTCTCACCTGCCACACTTAGTTGTGTGCACTATGTTATAGCTCATGCAGGATACGGTGGCCGATGCGCAGTGACCAGTTCTCATCCAAAGCACTGGGTGAGTTCATTCATTTGTTCAGAAAGGGAGGCCGAGAAACGTTTGTCACCTTTCGGCTTGTCGGCGATGACAGACTTGACATGCACACTCTGCAATCTTTTTCAAGTGATTTTACAAAAACTATTCAGTAAAAAAAATTCATTTTTGCTTTACTTACAGCTTTATGTGAGGCTCATGATGAAGTGTCTTACTTTTACGTAAATATCACAATAACTATGACCATTAATGAAATTGTGTGTACAGTGTGAAATTTGGAAAACTGTGCAATCAAAAACTGAGGTTGCTACGATTTTGTGTTTGGTGCACAATATGTTGTGTATGAAATTTAGCTAACATATTGATTCTTTAGACTTGGGTACAGGTATCTGTCACCAATCTCGAGAAAATTGATCTAATGTAGCATACTCATTTCCAATCGCGTCATGCTGGCGATACAGCCAGAGTGAAAGATCCACAATGTTTCTCGTATTTCATAAATGGTTTCAGATATCTAAATGAGATTCTGACAAATGATAGCACCCTAAGAGGAGAGTATTTGACCTATCATTATTATGTAAAACTCAATTATCTACCGTGTTATTCCAATAATTGAAGACTTCTTCAGTGAAAGAATGTAATTTTTAAGAGCCGTCAATAGCTGGTGAAACAAGAAGTGCTGTGGGTTTTAGAACAACATATATGAAGACATCACACTTTTTTACCTTTTTCTTTACAGAGGATGTGACTTTACTTTTACTCAGTTTCTCACTTAATAAACCACTGTTTCAGAATTCTCTCACAACAGTGTAAACTACGTTGTGTTTTGGCCAAAGAAGTAAATTTTGACACGACAACCAGAGAAATGCATGTAGGTTTTACTCAAAATTCGCCACTTATGACACTTCTCTGAAAGCTGAAAATGGTTAACAAACCAGGCAAAAATGGATACCTGCATCTTCAATGGAATTCTTTTTAAATACTAACAAAAGTAGAAGTGACAGATCTTTTTGAATGGTCACCTTGCAAGTGTGGGCATGGAGGGGACCCAGTTAATATTTACAAAAAATGTGAGTGTAGGCTTCAGTTGATGACTTTCCTCCTACAGTGCTCCGAGTGACCCCTGACCACTAACCACTGCCGCTCTCCCCCATGCTTCCCCAGCTGACTGCACATCTATTGATCACAGCATTTTGCATGCACTAAATTACTTATTTTATTTACACATCTAGTTAAACAGGACCAAATTGAGGAGCAAATCTCCAAGGTCATGGAATGTGTCAGTGCATGAAATAACAGATAAAATAACATGTTTATGAACCACAACCCCCCCCCCCCCCAAAAAAAAAAAAAAAAAAAAAAAAAAAAAAAAAAAAAAAAAAAAAAAAAATTAAAAAAATAAATCAAGGAACTCCTCAAAAGAATAGGTGGAGAAACTCTTCAGCCTCTTTTTTTTTTTTTTTTTTTTTTTTTTTTTTTTTTTTGAAAGGACGTAGATTACTGTTAAGATTTTTGAATTCTTGTGGTTGCTTATTGAAAATGAATGCAGCAGTATACCACACACCTTTCTGTACAAGAGTTAAGGAAGTGTGATCCAAATGCAGACTGGATTTCTGCTGAGTATTAAATGAGTGGAAGCAAGCTGCTAATTCTTGAGGATAAGCTGAGATTTTTTAACAAGAAACAACAGTACACACACACACACACACACACACACACACACACACACACACACACACACACACACACAGAGAGAGAGAGAGAGAGAGAGAGAGAGAGAGAGAGAGAGAGAGAGAGAGGGGGGGGGGGCAATGTCAAAATACTCAGACTAGTGAACAGGGGTTGAAAAGAGGTTTGTGAGCTTACACCACTTATTGCCCGAACTGCCCGTTTCTGAGCCAAAAATATCCTTTTAGAATGAGAAGAGTTACCCCAAAATATAATACCATACAACATAAGCGAATGAAAATAAGCAAAGTAGACTAATTTTCGTGTCAAATGATCACTTACTTCAGACACCATTCGAACAATAAAAATGGCAGCATTAAGTCTTTGAACAAGATCCTGAACTTGGGCGTTCCACGACAGTTTGCTATCTATCTGAACACCTAGAAATTTGAACTGTTCAGTTTCACTAATCATATGCCCATTCTGAGAAATTAAAATGTTGGGTTTTGTTGAATAGTGTTTTAGAAACTGTAAAAACTGAGTCTTACTATGATTTAGTGTTAGTTTATTTTCTACAAGTCATGAACTTTTGTCATGAACTGCACTATTTGAAACAGCGCATATGTTGCACACAACATCCTTCACTACCAAGCTAGTGTCATCAGCAAACTGAAATATTTTAGAATTATCTGTAATACTAGAGGGTGTATCATTTATATAAATAAGGAACTGGAGTGGACCTAACACTGATCCCTGAAGTACCCCCCATTTGGCTGTACCCCACTCAGACCCCACATCACAGCCATTCTCAACACTGAATAATGACCTTTTGCTGTCTATTTTTAAAGTAAGAGGTGAGCCAATTGTGAGCTACTCCCTGTATTCCGTAATGGTCCAACTTCTGGAGCAGTATTTTGTGATCAACACAATGAAACACCTTAGTTAAATAAAAATTTGCCTAGCCTTCAAAACTTTCTGTTTAATCCATTCAGTAACTCGCAGAGAAAAGAGAATATAGCTTTTTCAGTTGCTAAATGACTCCTGAAGTCGGACTGTACATTTGATAGCAAATTATGCGATACAAAATGATTAATTATCCCTACATACACAGCCTTTTCAATAACTTTAGCAAACACTGATGACACAGAAATAGGTCTAAAACTGTCTACATTATCCCTTTCTCTTCTTTTTTTATAAAGCTGCTTTACTACTGAGTAGTTTAATCATCCAGGAAACTGGCCAGTCTTAAAGGAAAAATTACACAGGGTGTATCATTTATATAAATAAGGAACTGGAGTGGACCTAACACTGATCCCTGAAGTACCCCCCATTTGGCTGTACCCCACTCAGACCCCACATCACAGCCATTCTCAACACTGAATAATGACCTTTTGCTGTCTATTTTTAAAGTAAGAGGTGAGCCAATTGTGAGCTACTCCCTGTATTCCGTAATGGTCCAACTTCTGGAGCAGTATTTTGTGATCAACACAATGAAACACCTTAGTTAAATAAAAATTTGCCAAGCCTTCAAAACTTTCTGTTTAATCCATTCAGTAACTCGCAGAGAAAAGAGAATATAGCTTTTTCAGTTGCTAAATGACTCCTGAAGTCGGACTGTACATTTGATAGCAAATTATGCGATACAAAATGATTAATTATCCCTACATACACAGCCTTTTCAATAACTTTAGCAAACACTGATGACACAGAAATAGGTCTAAAACTGTCTACATTATCCCTTTCTCTTCTTTTTTTATAAAGCTGCTTTACTACTGAGTAGTTTAATCATCCAGGAAACTGGCCAGTCTTAAAGGAAAAATTACAAATATGGTTAACTACAGGACTAACATGTGCAACACAGTACTTTAATATTCTGCTAGGCACTTCATCATATCCATGAGAGTACTTAGTCTTCAGTGATTTAATTACTGACTCTGTCCCCCCCTTTGTCAGTATCACAGAGGAGTATTTCAGACATCAGTCTCGGAAAGGCATTTTACACGAGAGTTATATGATTCCCTGTAGAAACTAAATTTTTATTTAATTCACCAGCAATGCTCAGAAAGAGATAATTAAATACTGTACATATAACTGACTTATCAGTAACAGATATTTTTACCATGAATTGATTTCATACTGTCGACCTTATGCTGCTGACCAGTCACTTCCTTCACAACTGACAATATGATTTTAATTTTATCCTGTGAATTAGCTATTCTATTTGCATACCACATACTCTTTGCCTTCCCAACAACCTTTTTAAGCACCTTCCAATACTGTCTGTAATGGGCTACTGTAGCTTGATTGTGACTATTGCTAAAATTTTGATACAATTCCCACTTTGTTCTACAAGATATCATTAACCCTCTAGTCAGCCACCCAGGCTGGCTTTTACTGTTCATACCCCCTTTAGAATGTTCTAATGGAAAGCAACTCTCAAACAGCATGAGAAATGTGTTAAGAAAAGCATTATATTTGTCATCTATGTTATTGGCACTATAATCATCCTGTCACTTTTGTTCCTTAGCGAGATTTAAAAGACTCGCTGTCGCTGTTGGATTAGCTTTCCTACATAGTTTGTAATTATATATGACTTTTGTTTGAGTACAAAAGCCTTTTAGTGTTAAAATTTGCACATCATGGTCTGAAAGGCCATTCACCCTATAGCGTCCCCAGTAAAATAATACGAAAAGACTTAAAAAACAGTACCGTATTTACTCGAATCTAAGCCGCACTCGAATCTAAGCCGCACCTGAAAAATGAGACTCGAAATAAAGGGAAAAAAAATTTCCCGAATCTAAGCCGCACCGGAAATTTGAGACTCGAAATTCAAGGGGAGAGTAAAGTTTTAGGCCGCACCTCCAAATCAAAACAAAGTTGGTCCATTGTAGTATGAGACACAATTTAGGTCGAATGAATGATGATAGAGCTACAGTAGTTTGGTTTGAGTCGTAAGCTTAGCAGTTAAGCTTTACCAGGTAGCCATTGCTATGCGTCAGGCGCTTCCTTTTTCACGTGCTTCGTCTGGTTTGAATCGATTGCTTATTTTGCTTTGATCTGATAAGTGCTGTTTTCTTTGTTATAGGTGTTTACGTCACTCAAAGCTGAAAATGCTTTACTGTACTGTGTCACGCATTGTTTGTCGCATTCTGATGGTGCGTGTTTACGGCCTGTCGCCGTTCGCGGCATGGCTTGCTTTTGAGCGCGCTACCACCGCTTACAATTACAAAAAAAAAAAAAAAAAAAAAAAAAAAAAAAAAAAAAAAAAAAAAAAAAAAAAAAAAAAAAAAAAAAGAGAGAGTAATCGTCTCATTTGCGAAACAATGGCAAGAGACTGCTATTTGTTGTTACTCACACCGCTGCTTTCTTTGATAATGATCAACAAGAACCAAATAATAGACTGCGTATGATAGAACATGTTCTGAACAAGAGTTAGGCGAAAATGTTTCTCCGTTTGAAAATCTTTGCGACCGCTTCTTTAGTACATCAAATTCTGTACAGAAATTAGAGTCATCTTAGAATTAAAAATCTAGTCAGTTGCCGTGCTTCATTTCTGACTGTATTACTATTAGGCATAAGAATAATACAAATATAAACATGACACGATACGTATATTCTTCCGCGTTTGCTGTTGTCTCACTCTAGTTTCGTAGTTTATTAGGCAGACAGGATTTCAATGAGATAGCAGCAAACACGAAAGAATACATGGCAAAATGTTGATATTTGTATTATTCTTATGGTGAAGAGAATACTGCATGAGATTCACATTTCATCAGGTTCCTATTAGCAACCATCTCTTCTCACAGGTAGGAAAAAATTCAGAAAGTAGAGTTGGCCATATTGACAAACATCCCAAACAGTCTTGCATGTCGGATTTTCGTAGTACATTGAAATTCTGCTACATTCGAAGATGAACAATACGGAATTTGTATTTACTTCATTGGATAATGTATGAAAATGCAGTGGTCGAAACTCGGGGTGGAGAAAAAAAGCTCGTCTTCCACCTTTTTTTTTTTTTTTTTTAATTTATTTACTGACGCGGAGGTTTTGGCGCCAGTATTTATCTTGGCGCCTACAAAGCATGCCTGTGTAGCACTACATATATTCGACGGCAGAAGTTAGTTGTGGCGGCACCTACCAACATTTTTCAGAACTTCCACTTGCTTTGCACTCGATTCTAAGCCGCTGACGGCTTTTTGGATTACAAAAACTGGAAAAAAGTGCGGCTTAGATTCGAGTAAATACGGTATTTATAAAGAAGAGACATTTAAAAATTGAATAATATACATTTTTCTCATGTACTCGTATTATAATAATTTCTCTGTATAAGCTTTGAGGGCAAAGAAATATAACAAAATGATCTAAAGAGATGACAAGACACGCTCTTTTGTTAATTTTTTAGTCGTCTTCACTTCTTCTCTTGTCTTGGTTGCGTGTAGACGGACTTCTTGAGAGTGCTGGCAAATGTAAGCATATATGCACTAATTATGCAGATAATATATTGGTTTAATATTATTGTTCACTTTTAATTTGTAAGAGGTGATCCCAATTTCATGTCCGCCTTCCCTTGAATTAACCTGCATTCGAGTAATTTACAATTCAACAATCGCAGCGGCCGATGCAGCCAACAACGCCATTACGTGGCGATATTAACTTGTAAAAATTAGCGGAAGGGATAAACTCGCCCGCTATTAACATAATATACATTTTTCTCAACAGCCGCCCAACGTTGCAGAAAATGCGTAGCTTTAAGATTCTTATTTTCAATACAACAGCCGAGGCCAGTAGTGTAGCGCTTGACACAGTCACGTCGATTAAATATTTGGGCGTAACATTGCAGAGCGATATGAAGTGGGACAAGCATGTAATGGCAGTTGTGGGGAAGGCGAATAGCCATCTTCGGTTCATTGGTAGAATTTTGGGAAGATGTGGTTCATCTGTAAAGGAGACCGCTTATAAAACACTAATATGACCCATTCTTGAGTACTGCTCGAGCATTTGGGATCCCTATCAGGTCGGATTGAGGGAGAACATAGAAGCAATTCAGAGGCGGGCTGCTAGATTCGTTACTGATTGGTTTGATCATCACGCGAATGTTAGGAACTCGGGTGGGAGTCTCTGGAGGAAAGGAGGCGTTCTTTTTGTGAATCACTACTGAGGAAATTTAGAGGACCAGCATTTGAGGCTGACTGCAGTACAATTTTACTGCCACCAACTTATATTTCGCGGAAAGACCACAAAGATAAGATAAGAGATATTACGGCTCGTACAGAGGCATATAGGCAGTCATTTCTCCCTCGTTCTGTTTGGGAGTGGAACAGGGAGAGAAGATGCTAGTTGTGGTACAAGGTACCCTGTGCCATGCACTGTATGGTGGATAGCGGAGTATGTATGTATGTAGATGTAGCCAGAGCCAGGACTCCGACTGCACTGCAATGGTTAACGGAGGTAAGAAAAAATACTCTTGAGGGTGTGTGGGCAACAACTGTAAATAATAACTAAAGATTTTTGCTTTAAAGTGTACTGACTAGCCGAGAAAATAAATATGAAAAAATTTATTCCATTGTTCAACTTATATGACCATGTTTTAAGATTCAGAGAGTCTAACGTTCATTAACGTAACAAAAATTTCCACTGAAGATTATTATTGTTAAAAAGGAGAACTTCACAAAAGCATTTAATTGTAAATCAAAATTGAATGAAATATCATTTTGATTAAGGCCCACCACGTAAGTCAGCAACAATCACCATTACCAATAAATTTTTGTGGGAAATAATATATCAAATTACAACAGTTGACAGACCCGAGAACCCTTTTACTAACAGAATGCCCATCTAGTAATGAAGAATGAATAAAAAATATTGTCTCTGGTTATTCTACTGTTCCCCTGCACCCTAATTGGAAAAAAAAACACATTCTGCATCAGACCATATGAGTTTAGATCTATCAACATCCTTTTTCTTGCACAATCATGAACAAAATTAATATTGAAGTCATCACATATAACTGATTCCTGGTACTTCCATAAAGTGAACCAAGAATCCTCTCTAGCTTGAGCAGAAATGCTCTGAAGTTATAATTATGGAACCTATAAAAAACAATTAGAAGTTTAGCTTCACTAAAATTAAACTGCCCCAGAACAACATTCAAATATCTGTTCAGTGCAGTGGTGTGATATGTCTATGGACTTAAACGGAATATTGTTTTTTTTACGTACATGACCACTCCCCTACTCTGCAAGGAACTCCTTGAAAAGAGCCAGCTAATCTGTATCCTGGTAGAAGAAGCCTCTGAATTGTCAAATTATTTAAGTGATGCTCCGATGTGCCAATAATGTCATATAAGAAGTTCACAAACTTTATCTCCAATACCTCTCATATTTTGATGAAATATGTTAATTTCTTCTCTATTTGGAAACATTATGTTCTCCGAGGGTGAGCCCTTAGTTAGAGGGACTTCCTTTAAGCAGGTATACCTATCAGCTGACTTCAGTCTAAAAAAAGGTGCAGCTCTAACACCAACTACTACAGGAATTTTTCCATGAGTGATCCCACCACACTCACTACACTGTCACATATAAGCTTTGCCAGCCATCCCTTCCTATACCTATTTAAGTTCAGGTCATGAGATATTACAGAATCACAACCACTGATTAGTGCTACCCATAACTTATTCTTAACCCTCCTACACAGTCAGCCCCTTTCCCCTCCAACCATCCTTTCCGAGACAAATATTCACATTAGTGGCCTACAGCACCATACGATGAAGGTATCACAGAACCATTATTTTCCACACCTCATGTAGCTAGACACTAGAATTGTGGTGCTGGTGGAAATTAGGAAAATTTAGACCTAAGGTAATGAAACTTGTGTTATTTTTCCCAGCACCATGACCCTCACATTCAGCTGCATAGAGTCCAGAAAAACATTGCCTGTCATTTTTTTCCTAGCACTGTCTTCATGAACTGAGCTATTTGTTGGAGAAAGGGATGTATTTTTTTTATAACAAATTTCATTAAGGAGTAAAGATATAGAAGATGTAGCTAGCAGACCCAGTTCTTTGAACAGAAATTGACAGGACGTGAATTCACACCACAAATAATGCATATTACACAGTTTGCGACTCTGAAAACTTTTGTCTGACTTTAAAGAGTTGGACCAACATATAAGACAATAAGATATCACAGAATGAAAAGTATGCCAGCTTTTTTTATTGTATTGCCACTAACCTGCACAAAGAAACAGCTCGGATCTGTCAAAGCAGAAACAAAAACAGGAATGTAGCCATCTCCTCCAGCAGGATTCAGTTTCTCTGACACATATGACTTGTGGCTCTGGTAAAAACAACAAAGTACACAAATAAAAGCTGCAAGAAATAGGGTCGAGTTATTAAAATTTTGATTAATTCACATATTTTTAATACCAAATATTCCAATGCACCAGGTTAAAACATTTAATTCAGAATTAAGCAATTTTACAGTTAATTAACTCTACATTTCCTATATTTTAGAATTAGATGTTACTGTCATATCATCTCAGTTATTTTCTCAAATATACTGCCTCATAATTTTTCTAAAAGTAAACCACGTGATAAGTGAAGTATACTCAAGAGACATATATGAATTTTTCTTTTAACAATACCTTTATTCAACCTACAGACATTTAGACACAATCACCTTCAAAATATTTCCGGCTCTATTCTCACACCTCATGCTTATCCTAGAGTTCTGGCACGCACAGAGAAGTACGCTGCAATTAGGGCAATACCAGCTTGTTTCTCTCCTGCTTCCTTTGTCAGTGGATTGTCTGATCTTCTCTGAACAAATCTTGCAAACCCATGTTAGTAGTTGCGTCATCTCAGATGATGGAATTTTATCAGGAACGTGTTATCCTGCAAGCTTATTACTGATAGCTACACTAGGAACAATTTCTTAAACTGATTTCATGCTTTTCTGGAAGAGTCCTCTGGCAGTTTCCTAGAACTGTTCCCACCAAGATATTTCTCCCTCCAACTCCGAATCATGCACTTATTTCTCTAGAGTTTCCTCAATTTCTCACTCAACAGCGTGACATTTTTAATAGGATTACAGAAAACATCAAAGCCTAATGAATACATGCATGAATCTCATAACACAAGCACAATGGCTCACTCAGTAACAACAGCAGTTCTTTCATTACATACTGCTTCTATTGAAGCGATTAGATTAGATTCAGTTTTCATTCCACAAACCCAAAAATGAGATGATTATTGTGGGTGTAGAGCATGTCAGAAAGAATAAAATAAAAAAACATAAAACATTTGAATATGATACTTACTACCCTAATCATTTGAAGAAGATTGTCAAAATAGGTAAATACACTATAGTAAACTGGAACTGCTAATATTTACAGAATTGATACCCTGCCAGAATGAAACATTGTCATGCACTTTTAATAAATTTGTCATACACAAAATACCTAATCTTGAGTGTTGTGATCAAGTGCTGTCAAAACTGAAATAGATTTCTATATCAGAACCCTTAAGAAACCCAAACTGTGACTTGGAAAATATATTATTTGCAATTAGATGCTTGAACACAACCTTTTCAAATATTATTGATAAAGTTGGCAAAAGTGAAATTTGTTGATAGTTTGATGGTATCTCTTTATCCCCCCTTCGTGTAAAGAGGCTAACTTCAGCATATTTTAGGCAGTCTGGAAATGTTCCACTGATAGAGAGATTGATTACACAAATAATTTAAGATAGGACGCAACTCACATAAGCACTCTTTAATTAACTTCATTGATATGTTATTATAACCACTAGAATACCGAGCGAGGTGGCGCAGTGTCTAGCACACTGGACTCACATTTGGGAGGACGACGGTTCAATCCCATGTCCGGTCATCCTGATTTAGGTTTTCTGTGATTTCTCTGTATTGCTCCAGGCAAATGCCGGGATGGTTCCCTCGAAAGGGCACGGTCGACTTCCTGTCCTAATCCGATGAGACCGATGACCTCGCTGTTTGGTCTCCTCCCTCAGATAACCGAACCGAACCCACTAGAATACTTAAGATTTTAAGGATTTTATGATGGATGCTATTTCTTTGGGAGATGTGTCATTTCCATTTTACTGAATTTGTTTTTAAAGACTGGTCTCAGATACTCCATTGCACTGTTCACCAAATCTGATAACCCCATGCTGTCAGAAACAGAAACAAAGTACATGATGAGGTTTGCAACACTGCTTGCACTTGTTACCGATGTCTCATTTATTTTTAGAGCTATCTGTTTGTCTTCCTTTTTGGCCCCGCCTGTCTCTGTCTTCACTATATTCCATACAGCTCTTATTTTGTTGCCTGATGTAATTATCTTTTGCTCATAATAAAGCTGCTTTGCTTTCTGGATTACTTGCTTAGTATTTTGCAGTATTCTTTGTAATGCATTACAATGCTATCAGAGCTGTTCCAAGACAGTAGATACAGTTTTCTTTTTGTCCCACATGATATCTTTATTCTTTGTGTAACCCATGATTTATTCTTTAACTTCTGTTTGATATCAGTTATATTTAGGAGAAAACAATTTTTAAAAGTAGAAGTAACTTTATTAATGAATGCTTTGTATTTTCTATCCGAGTCAGAGGTATTGTAAACATCTATCCGGTTCACGTCTTTGAACAATCTTCTAAATTCTCAATTTCTGACTGATTTATTACCCTCCTGTGCTCAGATTTAATAGATTTTTTTTCCCCTGACTAGTTTCAACATTTAACACAAGAAGCTGCATGTCATGACCAGACAGCCCATTTACTGTTGGTTTTCTCCTATGAGTACTTTTCCTAGATTTGTCCACAAAGATATTATTAATAGCAGTCTCAGAGCATTTACATACACTATGTGATCAAAAGTATCTGCACACCCACAAACACACATGTTTTCCATATTAGATGCATTGTGCTGCCACCTGCTGCCAGGTACTCCATATCAGTGACCTCAGTACTCATTAGATATCATGAGAGAGCAGAATGGCGCACTCTGCGGAACTTACGGACTTTAAATGTAGTCAAGTGAATGGATGTCACTTGTGTCACATGTCTGTACGCTAGATTTCCACACTCCTAAACATCCCTAGGTCCACTGTTTCCAATGTGATAGTGAAGTGGAAACATGAAGGGACACGTACAGCACAAAAGTGTAAAGGTCAACCTCATCTGCCGACTGACAGAGACCGCTGACAGTAGAAGAGGATCGTAACATGCAACAGGCAGACATCTATCTGGAGCATGACACAGGATCTACTGCAAGTACCATGACAGTTAGGCGGGAGGTGACAGAACTTTGATTTCATGGTCGAGCGGCTGCTCATAAGCCATACCTTGCTTGGTGTAAGGAGCGTAAACATTGGACGATTGAACAATGGAAAAACGTTGTGTGGAGTGATGAATCACAGTACACAATGTGGCAATCCAATGTGGGTATGGCGAATGCCTGGTGAATGTCATCTGCCAGTGTGTGTAATGCCAACAGCAAAAATTGGAGGTGGCGGTGTAATGGTGTGGTCGTGTTTTTCATGTAGGGGGCTTGCACCCCTTGCTGTTTTGTGTGGCACTGTTTTTAATGGCTATCACTAACAGGAGACAGATTAGACAATTAATGTTGACTTAAAAGCAAAAGTGGATGCTTGAAACGTCAAGTTCAGAAAGCCTTTCTTGACAAATGCTCAGACAGTTACTGAAGTAAATTTAAAATCAAATGCAACAAATACTAAAATAGACCAACAAGCCAATAAATTAGATGAACACAATGCTGAATCACGACTGGGATGTATACAGATAATGGAAATTAATTAGAATTGGAATCAACAACTAAATTTTAAAGGGAATTACACTTGGTACAAATGAAAATCTGATTTAGTACAAATGAAGTAAATGACCATCTTGGGAAATTAAATACAGATCTGAACCAAATTTCAGACAAGTGTTAGATTTAATGTTTCAAAACAAGGCACAAATTTAAAAGAAGTACAAACCATGGGAGGAATAATTTACTGAACAGAAGTTTCAGCAGAATAAGGAATCATCTATTAATACACCTTTTACATCAAGTATTACATGTGAACAATCTGTCTTGGAGACATTATTTAAACTTAGTGGACAGTTATACCCAAACTAGTGTGACAAATACATACTTGTCTTTTGTGGACTATGTAGAATTAACTGCAATGACTATAGTTGTCAAATATTATTTCACATCAATTTATAAGGAATGTTCATGTTAAGCGCAAACCCACAAGTGTGCATTAGCTTATGTGGATTGTCTTCTTCTGTCATCCAGTAAGCTAACATAACATAAAAGAAAGACACAACTTTTTGGTACATTTTTACTACTGAGAGTATAATTTACTTTACTATTTGACCACAGTGATGAATCGTGGGTTTTACATTACTTGATGCCTTTAATATTGCTTTGTAACTTGTCATCAATATTTGGTGATACCTGATGATGGTAAATTTTAATCAGTAGCTACTGATGCTGAAATACGGCTTTTAAAAAATTTACCATGCAACACTTGACTACATCATTAATGAATTATGACCATTAGCATCTATTTTTGTCACATATTTTGGAGCAGCTTTCCTAAAGAGAGGTAAAATTAAATAAAGACGCTACTAATTCATTTTCTGATGATTTTCTCTGTGTAAATACCAAGAGAATTTCAGTGCCACACTTCAACTTGAAACTATGACAACAACTAACTAGTGCCCTAAAATTGTACTACACTGACACTTCCATAAAAGAGAGTAAAAGGAATATTCTTTACGAGTTTGGCAGTTTTTTTCCTGAACAGCCAACTATGAGGGGTGAAAAAAAAAAAAAAAAGAAAAAAAAAAAAAGGAATTATTTTTTAAAAGCAATATATTGTCAGAATGTTTACAAAACAACATTATCGCCATCAAAACACTCTACATTGCAACTAATACATTTGTGCCACTGGTGCTTCCACTGTTGGAAATATTTTTTTCAGTCATCTTTAGAAATGGATTCTTCAATGTTGTCAAATCAGTGTCCTTTCATGCCCCTTTTCATGTATGGAAATAACAAAAAGTTGCACAGAGCCAGGTCAGAAGACTAGGGCATGTGGAGCAGCAGAACCATGCCAATTTTAGCCAAAAACTCTCTCACAGAGATGACTGTGGGTGCAGGTGTTTGTTATGGAGGAGAAACCACTCTCCTATCTACCACAAATTGGATCTTTTTTGACAAACACTCTTGTGCTATCTTCTTAAAACTTCCAAATAAAATGTTTGATTGATGGACTGACCAGAGAGAACACACTCTGAATGAACTGAGCCCTTGGCATCCAAAAAAGCAAATCCAGAACGAGGTTTGTCATCAATCAACATGTCGCCATTTTTAAATCTGGCAAACCACTCATACACTTGAGTTTTTTCCATGGCATCAGCTTGGTAAGCTGCTTTCAACATTAAAACAGTTTCAGCAGCATTTATACCAAGCAGAAAACAAAATTTCACAGCTGCACGCTGTTCACTTAAACTTGCCGTCATAACAACAAAACAAGAACAAAACAGCCTTAGCAAAAAAATCACCAGGTTGTCAACACAGGCGGCAATGAGTTGTGCTGCACACACCTAGTGGCAGTAAGCTCTCCCCACAGCATATTTTATTATTATTATTATTATTATTTCTTTACTTTCTCAGACGTTAAGTCTGGTTAAAAAAATGGGACGTGATGCGGACCTTGATCAAGCGTCACTTCCTTTTAACTGTACGGTATATGTTATATTGCATTTAGGAACTTTCGGGTAATTGAACATGTATCAATAATTACGGATTTCTGTAATTGTATATATAAGTTTGGATGTAGCTGTATTGTATTGATGTACTGGTGGATATTGTGTGGTATGACTCCTGTAGTTGATAGTATAATTGGTATAATGTCAACTTTATTCTGATGCCACATGTCCTTGACTTCCTCAGCCAGTTGGATGTATTTTTCAATTTTTTCTCCTGTTTTCTTTTGTATATTTGTTGTATTGGGTATGGATATTTCGATTAGTTGTGTTAATTTCTTCTTTTTATTGGTGAGTATGATGTCAGGTTTGTTATGTGGTGGTGTTTTATCTGTTGTAATGGTTCTGTTCCAGTATAATTTGTATTCATCATTCTCCAGTACATTTTGTGGTGCATACTTGTATGTGGGAACGTGTTGTTTTATAAGTTTATGTTGTAAGGCAAGCTGTTGATGTATTATTTTTGCTACATTGTCATGTCTTCTGGGGTATTCTGTATTTGCTAGTATTGTACATCCACTTGTGATGTGATCTACTGTTTCTATTTGTTGTTTGCAAAGTCTGCATTTATCTATTGTGGTATTGGGATCTTTAATAATATGCTTGCTGTAATATCTGGTGTTTATTGTTTGATCCTGTATTGCAATCATGAATCCTTCCGTCTCACTGTATATATTGCCTTTTCTTAACCATGTGTTGGATGCGTCTTGATCAATGTGTGGCTGTGCTAGATGATACGGGTGCTTGCCATGTAGTGTTTTCTTTTTCCAATTTACTTTCTTCGTATCTGTTGATGTTACGTGATCTAAAGGGTTGTAAAGGTGGTTATGAAATTGCAGTGGTGTAGCCGATGTATTTATATGAGTGATTGCTTTGTGTATTTTGCTAGTTTCTGCTCGTTCTAGAAAGAATTTTCTTAAATTGTCTACCTGTCCATAATGTAGGTTTTTTATGTCGATGAATCCCCTTCCTCCTTCCTTTCTGCTTAATGTGAATCTTTCTGTTGCTGAATGTATGTGATGTATTCTATATTTGTGGTATTGTGATCGTGTAAGTGTATTGAGCGCTTCTAGGTCTGTGTTACTCCATTTCACTACTCCAAATGAGTAGGTCAATATTGGTATAGCATAAGTATTTATAGCTTTTGTCTTGTTTCTTGCTGTCAATTCTGTTTTCAGTATTTTTGTCAGGATGGCTGGATGGGAATTTAGGTACATCTCCTCCTGAATAAAAGACTAGACTTATGTCATTCAATGTGAAACTAAAATTAACAAAACTTACTGATGAGGAATCAGTGGCAGCAGCAGTCAGACACAGAGCTTTATCTGGTTTCCTAGGAGAGCGGTTGGCAATACTCTCTTGCATTTTTGACCGTATCTCTCGGTCCTCCTCCACCTTCTCTTTTATTAATGCTATAGCCAATTCTATCTGTTCTTCTGTGCCTTTAATGACCACTCGTCGCTCAGGTTCCACATTACCACCATCTACAAAATACAGTCATTTATAAAAAACATTAGCTTTTCCAGTATAACGTCAGTATTTGAGGAGGCAAGGAATTTCAAGACACTCTGCAGCTAAATAATCCTTAGTTAATAAACAGAACTTATAGTGCTCCATGTACATACTTACATGTATCTCTAGATGATGAATATCTATCTATTTGTATTCTTGCAGAAGATGCACTCGATATATTTCGGATATTTGTGCCATTTTTACCAATTATTCTGCCACAAGCTGACTGAAAATAACAGAAAAAGAAGGGAATAAACTTGTAAAAAAAGTTATGTCAGATATCAGCAGTTCAAGCTTATAAGAAGCTAAAATATTATTAGATATGTTGTTATTCAAGTTATGGATGATCTGGATTCGTCAGTGCATTGAATATAGTAAATGTTAAATGTAATTTATTTTTTTTACATGTAAAGTATTTGTTGCATTAAGACTCTGCTTTGATCATAAGTATTAGCTCTAGAACAAATTTTGATAATTTTCATTGTTAAGTATGTAACAGATGTATAAGATAATAAGATAGAAATATAGTTGTTAATGAGTCAAAAATACAATTATCATTTCAGTCATAAATCATAAAAAATAATGGGAATAAATGTAACATTACACAAGCTTGAAAACTACGTATAGGGAAAAATAATTTTGTTTGCAGCTCAACACCTCTGAAGTTAAAGGTATTGCATGAAAGAAGTGAAAAACTTTTTTTTAATTCACGTTTCTTTACAGTCACTTTTTATCTGACATTTGGCATCTCAGAATACTGTTCTAAGGACATTAGTTGGAGCCCATCTTCTTACTTGTCGCATCAAAAAAACAATGAGTAATTTATATTCAGTATATGAATCACCATTAACTACTACAGTTCTGAAATATTAAATATTTTCAAAATAAACAGTAATGCATGCACAATTTAAATATATGTCACCCACTCCAACAATGAGCACAAACTACATTTAGTTTGGATAATCTCTATACTTCATTGCAAGAGTAACATTCAATTGGCATTGCACTAGTGTGATGTTGAAACTCACCTCAGGCACAAAGGTTTCCCGTGTTGTTATTAATGGCTGGTTCATAATTATGTTACGAATCATTAAGCGTGCCTTCTCAGCTGCTTCTGGCATTCCTCTTATCTCACAAATCCTATTGTAAATCTCTTCTTCCTCTGTGCCCAGGGAATTCAATGTTGAACATAACTGATAATAGTGATTTAAAAAAACACACAGAGGTACAAAAAACTAGCATTTTATGAAATACATTTTCAGTACGTACTTTCTTCCTTCATAGAGATTTTTGTGCATGTTTCCTCCTGAATCTGCTTTATGTTGGACCCACCTCGTCCGATGACTACACCAACACTTTCTTTTGGAATCTTCACTTCTAGTGTCACATATTTAGCGTATCTAGCTTTGTCAATTACTTCGTATTCATCTTCATTCTGCAGATAATGCACAATGAAAAATGTTAAATACTGGTACGAAACATAAAATACGAAGGCAGATCGGAAAGAAATGTACAATAATTTTACTACTAAAAAGTTTAATAGGTGAAAAAAATCATGCTTGAACTTGCAATGTTCTTAACACATTTCTCCTATTGTGGTACCAGTTTAATATGCCCTGTTGATAGAAGTTTGTTTGGCAGGGTAAGTCACCTGCAGGCCACTGATTTCACTTCTGCAGGCCAGTCAGGAAGTTCTTTATGGGATCAAACAGATGAAAATCAGCTGATGCAGGGTATGGACAATATGGAGGATGCTGGAGCACCTCCCACAAAAATATGGTGATTTTCTCACTAACAGGAGCAGCGACATGGGATGGGGAGGGGCAACCATTGTCATGAAGACGTTTGACACCGTCAGCCTTAATATTGTTGTGTTTGTTATGAAGGTTATGATGCAACTTCAATAAAGTTTCAATGTAGGCTGCAGTATTGACAGTGGTCCTGTGTTCAGCAAAGTCCACCGATAACACACCACGGATATCCCAGAACACTGTCATGAGCACTTTCCAAGCAGACTGAGTAACTGACTTTTTTTGTACTGGGGAACCAGCATGTTTCCATTCCACAAAGGCCTGCTTGGTTTTGGGTGTGTAGTGGTATGTCTATGGCTCACCACCACTGACTTTTCAGAAAGCCATGCCCTTCTGCGGCATAATGTGTTATATGATCCAAGCTTGACAACAATTACTAGACCTTGTGGTTGTCTGTAGGTTCTCAGGCAACCAGTGAGCATTAACTTGACAAAGTTTCAACGTGTTATATACAATATTGTACACCGCACCATATGAAATGTTGAACTGCTGTGATAAGGTTTGCAGATGGTCCATACAGTCGTCCCTATACATGCTACACATTTCCCTGCGAATTTCACTGTGCTTATGCCCTTTAGCCCACAAATTCTGAACTACACTTCATTGCTCTTCACAAGTTGGCGAGAATAATGTGCCACATTTAGTTCATAGTTCAGGCTTCTCTCGCTAGAGCTGCACATGAAAACAAAATACCCTCTGTAGTGCAAACTTCAAACTGTAGCACCATGAAATTTCAACATTCCAGCTGTAATACCAGGGAAGAAAGAAAAAAAAAAAAAAATTATTGTGCATTGCTTTCCGATCCTCCCTAGTACACCTTATATTAAGAGTAATACTTCTTTATTTACCTGGCTATGTTAGGTTTTTCGGACACTTTCTCATGTATTCTATTCTTAGCTATTCACTTTAGAGATAACATCACAATTTGCATGAAAAATCAGCAATAATAAGAAAAACTGTAGTAATGAACATAATTACTAAAATAAATAATAATATCAGTCCTATGAACATTGGGATATGTTCATTTATCATGACACAAAATATCTATTCCACAGAAATAATCAAAATAATATAATGGCATTGCAGTAGTTAAAAATTACAATAAAATAAAATAAAATAAAAAATAAATCTGGCAGAAAGTTACTAGCCCAGGAAAAGATGAGAAACAACATACAAAAACAACAGCAGAAGTTTCTTACATCTGAAAGTATAAATACAAATGACTGTATCTGTATAACTTCCTGGCAAATTAAAAATGTATGTCGGACCGAGACTCAAACTGAGGTACAGATGGAAGTAAAGCTGTGAGGACGGGTCCTGAGTTGTGCCTGGGTAGCTCAGTCAGTATAGTACATTCCCACGAAAGGCAAAGGTCCCTAGTTACAATCTCGGTCCAGCACACAGTTTTAATCTGCCAGAGAGTTTCATATTAAGACACACTCCATTGTAGAGCGAAAATTTCGTTCCGACCGTACCTATCTTACTATCAAACAAGAAAAAGGGATTTCAAACAATCTGAAGTTAAACCTGTTGCTGATTTGATTAAGAACAATACCAGTGTTTGGTTGTGCAAGGGTCACAAAAATTGACGGCAAATAATTGTGCAGTTCACATGATTTAAAGTTCCACAAACCTTACATAATCTGTATTCAGGCTGTTATGTGAACAATTATGGAGCCAGATCAATTAAAGAGTGGACACATGGCACTTGCTGTTTTCCAGGAGGCCCGTCATGTCTCTGGAGCAATAGCAGGGACAATTAACATTATAATATCCCAGTGGTTTCTTCGGCTATACTTAGCTGCCAGATCATGTAGTTTGATACCATAGTTGCACTGGCAGACTACCAAGTCCAGTGCTCATGGGCGTCACTGTATATTTTCTCCCAAACCTCTGTTGAACAGCAGTTACTGGAGCCAGGGGAGGAGGTGACACACTGAAATACTCAAAATATTAGTGCTGAAGTTTTTAGCATTGTTAGACAATATGCTAACAATCCTGATGACAACCCATAGGGATAGACGTAAACATAAAGAGGCAGACATGTAAAGCAGAAATGTGCACTGTATAGAACAGTTTCATCCAAACTTGGTACATATATCACTTATTGCCTGGGAAAAACATGGGGAGCATGATTTTCCTAATACTGCTGGATAATTGGTAATCATTTCAACTGAAAGTCTGAAGATCATAATCTTTTGCCCCCACCCCGTGTATTCGTGAAATCAGCATGTAAACTGGTCAATTTGTGGATAGTAAGACAATGAAACTGACATTGTTGAATATGTATTCTCAGAATATTACACTTTAGACAGACTCTTCAAAGTGGTAGACAGTTGACAGCTCCAGCCGTAGAACTTTTTATGTATTAGTTGATTCACTAACTCCAAATTAAAACTCAATAAACTGAAAATAACTCCACTACACAAACAAGAGCTCAATGAAGTCATTTTGTCCACTCACATAAGAGAACTGGACAGAAAACGTGTGGGAGGTATAGTCTGCCTGTAAAATGAAAAGCAAGCAGCACTTCGGCAGGGAAAGCTGCCTTTCATGGAAGAACACTACAGCTGCCACACAGGATGACGGACTCAATTTCCCCTCTTAGTAGTGTAGAATAGTGCGCAGCAATTAACATAGAATCTGTCCACATGCGTGTCTTGCATTAGCATTATTATTAACTCACATCTGTATTCAATGTAATGGTAATGCTCTTTGCTGAAAATAAAACACCTTCTGTGGATATCTGCTGGTTGGTTGTTTTGGGGAAGGAGACCAGACAGCGAGGTCATCGGTCTCATCAGATTAGGGAAGGACGGGGAAGGAAGTCGGCCGTGCCCTTTGAAAGGAACCATCCCGGCATTTGCCTGGAGCGATTTAGGGATATCACAGAAAACCTAAATCAGGATGGCCGGATGCGGGATTGAACAATCTTCCCGAATGCGAGTCCAGTGTCTAACCACTGCGCCATGCACATCTGTACATAGCATTGCCAGTGATTCATAAGGTGCACTGCAGAGGGTCTGTACAACTTTGTGAAACACCCTGTAGCTGTTTTCTGTGACATTGGTTAATTAAATATGGTACACACATTTTGTGTGTGTTTTTAACCCCCTCATTTAACAATAAAAATTAATTTTATACCATTAAAACACTATTTTTAATGACCTACAATTTTTCCATCCCCTGCAATGCAGACACAGTCAGTCCCAGAGAAAAAATGAATAGGGCCTTTTGTAGGAAATTTAATGTAGTTTAATTGTGTACTGCCATACAGTTTTGCTAGAAGCATCAGTTTTCGTGTTATTCAACAGGAATGTAAAAGAAGTGATCTTTAAATGCTGACACACTCCCTGCCGCACTCACACGTTGGAAATTTTAGTAGTATGTCGTTCATGGCACTCCCTCTTACCTCTTCACAAAAATTTGCACATACACAAATTTTTTCAGGTATTCATGTTTCTTTAGTCTGGGCTAGCTGGCTGGCACAGTGACCCTCATCAACAGTTCACAAGATTGGTTCTATCTGGGATTAGCAGTCTTCTTGAATCACCTACGAGGCCTGCTAACACTTATGGCTGTCTGGATGGGTTGTGCAGACTGTAATGTCTGTGTTAATTTTTGCACCCAGTGCCCCAATCCCGTTTAATTTACACAATGGGTATTTGTGACCATAGCCAAATAATGTACACTAAAATCATTCCACCAACAGACAAATACGAGAACTATGCTCAATGCACTGTGCTGTCTGTTAACTGCTCCAACTTATATTTACTTCTACATAAAGTGTGGTAGCTTCCAGCTGTTTTCAATGGAAGCCTATGCACAACAGTATTGTTATAGTCTGTGGCAGATGGCATTTACAGAAATTTAGCACCACCCTTTGTTAGTGTGTGGCATGTTATATCGTTCATTACCTCTGCATTGTTACAGCACAATCTAACTAATACAACAATAGAAAGATGGGGATGAGGAGGGGGGGGGGGGGTGCAGCAGGGCGGGGGATGGACAAAACAGGCCAAATGGCATAATAACCAAAGCAAATCTTTGGATGAACCCTGTCAGTGATGGCAGCTTGATCAGTATTCAGCTTACATGGGTTTCTAAGTGCAGTGAGAAGAAAGTAATTCAGGAAGGAATGAAATCAAATGGGGTCTTACAAGATGTTCTGCAATAACCTGGTATTTTGCAAGATGTTATTGAGGTGTCACCAATGAACAATAATTCTATGAAAGGTTGTTGTTGTTGTTGTTGTCGTCGTCTTCAGTCCTGAGACTGGTTTGATGCAGCTCTCCATGCTACTCTATCCTGTGCGAGCTTCTTCATCTCCCAGTACTTACTGCAACCTACATCCTTCTGAATCTGCTTAGTGTATTCATCTCTTAGTCTCCCTCTACGATTTTTACCCTCCATGCTCCAATGCTAAATTTGTGATCCCTTGATGCCTCAGAACATGTCGTACCAACCGGTCCCTTCGTCTTGTCAAGTTGTGCCACAAACTCCTCTTCTCCCCAATTCTATTCAATATCTCCTCATTAGTTATGTGATCTACCCATCTAATCTTCAACATTCTTCTGAAGCACCACATTTCGAAAGCTTCTATTTTCTTCTCTTCTTGTCCAAACTATTTATCATCCATGTTTGACTTCCATACAAACACTTTCAGAAACGACTTCCTGACACTTAAATCTATACTCGATGTTAACAAATTTCTCTTCTTCAGAAACGCTTTCATTGCCATTGTCAGTCTACATTTTATATCTTCTCTACTTCGACCATCATCAGTTATTTTGCTCCCCAAATAGCAAAACTCCTTTACTACTTTAAGTGTCTCATTTCCTAATCTAATTCCCTCAGCATCACCCGACTTAATTCGACTACATTCCATTATCCTCGTTTTGCTTTTGTTGATGTTCATCTTATACCCTCCTTTCAAGACACTGTCCATTTCGTTCAACTGCTCTTCCAAGTCCTTTGCTGTCTCTGACAGAATAACAATGTCATCGGCGAACCTCAAAGTTTTTATTTCTTCTCCATGGATTTTAATACCTACTCCGAATTTTTCTTTTGTTTCCTTTACTGCTTGCTCAATATACAGATTGAATAACATCGGGGAGAGGCTACAACCCTGTCTTACTCCCTTCCCAACCACTGCTTCCCTTTCATGTCCCTCGACTCTTATAACTGCCATCTGGTTTCTGTACAAATTGTAAATAGCCTTTCGCTCCCTGTATTTTACCCCTGCCATCTTTAGAATTTGAAAGAGAGTATTCCAGTGAACATTGCCAAAAGCTTTCTCTAAGTCTACAAAACCTAGAACATAGGTTTGCCTTTCCTTAATCTTTCTTTTAAGATAAGTCGTAAGGTCAGTGTTGCCTCACGTGTTCCAACATTTCTACGGAATCCAAACTGATCTTCCCCGAGGTCGGCTTCCACCAGTTTTTCCATTTGTCTGTAAAGAATTCATGTTAGTATTTTGCAGCTGTGACTTATTAAACTGATAGTTTGGTAATTTTCATATCTGTCAACACCTGCTTTCTTTGGGATTGGAATTATTATATTCTTCTTGAAGTCTGAGGGTATTTCGCCTGTCTCATACATCTTGCTCACCAGATGGTAGAGTTTTGTCAGGACTGGCTCTCCAAAGGCCGTCAGTAGTTCTAAAGGAATGTTGTCTATGCCGGGGTCTTGTTTCGACTCAGGTCTTTCAGTGCTCTGTCAAACTCTTCATGCAGTATCATATCTCCCATTTCATCTTCATCTACATCCTCTCCCATTTCCATAATATTGTCCTCAAGTACATCGTCCTTATATAGACCCTCTATATACTCCCCTTCCACCTTTCTGTTTTCCTTCTTTGCTTAGAACAGGGTTTCCATCTGAGCTCTTGATATTCATACAAGTGGCTATCTTTTCTCCAAAGGTCTCCTTAAATTTCCTGTAGGCAGTATCTATCTTACCCCTAGTGAGATAAGCCTCTACATCCTTACATTTGGCCTCTAGCCATCCCTGCTTAGCCATTTTGCACTTCCTGTTGACATCATTTTTGAGACGTTTGTATTCCTTTTTGCCTGCTTCATTTACTGCATTTTTATATTTTCTCCTTTCATCAATTAAATTCAATATTTCTTCTGTTACCCAAGGATTTCTACTAGCCCTCATATTTTTACCAACTTGATCCTCTGCTGCCTTCACTACTCCATCCCTCAGAGCTACCCATGCTTCTTCTACTGTATTTCTTTCCCCCATTCCTGTCAATTCTTCCCTTATGCTCTCCCTGAAACTCTGTACAACCTCTGGTTCTTTCAGTTTATCCAGGTCCCATCTCCTTAAATTCCCACCTTTTTGCAGTTTCTTTAGTTTTAGTCTACAGTTCATAACTAATAGATTGTGGTCAGAATCCACATCTGCACCTGGAAATGTCTTACAGTTTAAAACCTGGTTCCTAAATCTCAGTCTTACCATTATATAATCTATCTGATACCTCCTAGTATCTCCAGGATTCTTCCATGTATACAACCTTCTTTTAGCTATGATGAAGTTGTGCTCTGTGCAAAATTCTACCAGACGGCTTCCTCTTTCGTTTCTTACTCCCAATCCATATTCACCTACTATGTTTCCTTCTCTCCCTCTTCCCTTTTCCTACTCTCGAATTCCAGTCACCCATGACTATTAAATTTTCGTCTCCCTTCACTACCGGAATAATTTTGTTTACTTCATCATACATTTCATCAATTTCTTCATCATCTGCAGAGCTAGTTGGCATATAAACTTGTACCACTGTAGTATGCGTGGGCTTCGTATCTATCTTGACCACAATAATGCGTTCACTATGCTGTTTGTAGTAGCTTACCCGCACTCCTATTTTTTTATTCATTATTAAACCTACTCCTGCATTACCCCTATTTGATTCTGCATTTATAACCCTGTATTCACCTGACCAAAAGTCTTGTTCCTCCCGCCACCAAACTTCACTAATTCCCACTATATCTAACTTTAACCTATCCATTTCACTTTTTAAATTTTCTAACCTACCTGCTCGATTAAGGGATCTGACATTCCACGCTCCGATCCGTAGAACGCCAGTTTTCTTTCTCCTGATAACGACGTCCTCTTGAGTTGTCCCCGCCCGGAGATCCGAATGGGGGGACTATTTTACCTCCGGAATACTTTACCGAAGAGGATGCCATCATCAATTAACCATACAGTAAAGCTGAATGCCCTCAGGAAAAATTACGGCTGTAGTTTCCCCTTGCTTCCAGTCGTTCGCAGTACCAGCACAGCAAGGCCGTTTTGGTTAGTGTTACAAGACCAGATCAGTCAATCATCCAGACTGTTGCCCCTGCAACTACTGAAAAGGCTGCTGCCCCTCTTCAGGAACCACACGTTTGTCTGGCCTCTCAACAGATACCCCTCCGTTGTGGTTTTACACCTGCAGTACGGCCATTTGCCATCTGTATCGCTGAGGCATGCAATCCTCCCCACCAATGGCAAGGTCCATGGTTCATGGGGGGGGGGGGGGGTTAAAAAAGGTTAAAGGTTAAAAAAGTAAAATTAATTGTTATCAGAGTACAGACAAAACATGTCATAGTTGTCAGTTACAACACAGAAAAAAATGATAAGAAAGAAAAGAAAAACATATTTATATGGACTTTTGGGGCAATAAGAAATGGTCTAATAGGTATAGTTTTAGGAACAGTCAAACTGTTACAAATGGCGAGTTGTGAGAACATCTAAAACTGCACAATATTATGGACACCTGAGAGAAAAGAAAACTTAGGGGAATGATATCAGCCTTAGTTGTTATCAGGCAATGTAAATGGTTGCAAATATTTAGAATGCATGTATGAAAAAAATGTGCCGCAGATAATTCAGGCTACATGTACTTTACAGGCGAGTGGAAAAACAAACAATTTGATTGTGGTGAAGACCTGGACAAAAAGCTAGGGAGGATTTTGAAAAAATCATGGAAAATGAAAGTAAATTTAGCTGTTCACAATTTCAAACTGTATAATACATGACTGGACAGATTATGGTACCCCAGTGCCACAGTATTCTATAGGCCTTGGCTTAGAGGTAGGTATTTCTGTACTTGAAGGATGCTGGTATAAAATTTTTAAGTTTCACACCATAAAGAAAGATAAAACAACCTGCAAAAATAATAATTTTAAAAGATGACTATTTTGGCAGAACTGAGAAATCTTAAATATTTATTGGACAAAGAACAGCAATTAAAATACCCCTAACTAAAAAGTTAAAGAGTTTTTTCCTTTTTTGGGGGAAATTGTAAAAACAATTTAGTTTCAAAATACCATCCTCGTGCCAACCAATCCTATCACATAATGAAGAAACTGGGGTAATTCTTGGTTCAAAAGAGCATGAGCAAATGGTGACATGCACCACTTAGTACAGATTCATATGTCTGTAAAATGATCGATGTGCAAAGCAGACAACTACCACTGTCACACCTGTAAGACATTGGCCCCTTACTTATCTTGCATTTATCATGAATCTCTCGCCCAATGCAAAGTTCAAAGTGACTGGAAAAAGTGCAGCTGACTTCACTTTATAACAAGGGTAAAAGAACGGAGCCACAAAATTACAGACCAATATTTGTAACGTCTGTATGCAGCAGAATTCTTGAATAATTCTCAGTCTGAATATAATAATTTCCTTGTGATGCAAAAGCTTCTGTCCACATCTCAGCATGGTTTTAGAAATCATCACTTGTGCAAAACTTTGATTGCACTTTTCTCGCACAATATCCAGTAAACTATGGATGAAGAGCAACAGGCAGATTCCAAATTTATAGATTTCTGAAAAGCATTTGACACCATGCCCCAACGCAGACTTTTAATGAAGGTGTGAGCACATGGAACAGGTTCCAAGATATGTGAGTGACTTGAAGACTCCTTAAGTATTAGAACCCAGTAAGTTGCCCTCGATTATGAGGGTTTGTCAGAGAAAAGGAGTATCATCAGGTATGTCCCAGGGAAGTGCGATAGACCACTGTTACTTTCTATATACTCAATTGATCTGGCAGGCCAGGTGAGCAACAACCTGTTGCTGTTTGCTGATGTTGTGGAGTATGGGAAGGTGTCACCATTGAGTGGCTATAGCAGGATACACAATGAGTGTTTGGGATCCGCATCAGGTCAGATTAAAGGAAAACATTGAAGCAATTCAGAGTCAGATGCTAGACTTTTTACCAATAGATTCGAACAACACTTAAGTATTACAGAGATGCTCTAAAAACTTAAATTGGAATCCCTGGAGGGAACACAACGTTCTCTTCAAGGAACACTATAGAGAAAATTTAGAGAACCGGCATTCAAGCTGACTGTAGAACGATTCTGCTGCCACCAATGTACATTTCGCATAAGAACCACGAAGGTAAGGGAAATTAGGGCTCATACAAAGGCACACAGAACGTCTCTTTTCCCCTCGCTCTATTTGGGAATGGAATGGGACACGAAATGATTGATAGTGGTAGAGGGTGCCCTCTGGCATGCACCATATGGTGGCTTGTGGAGCATGTCTGTAGACATAAATGTAGACGTAGAACTGCTGGGTATACTGAGCAACTAAACATTCTAAGTTGGTGTAAACTGTGTAACTGCATGAACTAATTTTACATTAGTTATCCCATTTCAGCACTGGAAGGTGACTGCTGGAAGTAATAGGGTGACAGGAAATACAAAAGCCCTTGTTACTATGGAAACAACCAAGAAGGGCTTCAACACACAGAATATTCTACCGGAATCTGATGAAAAGTGGGGAGGAGCAGATTAAAGTGTGAAAGAAGGAAGAGAACAACCATAATTTCCACACATAGCAGAAAATACGACTGAAAATGACCCCAGCCTCTGCGAGTAAGCTCTTTGAAGGGCTGGTCCAAAAGGTACCTGTTGCACCCCCACTCCCCCAATGGTATGTCAGGTCCAGCATCTGTAACGCTAAAGGTGATGCCAAGCCCATAATCAAAACAGAAGAGGATCTGAGCTTTGTACAGTCGCAAGATGTAGAGAGGTCTATACCCCAGCTAGTGTTACCGAGTCAGCAAAGAGTACCAAGATGTGAACTAGCGCGTCTGCTGAAGTTGGCAGATATGGGAAGGCCATGTCAATCGGGCATCAAAGACCAGTCCCATAAAGCAATAAGATTCCACCACATTGAGCAACTGGTCGTCAAGGTAGAGTTCTGGGTGTCAATGGACAGTATGAAGGAGACAGAAGTGCATGACGCAGGTCTTCATGGCTGAAAACCAGAACCCATGGGAGAGAGCCCAGGAGTGAACATTTTGCATGGTGCCCTGCTGTCAGCATTCAGCAAAATCCACAGCTGAGGAGCAATAATAAATGCAAAACTGTCAGCACAGATGATGATGACGATGTTAGGTTTGTGGGGCGCTCAACTGCATGGTTATCACCGCCCATACAAATTCCCAACCTCTGCTCAGTCCAATCTCGCCACTTTCATGAATGATGATGAAAGATGAGGACATCACAAACACCCAGACATCTCAAGGCAGGTGAAAATTCCTGACCCTGCAGGGAATCGAACTCTGGACCCCATGCTCGGGAGCAAGAATGTGACCGTGAGACCATGAGCTGCGGACCTGTTTCCACAGAGGAAGGGTGACACTGTAGGGCACTGTGGGAAGTGCCAACTTGAATCTGAAATGCAGGCTGTGACAAGAAGTATTGGACAAAAATGGGAGTGGGCCCCAGAGAACCCACTCATGCACAGTGATGAGGATGTGGTGATGCCATATAGTGTCATAAGCCTTTTTTGGAAGTCGAAGAAGACAGTGATAAGTTGTTGACTGGATAGCAGACTCTAGTCAGACCAAACTGTCAGCAGTAGAACAACCATCACAAAAAAATCACCTTGCGACAGAGTCACAAGATCCAGAGACTCAAGGTATCAACACAGTTGCTGGCTGATCATCGTCTGAGCTTGCAAAGAACGTTAGTGAGACTAATTGGCCAAGAGCTGTCCATCTCAAGAGGGTGTTTCCCCAGTTTCAGAATGGTGACAAACACAATCTCTTGTCATGGAAACGGGAATACACACTCGTTCCTGATAAGGTTGGTAAGAGCAAGCATGTAAATTGGCAATCCACCTATTACTGTTTGTGCAACTGTCTGTGGATGCGGTCTGGCCCTGGAGCTCTGTCGGGACATCGTGCTACAGTACTGAGGAATTCCCACTCACTGAATGGAACATTATGTGGCTCCAGGCAACATACAGTGAAAGATAAGTTAATTTGCTTCACCCACTGTTCCATGATATGAAATGCAGGGCAGCAATTCTCAGATACAGAGGCTCGAGCATAATGTAAAGCAAAATGTTCAGCAACAATGCATGTGTCAGTGTAGACAACAACATTCAGAGAGATAACAGGTACACCACTGTGAGACTGGTGTCCAGAGCAGCATCAAATTTTGCCCAAACCTGTGAGGGTGGGGTACAAAGTCCAATGACAACAACATACCATTACCAGCATTCTCGTTTCTGTCTTTTTATGAGGTGGCAGATCTGGGCACAGAGCTGTTTAAAGGCAATGAGGTGATCCATTGACAGATGTCATTTATAGCCTTGGAGAACTCATCTGGAATAACTAATGGCCACGGCAATTTTTGGGGATTCACCAAGTTACTATGTTCCGATGGGGAAGTCCTGAGGAATAGCAGATTGCTAAGCCAGCTGCCTATAGAATGGCTGCAGTTGGGCTTTGGACAGCCACATGATACATCCATGTGGTGGGGTGCTAACAGTGGTGGCAGAGGCAAAGGCATCCCAATAAGCTTTGTTGAGAGCTCACCTGGGTGGATGCCCACAGGAGTGACGTTGAGAAAAGGTCATGGAGATTGGAAAATGATCACTGTTGCACAGGTAATCATGCACTCTCCAAAGGAAGAAGGGGAGAAGACCTGGGCTGCAAATGGAAATGCCAACGACCAAATACAGCCCATATGCCACAATGACGTGTGTGGGAACACCAGTATTTCAGATGCGAAGATCAAGCTCTGGGAGCAAGTTTTCAACAGCTTTACTGCAGCAAACAGTTTTAGTTCACCAAAAAAGGTCATGGGCATTGAAATCGCCCAATATTAAGTGGGAGGGGGAGTGGGGGGAGGTGGGTAACTGAGAAAACAGTGAATGTATTTTGGGACACTTCAGGAGGGAGATACATATTACAAACGGTGAATTTCAGAGACATCCTCACATGAACAGCCACAACCTCCAAAGTCATACTGAGTGGCAAGTGTTTGCTACAGACAGATTCAGAACATATGTGCGAACACCGCCCAACAGGCTTTCATGGTAAGTGTAATTTTCAAAATAGCTCCGATGGCTGCAGAGGGTAGGAGCCTGCATTACTGGGAACTAAGTTTCCTGAAGAAAGATGCAAAAAGAAAAAGAAACACATACGAGACATCGTAACTCAGCCAGTTGGTGGGAAAAAACAACAGTTCCACTGGATGATCATGTTATCAGTATCCTATGGAGACATTAAGGGGCCATGGAGGCTGGTCATGCATCAGGGCTGCCTACTGTCACCAGTTGTGAGACTACAGCATAGATACAGGGTGTATACACAGACAAGAAAAGAAAATAATTCCAGGATTTGTCGGTTAAAAATACATTTTCTCCCAGGTGAAAATACACTTTTTCCTTGTTAAGTGACAGTATACTTTTTCTCGGAACAGTAAAACTTATCAATCCTTTGAATGGTTATGGTTTTACACACCAGTGTACAATTTCCCGGCCCTTTAGAAAACCAATCTCAGTAAAAAAAAAAAGTTTTGGAGAGGTATTTGAAGTGCAGCAAGATGTACGCTGCATATTTTCATATTATGAAAGTATAAATTTGAATTCCACCAAACACCTCATGTTACTTTCGGAAGCAATGAAATTGAGATTGCAATGCACTTTTGTAAGCCAGTCATAGCTCATGTCACGTGATCTCACCAGCCGATGCCAGTGGATATTAAGAGCATAGGACACATGACGTAGTCAGCCAAGCAACATCACTGTTAAGTAGCACTTATACACAAACTGGAAAAGTCAATGGTTTAAATTAATATACATAGTGTAACTACAAGAAAAGCAAAACTTTCACATATAATATTGATCTTTTTTGCGGGTGTTACACTTTAAGCTACATCACACAAATGTGACAGTAAAATTTTTAATGACGACATAAAGTCTGATCTTCTGGGCTCAAAATTTTTCTAAATGGTCTTCCTCAAAGAGTTGATTTTTAAATGAGAGGCAAATGCTCTGTGATTTAAGAAATTCATTGATCGAACATAGTTGAACTTGCATAAAAGGAAATTTACATTGAAAGTAATGCTTTTCAAACAACTATTCCAATATTTTCCTGCGGCCTGTTAGAAATAGGTTCGTTTCAGCAGTTGCACGAGAGTGCCAGGTAACAGGTGTAACCACACTTGCGCAGCTGTGATGGTGTGGGAAGCCTGTATGCTCGTACGTATAAAACACTGAAAGATCTTATATTATGTCATAAAAGAAACAAGACATCAGAGGATACTCCAAGAGCATCGGAATTTCGTGACCCGTACCAAAATAGATAATTCAGCTTACAGTGCACATTCGTACGTCCAGATTCAGATGTAAATTTTCTTTGAGAACCAGTACATATTATCTCACATTTGGTTCTTTATTATGGCATAATGCCATACGTACTAGAAGATGAAATTATGCACTTTTGAAATGCAGTGAACAGTTGAAACTGGCCAATAGTGTGGAATTAAACACTTCGTTTCAAATAAATTGACTGCCTCAGCAGAAAAGATTAATAAAAGCCAAATTTCTTTAGCAAACTGACAAAAATAACTTCATTGTTCTGCAAGGCGATTAATGCTCGACTGTTAGAAAGGTAGAAATAAAATCTGAAACTAATAACATATTTTAGCCTTTTGTAATTATGTGAATGTATTTTTTTATTTCACATGATAGCTCCCGGCCACAGAAATCCGTTTTGTTTTCATTTGACGCGAAAGCAACAAACGAAGAGGAAACAGCAAAATCACTAAACGTAAACACAGGTCATGTGGAGACTACCCACCTCCCCACTACCACTCAGACTGCTCTGTGCATTAGCCCCGGATCTATGATATTTCCGTGGCAATATTAGATAGTGGTTCCCTCCCCCCCCCCCCCCCCTTCCTCCATCCCTCGAGAATTTGAGATAGGATACCAAAAATTTAAAATCGACTTTTCAAAAATATGTTCATTTTGTAGCACATATCTTTCTGAAGAATCTGATATATACATGTGTTCGAGGAAATGTAAGACATGTTATTTGGTCTTACGTGCACCGAAGTGCAGTGCCACGCCTCTACACACAGCATTCTTCTATCACACGCCATTGTACTTCGCTATGTGGAATTCAAATGTATAATATTTTGTAATGGATGCCATCAAACTATATTCAGGACAGTGGAAATTAAAATGTCCTGTGGTGTCTCTCCTGCTACCAATTGGTCAGTTTAACATCCAGCCCCTCTTTTTTTTAAAAAAAAAACAAAAAAAAACACACCCCCTCGCAATTAATATTGGATGGGATTATTTGTATCCCAGAGAACAAGAACTCTTCAGAAAATTTGCACTCTTTAGTGCCTATTAGCTAATAACTTGCTTTTTTTGTGTAACATAAAATTAAATATATGATACATGAAATCAATAAAGACAAGTGAGAAGCAAGATGGTACACATTTCTTCAATCCTCAAGTCCTAGCATTTTTTCCTCTCTAACCCTGCTACGGCTTAACATGGTGTCCTTTCCTTTCTGCAATAGGATCTACTACCTCATCAAACTTCATCAAACGTTTTGCCACAAGAAAAAACGAAAAGTCGTTGTCCAATACTGAAAAAGCTGTTAATACAAACAGACCCACAAGCTAAACATATAATCATGTCTTATTCGTACTATACTGAGTCTGTAAAATTTCCTTATTTGCTATCCATCCTGGTGTCACAATTTTAACGGGCAACAGTCTAGCAAACTATTCATAGATGTCTCTCTCCAAAACATCCTAAAAGGTACCACAGCTGGGCCTGTTTTTTATAAAGAGGGTGATTTTACCTGTAAAATCAATTGGCTTGTGAAAAGAGGAAACCAGCTGAACAATTGATAACTAAAGATGCAACACAAATCGAGCTCTAATTTCAGTTTGTGGGCGAGTCCATTTGCGTGTGGGGCTACTTATCTGATTCTATGCATTCATTACATGTGTTGTCTACTTGGTAATCTGGTAGTTATATGCTGCGGGATGTACTTATGTGGCGAAAGCTTACAATGAAGAAATGAGTGAATGAATTTTGATATTCTCCTCTTGCTTAAAACAATATGATGGTGAGATCTAGCCTACTCATTTAGAAACAAAATGATAGATGTGAGATTTCAGTATTTATGCTGACACTCCCTTCTCCCCTGATGTGACAGATATATATGTATATGTGGCCTACTGCAGAACTATGTTCTCTGAATTTTATTCACTGCACACAATTCCATCCACAGGATGAGACGTGATCTACAAACTGTCATAGTTCTGCATGCAAAGTCTAATGATTCCCACTCAACTGTGACATTAATCAACCAACAAAAAATTAAGAAGGGTTAACACTTACAATTAGTAAGAGGAACATGGTTTGTTGTGAGCTGTCAATTGTATTCACACGAAAAAGATGTCTCACATATCTTTTCAAAAATAATATGCTTAACAGAACTTACATTTTTTAAAAGAATATACAGCAGCACAGCACTAATGCCCGAAAGCGAAAGTGCAACAGCAATAGGAACAAGAGGTAACTTAATATTCATTGTTGAGCTAACAGCTGGGTTCTTCCATCAATTCTCACAAATGTACAGCCTGCAAAAAGTAAGAAATGATGACAAATCAATAAAAGTTAATACCCATTATTACATTGAGAATTAGAACAACATACAAATTCACAATCAACAAATTAATTGTATTTTTTAAACACAATACATTGATGGATTTTTCCTCATTTGTGCTCACATTTTTATTCGAATTCTGTTTCACTGGTGCAACTTTGGCTAGTTTTGCATTTGTGAAGCATACAAAGTACCTCTGCAGTTTGGCGCCACAAAACTGATAGGTCCACTGTCGCTGCAACAGTAGAAAAAAAAATTAAAAAAAAAAAAAAACCTGGAAAAATATAAATTAAAATCACGAAATAGCATAGTTGACGGGCCTAGTGCCAGTTTATGGGATGCTTAGATAGTATATGCAATATGTTTACAAGTGTTAAAGTATCTATTAACTGGTATATAATACCTGCCATCTACAGATTTCTGTATAATGCACTCATTTTAATTTGATAAAAATGAAAAAAAAAAAAAAAAAAAAAACAATTTTTCAAACTTTTTTACAAATGAAACCATTATAACCAGGGTTAGAATTTTTAGGCACAAATTTCAGAAGAAAAAAGGAAGGGGAAGAGTGATAAAATAAGGTTAAAAAGTGCTCATTTAATCAACTAATTCAAAAAATTCTAATTTGTAGAATTCTCGGGTGTCTGGCCAGGTCACATAGTAATTCCTCCACAATACTTCAGCAAACAGACAAGTTGCCATCTTCAGGTGGTTTCTGATGAATGCTGCACTGCTCCTCTCGATATCCTATATACAACGTGTGTCCAAAAACTGACGAAACATTTCTTTTTTTTTTTTAATTTATTGCCAATATATGTACAAAGCTTAAAAATTCTTCAAAGGAGTTACTGTTAGCTCTCAACACATTTTTACAGCACTTCACCCACGATTGGTAAGCCTCTGGAAGGCCTTAACATTGTCACTGCCTTTTAGATGTCCTCACTGCTCTCAAAACAGCATCCTTTGAGGGTCATTTTAATCCTGGGGACCAGGAAGACGTCAAGTGGAGAGAAATCGGGACTACAGAATGACTGCGGCAGCGCTGTCACGTTGTGCTTGACCAGGTACTTGCGAACACGCAGTGATGTGCGGCTGGGTGCATTGTCGTGATGCAGCAGCCTGGTAGTAGCAACATCTTTTCACACTTGGAAGACCGTTTTTCTTAATCTTTCCAGAACATTGACTTAGTGGGTTGGTTGGTTTAAAAGAGGGGGGAAAGGACCAAACTAAGGGGTCATCAGTCCCTTGTTTCGAAGGAAACAATGCCACAAGGGTGAGAATAAGACAATGAGACTTACAACACAAAACAGAATGAAATGATAAACCACAACAACAACTCCAGGGCAACAAACACTTAAGAGGGCAAAAGGGGACAAGAAAACCACAAAGGCGCAAGAAACAGGTAGAAGAGGTTAAAACAAGAAGGCAGGTTATCATGGCTGGCTGACCATAAGGATAAAAAGGAAAAGCCAGCCACTCTGCAACACATTAAAACCTCCACCATGAAAGCACTAGGGTGGAGGACACACAGGGACAAAGGACATGT
Source organism: Schistocerca americana (assembly GCF_021461395.2). Classification (NCBI taxonomy): domain Eukaryota; kingdom Metazoa; phylum Arthropoda; class Insecta; order Orthoptera; family Acrididae; genus Schistocerca; species Schistocerca americana. The sequence continues at coordinate 306,790,046 of NC_060120.1, read as the reverse complement.
GCTAAAACTTACAGCAAATGATAAAACTCACCCTCACGAATAAAACGTAAAACTAAAGCTGCCATTGAGGCATTGTCACCCAACACCCGAAGGTAGGATGCTGGGAAAGTTAAAAGTCCGCCACAGAGTGGCTAAAAGTGGGCAGTCCAGCAAGAGATGTACGACTGTCATTTGTGGGCCACAGCGACACCGAGGTGGGTCCTCGCAATGGAGAAGGTAGTCATGCACCAGCCACGTATGGCCAATGTGGAGCCGACACAGAACCACAGAGTCCCTGTGAGAGGCGCGCACGGAGGTCTTCCACACATTCGTAGTTCCCTTAGTGGCACACAGCTTGTTGTGCATACTGAGGTTAAGCCATTCCGTCTCCCCCCAAAGCCACAAAACCTTGATGCATAATACTGAATGCAGGTCAGTTTCAGAGAAGTTGATCTCCATAAGCAGTTTCTGCATAGCCTGTTTGGTCACCATGTCAGCAAGCTCGTTGCCTGGGATTCCGATGTGACCTGGGGTTCTGACAGATACCACTGAACGACTGGACTGTTCCAGGGCATAGATGGACTCCTGGATGGTTGCTACCAAAGGATGATGAGGGTAGCACTGGTCGATAGCTTTTAGGCTGCACAAGGAGTCAATACACAGGAGAAATGACTCATCTGGGCATGAGCGGATGTGCTCAAGAGCACGAGATATGGCTGCCAGCTCTGCAGTGAAAACATTGCAGCCATCTGGTAAGGAGTGCTGTTCTATATGTCCTCCATGAACATATGCAAAGCTGACATGACCATCAGCCATCGAGCTATCAGTGTAAACCACTTCATGGACCTGGCACATGTTGAAAATCAAGAGGAAGTGACAGCGGAGAGTCGCAGGGTTAACGGAGAGTCGCAGGGTTAACTGAGTCCTTAGGGCCAAGTAAAAGGTCCAGGCGAAGCCACGGCCTAGGTGTACACCATGGAGGTGTTTATGAATGAACCTCAAGTATAGGTGGTAAAGGCAAGGGCTGCAGTTCGGAGAGAAGAGATCGCACACAAACTGCAATTGTAAGCCCTGACCCGGGCCGCCGATGTGGGAGATGAACCGCCATGGACGCGAAAATGAGACAGTAATTCAGAAGTGCAGGAGAACTACAAACGAGTGCAACGTAACTGTAGAGCAATTGTGCACATCTAACCGGCAATGGAGGGACTCCAGCCTCAACCAGGACACTGGTCACCGGACTCGTCCTAAAACTCCTGTCGCTAGGCGAATGCCACAGTGGTGCACAAGGTCAAATACACGCAATGCTGAGGGCGCCGCCGAACCATAAACCACATTCCCATAGTCAAGGCAGGATTGAACAAGGGCTCTGTAAAGCTGTAGCAGCGTAGAGCGATCTGCACCGCATTTGGTGCTGCTCTGGCAGTGGAGGGCATTGAGGTGCTGCCAGCACTTCCACTTAAGTTGACAGAGGTGAGGAAGCCAAGTCAATCGGGTATCGAATAGCAGTCCTAAGAATCGATATGTCTCCACTACGGTGAGTGGATCGTCATTAAGGAAAAGATCTGGTTCCAGATGAAGGGAACGATGCCGACAGAAGTGCGTAACACACGACTTTGTGGCCGAAAATTGGAAACTGTGGGCTAGAGCCCAAAACTGCACCTTGTGGATGGCTCCCTGCAGGCACCGCTCAGCAACACCAGTACTGGTGGAGCAGTACGAAATGCAGAAGTCACCTGCATACAGAGAAGGTGAGATGGACGGCCCTACAACTGCTGCTAGACCATTGAAGGCCACTAGAAACAGAGAGAAACTCACTATAGAGCCCTGCGAGACCCCATTCTCCTGGATAAGGGGGGAACTGTGGGAGGCACCAACTTGGACATGGAAAGTACAAAGCGACAGGAAATTGTGGATAAAAATCGGGAGTGGGCCTCGAAGACCCCACTCGTATAATGTGGCAAGGATATGATGTAGCCTGGTCATGTCATATGCTTTTCATAAATCAAAAAAGACGGTAACCAGGTGTTGGCGTCTGGAAAAGGCTGTTCAGATGGCAGACTCGAGGGACACAAGATTATCTGTGGTAGAGCGACCCTGACAAGCTGCCCCGACACGGAGCCAGTAGTCCATGTGACTCCAGGACCCAACCCAACTACCGACACGCCATATGTTCCAGCAGCTTACAAAGAATGTTGGTGAGGCTGATGGGCCGATAGATATCCTCATCAAGCGGATTTTTACCAGATTTACGCATTGGAATGATGGTGCTCTCCCACCATTGCGATGGAAAGACGCCATCGCACCAGATCCAGTTGAAGATGATGAGGAGATGTCGCTTGTAGTCAGATGAGAGATGTTTAATCATTTGACCGTGGATCTGATCTGGCCCAGGGGCTATGTCGGGGCAATGCGCAAGGGTACTGAGGAGCTCCCACTCTGTAAATGGGGCATTAAAGGGTTCACTGTGGCGTGTAGTGAATGAGAGGACTTTCCTTTTGAAGGTGCGAATTGCTGGGAGGTAGTTCTCGACGCAGAGGCTAGAGCATAGTGCTCAGCAATCGCGTTTTTGTTGGTAGATAACATGCCATTGAAGTTAATGCCAGGGTCACCTGTTGGGGTCTGGTACCCAAAAAGACATCTGATCTTTGTCCAGACTTGGGAAGGCTATGAGGTGCTCCAGGCAAGGGTGCCACTTATGCCCCCGTAGAGCTCGCTGACACTCCTTAATTGACTCAGCAACTTCTGGCGACCACCAAGGGACCACCTTCCACCGGGGGCATCCCAAAGAGCGAGGGATCACATTTTCCGCCACAGTAATAGTTGTTGTAGTCACCTGCTCAACCATCACATTGATGTTACCGCATGGGGGAGATTCAGCGGTGACAGCAGAGGTGAAAGTTTCCCAGTCCGCCTTGTTTAAAGCCCAGCTGGACAGGCGTCCCTGGGCCTGACCCCAGGCCAATGACAGGAGGATGGGGAAGTGGTCACTACCACACACGTCATCACGTGCTCTCCAATGGATAGATGGGAGAAGTCCTGGGCTGCAAATGGATAAAGCAATGGCCGAGTAACTACCACAAGCCACACTGAAATGTGTTGCAGGTTTCCTGAAGGGCAATGCAGAAAGCAGGTGTAAAGCTCGACAGTTGCCGTATCTTAGCCAAGTGGTGGAAAAAACCACCACAATTCCACTGGAGGATGACATTGTGAGACTGTGAAGGCAGGGAACATTCAATGAGACGGATTACGCCTCAGGGTCACCAGCTGCCACTGACTTATTGCTCGAGCAGTCTATATCCATTGTGTCTGAGGGTCCGGCGAGATCCAAGTCCTCAGCAGACGCCAGAATCTCCACCTTATCCCCAGACGCAGAGCTTGTAGGTAGCGATGGTAAGGGTACTATTGCAATTCCCTTGGTCTTGGGGGTCTTCCTGCTGGATTTCTCCGGCTGGGAGGGCTTCACTGATTCAGTCTCTGGGACTGAGGATCGTGAAGCCGTACGACCAGCTGCTTTTGGGCACTTCAGCCACTGACGGGCGTCATCTTTCCCATTAGCAGATTAGCAGAAGCCTGGGAAGGGAGTGACCCAAGGAACCCCCACCTGGTGAGAGGGGCTGAAGAAGCCTTATGCTTCTCCATCTCAGAAGTGGGGACTTGTGTCCCTGATGGTTTGGGTGGGGGGTGGGAGGGGGCAGCAGTGCTCCCAAGGTAGGTGATGCGGGAACAATAGGCGGGGGGGGGGGGGGGGGGGGGGGGGAGAGAGAAGAGTGTAGCTTTCTGGCTCTCAGAGCCGACTGGAATTTGTGGAACTGATGAGGCTCCAACTGTTCTCGAAGCGGTGGCATATGAGGAGATCACAGCCACAGGATGTAGGCACTCATATTTTCTCTTAGCCTCAGTGTAGGTCAGTTGGTCCAGGGTCTTGTATCCCTGATTTTCCTCTCTTTCTGTAAAATCCTGCAGTCTGGCGAGCAAGGTGAATGATTCTCTCCGCAGTTGACACAGATGGGAGGCGGGGCACATGGATTATTGGGATGCGATGGACATCTACAATCTCGACATGTGATGCTGGAAGTACAGCGGGAAGACATATGGCCAAACTTCCAGCGCTTAAAGCACCGCATCAGGGGAGGGATATATAGCTTGACATCACAGCAGTAGACCTCCCCCATCACCTTCACCTTCTCGGGTAAGGTGTCACCCTCAAAGGCCAAGATGAAGACACTGGCGGCAACCTGATGATCCCTTGGACCCCGACGGATGCGCCGCACAAAATGAACACCTCGTCGCACTAAATTGGGTTGCAGCTTGTCATCGGACTGCAAAAGAAGGTCCCTGTGGAAGATAATACCCTGGACCATATTTAAGCTCTTATGTGGCGTGATTTTAACAGAAACATCCTCCAACTTGTTACAAGTGAGTAAACTCTGTGACTGGGCAGAGGATGCTGTTTTTGTCAAGACTGACCCAGATCACAGTTTGGATAAGCCCTCCACCTCCCCAAACTTGTCCTCTAAATGATCTACAAAAAACTGTGGCTTCACTGAAAAAAATGAGCCTCATCAGTTCTTGTAAATACGAGGTACCAGGGTGAATAAGGTTCACTGCCATCCTTAGCCTGGCGTTCCTCCCACGGTGTGGCCAGGGAGGGGAATAATTTAGGGTTGTACTTTCTTGCACTGTGCTTAGACTTGGAATGCTTAGAGACTGCTGGTGTTTGATCATCAGCAAGTGATAAAGACGTAGTATGCTTCACCACGCATTATCTGCCCTGATGCCACTCATTCCGACCAGGGGCCTTCCCCATGGGCGCCACCAAGCCACAGCAAAGGCCACCTGGCAGGATGGCCATTGCTGGGAGTCCTGATGCCCCAGGATGATGGGCATCTATTCCTTGGCATATGTGGGGAGTTAACAGCGCAGGCATCAGCAGAGTGATCCCTGTGGTGTCAGGGGGCTAGAACCAACAAGGTACGTGGCAGCCCCACCACAACAGACTGGGCACCATGCTGGATATGAGGTGCAAAGAATTCCATGGTCATCGTCGATGCAAAAAGCGACACTGAATAGTGCATGGTGGAAAATGCACCCAGGAAGGTGTCCTAGCCAAAGAGATGGAGAATGAGCTGGACTGCAGTGCGACTATGAGAAAGTGTTCGTACATCCATATTTAAATACCATCAGGTAGGACATCAGCTGGTATAATTTTTATTAAAAATGAAACTCTTCCAGCTGTACTTAAGATGTCATATTTATTTTTTAATAAAAATATGAGAAAGTGGGCTAGAGATCTCAAGGCACGATGGACAAGATGCACCACGTATGGTGCCCTTCCCCAATTGGCTCACTCTTCGGGAAAATTTTGAAAACTGGAGGTCAAACCCTACAGGGGACCATCACATAAAGGCCAAAACATGTGAGACTCCTTTTAGTGGCCTCTTAAGACAGGCAGGAAAACCTCGGGGCCTATTCTAATCAACGGACCTGCAGGGGGGCATTGACTTAACAAAGAGCATTAACAATCTGTCCTTGGGGTACAAACTATTTGTGCACCACACCCTTTCTCTCAAAGAAGACAATCAGCACCGTTTCTACCTTGAATTTTCTAACCCTTGCCTTCTCGGGGATGCTGAGGTGTATCACTCCAAACTTAGCTGCTTCATTTCCAGGTCGTACAGGAAAGTCCATGTTTCATCGTCAGTAATAACATTGTCCAAATAATACGGTTCAATGTCCACATGTTCACGCAGTTCACTCGCGATTAACACTCAACTGGCCATTTGTTTGTACGACAGAATTTTTAGCGCCAGCTTGGTGCACACCTTTCTTATGTACAACTCCTTCATAGCAGCGTCAAACAAGGAACTTTCTGGAATGTTTAAAGTGTCAGCTAAAAACCAAACACTCAATTGACAGTCAGAATTCAACAATTCACCAACACGATTCACATTGTCTTCATTTCTGTTTGTTGACTGTTTCCAGAGTGAGGGCCATCGTTCACCCCTTCCTGGCCCTCCTTGAACTTCTTCACCCACTTCCTAACTAGCACACAACTCATCGCAGACTCACAATAGGCTTTCTTTAACACTGCATGAGTCTCTGATAACTTGTTATCGAACTTTGCGCAAAACTTGATCGCCCAACATTGTTTGACTGAATCATGACAAAGTCACAAAAAAGAGATGCACTTATTGAATGATGCTGATGATGCTACTGTTGCTCTGAGCAGACTGAACTTTGGTGCCCTCTAAAGATCGTCCTAGCTCACTGTGACCAATAGTGGCGTGGCAAAAAAATATATTTCATGACTTTTCGGACACACCTTGTATGCTGGCTGTTACCACAAGAGGGAGCCCGAGACATCGGGAAGGAGACAATCCATAATTGGGTTTATGGCAATAGCAAACAGTACAACACTTAGCACGGAGCCCTGGGGTACCCCGTTTTCTTGGGAGAAAGTACGGGAGAAAGTAGTGTTCACCCGCACTTTAAATGTGCGCTCTACCATAAATTCACGAAGAAAAAGGGGCAGCCGTCCTCGAAAGCCCCCAAGAGAACAGTGTGTGGAGGATGCCTGTCCTCCAACAGGTGTCATATGCTCTCTCCAGATCAAAAAATATTGCTACTGTTTGGGATTTCCTGAGAAAATTGTTCATGTTGTAAGTGGAGTGAGCAACGAGGTGGTCAACGGCGGAACGATGCTCTCAGAAAGCGCATTGGGCAGGTATTAAAAGACTTCGGGACTCCAGCCACTAGGCTAAACGGCAATTCACCATATGCTATAAAACCTTACATAAACTACTCGTGAGAGAAATGGGGTGATAACTGAAGGGGAGATGTTTGTCCTTTCCAGGTTTCGAAACAGGAATGACGATAGCTTCCCGCCATGTCGGTCCAAATTCGATTATAAAGGCGAATGAGGTAGCGCAGACTATGGTATGATAAATGCAGCAACATTTGGATGTGGATACCATCCGGTCCTGGGGTGGAAGAGCGAGAAGAAGAGAGTGCGTGTTGGAGTCCACACATGGAGAAAACAGTGTTATAGCTTCTGCGATTTTGAGAGGAGAAAGCAAGGGGTCGCACTTCCGCTGCACGTTTCTTCGGCAGAAAAGCTGGCGGGTAATTTGAAGAGCTTGAAATCTCAGCGAAGTGTTAACCCAATGAGTTAGAAATTGCAATGGGGTCCACTAAGGTATCATGCGCGACAGTGAGCCCAGAGACCGGGGAGAAACTAGGCGCACCAGATAACTGTCGAATCCGACTCCAAACTTCCGAGGAGGGAGTGAAGGTGTTAAATGAGCTAGTAAAGAAGATCCAGCTTTCCTTCTTGCTATCGTGGATGACACGACGGCATCGCACACAGAACTGCTTACAGCGGATACAGTTGGCCAAAGTAGGATGGTGGCGGAAAAGCACGTCACCGCTCACATATTGTGTCACGGCATGCCTCATTCCACCAAGGAATTGAGGGGCGCCGGGGCAAACCGGAGGTGCGAGGTATTGAACATTCCGCAGCTGTAAGAATAACATCTGTAATATGAGTGACCTCATCGTCGACGCTAGGAAAGTGACAGTCATCGAATGTCGCTACAGATGAAAAAAGTGTCCAATCGGCTTGAGCAAACTTCCAGCATCTCAGGCGCATATATGGCCGTTGTGGCTGCAATCTAAGGACACATGGAAAGTGGTCACTCGAGTACGTATCAGCAAGAGTGAACCATTCAAAGCACCGAGCTAGCGGAACAGTACCGACCGAAAGGTCCAAATGAGAGAAATTTGTCGTGGAGGCTGACAAAAATGTAGGGTCCCCAGTGTAGAGACAAACAAGATCCGCTTGGTGGAAGACGTCTACCAATAGTGAGCCATGTGTACAAGGACGTGGAGATCCCCAAAGGGGGTGGTGGGCATTGAAGTCCTCGACCAGCAAACAGGGGAGCGGAAGCTGACCAAGAAGATGAAGGAGATCAGCTCTTGCCACTGGTGTGGACAATGGCATGTATACAGTACAAAGAGAGAAGGTGTATCCAGAAAGGGAAAGATGGACAGCAACAGCTTGGAAGGAACTGTTTAAAGGGTGGTAATGGACAGTATCATGGAGAAGAATCATGAGTCCTCCATGTGCTGGAGTGCCATCAACAGAGGGGAGATCAAACCAGACTGACTGAAAATGAGGGAAAACAAAGTGACTGTGGGGACGCAGCTTTGTTTCCTGAAGACAGAATATGACCAGCGAGTAGGATCATAAGAGTATCAACAATTCATCCCGATTGGCTCGAATGCCGCGGATATTCCAATGGATAATGGACACAGGGTGGTCAGAAAACGGAAGAATGTGACCAAGGTTGCCCTCAACTCAACGACTGCTCAGAGCTTGCGACCAATAGCGTGGAACGGCATTCAGCCGAAGGCAGATGATCCTGATCCATAGGTTGTTTGGGAGAAGCTCCTGCCACCAGTGATTGGCCGGTCGATCGGCCACCAGCCGTGCGCCGCTGCGACACACAAGACGGACGTGGACGGTTACCGCCAGGTGGTGCTGTAGATGAGACACGCCGTGGCGGAGAAGGAGAGGAACTGGGTTTCTTATTAGCCTTCTTGGAAACAGGACATTGAGATTGGGGAGGAATCAATGGATGTGAAGTCAAGGTAGGTAAAAAATCTTCACGAGTAGGCTCTTTTTTTTTGGAAGTCCGGGTGTCTGATTTTGGGGCTCGTGGTTTAGCAGAACCCGATGAAGGGTGAGCCATAGAGTGAGCAGGTGATAGTGGGGAGATTGTGCTGGCCGATCTGACAACTGTGGCACTAAAGGTGAGATCACAAGTCTGTGTGGGTGAATCCTTTGTAGGCCAAGGAGAGGCAAGGACAGTGCTGTATTTACCTGCGTGAGGCACAGTGGGCTTTCGACTTGTGAATAACTTTCGAGCAGCAAAGGTCAACACCTTTTCCTTCACTCTGATTTCCTGAATGAGCCATTTGTCTTTGAAAATGGGGCAATCTCTAGAGGAAGCAGTGTGATCACCCATACAGTTGATGCAACGAGGGGATGGAGGTGGACAAGCACCCGCATGGGCATCCTTGCCACACGTAATGCATTTGGCCGGATTGGAACATGACTGGCTGGTATGATTGAACCACTGACATCGATAGCAACGCGTAGGGTTTGGAATGTAAGGGCGAACGGAAATTATCTCATAGCCCGCTTTTTCAATGGAAGTTGAACTCTGTCAAATCTCACGAAGACAGTACGGGTTGGAACCAAGTCCTTGCCAACCCTTTTCATGACTCGATAAACAGCCATTATGCACTGGTCAGACAGGTAGTTTTGAATTTCCTTGTAGGACAATCCGTTGAGGGAGCGTGTATAAACCACCCCATGTGATGAATTTTAAGTGCGGTGCGCTTCCATCCGGACAGAGAAGGTGTGTAGCAGTGAAGTACACAGCAATTTTTGTGCCTGGATGGCACTGACTTTTTCTAACAACAAGGTGCCATTTCATAATTGGGAAAAACACTTTACAGGACCTGCAATTTCGTCGACACCTTTCTGAATAATACAAGGGTTGACTGTGGAGAAGTCTTGACCTTCATCCTACCGAGAGACAACAAGAAACTGTGGCACTGATGGTAGAATTGTCCATGGCTGAGACTCATTTAACTTTCGCTTGTGAGCAGACATAGTAGATGATGAGGAAACCATTGCGGAAGTATCCCCATGATTACCGGCGTCTCCAATGGCGTGCTCCTTCCTTGTGGGGGCCGGGCCCTCTCTGAGGGCACTCCCGCCTTAGGTGATTGTTCACACCTCAAGTCACACCTCCCGAGAAACGGACGGAGGGACCAATTGGCACTTTCGGAAGGTACCAGCTCGGGTAATCACCCCTCCCTGGGCCTGGCCGTCACCAGGCGGTATGTACGTGTCCTACCTGTCTACCCGGGGCGGGGAATTACGCATTACCCAGTCGCCGGCTACGCATGGGAATGCGTGGGTCAGTCTTCAGACACACACAGGGAGGAAAAAAAGAAAGGGAGGAACAAAGAAAAGGAAAAGAAAGAAGAGAGGTCTCAACGCCGCAGCGAAGAAGAGGGTAAATAGAAGAGGTAAGGAAAAGAGAAGAATAAAAGGAAGGACAGAGACTTGCCAGCAGAGAAAGTGAAGGAGAGAGACTGTTTTACAGTTTCAAGAATCCGTCTCTGGACGTAGGCACTAAACATACTGCCAGGGGGGAGAAAGGGAAGGGAAGAGGCGGTGGTGAGGGGTGGAGGGGGGGGGGGGAAGATGGGGATGGGGAAGGATGTGGAAAAGGGAGGTATGCAGCCTGGAAAGGAAAGACGGCCACACTAGCTCGGGGCCCTGTGCACACTACGCACGTATCCACAAAAGAGTTGTGGACCCCCTGGGGGGAGATGGCAATGTATGTGTCAGCTGAAGTATCATGGAGGAATTAAAATGTGACCTGACTGGACACCTGAGAAGTCTATAAATTAGAATTATGCTGGGAAAACATCAGATCACATATCAAGCACCTTTACAGGGAGAAAATGCTTCAACAGATGAAGATGTTGGACAAGCTGCAGAACAAGGAGCAGGTGCTCTGCTAACTCACATTCCTGCTTAGATGTTGAGATGGCAACACGATACCATCTTTTGCCAATATCACACAAAATAAGGACTACAGCAGCCATTTGCACCACAAAACAACCCAGCTTGGTGCTGGTGAAAGAAAGAATCCACTATACTGAATGCTGTCTGGACACCATCTCAGAAGATATCGGAGGTCCACCTCAAGACAGCTTTAGCTCTCTCTCCCGCATCATGGAAATGGGCTGAGGCTGTCACAGTGTACAGGCAGACAGCATATGAGGAAATGCTACCACTAAACAGATGTTAAGTCTGAATGGTCTGCAGCATGGTAGAAAACCACCCAAGAACCACTTAAGCATACCGTGATCAACCACCAATTGTGGACATCATAAGAGTGAGAAACATGTCACCTATGCTCTATCAGCTGATGAGGCCGAAGAAATACGCTGTGAAACATGTTGCACGCTCACCAGGGCCACAGCCACTGGAGTGCAACCTCTCAAAGGCAGAGAGAGAGGCCACCTGCAAGCTATACAATGATGCTGAGCTGGTTGTCCTGCTTGCTAACATAGGGAACTCTATGGTACTGCCCCTACATTCAGAATATAAACAGAAAGTGTATGAACTTCTCGACGACACCGTGTATAGGAAGATAGGAGGAAACCCAACAGGTCACCTCCAGAGAAGAAGCATTGAAAGTCTTTGCAGTACCTTTGATGCAAGAACTGCCAAAAAGCTTCGACCATGAGCTGCTGCACCACAAACATTGTATGGGCTGCCAAAGGTCCACAAAGATAATATCCCACTGCGTCTGATAGTAACAAAGGAGCAGCAACACATGGATCAGCCCAACACCTGACTGCTTTTCTGAGTCCAATTGTAGGAAAATGTGAACATCACATTAGCAATTCTACTCACTTTGTAAAACATCTACAAGAACTTTGCCTCCACAATTGTGACTTGTTGTTGGGTTTCAGTGAGTTATTCTCTTAACCAGCATACCATTGAAGGACTCCGTGGAACTGATAAGGAAGAAATTTGACACCAATCTGACGAGGCTCTTTGAGTTTGTACTCTCTTCAATGTATCTTCTACTCAATTGTAATTACTATGGACAGACAGATGGTGTCGCTATGGGACATCCCGTCGTCAGTTGTAGTGAATTTGTTCATGGAAAACTATGAAGAGAATGCCCTGGATCAAGCTCACTGCTTCTATCACTACGTGAATGACATCTTCGTCATTTGGCCACATGAATGGGACAGTGTAAGCAAATTTCTCCAACATCTCAACTTGTAGCACTCCCACAGTCAGTTTATGGTGGAAGTGGTACAGGATGCTGCCCTTCTGTTTTTTGATGTCCTAGTGAAACAGAAACCTGATGGCAACCTGGGACACAGTGTGTACAGGAAGCCTACACACACTGATCTGTATGTCACCACAACTCAGTGTGAAAGCAATATATGCACACTAATTCACAGTGTACAATCAGTCTGTGACCAGTGGTAAAGTTGCTTTATAAAAAAGGAGAAAGGGATAAGGTAGACAATTTCAGACCAATTTCTATGCCATCAGTGTTTGCTAAAGTTATTGAAAATGCTGTTTATGTAAGGACAATTGATCATTTTATATCACTCAATTTGCTATCAAATGTACAGTTCAGCTTTAGAAGTCGTTTAACAACTGAAAATGCTATATTCTCTTACCTCTGTGAGGCACTGGATGGGTTAAACAAAAGATTTCAAACACTAAGCATATTTTTGGTTTAACTAAGGCATTTTATTGTATTGATCACAAAATATGGCTCCAGAAGCTGAACCATTACGGAATACAGGGAGTAGCTCACAATTGGTTCCCCTCTTACTTTAGCAACAGACAGCAAAAGGTCATCATTCACAGTGTTGAGAATGGCTGTGATTTGGGGTCTGAGTGGGGTACGGTCAAATGGCGGTGCAACATTGGATCAGTTTCAAATAGTGCAGTTCATGACAAAAGTTCATGGCTTGTAGAAAATAAACTAACACTAAATCATAGTAAGACTCAGTTTTTACAGTTTCTAAAACACAACTCAACAAAACCTGATCTTTAATTTCACAGAATGGGCATATGATTAGTGAAATTGAACAGTTCAAATAGATAGCAAACTGTCTTGGAAAGCCCCTTTTAGAATCTCGTTCAAAGACTCAATGCTGCCATTTTCACTAATCGAACAGTATCTGAAGTAAGCGATCATTCAATATGAAAAGTAGTCTACTTTGCTTATTTTCTTTTGCTTATGTCATATGGTATTATATTTTGAGGTAACCCTTCCCATTCTAAAAGGATATTTTTGGCTCAAAAATGATTTTTTATATATATTCTTCACTGTTGTTTCTTGTTAACAATAATCACAGCTTATTCTCAAGAATTAGCAGCTTTCAATCAGTTAATACTCAGCAGAAATCCAGTCTGCATTTGAATCACACTTCCGTAACTCTTGCGCATAGAGGTGCGTGGTATACGGTTGCATCCATTTTCAATAAGCTACAACAAGAATTTAAAAATCTTTAACAGAAATCCACATGCTTTCAAATCGAAACTGAAGAGTTTTCTCAAGGATCACTCCTCCTGTTGAGGAGTTCCTTGAAAAATTAAGGCGATCAGTATGTTATATTGTTGATTTCCTTTACTTAAACTTACAGCTTGACTTTTTTTTTTTGGTTCAGAAACATTTTATTCTATCTGTTATTTCATGTAGGATGGGTACGAAACTCACTGAAACACTGCAACAAGATGACGCCACCACTTGGCTGATAACCCGAGAAGAATTCATCAATGCACAAATTGTATCTACAGACCAGAACAGTGGTGTAAATTACTTAGAGAAATTAAGATTTAAGAACTACCACACCATGAACCTGAAAATTGTTTTGAGATTATGAATTTTGCAGCAGTCAAAACAAGTTGCATTACTCTTTAAAAATACTGTATCAGAAACAGAAGAAAGGAAAAAAGTGGACTTATTTAAGAAGATGCCTGGGAGAAAATATAAATATCAAACATACCTTGCAGCAGTAGGTTTTTACATTACTAACAGCAATGACTCAGCTACTACAATCATTTTCCGAAGGAAGGAAAATTGTTCCGCTGAAACTACGAGATACGCAATCATTGAGATATTTCATTCCTCCATTTATGATGGTTTACCATCATTCCAAAGAGAAATCAGCTTTACAAAAATGCACTACTATAAACAGAAATCTTTAATTTTACACAAAATCAAATAGTATTTATTGAATAAAAATCCTTGTACTGTTATTACCAAAAGAACCTAGTGCCAGTTAATGTTGTTATATTGTGGAACTTAAAAGTTTGCCTGTTGACCAACCACAAATTCCAGTGGTATCTAACTAATAGCCCCCAATGTAATGTGATCCCCTCCCCCTTCTCTTCATATAACGAAACTTACAATGACATCATTTTGATAAAAAAAATTGGTGTTTAGTGATTGTGTACATAAATTAAAAATAGAACCACTATGCCATTCCATAACATACCTTCATAGCATAATGCCTGTTAGTGGAACACCATTTGCCTACATTCCATGAGGGACAATAGTAACCTCCTCCATTATAAAAGGCTGCTGACACAGTTTCCCAGACAGGCAGGTGTAAAAGTATGAAGAATGTCATTTTCAATTATGATGTTTGTAAGATTGTAGGCCTATATGGTAAAAGAGCACTCCACAAATGTATAAACTGTTGTGAAATGAGACCTTTAAGTAATTATGTGCCTGGATTATATGAATTAAACTTTTAATTATTTTTTACCATTTATGTTTATTAGTCTTCTAATGTTGTAATAAGCTGACATGTACCATTGTTGTAAAGCATGTGCACCCACATAAAAACTATTAAATTTTTATTCCAGTGTTGTGTTAGCATTCATGATATCTTTATCAGTAAGTTTATGAAAAGATCTATTTTCTTGGTAAATGAAATAGCGTTTTCTTCCAGTACTGCAATTAGACAGTAGCCATACCTGTATGGACCACTGTTAAAATGTGTAAATAGGTCTGGGGAAACAAATCGGTCTTCTTGGAGGCATGGGTAAGTATAAATACCTAACAAAGGCGAATTCCCCTGAATCAATGGTTCAACTACGAACTGATGTGTTACAATTATGGCTGCAAATACACCGGCTTGAGGCTAAACTCACTCCATATTTATTTTGCGTCCGTATTCCACGGTTGTGTCGACCATGAAAACGTTTAGCTTGTGAAGCCCACGGATGGAGGTTACTATTTTCTGCGACATTTCTGTTCTCTTGCTTTCTACTTTATTTCAAAGCGGAAAACGTATTAAAAATCACAAAGTATTTTTAATCTAGCAAATGGCAGTTTGAAATATCATGGTTAATATTATGTATACAGTGACTGATTAAATGTCTTAAAACTCTGATACCAAATACTTCTGTTTTGCCCAACGCGGTTTCTCTACAAATTTCACTAAGTCGCAAAGTGAATGAGAAATTTTCCGAGAGAGACGCAAATATGGCGTACAACTGCCTCGTACGAAAATTCTACAGTTTTAGACCGAATATGATGCAAACACTAGAGAAAAAATTAACGTACCTTCTATGTATCTTCAGACAGACCACTGCAAGCTTTCAAGCACACAAGCGACAAGGTGGGTCACACACATAAACATAGTGATGACACAATATCATTGTAATCCCGTCGAATGGACCACTATACGAATATCGGACTGTTATCTTGAAAGTTTTAAGGTAATGCTTATTAATTAGCAACGCAAAAATCACTTAAAACCTATTATTTATATTTACTTAGTACTCTTTTTCAAATATCACATTCTGTTGTTTCGCTTTCACCAAATTACAGCAGGTTTGCCAACTAGCGACACATACGGAAAAGATACCATTGGATAAGATTGATATTACTTGTTTTCCTTTTCCCCCATTCATGATATTTTCTCGTGGGAACTATTAAGTACATAAATATTTTTCATTTATGTTTATATTTTATCTGACAAGAGGTAGCAACTTAATGGTTTTAATTTGAAGGTCAAAGCGATTCAGCTACATTCACCGTAAAATGCATCATGTTTCTACATCTGTATCCACACTCCGCAAACTACTGTGAAATGCATGGCAGAGTGTATTTTCCAAGGTACCAGTCAGAGTTTCTTCCCATTCCATTCATATATGAAGCAAACAAGAATGATTGTTTGAATGCCTCTTTGGACGTTTTAATAAAACTAACATAGTCCCCACGATCCTGTAAGGGGATTGTAATATATTGCTAAATTCTTGAAGTTTTATAAGTAGGCTTCCTCGGAATAGTCTGTTCCTAAGTGTTTACCTGTTGAGTTTCGTCAGTATCTCTGTGACAGCCTCCCACAGGTCAAACAAACATGTGACGATATGTGCTGCTGTCCTCTGTACTATTTTTTTTCTTTACTGTGATTTCATTCCCCTGCCCCATATCGGCAGGGGAGGGCTGTCAGCGGCACAATCCGCCGCTCTTTAGCCGAGTGACGTGACAGCTAATACAAGAAGAAAATGTTACATATAAAGGCGATAAAAAATGGGGACAGAAAACAGAGTATGGGGAGATAATGGAGGTAAAAATACACTGACATGGAGACGTTCATGGGGGGACAATTGAAGAAGTCGACATAAAGTTAAAAAACACAGTTGGCGATTCATAGAGAACAAAAAAGACACTGAAGTCACAGGCATGGGTTAAAAGTTGGCCACAGTATTAAAAACACTCCAGAACAACACACTTTAAACCCACTTGGAGCACACACGATGAAGAATAAAACTGCCAGGTGGGACCTGCCGAGAGAGAGGCCTGAGAGGATGGAAAAGTAGGGGAGAGCAAGGTGTAGCAGGGGAGGGGGCAGGATGAAAAGAGTAGGGGCATCAGGAGGTGCACCAAGAGGCAGGAGAGAGGTGGGGCGGGAAATGAAGAGGGAAGACAAGGCAGGAGGGAGTGCAGAGACACTGAAGCGGAGCACAGGAGAGGGAGGGGTCGTAGGAGGGAAGGTCTCTAGGGAGGGGGGAGAGGGAGCCCTGAGGAGGCAAAAGGAAGGTGGGGTTACAGCTGGTAGGAAGGGTAGACGTCAGGGCAAAGCTCATCATCCAGGAGGGGTAGATGCTCGAAGTTGCATTGGGAAAGGAGGTGGAGGGTGTGGAGATGGAGAGAGGGTGGGACATAATGGTAAAGGTGCGGCAACAGGCTGGGGGTGGAGAGGAAGGGAGACACCAGGGGGTGAGGGGTATTCAGACGGCGGACAATATACAGGGTGTGGATGTGTTCAAGGAAAAGGAGAAGGTGGGGGAAGGGGATAAGGCCATAGAGAATGCGTGTGGGGGGCGGGAGGCTGATGCGGAAGGCGAGGCGGAGTGCATGGCATTCGAGGATTTGGAGGGTTTATAGAACCGAGGAGTGGCGGAAATCCAAGCAACGCTGTCATAATAAAGGATGGGACGGATCAAGGATTTCTATGTGTGAAGGTTGGTGGAAGGATGCAGACTCCACATCCAGATGGACAGGAGTTGATCTGTACTATGTTCTGTTCATCATAAGAATAAACTTGATGTAAACATTACACCATGTATTCTTGCGCATTTGCTCGAATCTCATTGGATTTCGTTTCACGTGGAGCAGAAGCCAACCTGTGTCCCGTACAGTCAATAACGATCATAAGGATACGTTTTATGCAGTGTTACATGCACATAGACTGAGCGATAATTCGGGACAACAGCTTTAGTGGCGCATTAAGCTTGGACTGCACAGGTCAGCCAGCTGGTCCAACTAACCTGCAGTGATGTGAGCAGTTGGAGTTCAGACGTTAGAACAGATTTTTAAAGAACATGAAATAGTATTCAGCAAAACTGCAGCACTATCACACGCATCTTAGGTGTACAGGCGCAAAGCATAAAATGCTCTCATTCTCGCCTAACACAGTATCTTAATTACAAACAAGAGTGATGAAAATTCCTAACTTAAACACAGGGTAGTTCTTCTGAGCAATCTATGTGTGATGCAAAAGTATAGAGCAGGAATTTCACTATGTTGTTGAATACTGAAGCCGCTGTAGGTATTAATTACAGTCAATTGTCTGGTATAGAATAAAACAGACCTTTATTGCCTCGTGACATACAATTTCAAGCCATTGACTTAATGTACAGGAGACTCGTCAAAACACAATAACTGGTTTACAATTTTCCTTATAATACCAGTAATATAATACATAGTAGTAAATAATTACTTAATTAAACAATTAATAATTTTTCTTCAAAATTAACAAACTTCTAAATATGAACAGTCCAAAGTACTTGCTCTCTTCATCTCAAATTTTCAGGATGTCATTTATGAATTCTCCTACTGAATAGTAACATTTCTGCATGAGTTTTTCATATAAGTATTTTCCTAAATTTATACCGAGCAGTTCTCTTCCTTCTACTTTGTTATAAATTTTCATACCCACATAATATGGAGTCTGAGCATAAAGTTTTAAATGGTGGGTGGAGAGCATAAAATCATTTTGATTTCTGGCATTGTAATCATGTCAGGAATGATTTGCTACAAATAAATCGGGGTTACTGTGTACAAAGATAATCAGCTCATACATGTATAGTGAGGGAACACTTAATATACTTAGATTTTTTAGGAGTGGGCGACATGATTTTCTTCACCCTACATTGTGCATATTTCTAATGGTGGTTTTCTGAAGTTTTAGTATTCGACAAATATGGTTTGATTTACCCCAGAATACAATTCCATACCTTATTACTGACTCAAAGTAGCTATGACATTCTACTTTTCTTATGCCCATACTGATAGCATTGTACAATATCCTCATTGCAAATGCTAGGCCATTTAGTTTATTTGCAAGTTACTGTGTATGTCATCCCCATGATAGATTTTTGTCTAGTTTCATTTCTAGGGATTTCACATAGTTTCCTGGTTTCTGTGACTGACCTAAATATCATTAAATTTTGCTTGTTTTGCTTTAAATTGCATTAATTGAGTCATGTTTAATTTTAACCGATTTAAATCAAACCAGGTATCTAATTTTTCTTAAGTATTTAATACAGTTTGTGGAAGTTGATCGGTATTATTACTTTCCATGATTGAAGATATGTCATCTGCAAATAAAACTGACTGACACTTAATATTAAGTGGCAGATCATTTACATAAAACAGAAACAGAATAGGACCTAAGACAGAACCTTGGGGTACTCCATGTGAAATGGTTTTCCATTTTGAAGTATAAGTTCCTCTCTCTGATGATATAACCACTCATTGTCTTCATTTGGTTAGATAGGACTAAAATCATTCTAATACTGTACCCCTAATTCAATACTTTTCCAGTTTACAGAGTAGCAAGGAGTGATTCACACCATCAGAGGCATTTGATAGGCCACAACAAATTCCTGTGGCATGCAGTGAGTTGTCTAGAGATGAGTTAATTTTATCAACAAAATTATTTTTAGCAGATAGTGTGGTTTTGCCTTTTTGAAATCCATACTGATTAATGAGATTTTTTAAAAATTATTCTATGAAATTTTGAATTTTTATTGTGGCTACCTTTAAAAATAGTTTTGATAGTAATGGAAGAAGAGAGACTGGGCAATAGTTTCCCATATGTTCTTTTGTGGTAATGACTTAGTTCCTTCCTTATCAGTACCCAAGAGATATCTTTCAGTTCTGGAACTGTTGATAACGAATCGATCAACAACAGAATCCATGAAGTCACCCAGGCACTGCATCTTCTCCTCTCTTTTATGATGTGCCATTCTTCGGGTATACCCCGCCAGTGTTCGGCAGTGACATGTGAAAAAGCTGCGTGCGTTAGTTCCAGTACTTCTGGTAACTTAACTTGGCTTCAGATCCGTTATGTTGCGTTCATATTGTAACGGTATAGCGGCAAATGGAAAAATGCAGCATTTGTATGTTGTGCTCAATGCTGTGAAAAAGATTGTTTTTCGTGTTTCTATGACACTCATCATTCTGTTTCGTCTGAGACTACATCTGTGGTACAAAAAAATAGACAGTCCAAATAAAGAGTATTTGGTATTTCATTTTTGACCTGAAAATTAAATTGTTACGTTTTCCTAATTTAAGCAATCTTTGTTAACAATCTTTCATAAAATATCGACAATTAATAACTTATATTTGAAATGAAAACAGGAATTTTGCACGCAATATGTAATTAGAAACAAGAAGACGTGCATTATTCATAAAAAATGATGATGAATTTTACAATTACGATATTTAGGAATTACAAATGGAAAGAAAAAAATGACCAACATGAGACTTGATCCAGCGATCCATAAACAGCATCAGAATGTACTATGCTACCGATTCTGCTATACATCCAATGTGCCTTTATATCTCTACTGTATTAAATACAGTCTCTTAAAAAACTTCAACGCCGATTTTGTCTGTAAATTTATGAAAAACATTAAGAACAACCTATTTCTCGGCACTTTTTAACCATGTTCTACATGCGTGGTTTACTACAGAACAAGAGGCAGCCTCAAACATTTTCATACTGCATACCATCACCGCGACAATCAGAGCACAACAGTACAGAGACAGTAATTGTACACGATTTTTTAAATAAAAACTACGCAGCTAAAGCATGAATAAGAAAAACGATGATAGCTGTCAATACATCAGAATATCTTGAAGTTTCATTCAACCAAACTAAGTAATAGGATATCTAATACATAAGTAGGACCCACTTCCAAGAGCGTAACAGCACAAGTGTATGTGTGCTGTGGCTTCTGACCAATCATCGCTTTTATGACTGTTTACATCAGGTTTATTCTTATGATGAACAGAGTATATACATTCAATATCTCCTTTTAGTTATATTTGGTATGGGTCCAACACACTTCAGCAATATTGTAGGATGGGCTGCATGAATAATTTGTAAGTAATCTCATTTGTATGCTGACTGCATTTCCCTAATATTCTACCAATAGGCCTACCTAAGGCTGATCCTACCTGATCGTTCCATTTCATGTCCCTACAAATTACAAAGTGTTACACAGGTATTTTTGTGAGCTGACTGATTCCAAAGATGACTCGCTGGTACTGAGGTCACAGGATACTGTATTATTTGGTTTTCAGAAATGCACAGTTTCACATTTTTGGACATTTAAAGAAAGTTATGAATCCTTGCACTACTTTGAAATCTTATCGAGATCTGACTGAATGATCGTGCTACTTTTCTCAGACAGTATTTATTTATATGGAGAGTGTGCAATAAGTAAGTTTCCTTAGTTCATATATAAAAAAATTACACATAATATATCATGCTGAAATAACTTTATTGACGCTGTACAACGCATTTGTCACTTTTCCACATAGTCGCCACGTTTTTCCAAACATTTTTGTAACATGATACAAGGTTTTCCAAACCATTGTTGTACCAGGTTGGTTCCTGTGCTTGTAAACACCTGTCCACTGTTGGTGCGACTTCATCATCAGTGTTGAAGCGACGTCATTTGATTCGTGGGAACATGTGAAAATTACTTGGGGAGAAGATTTGGTGAATATGGAGAATACAGGAACATTTCCCAGTTGATTCTTCCAAGCTCCACTTGGGCCATTCAAGCTGCATGAGGCCGAGAATTATCATGAAGGAAGAGAATTTTGTGAGACACAAGTCCAGGACGTTATTTTTTCATGACATCTCGCATATTCCTCAAGACATTACAGTACCTCTCTGTATTCATAGTGGTGTTGCGAGGCAGGTAGTGTACGAGTAACGCTCCCTGACAGTTCCAAAAAGTGGTTGCCATAACCTTCCTTGAATAATGCGTGACCTTGGCCTTTTTTGGGGCACTTTCGTCACGTTTCTTCCACGCAATGCTCTACCTCTTTCATAGAGGTCTAATGGTGGACCCTGCTCTCATCCTCATTTAAATGCTAGTAGAGCCTTCCCCATAGACAGACGTTGACTCCCAATGGACAATGACAGCAGATAGTTGTTTTGCTACGAAAAAACGAATGACAGATAGTAGCCCACAAGTGGATGCACTTTTTAGAGGTAACTCCATTCTAACTGTCTGCATACAGGCAGGATACTGTAATATATACTGTGAGCCAGTGTGAGAGTTGTCAACGCATGCCATGGGTACAGTTTATTCTGCAGAGAAATAAGATAGAGAAACTTACTTACTGGATGACCTTCGTAGATAACTGCATTATCTGCAAAAAGTCTGAAGTCACTACGAATTTTGTCTGCGAGATCATTAATATACAACAGGAACTCAGACAAACTGGGAATATGTAGACATATAAACCGTATCAGAAGAAGGGCAGACAATTATTATGAGAAGCAAATGCCAGTTCAATAACCAGAACCCTAACAAATTGAAATAATGAAAGTAAAATGACGTGGGACATAATCAACACTGAATGACATAGCCAAACAGTGAAATAACAGATATTTTACTAAGTCAATGAGAAATGAGAGCAACATCGTTACAGTTGGAACAAAAGTTGCTAATATATTGATGCTATACAAAAATTAAATTCGGACAGAAGTCGTTAACAATCGAAGTGCTCTAGAAATCTTGAGCACCCACCCCACACAGTGTTCCTGGAACCGTGACAAAAGCAGAAAGCTTTATAATAATTGAGAAATTAAAATCCAAGAAGTCTGCAGTAGATGATGAAATATTAAATTAACGAAGAAAATGTGTGAATGAAGAAATCACTGAACTTCTTTTGGATACAACAAACTGCTCATTTATGGAAAGAGTATTTCCACAAAAAATAAAAATCAGAAAAGCAGTATCAATATATAAGAGAAATGTCAAAGTTTCCCCAAATAACTACAGTTCAGTATCTTTAAACTCTGTTTTCTCAAAAATACTAGGGATGCTCTTGTATATGAGGAAGACTACATTCCTAGAAAACATTGTATTCGATTCCAGTACAACATGGTTCCCAAAAAGGGAAATCTATGAAAGCTGCTATCTTGAGTCTAACAAAATCAGCTATAGATGCACTAGACAAAAAAATCTCTGTACCTGCTGCATTCCTGGATTTGTCTAAAGCCATTGACCAATCATCCATAAAGCACTAATAGAAGAACTTGAAAACTATGGTACACATGGACATGCAGTGAAATGTATTAAATCACATGTCCATAACAAAAAGCAGTATGTGACAACATGGTCTCACGGTTCTAGGCGCTCAGTTCGGAACCACACGACTGCTACGGTCGCAGGTTCGAATCCTGCCTCGGGCATGGATGTGTGTGATGTCCTTAGGTTAGTTAGGTTTAAGTAGTTCTAAGTTCTAGGGGACTGATGACCACAGATGTTAAGTCCCATAGTGCTCAGAGCCATTTGAACCATTTTATGTGACAACAGTATCTAGATGCAGACCTGAAATCAGAGATATTAAGTATGGTGTACCTCAAGGATCTGCACTTGGCCAATTCTGTTCAACCTGTTTGTAAACAATATTGAAGGCAATGAGAAGGATAAAAATTACTGTAAGCTGATAACATGAGATTAGTGATTGTAGAAGAGCATCTGGAAATACTGCAAACAAGTGCCATTATTTCAATGAATTATTCAATACAGTGGGTCATAGAGAGTGACTTTATTGTAAATCTACAAAAGTACAACGTTCACTGAGTTCACAAACAGAGAAAAGGAAGATCTCATAGATACAGTCACAGATGAAATGAGACTGGAAAAAAATACCTCTATAAAATTTTTAAGAACTGCACTTGAGAATAATCTCTAATAGAGACAACATACAGACAATGTCTGTTATAAACAAAGCACCAATATTATGAAACAGCTTCCACTTAATTCTAACAAATAATTTCTATGTACTGCATGCCATGCTTTTGGAACCATTCTTACAATATTGAATTACTGTTTGAGCGATAATACAAAAAGAACTTTTGTATTTGAAAAAAAGGCCATCAGAACGATTTTGAATAAAAAAAGGACTCCTGCAGAACTGCCTTCCTTAATCTAAAGATATTGATATTTCCTACCATGTGCATATACAAAACAATAATTTCATTAATCATGGCAGTACATTACAAGAATCAAATGCAGCTGTTCATTTATATGACACAAGGAATAAATGCTAGGTGAGAAGTATACCATGCAGACTGAGAGCTGTTGAAAGAGATCCTCAACACTCAGCTGTACAACTGGTAAAGCGCCATCCAAAGAGTTTATGTGATACTATGAGCCGAAAAAACATTCAAGAAACTTCTAAAGGATTACTTAACCGAAAAAGAATTTCGTTATATAAAGGAGTGTAGTACGAGGAGGGCTATTATTAATTGCTTGTATGTACTGTAAGCACCTGAAAATATTCCATTATATAGTATGTAAATAACTTTAAGACCTAAATATAATTCGAAAAAAATGTATGTAACATTACTATCATCATTATCCATTTGATACTTATGTTGTAAAATGAGGGCTAAATATCTTAAGATATTAGGTTAAATTGACTAGTCCTATATTGCAAGTACACATGATGTATGTAATGTAATCGAATGAGACCCAATAAAAATCAGTCAATCAGGGGTCCCAACAAACTTCCTTGTGGCATATCTTAAGTTACCTCTACTTATGTCGATGACTGGCCATTCAATATAACATGCTGCATCCTCCCCACCAAAAACTCTTCAATATAGTTACAACCATCACTTGATACCCTCTATGATAATATTTATGATTATAGGTGTAGATGTCTTACTGATTCAAATGCTTTTTTTGAAATCGGCGAATACTACATCTACCTTATTTCCTTTTAAGGATATCATGTGAGAAAAGTGCAAGTTGTGTTTCACATGATCGATGTTTTCGAAATTCATGCTGGGTGCCGTGGAGGAGGTCATTCTGTTCGAGATATCTCATTACATTTGAGTCCAGAATATGTTCTAAGATTCTACAACAAATGGGTGTCAAGGATATTGGATGGTAGTTTTGTGGATCACTACTGTTACATTTCTTGTAGGCAGTTGTGAACTTTGCTCTCTTCAGATTACTAAGCATGGCCTTCTGTTCAAGGAATCTACCATAGAGTATAGTTAAAAGTGGGACTACTCATACGCAGATTTGGTGTACAATTGATGCTAGTAGAGATTCCATCGGTTTCCGGACTATTGATCAATTTAAACGATTTCAACTGTTGCTCGACACCACTGACACTAATAATTGTATCTGCAGTCCAGAACAACAGCCCATATACCACACTCATCGACATGCAGCTCAACATGTAACACCTATTTTTGACTTCATTTGTATCTGTATCGATATTTCTATGTCAGTTTGTAGTGATGATAATGTATAATGTTTTATTTGTCATGGAAATTTTTTGACTATGTATACGTGTTTCAGTTATCTGAAATTTTTGAACAATGTTTTTTAAATTATGTGAGTGAATTCAGATAACTATTGAAATAATTGTTATGTCCTCATCATCATCAGTGTTCTGCCAAAAGGCTGGTTTTCAAATGTTAGTTCTCCTAGCTGCCCGGTCTTCTGCCATCCTCTTCAGGTCAGCATAATTTGCTTTTCTCTTTATGTCATCTATCATCTTGTATCTCCTTCTTCCTCTCAATCTTCTCTCATAAATCAATCCTTCCAAAGCATCTGCTATCAAGCACTCCCTTCTCAATGAATGTCCCAACAAGTTCTTTTTCCTTTCTCTTACAAACTTCAGCAGGCATCTTCTCTCACCAACCCTTTCCAATATTCTTTCATTACTCACTCTTTCCATCCAGCTTATTCCCTGTTCCATCCAGCTCTTCCCTGTTCAGCATTACTACTAGTTTCATGTGTGTCAGTATTTGGTTTTATGAACTGTTGCACTTAATTATGTGTTGTTGAGAGGCATATGTTGCTGTTTACTATCTCATTGGCCATTGTTATGTAATTTACGATAAATGACTTGGTCCATAATTAGGGAACATAGGGTTAAATGTAAAAGATGTGGGGAAGCCCCACAGCTATGGAAGCAGTCGACAGAGTGGAAAAGGTGTGGTTGCCGTGCAAGTGGCAACTCGCCCTTTACAATGAGTAAGGAGTCTGGGCTGAGCAGTGCTGTGGTTAAGATCTCGCTAACAGAAGCGGATTATGGTAGCTCATATCCCTGGAGTTTTGAGGCCAGAAGAGCTTAAGGGCAGTATTTATCGGCCTTGGATGCTGAATTTGGTGAAACCATTATCATGGCATTGTTTTGCCCTATACAGGTGTTATTTCGACGTTATGAAGGTCGGTAGTAGGGCAAGGCCAACAGTACTGCCATGACTGCATCACTGCCAGGTTAGTAGCCACTGCAAATTGCGCCTCCAGTCTCATCAGCTTCCAATAAATTGCTTTGTATTTGGCACTCTGTAAATGGACCAGGTATTTGAGAAAATTACTCTATTTTAATAATAATCATGGTGTTACTAAAAACTCAGTCTTACACCCGTGATCATCCCAAATCACAAACCTGGACAGGATTCCTATCCTAGTGAATATAATTCCGAGTGTCCTGATTTATTATAAGAAAGTGGCTGAACTTGAATTTAATGTTGTGTTGTCATTTGCATAGCCAACTATAATTTTGAGCGGGTCAAAAGACTGCTTATGGAACCACATTTATTATTTAGAGAGCTCTAGTTTGTTGTGCTTAATTTAACCAATAATTAAAGATAAGAATACTTACCTTTTTTCATGCGTATTGGTGTAGTTTTGTTAGTGAGCACGGTTTTTCAGATCATGAAAGTTTAAGGGTCCTCTCGCCTAGTTATTTAAGGAAGCAATGCAAAGGCTCCTTCAGGGGTAGCTCGAATCCCAACAATTTTGGATGTTATTGTGTGTTTCTTGAACATAATGAATGTCTGAACGAAGGAACCATAACAAAAGAAAGAAAGAAATGCTTGCAGTCATTTTTATAAATCCGATCAATCGTCCATAAATCATGTGGACAGAAATATGAAATAATTAATTATTAAGTCGTAATTCAAAGAATTTGGGATGTTATTGGGTGTTTCATGAACATAACGAAAGTCAAAAAAAGCTTGTAATCGTTTTTAAAAAGTCCCGTGAATCATGCATGATTGTGTCGACACAAACGTGAAATAATTAATTATTAAGCTCTAATCCCAAGAATGTGGGATGTTATTGTGTGTTTCATGAACATAACGAATATCTAAACGAAGGAACCATAACCACAACGAAAGTAAAAGTAAGCATGTACTCATTTTTTAAAAAAAATCGATTAATTGTGCATAAATCATGTGGAGAGAAACGCGAAATAGGAAGAAATTGAAGTGTTTCATATTTTTATAAAAGCCAGTGGATTGTACATAATTATTCTAGGCAGAAACGTTAAATCGAGAAATTAATGTGGTTCCAAAGATAATTCCGAATGTTGCTGGAGTTTTAATTTTGCCTTCATGTTGCAGATCAGCTCAGAAAATCTTGCTCTTCAGAAATAAATTATTGCTGATGATTATAATGTATAATGTAACCTGTTTATAACACATCATTATTTTTCTTTATTCACTGTATACTGTGAAAAACAATGATATTTCATTTATAATTTTACCCACATTTTAATATTTAAGCAGTATCAACAACAAAAAATAAGTTTCCTAGTAGTTGCCAAATGATGTTGAACACTGACTGTCACAATGGGTGAGTTACATGCAAAATAACCTCAATAGCCCACAGTTTTTAGCAGCACCAAGTGATGTTTCACATGTGATGGTGGAATACTGTGTTTGTTTATTCTCTCAATACACATGGTTTAAATTTTGGGGGTCTTTGGCATTATTACTAAAGCTATTTTCATGTTGCCTAAGAGTCATACAAAAAGTAGCTGAAAATGGCAACAGCACTCACTGCTTTCAGTTGCTTAAAATGCTGGTAAATGTGACTTGCATGTCATTGTTTTTTCACAGTATGCAACATATGAAGAAAAATAAAGACATGTTATAACAGGTCAGTACATTATAACCATCAGCAATAATTTATTTCTGAAGAACAAAAGTTTCTGTGCTGATCTACAGCATGAAGGCAAAATTAAAATTCCAGCAACATTCGGAATTATCTTTGGAGCCACATTAATTTCTCAGTGCAACGTTTCTGCCCAGAAGAATTATGTACAATCCATTGGCTTTTATAAAAATACGAAACGCTCTAATTTCTCTCTATTTCACGTTTCTGTCCACATGATTTATGCACAATTAATCGGATTTTTTAAAAAGTGACTAGACGCTATTTTTTACTTTCGTTATTGTTATGGTTCCTTCAGAGAGACATTCATTACACCAAGATGTACACGCATAAAATCAAAAATTGTTGAGATTACAGCTTAATAAGTAATTCAACTGGGATGAGCATACCACACAACAGCTGTCACTTCGTTTGTACACGTCTATTTACATTTAGCTTCCACGTTATTGGTGCAACCTCTGTGGTACAACTGCAAAGATCTATACACGTACTTATGTAGTCGATTTAGGTTATTTACGTCACGATGTCGTAGCGTTACATCACTATGACTAGCGTGAGAAGAATGCTACCCCTCCTTCAGAGCCAGAGTAGTTAAATTTGCATCCTGTTCAGTTGTCACAAAACGAGTTTAAGAAAGAACTGTTTACTGTGTTATCTATTATAATGCAAGTTGGTTAATACTTAAGCGTAGAGACCCTGTATTAGGCAATTAAGTTATATGTCATGATCATTAGTAGTTCCCCTGATTTAAATGCAGAACTATTTCAAGCTTTTCCCTGTCCAATACTGCTACTAGTTTCATGTGTATCGGTATTTGGTTTCATAAACTGTTGCACCTAATTGCGTGTTGTTGAGGGGCATACGTTGCTGTTTACTATCTCAATGGCCGTTTGCTTATCTGATTTACTATTTAACAATACATTTATCTGCAAGGTTAGGTTACTGTGTTAAAGTGTGAACAGATATAAGGAAAGAATTTAGTGTGAGTCTCAAGGAAGGTTAGGTTAGCGACAGCACTGCCTTGTGATTTATCAATTTGCTTGACAGAAGAATGCCTAATCGGGTTGGCAACCTGTTTTAATAACTAATTTTACAACTTGCTTTTGTGCAGGGAGAACAACTGTTCCTGACCCACCGTTTACTATTGTTTATGCTCTGCTGGAGAATTCCGGAAACAAATCCCAGTTTGATTGCTCTTTTTCCATAAGGGTATCTCACAATCACATCTTAAAAATTCCTCGCAGAGGTATAATGTTAACATCGATTGCCTTTTGAAGGTGGTCAGTGTTAGCATTACAAACCAAACTTTGCATATAATCACAGGAACAATCAGAAACATTAAAACTTTCTGGTTGCCTATTGTCAGCAATATAGTTCACCCATTTTTGCAGTGAGAATCTACTCTCAAGCACTTGATTACAAAAATAACTGGTGATCCTTACCTCCCTATATATGAAGACGGTCTTGAATTCAATAAAAACTGACTTTGCTCCCATCATAAACCTCTGAAAGATGCAAACTTTTTAGTGGGCAACACAGCAACAAGTACAGACCGATGGGCAGAAATATGGCAGAAAAACGTTACCCCAGAAAATCTGAAGATGGCCTGCAATCCAACGAGGCCACCAGGCTTTGAACAGCATCGCTAGATCTTGTCTGCACTGGACAGAATAAGGACAAATTGTGGATGATGTGCTGATTCAATGCACAAATGGAGATTAACAACATCGCCCAGCTGTGACCGTGGCGCAGAACGATACACTGTTCAGCACATCACAGGTGCCCAAAACCATCCCTTCCTGGCGACCCAGAGTAGGTGTGTTGGCAACAAAGATGTCAGCTGTGTACGTTCAGCAGTTGGATATGTTTCTGTGACATGTGCTTTGTAAATACAGTAAACTGAATTAACTTAAAATTTTGATTATTTCTTATCTGTTAAATATGCAGATATGTATTGTTAAAAAAGATGTTTTGTTGTGTGATGTGATGCTGGCCATAAGCTAAATCTATACTAATAATAAACTTCTAAAACCTTCATGTGTGTCTGTTTGTCTTTGACATCCTAATATCCAAAACCACTAGACGAACCTTGAAGGGGTTTTCGCACAAAATGATGAAAGGAAAGAAGTTTATCGCTTACTATATTTTCGCTGTTCACTTTCGCGCCAGGCATGATATTTTAATTTATTACTTGTTTGGTAAAGCGTCACGCATTATCTCACTCCTCGAACCCTCGCTCACAGAGAAAATCAAGGAAGTTCTCAACGTGTCCACAAAGCTGCTTCACGGTCTCCTGACAGCAGTGATCAACAGGTAACGCAACTGGGCGCTTACCGTAAGTACCATTCATTATCTCGCGCTTCAGAAACGTTTGCGCAGTGTGAGGAACGCTTGCATCGTGATCGGGATCGTCACAATATTGCTAAAGTTTTAATACGTGATGACCAATACCAGCGGCGTTTAGAATTAGTAAGGTGGGAAAATGAATGCAAGCGTCAAGATAGTGAGAATATTACAGTGAGTGAAAGGGAAAGAATAATATGAAATACTACAGGAAGAGACTAAAGAAGTTTATCCCTTATCGACGCTTATCGACTTCGACACTCGCTAATTTCATCTGAAAATTCAGAAGAATCTGAAGAAATAATTGCAGAGCATGACCAAGGATGATAAGGAAAACACTGCATTTACATATAACCCTATGACTGATAATGCCACATTTGCTTCATTTGGTGGAATGGTGGTAGTGTACTGTTGATTTTGGAAGGCTCAATGGCGAAAAGAAATGGCTGGAATGTTTTACTCGAATGGAAAAGTGCCTACTGAAATTTTCCGGAACCCTCCTGAGTTTTTAAAATCTGTACAGAATGGTGACCATCCACAACCAAAATACTTTTTAGATAACGTCCCTGCGTACAATTATGCGCTTCAAATGACCTCTTTTGGTACAAAATACATAACGGAAGGACATTCATGTCTACCTTTTAGGTTTAGGGCCAGGTTTACCACCTTATCGGTACTTTGCTACCACAAAATGTTCCCAATTTTCTTCATATATATTTTGTTTCCAATTACGAAGAACAGGCAAGTTTTAGCAACCGAAACTTTCCACAACTTATCAATGATCTGACTGATCTGCCACAAAACACGCTGCTACAAGTAAATCAATATATATTTTAAAGCTGCACTAGAGTCCATTCCGCAGCGGCAAAACAATGGTTATATATTTGTCATTGGTGCAGATAAACGACCCACTGCTGGATACGGCGGCAGACTCTGTGTCCCTGTCACAAATGAAGTCGCAGCTGTTTTGGTAAATCAGGAATGGGAATAGCGTGATATAGTATTGCCCACTCGAGGCGATCGCTTTCAACGCATTTACGAGACGTGTCGATCTTACGGCGCTCTACAATACTCATTAATTTATTGGCAAGGAGAAGATGGACATGATTTTGGATTGTATCAATTCAATCCTACCTAGAACGAAAACAAAAAAGTATCATCCCAATAATTTTATGCTCATGAGCTGCAAATAGATGAAATCGTTTTGTCTGCTTGCAAAGATTTCGTGGACTGTTTAGCCACTTTATCGTAAATATGTACTGGAAATAGAGACCGAGCACTCAGTGTACTTGCGCACCAACCAGAGATGGTTGTAAGCATTAAATATTATTTGCTAGTGGTAGTAGTTTGTTCATCAACAGACAATTTACATTGCACAGATTCCATCAGAAAATACATAGTATATAAAAATAAATTTACAGTCACACATACATACACACATAAGAATGTACAGTATGCCACAAATGCAATTATGCATGGTACCCTACACGAACTTGCATTAAAACTGTATATACAACTTTGATTAATTGCATAAACGATATTTTTCGTGGATTATTGTTAAGAATTAGATAAAAAAACATAATAGTTGCAACACTTCTGTTCAAAATACTAATTCAGATCATAGCAAACTTCTGACTGAAAATTCTGTTGACTTTGACTATCGTGTATAGTATCAACATAGTTCATGAATATATTTTCTAGCTATTAGGTTGTTGAAGGTACCTGATTACACTGTAACAGCAGTTGGTGAACTTGAATACTGCTTCTTTAAATGTAGACAATTTTTTCGTTCCTTTTATATGCACTGGAAGTTTGTTATACAATTTTGTACCTTGAACATTTGTTCGTTTCTGTGTAATAGCCTTGTTTACTCTTTTTAAATGGATATTCTTGTATTATATGATTGCAGATCTGAGTTGGTTTCGAAATTTTCAATGCACCTTTCTATGTTAGTCACACTTTTTTGTATGTTGAGACATAGTAAAGGTAGAATATTTAGCTGTTGAAATAGCTGCTTGGATGCTGTTAGCCTCGAATTGTTTGTAATTATTCTAACAGCTCGTTTTTGTAGTGTGAAGATTGTTTTTAGATTTGTTGTATTATGATCCCAGAGGGTGAGGCCACAGGTAACAGCAGTGTGATGTGAATGTAAGCAAAGTAGATAGTTCTGTTACACTGTTACTAGACACATTACTAATTACACAAAGTGGAAAGCAAGCAGAACTTAACTTGTTAGCGAAATAGTGGATGAGGGCTTTCCATTCTAAATTTTCATCTTCGTGGACATCTAAAAATTTTGTGACAGCTGCTCTCTTAACTTCTTTATTTTGCATTCTGAATTCCAGGTGATTTTGTGACTCTGTTTTCCTGTAATGAATTAATTAGTTTTTGAAATATTTAAAGTTAACATGTTCATTTCAAACCAATTTTGTAAATATTCCAGAACTCTAGTTGCAGATGTTGGCAAGATTTGGTTTACATCAATTACAGCAACATTTGTATCATCAGCAAACAGGGTTGTATGAGTACCACTGATTGGAAGTTCGACATCATTTACATAAATTAGAAATAACAAAGATCCTAGAGCACTTCCTTGTGGTACCCCAATTGTTACAGTTCGAAAATCAGATCTGTAAGGAACACTTCGGCTTTTAATGTTGACTGTGATAATTTCTGTTTTCTGTCTTCTATTATGGAGATAAGACTGGAACCATTTTTTCGCAAGTCCTTGTATACCAATAGCTTCTAACTTGTTTAGCAAGATGTCATGTTGGACAATATCAAAACCCTTCGATTAGTCCAAATTTTTTCAAATTGTATTGTTGTGCCTATCTAGCATCATTCGATATTTTCAGTGAAATGGGAAATAGCTGATTCTGTACTCAATCTTTTCCGAAAACTGTGCTGGTTTACAGAGAAGAGATTGAATGTTTCAAGGAAATTTGTAACTCTGTGTTTCATGACCGTCTCTATTACTTTCGAAAATACAGATAACAAAGCTATTAGTTTATGATTTCCCACTTCATATAGACTGAAGTGCCAAAGAAACCTGTATAAGCATGTGTATTTAAAGACAGAGATATGTAAACAGTAAGAATACAGCGCTGCTGTCAGCAGCGTCTATATAAGACAACAAGTGTCTGGCGCTGTTGTTAGATTGGTTACTGCTACTACAATGCCAGGCTTTCAAGATTTAAGTGAATTTGAACGTGGTGTTACAGTCGGCGTACGAGCGATAGGACACATCATCTCCGAGGTACCGATGAAGTGGGGATTTTCCAGTACGACCATTTCACGAGTGTACCGTCAATATCAGGAATCTGTAAAACATCAAATCTCCAACATCGCCGCGGCCCGAAAAATATCCTGCAAGGATGGGACCAACGACGACTGAAGAGAATCGTTCAAAGTGACGCAAGTGTAACCCTTCCGCAAATTGCTGTAGATTTCAATACAGGGCCATCAACGAGTGTCAGCGTGTGAACCTCCAACGAAACGTCATCGATATGGGCTTTCGGAGCTGAAGGCCCACTTGTTTAGACTTGATGGCTGCACAACACAAAGCTTTACGCCTCACCTGGGCCCATCAACACCGACATTGGACTGTTGACGACTGGAAACATATTGCCTGGTCGGACTAGTCTCGTTTCAAACTATATCGAGCGGATGGACGTATACGAGTATGGAGACATCATGAATCCATGGACCCTGCATGTCACCAGGGGACTGTTCAAGGCTGTGGAGGCTCTGTAATGGTGTGGGACGTGTGCAGTTAGAGTGATATGGGATCCCTGATACGACTAGATACGACTCTGACAGGTGACACGTACGTAAGCATCCTGTCTGATCACCTGCATCCATTCACGTCCATTGTGCAGTCTGATGGACTTGAGCAATTCCAACAGGATAATGCGACACCCCGCACGTCCAGAATTGCTACAGAGTGGCTTCTTGAACAGTCTTCTGATTTTATGCACTTCCGCTGACCATCAAACTGCCCAGATGTGAACATCATTGAGAATATCCAGGATGTCTTGCAACGTGCTGTTCAGAAGAGATCGTCACCCCCTCCTACTCTTACGGATCTATGGACAGCCCTGCCGGATTCAGGGTATCAATTCCCTTCAACACCACTTCAGATGTTAGTCGAGTCCATGCCACGTCGTGTTGCGGCACTTCTGCATACTCACGGGGGTCCTACACTATATTAGTCAGGAGTATCAGTTTCTTTCGCTCTTCAGTGTATATTGTCCTTTTTATACAGTGGTTTTATTTTTGAAATTTTTAATATTTGAGGAAACACGTCTTCCGATAATGACATATTTATAATGTGTGAGAGTGGTTCTGATATGATGCTAGCACATTTTATTATGATTGAAGCAGGTACTTCGTCAATCACTGAAGCCATTTTATTTTACATTGTTTTTGTTATCCTTAGAACTTTTGCTTTTTTGTGGGGCATAGCAATACTGAATTGACACTTTGTTCTCTATTCGTAAGGCAATTTTTTCTCAGGTTGACTGGAGTATTTATCAAATAGTGATTTATGTAATTTGCATCTTTTAAAACAATATCCTCTTGACTTTTTATAGTTTTGTTTATTTCTTTTTTCACTACATTCCGTATTGGTTTTGATGTCTTTGCTGACCCTAAAATTTCTTTGTCGTTGTGAACTGTTTTAGCTTTTTTAATCATGATCCTATATATGTTCTTATACGCCTTAACATAGTCTGCGAGGTGTTGTCTTTTTTTATTTGACTGAGATATTTTAGAGTTTGACTAGATGCTCTGATAGAAGGTGACGTCTACTGGTTGTTGTTCCTTGGCATGACACTGATTTTTGTAACCTTCTTTGGAAAACACATCTCAAATAGGGACATGAAAGTACCAGAAAAAGCATTGTTGTTTTTGAAAATACATTGTCCCAGATTTCCTTTGCTAACATCTAAATAAAAGTACTTACTTTTTCTGTGCAGAAGTGTCTTTTACTTTCCTACTTGAATTTTAGTATCTTGGGTACAAAAGAATTTATACACGTGACGAGTGTGTTGTGATCTTAAAGGCCTAAGTTTACATTTTGTGCGTCAGTGACGCGGTTTTCCATGCTCGTGAAGATATTATCTAATAGGGAAGATGAAAACTCTGCTATGCTACTGGGGTTTGTAAAGAGCTGTTTCATGTGAAAGCTGTTTAGGACACTCAGAAGCTGTCTCTTTTCTTCACTTTCAGTCAACGTGTTAATGTTAAAATCCAGACATAAAAATAATTTCACTTCTTCATTATATAAATAGGTACAAAATCGTTTCAAGACAACATAATAATTTCTTCAGTGTGGATATTCTTGATTATCTCAGAGAGTCACGCCCCAGGCTCGACGAAACTAATGGATTTCACAGTTGATTCGTCATTAACACGTGAAGCAATTCCGCGTCCGTAGCGATCAGCTAGGATGTAAAGCTTCCCTAGGTGATTATGAATCTTTTTTCTGTGACACGGGCATATTTAGAAGTGGTTTTCGAAAATTCTGAGGAACAGCAACAGCTGAATCGCATATCTGTGAACATTCAGTAACATTTTCTGAAGCACATTGATCACTTATTTCGTTAGAAATCTGTTTTTTTAGTGGAACAGTTGTGTTTAGTTGATTTCTGCAGTTCTCACATGTCCACTTTGATAAACCGAAAATGGAACCTAATTCCGCGGATAATGTATATATTGCCATTTCTGCCTAATCTCCGTACTTTTTGTACACGCTATAACTTGAATTTTTGGTACTAAAAGTTCTAGTGCAGTTCACTGTGTGATCCATATGCGATCTCCGCGTTCTGCTGTGTGAATTTACTCTTTTAGTAACACTGCAATAATTTTGCTTGTACAACAGTTCTCCTTGTTTAGTCTATGATCAAGATAGTCCCTAATACATTTTTTGCAGAACCACACTTAACGTTTCGGATCTGCATTAACACATTTATAATAATATATAGTTTTACATATCGGGCACATTATAATTGCATGTTTCTTGCAGTGGCGGGGATCCGAGCCTAATAGTTCACTCGATTCGTCGTAGGACGATGTAGACGTTCCACTCGTGTAATTCTCTTCACGTCTTCTTGCTGATTCTTCACGTTCTGTTGCTTTTTTTGATAATGTAGCATGACAAGCACAAATTATCGCACTACACATCGATTACATTACAAGTTGAACACTTATCCCGCATTCGGCACCATCTTGTGGGACGCTATGCAACATGATGACAGCACGGACAACTTAGGCCGATTATTGATTCTTCTGCTTTCTGTTATGTACGAAAATAGAGAAGGTCTGATTTGCTTATTAGATTCATAACAAATCCAAAGTGGAACGAAATCACTCAAGAACTTTTTGCTGGACAAGGGTGGTATGATTGGCATGATATAATGGCCAGGATTTTCCACTTGAAACTGAAGTTGCGCATCCACCTGGCCACAAAGAAAAGCGTCTTACGGGCATCTCCAGATACATTTTGGAGAATAACGTGTTGTTGTTGTTGTGGTCTTCAGTCCAGAGACTAGCTTGATGTATCTCTCCACAATGGTCCACCCTGTCCCAAGCGTCTTCATTTCCGAACAACTATTGCAACGTACATCCTTCTGAATTTGCTTATTATATCCATCTCTTGGTCTCCCTTTATGATTTTTACCGTCCACACTTCCCTGCAATACTAAACTTGTTATCCCTTGATTTCTCAGAATGTGTCGTGTCAACAAATCCCGTCTTTTAGTTAAATTGTGCAACAAATTTCTTGACAAAATATTACGACTGCTTGCTTCATAGTCTGTCTGCCCGCCCGCGCATCAGGTACACGACAGTTCTTTGGTAGGTTTTTATAGGTATGTGGCATTAGACGTCTACCCACAGGTCATGTAATTCGCGTACATAACGGGCCTCTGATTTGAGTACGAGGTGATAGCGCCCGTTAGCGGCCCAGATGGGTTCCATAGGATTTACATCAGGCGAATTTGGTCGATGAGACATCAACGCGAGTTCACCATAATGTTCCTCAAACCACTGTAGCACGGTTATGGCTCCGAAACACGCACAATTACACTGCTGAAAGATGACTTTGCCGTCGGGGCAGACATCAGGCATGAAGGGATGCAGGTGGTTCGCAGCTGTCAGCGTGTCTTCGATTACTACCACAGCATAATACTCCCATAGCATAATACTACTCCCACCAGACTGCGTCCGTGGCGCCTGCACATTTCCAGCCACCATTCAACTCGATGACGGCGTTTGTGGAGATGGCCAGTTACCTAGTGTAGCACAAATAGGATTCACCCAAAAAGCCAACACGTCCCCATCGATCGAAGGTCGAATCCCATTGGTCCCGCGCCCACTGCAATCGTTTATGATGATGTCGTTGGATCCACATGTGAACACCCAGGGGTGGTCTGCCGGGAAGCTCCATGTTCAACAATGTACGATGAACGATGTGCTCCGAAACGCTTGTGCGTGCACCAGCATTGTGCTCTTTCGACAGAGATGCCACAGATCATCGTCTACCATACTTTACAGAGCAGAGGAGCCTCCGAACCCCATGTTCTGTGAAGAGGCGTGGAAGTTCAACTATTTAGGACCTAGTCGTTTCACTGTACTTCTACCTCTTTCCGTAGATGCTCACGGCAATAGCACATGAACATTCGACTAGCTTCGCCGTTTCAGAGATATTCGTTCACAAATTTTCTGCGTGATAGTAACCTGCCCTTACCACGTATCCTCGCCAAGGTGATTCCCTGTCAGTTTCTGCTCCGCTTTCATACTTTTGTTATCGTGTCATGTGCCTGCAACACCACCAGGTGGCATCCATTGTCGCGGTGGCAGTGGTCACAATGTTTTGGCTTATCA
This sequence comes from Schistocerca americana, assembly GCF_021461395.2. Taxonomy (NCBI): domain Eukaryota; kingdom Metazoa; phylum Arthropoda; class Insecta; order Orthoptera; family Acrididae; genus Schistocerca; species Schistocerca americana. The sequence continues at coordinate 306,752,233 of NC_060120.1, read as the reverse complement.
GTGTTCATTGTTGGTAAATAACACACAAATGTCGTGTGACTAGGGTCCATCGTCTGGTAAACTGTTCGCCGGGTGCAAGTCTTTCGATTTGACGCCACTTCGGCGACTTGCTCGTCGATGGGGATGAAATGATGGTGATTAGGACAACACAACATCCAGAGCGGAGGAAATCTCCGACCCAGCCGGGAATCGAACCCGGGCCCTTAGGACTGACATTTTGTCGCGCTGACCGCTCAGCTACCGGGGACGGACTATTGTTGGTCATTTAGCTATTAAATTACAACATTCATCATCAAGCAGAAATTAGTCAGTAGAACTCTTTTGTTGATGGTAGCTTCATGCTTTTCTATGACAGTACACGTTTTTTATATATGGCAGTGAACATTTGTGCATAATTGTCAATAATCCACGTCTTTTCAACAAGTGGGATAGTTTCATATCATAACGAGTTAACGATCAGAGTAACAGCACACCGATAGTCACGAAAGAAATACGAGGAAAAAATTTCTATCCTGTTCAGTGCCGACAACACATGCGCTGTTTCCATTTTGGAGACCCGTCGATCGGCAGCTATGGTAGAAGTAAGGAAGTAAGTTTAGTGTTTTATGTCTCGGTAGCTAAGGTCTTTAGAGACATGGACTTTTTAATATTAGAAGGGAAGTAAGGGGTGCGGCCTTTCCAAAGAACAATCCCGGCATACGCCTGGAGTGAACTGGGAAACCACGGAAACCTCAATTCTATATGGCTGGCTCTGGGGTTGATGCCGGGGTCTCTCGAAACCTAGTCTAGTGCTTTAAGCACAACGCACCCTGTTCTGTGCTATGGTGGAAATGACACACGAAAATTAAATAGTTTCGTAAAAGCACAGAATAGAAAAGTTAATGTTCAAATGTAATATTTATTAAAAGTAGTGAATATGAAATTAAATTAAGCGTATTGCAACAATGTTAGATAGCAAAGGTTGCAATGACGATATTACCGAATCAGACACATTTGGCCTCTTTATTTCATCTATTACTTGTAAAAGTTGTACTGGTAATTTTCTGGTCGATAATCGTCGACAGAAGTCGGCAACTGAGGTCCCTGCCAACCTTAGCAATCAGCTGAATAATTGTAAGTGTTAAAACAGGATTTCATCCTCATTACTGTAAATAAGCACTACATTTGAATGTGCAGATATCTATAGTACCATTTCACGAAACAATTTAACTTCCACACATTCCACGCTACGTCAGAAAACACGTGTTTTACACCTTCCCATAAGCACTGTTTCAAGCAAACATAGTTATTTATTAGTTTTATGGAAATCACTTGATTAACGAGCGTCAGCATTTTTTCCTTTCCATTCAAAGTTTCTTTTCTCAATATTCGTACTCGTCATTGCATTTATTGGTCAGTAAAATCATTCTCTGTATTTTGTTGCTCCGCTGTCATAAACGTGTGCTTCCTGCCGGCTGTTTTATTGACCACTGTTACATCTGACAGTGTGGGAGACGTCAATAGTAAACCAAACACAGTTCAGCAACTTTAGTCAGTGGAAGACAGCGCGACGGCTGAATGTTTTATTTATAGTGAAAGTGTTACAGAAGAGGTACGTCTGACACAGTAAAGGAAAAAGGTTTACGTACGTTTATTAAGAGGATTAAGACGAGAAAGAATAGTAAACATCTTGTTTTGGCGGACTGTACCGCTCCTGTTTTTCATGAGACGTGGCGGAAATCCTTTTGAAAGGGACAATATTCTAGAATGGGCACAGAGGGAAATGAGCCCCACGTTTATCGTTCGTAAGTTGAGAAAATTTACGTTAACAGGAATTTTTTGTTTTTTGGTGAAGAAGCATTACAGGATTACACGAGAAACGAGGTGAAGAAACCGATATAAAAGAAGTTGGTAGTGCCGTTACAAAGTCATTTTCAAAATCAGTAACGGAATGGTGGAAAAAAACAGAATAATTATGGGGGCGCTCAACTAAAAGTTAAAGTAAGACACATGGAAGATTCTCTTGTTGAAGGTAGACACCACAGGAATTCAGCTAAAATCTTTTTCAAATCTGACAGTAGCGCTAAACGACCAAAAGATAATGAGGTATCTGTTTAGGTGAATTTCATTGGTGAGCATTTGGAAGCAAATGAAAATGAATGGCAGTTCGCACTCTTAATACATTCTAAAGAATTGTAATGGATACTTCCCGAAGCTCGAGACGATACAAAAACGGCTATTCTAGAAGTTATATGAAGATCTGTAATTCGTTGGAAAAATAAATCAGCATAACAAAACCACGATAAGCTTTCGAAGCACAAGCTATTTCTTTTTTTTTCCGAAATACTGTATAAGACTAGAATCAAAGGCCAGCAAGAGGAACGGGACTGAGTTGTTGAAACTGCTGCTATAATCGTAGAAGACATTAGATCACGGCTTTATGAAGTGCAGACTTATCTCCCTGAAAGAAAAGGTGTTGGATAAAGTTGAAAATAACATAGAGAATCACTAATTTCTTTATGGGAATGTTCATTTGCCCAAAAATGAAAATAGACGGTTGAAGTCTAGGCGGCAACTAACTGCCTTCCATATTCTGTTATTTCAGTTGCAAAACTGAGGTCCTTCGTTTCTAATACATGACTAGGTAGCCGGCCGCTGTGGCTGAGCGGTTCTAGGCCCTTCAGTGCGGGACTGCGCTGCTGCTACGGTCGCAGGTTCGAATCCTGCCTCGGGCATGGATGTGTGTGATGCCCTTAGATTAATTAGGATTAAGTAGTTCTAAGTCAAGGGGACTGATGACCTCAGATGTTAAGTCCCATAGTGCATAGAGCCATTTGAACCATCTGAAGTAGGTACGGAGAAAAATATGGATGAAGAGAATTTGTCTATGTGATGTCAGCTTTTGAATTAACTCTATAATGGTATCAGGGAGTCTGAAGTATCCACAGCAATAGAAATCTCTCAATACAGTTCTTTTGTATAGTTTGTTGTTCAACAATGCGGGCGTTCATATTGACCAAATTAATAGTGAAATAATCAGCTCCCGTGTAAATAAACTTTTTGTCCTCTATTTAATGAATACTGCTAATTTTATTGTTTCCAAATCGACAATGGTGTACAAAACATCAGAACGAAAGTAAATTTCGGATGATGTGTCACTGCCAAGCAACATAGCTCGCAAAAGTTGTATCATGCACAGGAAGTACAGCTACAGTATAGGGGAGAAGGTAACCGAAAGAAATGCGTAATGAGAGGAATAGAAATGAAACTTTTGTTGAAAGACAATAATTACACTGAAGTCACTGCGATTCGTGATGGTACGCTGGACATTACAGAAGGGGAAAAATCAAATGGCTCTGAGCACTATGGGACTTAACTTCTGAGGTCGTCAGTCCCCTAGAACTTAGAACTACTTAAACCTAACTAACCTAAGGACATCACACACATCCATGCCCGAGGCAGGATTCGAACCTGCGACCGTAGCGGTCGCGTGGTTCCACACTGAAGCGCCTAGAACCGTTCGGCCACAACGTCCGGCACAGAAGGGGAGGCATGGTTCTTAATAGGAGGTGTGATGACCACAGACAGCAACGCATGCTCTTCAACGCTCTCTCATGATGGCCACGGTATTGGCAAGGAATTCTTTGACGTTCCACTCTTCGACCAGCGATGTTGCCAAGTGCTGGATGGTAGTTGCTGTATGTGAACGTATTGCAGTACTTCTCCCCTACGTATCCCACACGTGCTCGATGTTTTTGAATCTGTGAAACGGGCAGGCCAGTCGATTCACCGAATGTCCTATCGTTCGCTCTCCACATGCGCTGTTCGATTTGGTCGAGCATTATCATCCATAAAAAAAAGTCAGGACCGAATTAACCCCTGAAAGGACGCACATAGGGAAGCAGTACACTGTCAGATTTGGCCAGCACGTCCGTTAAACATTATACCACCGACAACGTAACATCAGGGCCAGCAAAACGATCATGTTCGACGATGTTCCTGGGTGCATTACACGTCCCCACTCTCGCCATATGATGGTACGTTCAGCACTGTCGAACATAATCGTTTTGGTGGAACAGGCGTCAGGGTGTGCAGAAGCGTACTGCCCTCCAAGTCTTTGAACACGGGAGACTCACCGATCAACATTATTGTGACAACAACCTTCCCCATACGCGTCTTTTCAGCGGTGCATTCGGCCATGGCGTAATTTTTGTGGACGACAATGCATGACCCCATCGAACAGCGCAGGTGGAGGTGCTCCTGGAACAAGGGGAAAGTCGGCGAATGGACTGGCCTCCATGTTCCCCCGACTTAAATCCCATCAACCATGTGGGGGATCCTTTCGGAAGGGATATCACAATACGTCCACTTGCACCGACGACCATCCTGTAGTTTTCAGCCGCGCTTGTCGAGGAATGCAACCCCCAAGAGTTACTTACCAACCTCGTGACCAGCATGGGAGCACATTGCGGAGATGATATTGCTGTCTGCGGTGATCGCACACCTTATTAAGCACCATACCTCGCCTTCTATCATTATGCAGGGAACCATCATTAAATTCAGTGACTTCAATGATATTATTGTCTTTGAATAAAAGTGTTATTCCTGGTCGTCTCATTGCTCATTTGGCAACGGCCTTGCCGCAATGGATACCCCGGTTCCCGTCAGATCACCGAAGTTAAGCGCTGTCGGGCGTGGCCGGCACTCGGATGGGTGACCATCCGGGCCGTCATGAGCTGTTGCCATTTTTCGGGGTGCACTCAGCCTCGGCATGCCAATTGAGGAGCTACTCGACCGAATAGTAGCGGCTCCGGTCAAAGAAAACCATCATAACGACTGGGAGAGCGGTGTGCTGACCACACGCCCCTCCTATCCGCATCCTCAGCTGAGGATGACACGGCGGTCGGATGGTACCGATGGGCCCCTTGCGGCCTGAAGTCGGAGTGCTTCATTGCTCATTTCTTTCAGTTAAGGTCTAAACTATACTGTAGAAGTTCTTTCTACGTATGTTCAATGTTTCATAGAGCTATGTTACCTGGCAGTGATGCATCGTGCGTAAGTCACTTTCGCCCTTACATTTTGCACACCGGCGTCTTACCTTGATGGATGCGGTTAATTCTACTCTGATGAACGGCGATAATTACCTATCAACTTTGTTTCCGTCACTATCATAGATTATTTGAAAATTTACTTTGATGCTCTACAACTTTTCTCTTCTACAGTCATTTCTCACGTATTGCACATCATGTTAATATACACTCATGCCCATAAATTAAGGATAATGCTGATACATGGTGAAACAACGATCTGGTGTGCGGTTTTCGGGTTTAAATCACCTCGGGGTATGACAATGTGGTGCATTCGACCTGCGGTCGTCGCACGGTGGCGCTGGCGGCAGTCCACATATGCAGAGGTGTTTTGGTGCATGTCAGACTAGGGTGCATCGAGTAAGTGTGCAGACTTTATCAGACGTGCTAATGGTGACTGTGTGTTGAAAATGGCTCAAAGAACACAAACTGATGACGTTGTGAGGGGTAGAATACTAGGGCGACTGGAGGCTGGTCGAACAAAGCAGGTCGTAGCACAGGCCCTCCGTGTGCCACAAAGTGTGATCTCAAGATTATGGCACCGACTCCAGCAGACAGGAAACGTGTCCAGGCGCTAGACTACGGGACGTTCACAGTGTACAACACCACAAGAAGACTGATATCTCACCATCGTTGCCCACAGACGGCCACGGAGTACTGCAGGTAGCCTTGCTCGGGACCTTACCGCAGCCACTGGAACAGTTGTCTCCAGACACACAGTCTACAGACAACTGAACGGGCATGGTTTATTCGCCTGGAGAACTGCAAGGTGCATTCCTCTGACCCCTGGTCACAGGAGAGCCCGTAAATCCTGATGTCAAGAACACAGTACATGGTCATTGGAACAGTGGTCCCAGGTTATGTTCACAGACGAGTCCAGGTATAGTCTGAACAGTGATTCTCGCCGGGTTTTCAACTGGCGTGAACCGGGAACCAGATACCAACCCCTTAGTGTCCTTGAAAGGGACCTGTATGGAGGTCGAGGTTTGATGGTGTGGCGTGGGATTATGATTGGTGCACGTACACACCTGCATGTCTTTGACATAGGACCTGTAACAGGTCAGGTGTATCGGATGTCATGTTGCACCAGTATGTCCGCCTTTTCAGGGGTGCAGTGGGTCTCACCTTCCTTCTGATGGATGATAACGCACGGCCCCACCGAGGAGTACCTTGAAACAGAAGATATCAGGCTATTCTGCAGATATAAACCCCATTGAGCACGTCTGGGATAGTCTCGGTCGACGTATCGCTGCACATCTTCAGACCCCTACGACACTTTAGGAGCTCCGACAGGCACTGGTGCAAGAATGGGAGGCTATACCCCAGCAGCTGCTCGATCATCTGATCCAGAGTATGCCAACCCGTTGTGCGGCCTGTGTACGTGTGCATGGTGATCATATCCCATATTGATGTCGGGATACATGCGCAGGAAACAGTGGCGTTTTGTAGCACATGTGTTTCGGGACGGTTTTCTCAACTTATCACCAATACCGTGGACTTACAGATCTGTGTCGTGTGTGTTCCCTATGCGCCTATGCTATTAGCGCCTATGCTATTAGCGCCAATGAACCATGGACCTCGCTGTTAGTGAGGTGGCAGCATGCCTCAGCGATACAGATAGCTGTACCGTAGGTGCAACCACACCAGAGGGATATCAGTTAAGACCCAGGCAGAAGTATGCTTTCTGATCAGGGGCAGCAGTCTTTTCAGTAATTGCAGGGGCAACAGTCTGGATAGTTGACTGATCTGGCCTTGTAACATCAGCCAAAACGGCGCTGCTGTGTCGGTATCGCGAAGAGTTGAAAGCACGGGGAAACTACAGCCATAATTTTTCCTGAGGGTAAGCAGCTCTACTGTACGGTTAAATGACAATGGCATCCTCTTGGGGGAAATTATTCCGGAGATAAGTCCCCCCATTCGGATCTCTGGATGGGGACTTCTAAGGAGAATGTCTCTGTCAGGAGAAACAAAACTGATGTTATACGGATCAGAGTGTGGAATGTCAGATCCCTTAATAGGGCAGGTAGGTTAGAAAAGTTAAAAAGGGAAAGGGACAGGTTGAAGTTAGGTATAGTGGGAGCTAGGAAAGTTCGGTGGCAGCAGGAAGAGGACTTCAGGTCAGGTGAATACGGGGTTATAAATGCAAAATCAAACAGGATTAATGCAGGAGTAGGTTTAATAACGGACACGAAAGAGGAATGAACGTATTATCGTAGCCAAGATCGACACGAAGACCACACCCACCACTACAGTATAGGTTTACAAGGTTGATTGATTTGTGGGGATGGGTCAAACAGCGGGGTCATCGAGCCCATCGGATTAGAGAATGATGGAGAAGGCAGTCGGCCGTGCTTTTTCAGAAGAACCATCCCGGCATTGGCCTGAAACGGTTTAGGAAATCGCGGAAAACCTGTCAGGATGGCAAGACGCGGGTTTGAACCGTCGTTCTCCAGAGAGCGAGTCCAGTGTGCTAACCACTGAACTACTTCGCTCCGTTCAAGTTTTATGGCAAATAGCTTTGCAGATAATGAAGAGATTGAAGGAATGTGTGACGAGGTAAAAGAAGTTATTCAGATAATTAAGGGAGACGACAATTTAATTGTGATAGGTGACTGGGATTCGATAGGAGGAAAAGGAAGAGAAGGAAAAATATCAGGTGAATTTGGACTGGGCGAAAGGAGCGAAAGAGGGAGCCGCCGGTTAGAATTTTGCACAGAGCATAATTTAATCGTCGCTAATACTTGGTTTAAGCATCATGAAAGAAGGTTGTAGACGTGGAAGAGATCTGGAGACACCGGAAGGTTTCAGATTAATTATATAACGGTAAGATAGTGATTTTGGAGCCATATTTTAAATTGGAAGAGATTCCCGGAGGTAAATGTGGATTCTGACCACAATTTATTAGCTTTGAACTGTAGATTGAAACATAAGAAATTGCAAGAAATGGGACCTGGAAAAGTTCAAAGAAGCAGAGGTTTTTACGAGTTTCAGAGCGAGCCTTGGGCAACGATTGACTATTACAGGGGAAAGGATTACAATGGAAGACGAGTGGGTAGCTTTGAGACATGAAATAATGAAGGCATCTGAGGATCAAATAGGTAAAATGACAAGGCCTAAATCCTTGGATAACACGGGAGATATTGATATTAAGTGATGAAAATATAAAAATGTAGCAACTGAAACATCTAAAACATGAGATTGGCAGGAAGTGCATAATACCTAAGCTGGAATGGCCAGAGGACAATTGTAAGGATTCAGAACCGAATTTCACTAAGGGGAAAGATAGATATTGACTACAGGAAGATTAAAGAGACCTTTGGGGAAAAGAGAATCAGCTGCATGAATATCAAGAGCTCAGATAGATAACCAGTCCGAAGCAAAGAAGGGAAAACTGAAAGGGGGAAGGAATATATACAGAGTCAGTACAAAGGAGATGAACTTGAAGGCAATGTTATAGAAATGGGCGAGGACGTAGATGAAGATGATGTGAGAGATACGATACTGCGAAAAGACGTAAGTCGAAACAAGGCCCCCAGAGCACACAACATTCAATTAGGACTACCGATAGCCTTGTGAGTTCAGCCTTTATAAAACTCTTCCATCTGGGGAGCAAGGTATGTGCGACAGGAGAAATACCCTCAGACTTCAAGAACAATGTAGTAATTCTAATTCCAAAGAAAGCAGTTGCTGACAGGTGTGAATATTACTGAACTATCAGTCTGACACGTCATGGTTGCCAAATACTAACACGAATTCCTTACAGAAGAATGGAAAAACTGGAAGAAGCCGATCTCAGGGAGGATGACTTTGGATTCTGGAGAAATATGGACACAAGTGAGGCAATACTGATCTTATGACTTATCTTAGAAAGAAGGTTTTTTTTGGTTTAAAGAAAGCTTTTGACAATGTCGACTGGAATACTTTCTTTGAAATTCCGACTGTAGCAGAGTTAAAATACAAGGAGCGAAAGTCTATTGTTTTACAACTTGCACAGAAACCAGGCGGCATCGAACGAGGTAGCGCAGTTGTTAGCACACTGGATGCTCATTCAGGAGGACAATTGTTCAAACCCAGGTCTGGTCATCCAGATTTAGATTTCCAGTGATTTCCCTAAACTGCTCGAGGCAACTACCTGGATGGTTCCTTTGTAAGGACACGGCCCATTTCCTTCCCCATCCTTGATACAATCCGAGTTTGCGCTACGTCTCTAACGACCACAGTTATAAGAGTCCAGGGCCATGAAAAGGAAGCAGTGATTGCGAAGGGAATGAGCCTGGGTTGTAGCCCATCCTTGATGTTATTCACTGTACGTTGAGCAAGCAGTAACGGAAACCACAAAAAATTTTGAAGAAGGAATTAAAGTTCAGGGAGAAGAAATAACAATCAGTTTAAACAAGATGAGAATAGAAGCCTTTGAAATGCGGTGCTGCAGAAGAATGCTTAAGCTGAAATGGGTAGATCATACAACTAATGAGGATGTACTGAACAGAACTGAACTGAAGTACTCGTCACAAGAATAACAATAGTAGTGGGACAAAGAGAGCGTCGCACCAAGCTGCATTGTTGCCAAATTTATTCAAGATGGCGGATCCAAGATAGGGTCAGCGGCCTCAGTGAGGACTTCACAGACCTTAATTACCCTCCCAACCTTGTAAAGAAACAGATCTCCCATGCCTTATTTCTCCAGCCACCCACCACCTCCCAAAGTCACACTGTCTGGCCACAGTGCCACCCAGGACTGGAACAACTGAATCACATTCTCTACCAGGGTTTCATCTACCTCTCGTCATGCCCTGAAATGAGGAATGTTCTACCTACTATCCTCCCCACTCCTCCCACGTAGGTATTCCGCCACCCAGTGCACCTATACAATGCTCTTGTCCATGGCCCATATAGACCTTGATGCAAGACCTGTCCCACTGATCCTCCCACCACCACCTACTCCAGTCTGGTCACAAGCACTGCCTATCCCGTCAAAGGCAGGGCTACCTGTGAAACCAGTCATGTGATCTACAAGCTAAGCTGCAATCACTGTGCTTCTTTCTATGTGAGTATGACAACCAATAACCTGTCTGTCTGCATGAATGGCCACTGACAAACAGTGGTCAAAAAATAGGTGGACCACCAAGATGCTGAGCATCGCTGCCCAACGCAACAGTCTTCATTTTAAAGACTGCTTGACGGTTGGTTGGTTGGTTTAAAAGAGAAGGGAGGGGGAAAGGGACCAAACTACGAAGTCATCAGTTCCTTGTTCCCAGTAAAATAATTACACAACGGAAAGGAGAAAAGAAAGGAGATGTACTGCACAATAACAAGAGAAAGTGTTATAACCAGGAATAACACAATAACCTCTTCAGTCTGGTTTATTAAATCACAAATCACTTTTTAACAATTATGTTAGCCAAGCGACTACCCAGGCTCACACTCAGAAGTAATGCATAATTAAAATTTGGTTATACCAATGTCCAAATGTGCATGGTGGGGTGCACGTCCCGTAATTATTCCCAAGTCCAGTGACGTTCAGTCTCTCCGAGTGAAGTCGCAAGATTTCCGCCAAGCAGCCAGGTAACCTCGAGTGGGCGGTGAGTCATCCACAAGCAGCTGGAACACGGCGTACTGCACTTCCCGATGAGAACTGTCGTTTGCGGCGGCGGCCGGGTTTATCTATGGCTTGCTAGTTAAAGGAACCGTCGGCTGGGGTCGCTGTTTTCCAGGGAAAACCAATCGCAATGTTTCCTGGCGTAGCCAATTGCTGTGTGCCGACAAACGCGCGCGCGCGAAGGCGGCCAGCGATGGTAGCCGCGAGCCGCCCGGAGAAGTGCGGCCAACGATGTATTTCTCGGCCACGTAAGGGAGCGTGCGTGTGAAGACGGCCAGCGAAGGAAGCAGCGGGCCGCCCAGAGAAGTGCGGCCAGCGATATATGTGGCGGCCGCGTACTGGAGCGCGTTGTTCGGTGTTTGTTAGAAGTGGTGTATACCACAGAAAGGAAGAACCAGAAGAACGCAGAAGGACAACAAACACTACTATGGACAAAAACAGGAAAAGAAAACCGTAGAGAGAAGCAAGAAACAGGTAGAAGGGGTAAAAACAAGAGAGCAGATGACCGTGGCTGGCCGACCACGAGAATAAAAAGGAAAACCCGCCACTCTGCAACACATTAAAACATCCACCCTAAAAGCATTAGAGCGGAGAACACAAAGGGACAAATGACATGCGCTAAAACTTACCTACTGTCGCATATAAAACGTAGCTGATGAGGCGTTGTCAGTTAAAATTAATGGCAACAAATCCGGTAACTGAAGAGTCCATCGAAGGGCAGCCAAAGAAGGACAGCTCACCAAGATATGGGTCACTATCAGCCAGGCGCCACACCAACACCGAGGTGGGTCATCACGGCGCAGGAGGTAGCCGTGTGTCACCCAAGTGTGGCCAATGTGGAGCTGGCAGAGAACCACAGGGTCCCTTCGAGAGGCCCGCATGGATGACTGACACACATTTGTGATCTCCTTAATGGCACACAGTTTGTTGTGTGTGCTGAGGTTATGTCATGTCGTCTCCCAAAGCCACAAAACCTTGTGGCGTAGTACTGAACACAGGTCAGTTGCGGAGAAGCCGATCTCCATAAGTGGTTTCCGTGTAGCCTGTTTGGCCAGCCTGTTGGCAACTTCGTTTGCCGCGGATTCCGACGTGACCTGGGGTCCAGACAAACACCATGGAACGAACAGGCCGTTATAGGGCATAGATGGACTCCTGGATGGTCGCTATCAAATGATGACAAGGGTAGCACTGGTCGAGAGCTTGTAGGCACTGAAGGAGTCAGTACACAGAAGATACACCTCCCCAGGTTTATGAACGGATGTACTCAAGAGGATCTGAAGTGGAATGATCACATAAAACAAATAGTGGGAAAAGCAGGCGCCAGGTTGAGATTCATAGGAAGAATTCTAAGAAAATGTGACTCATCGACGAAAGAAGTAGCTTACAAAACGCTTGTTCGTCCGATTCTTGAGTATTGCTCATCAGTATGGGACCCTTACCAGGTTGGATTAATAGAAGAGATAGACATGATCCAGCGAAAAGCAGCGCGATTCGTCATGGGGACATTTAGTCAGCGCGAGAGCGTTACGGAGATGCTGAACAAGCTCCAGTGGCGGACACTTCAAGAAAGGCGTTACGCAATACGGAGAGGTTTATTATCGAAATTACGAGAGAGCACATTCCGGGAAGAGATGGGCAACATATTACTACCGCCCACATATATCTCGCGTAATGATCACAACGAAAAGATCCGAGAAATTAGAGCAAATACGGAGACTTACAAGCAGTCGTTCTTCCCACGCACAATTCGTGAATGGAACAGGGAAGGGGGGATCAGATAGTGGTACAATAAGTACCCTCCGCCACACACCGTAAGGTGGCTCGCGGAGTATAGATGTAGATGTAGATGTAGATGAAGAGCACGAGATATAGCCACCAGCTCAGCAGTGAAAACACAGCAGCCATCGGGAAAGGAATGCTGTTCAGTATGTCCTCCGTGGACATACGCAAAGCCGACATGAGCATCAGCCATCGAGCCGTCAGTGTAAACCACTTGTCATGAATCGAGAGTAAGTGGCAGTGGAGAGCCGCAGAGTTAACTGAGTCCTTAGGGCCATATGAAAGGTCCATGAGAAGCTGCGTTTAGTTGTACACCATGGAGGTGTACGTTAATGGACCTCAAGTATAGGTGGTAAAGGCAAGGACTCCGGTTCAGAACGAAGGAATCTGACATGAACTACAATTGGAAGCCCTGACCAGGGCCGCTGATGCGAGAGATTAACCGCCGTGGGTGGGAAAAGGAGTCAGTGATTCGGTTGCACAGGAGAACTACGAATGTGTGCTCCGTAACTGGCCAGCAGTTGTGTACGCCTAACCTGCAATGGAGGCAATCCGGCTTCCACACGGACGCTGGTCACTGGACTCGTCCTAAAAGCTCCTATCGATAGGCGAACGCCACAGTGGTACACTGGGTCGAGACACGCAACGCTAAGGGCGCCACCGAACCATAAACCCAACTCCCATAGTCAAGGCGGGATTGAACAAGGGCTCTGTAGATCTGCAGCAGCGTAGAGCGATCTCCACCCCAGTTGGTGTTGCTCAGGCAGCGGAGGGCACTGAGGCTCTGCCAGCACTTCCACTTAAGTTGATGGAGGTGAGGAAGCCAAGTCAATTGGGCATCGAAAACCAGTCCTAAGAATCGATATGTCTCCACTATGGTGAGTGGATCGTCATTAAGGTAAAGTTATGGTTCCGGATGAACGGTACAATGCTGACAGAAGTGCATAACACACGATTTTGCAGCCGAAAACTAGAAACTGTGGTCAAATGGCAGACTCGAGGGTCACAAGATTATCAGTGGTAGAGCGATCCTGGCGGAAGCCGCCCTGACATGGAGCCAGTAGGTCACGCGACCCCAGGACCCAACCCAACTGCCGACACACCATATGTACCAGCAGCTTATAAGGAACGTTGGTGAGGCTGATGGGCCGATAGCTATCCTAATCAAGTGGATTTTTACTGGATTTGAGCACCAGAATGATGGGAAGACGCACGTGATCTAGTTGAAGATGATGAGGAGATGCTTCTTGTAGTCAGATGAGATACGTTTAATCATCTGACTTTGGCTCTGATCTGGTCCAGGAGTTGTATCGGGGCAATGTTCAAGGACAGTGATGAGCTCCCACTCTGTAAATGGGGCGTTATAGGATTCACTGTGGCATGTAGTAAACGAGAGGATTTTCCCTTTCAGCCGCCGTTTGAGAGTGCGAAAGGCTTGGGGGTAATTCTCCAAATGGTTCAAATGGCTCTGAGCACTATGGGACTTAACTTATAAGGTCATCAGTCCCCTAGAACTACTTAAAACCTTACTAACCTAAGGACAACATACACATCCATACCCGAGGCAGGATTCGAACCTGCGACCGTAGCGGTCTCGCGGTTCCAGACTGTAGCGCCTAGAACCGCTCGGACACTCTGGCCGGCGGTAATTCTCCAAAACAGAGGCTCGAGCATAGTGCTTGGCAAAGTGCTCGGCAATCGCCGTTGGGTCGGTAGATAACACACCATTTACGTTAACACTGGGAACACCTGTGGGGGGTCTGGTACACGAAAACACGTTTGATCTCTGCCCAGACTTTGGAAGGTGACGTTTGACACCCAATGATGAAGTCATATCTCTCCCAACATTCCTGCTTCCGTCGTTTGGTAAGATGGCGAACGCGAGCACAGAGTCGTTTAAAGGCTATGAGCTGCTCCAGGGAAGGGTGCCGCTTATGCCGCTGTAGAGCTCGCCGACGCTCCTTAACTGCTGCAGCGACTTCTGGCGACCATCAAAGGACTGTCTTTTGCCAGAGGCACCCTAAAGAGCGAGGGATCATGTTTTCTTCCACAGAAACGATTGTTGTAATCACCTGATCAACCATCACATCGATGGTCCTATGTGGGGGAGATTCAATGGTGACAGCAGAGGTGAAAGTTTCCCAGTCCTTCTTGTTTAAAGCCCATCTGGGCAGGCGTCCGTGGGCTTGACGCCGGGGCAATGACAGGAAGACGGGGAAGTGGTCACTACCAGGTCGTCATGTTCCCTCCAGTGGATCGATGGGAGAAGTCCTGGGCTGCAAATTGATAAATCAACGGCTGAGTAACTACCTCGAGCCACATTGAAATGTGTGGCGGCCCCAGTATTTAAGAGGCAGATGTCGAACTGAGACAGTAAAGTTTCGTCATCTCTACCTTGGCGAGTAAGCACAGTGCCACCCCACAAGGGGTAATGGGTGTTAAAATCTCCCCAAAGTAGGAAAGGTTTAGGGAGTTGATCAATCAGTGCAGTTAATACATTCAGGGATACTGCACCATCTGGAGGAAGATATACATTGCAGACAGTTATTTCCTGCGTCGTCCTTATTCTGATAGCCACAGCTTCAAGAGGGGTTGGAAGGGGCACAGGTTCACTACAGACTGAGTTTAAGACATAAACGCAAACTCCATCTGACATTCGATTACAGTCACTAAGGTACCTGTAGTATCCCTTACAGCTGTAGAGTGCAGGGGTCCACATTGCTGGGAACCAGCTTTCCTGGAGGGCAATGCACAAAGCAGGTGTAAAGATTAACAGTTGCCATAGCTCAGCCAAGCGGTGGAAAAAACCTCCGTAATTCCACTGGAGGATGACGTCATCGTGAGACTAGGAGGGCATGGAACATTCAATGAGACAGTTTATGCCTCATGGTCACCAGCTGCCACCGGCTTATTGCCTGAGCAGTCTATATCCATTTTGTCTGAGGGTCTGGCGAGATCTAGGTCCTTAGCGGACACCAAAATCTCCACCTCATCCGCAGACACAGAGCTTGGAGGTAGCGGTTGTGCCACCACGATTCCCTTGGTCTTGTGGACCTTATTTTTGGATTTCTCAAGCTGTTCCTTGGGTTTCCATGGCTGGAAGGACTTCACTGATTCAGTCTCAGGGACTGAGGATGAGCATGAAGCCCCATGACGAGCTGCTTTTGGGCTCTTCAGCCCCTGGCAGGTGTCATCTTTCCCACTAGCAGAAACCTGGGAAGGGAGTGACCCAAGGGACCGCTTTCTAGCGAGAGCAGCCGAAGAAGTTGTACACATCTCTGTCTTAGAAGTGGGGACGGATGTCCCCGATGGTTGGGGGGGGGGGGGGGGAGTTGCTCCTGAAGTAGGAAGTAGATGGTGCAGGAGCAAAAGGGAGGGAAGTTCCCCCCCACCATTAATGGGGCTGGTGTAGTCTTCTGGCTCTGAGAAGTGACTGGGTTTGGTGGAGCTGATGGGGCTAGAGCTGTTGTAGTGGTGGCGTAAGAGGATGTCATGCGTACAGGATGTAGGTGTTCAAATTTCCTCTTAGCTTCAGTGTAGATCAGTCGGTCCAGGGTCTTGTACTCCCTGATTTTCCTTTCTTTCAGGAGAATCCTGCAGTCTGGCAAGCAAGGCGAATGGTGCTCTCCACAGTTGACACAGATGGGAGGCGGGGCACATGGAGTATTGGTATGTGATGGGCGTCTGCAATCTCGACATGTGATGCTGGAAGTGCAGCAGGAAGACATATGACTGAACTTCCTACATTTAAAGTACCGCATTGAGGGAGGGATATAGGGTTTTACATCACAGCGGTAGACCATCACCTTGACCTTCTCAGGCCAAGATGAAGGCACCAGTGGCAACCTGATTATCTCTTAGACCCCAGTGGACACACTGAACGAAATGTACACCTCGCCATTCTAAATTGGCTTGCAGCTCATCATCGGACTGCAAAAGACGTTCCCTGTGAAATATGATACCCTGGACCGTATTTAAACGCCCATGACTGGGCAGAGGATGCTGTCTTCTTCAAGACTGACCCAGATCTCATTTTGGACAAGCCTCCCAACTCCCCAAACTTGTCCTCTAAATGCTCAACAAAAAACTGAGGCTTCATCGTCATGAAAGATTCCCCATCAGCTCTCGAACATACAAGGTACTGGGACGAATAAGAGCTGCTGCCATCCTTAGCCTGACGTTCCATCCATGGTGTGGTCAGGGATTGGAACAATTTGGGGTTGTACTTCCATCTGTTGAATTGAGCCCGTGAACGCTTCGAGACTGCTGGTATTTGACCACCAGCAAGAGATGATGTACTATGCTTCATCATGTGTTGTTCACCCTGATGCCACCCACTCTGAACAGGAGCTCTCACCACAGGCACCACCCAGCTGCAGCAAAGACCACCTGGCAGGATGCCCCAGGAACATGGTGCGTGCGAACTGTGTTTGCATGAATGTGTATGTGTGTGTTGTGTATTTCCAAAGAAGGCTTTCTCCTCGAAAGCTTACATGTTTAGTAATCTTTTTGTTATGTCTGTCTGCATTTCAACATCTCCACTATACAGTGAGCAGCAATCTATCCTTTTTGTACTGTTGTCATTATTCCATCCCGGATTTTCCATTGTTGGATTAAACCTCGTAATATATATATATATATATAGTGCCTAAAGAAGCATTTTGCATAGGGTGGCCTTTAGCTGTTCGAAGGTATGGTGCATTTCGGTAGTTCATCTCAGTGAGCTGTGACCAGTGGTGTTGTAGCCTTCTAAAGCTGCAGTTGGGCGTGCCTGAGATGCATCTACTTCTGGCATGTGTCTCTGGTAAAAACTGACTGTTCCTAAGAGCCTTCTTATCTGTAGAGGGGTAGCAAATGGAGTAATTGCACCTTGCTGCATTTCCGGCCGTGTCACTTTGTGTAACCAAACATTGAAAACGTGTGTCATACGATACATGAAATTTGTTTGTAGTGTGTTAGCAGGAGACGAAATTTGGATACATTTGTACAGGCAGAAACTAGGAATAAATCGACTGTCTGGTCGTTATACGAGTAAGATGAACTCAAATCAACATAAATGATTTGTTCGCGAAACATTTCCAAGAATAGAACATCTGATCAAAATGAACCTTACACCCATATGGAATGTGAAATTGACCACTAGATGTCATGAGAGGCAGACCCATGAGTGTAAAAGGAAGTGTGGAATATTGTCTTGTCAGGAGTGAAGCAATAACAACAGAATGGGTAGTCAGGGGAACTCACTGACTTCGAACATTGATTAGTCATAGGATATCATCTGAGGAACAAATCCATCAGGGGCATATCAGCACTTTTAAAGTTGCCGAAATCGGCTCTTGGTGATGACCGTCGATCATTGCGGAGGTAGGCTGTAAAAAGTCACATGAAATCAGCAGAAGGAATCACCTCTGAATAGGCAAGAGCTGCCAGCATCCAGCTAGCACGATAGGGAGTTAAAAAGAATGGGTGCAATGGTCGAGCAGCTCTTCAGAAGCCGCCCTTTTCTGTAGTCAGTGTGAAGCGACACTTGAGGGGGCCACTGGGATGTCAGTGACTGCAAACGAGTAATTTGGAGTGTTGTTTCACGTCATACCCTGTGGCAATCCGGCTGAAGGGTTGGGGTTTGGTGAATTCCTGGAGAACGTTACCTGCCATTATGTATAGGTGCCAACAGTGAAGTACAGAGGAGACGGTGTTACGGTATGTTTTGTTAAACAGTTATACCTATATCTACATAATTACTCTGCAATTCACAATTAACCATTTGGCAGAAGGATCATGGAAACACTTTCAGACTATTTCTCTACCCTTCCAATTTCGTATATCACGTGGAGAGACTGGACCCTTCAATCTTTCTGATTCATATTACATGGTGTGTCTAAAATGTTCGGTAAATGCTATCAGACAACAAACAAAACAAAAGATACAAGCGCAATAGTCGCCACCCGCTACAACACACCTTTGGCAACGCTCGTACAGTTTCTGGAAACTATCAGCAAAGGCCTCCTGCGGAATCGATCGCAGAACGGCTGTCACACGATCTTTGATGGCATTCTCGTCCGCACAAGGTCCACCTATCATGGCCACCTTCAAGCGGGGAAACATGGAGAAGTCCGCAGGAGCTGGATCAAGGGAGTATGGAGGGAATTCAAGAACGGTTACCAACGTCTGCGCTAGAAATTGGAGCACATAGATCGCGGTGTGTGCAGGGGCATTGTCATGGAGCAGCACTCATTTTCAAGTCTTGTGCAACTCTGGCCGAACCCGCCGGATAGGCTGTAGCAATCGGTACAAAACGGACTGGTAAAATGCAGCATTAATGGTTTGAGCTGCAGGAACAAATTCCTGTGGATGATGCCGTTGTTGTCGAAGAAGGCGATCAACAGTGTTTTCACCTCGGATTTTTGCAGATGGCTCTTTTTTGGTCGTGGGGAAGACGGTAAACACCATGACATCGATTGCCGTTTTGATTCCGGATCGAACTGGTAGCACCATGTCTCATGTCCCGCTACGATGGTGTTCGGAAGCAATGGATCGTGGTTACACATGGAAATGAAATCACCAGCAGTTTCCATCCGTTTTTCTTTCTGCTCGTCTGTGAGCTTGTGCGGCACAAATGGAGAGCAGATCTTCCGCTTACCCAAATCATAGCGGACGATAGTGTGCACCGTGTCCTTGCTAATGCCCAATTCCTCCGCAATCAATCTGAGAGTCCGATCTTGCTCCAGCATTTGTCGCACTTTCTCGATCTTTTCTGGGATTCTGCTTGCCGATGGCCGACCTGAACGTGGCTCATCCTCATTTGTTTTCTTTCCTTCAAGAAGGCGTTTAAACCATTCGTAAACACATTTGCTGCTCACGGCTTCCCTCCCGTACACTTGCATCAACATTCCATGTGACTCCGTTGGAGTCTTCCCCAATTTGTAGCAGAACTTGATGTTTACACGTTACTCCATTGCGCTGTGACACTTCCTCTCACGCTGACTACGTTCAACTGGTCGCAGTCTGTATACACACCCAGCCACTTGCAGTGCATGCCGTGTATCGATTCTCCTCAAGTCTCTGAAGACCCATGCGCATGGACGCACACATGTGCCAAGTTGCCATTCAGATCTGACACCATCCACCGAACTTTTTAGACACACCACGTATTTTGTCACCACGGTAATTTCCCCCTGTGTAGCGGAAGTCAACAAAATACTTTGACATTCGGAAGAGACTGATGGGAAATGAAATTTCGGGAAAAGACCTCACTGCAGCGAAAACATCCTTTGTTTTAAAGATTGTCACCTCCATCTCGCTTATCATGTCTATGGCATTCTCTACATTATTTTGTGATAATACGAACGACTCGATGCAAAAAGAAAACGTTTTCCCGTCATTGCTTTTTTTAAACACATGCTCTTGACCTTTTAGTACGTATCCAGGATATCATGTGGATCTCGATCGCAATCTTGTGAAACTGGTGTGACGGTTGCATCGTAAAAAATATCCATGACATAACCATGAATGTGTCAATTGAGCGCTAATGGCTATCGGTTAGCTAATATCTTTTGAGTGGCTGTGATCTACCGCCCATAGCTGCGTTTGTGTGCCTGCTCTGATAGGAGTTGCGCAGCGATAAGTCACACACACACACAAATATATGTAGGGCGCGCTATCGACACTGACCACATAGCGGCCGCCATCCACGTCGCCACCACATCCATCACACACAGGTAGGAAGCGCCCCCTATATCTCTCGTGTGTTCAGCTGATGTTTTGCTCGCTAAGACAACCAACAGAACCTACGGGAGTCGCGGAAATAGTGAAAGAAGATTTATGCCTATGGTGTCTGTTCTTTCGGTTCAAATGGCTCTAAGCACTATGGGACTTAACATCTGAGGTCAAGTTTAGATCTACTTAAACCTAACTAACCTAAGGATATCACACACATCCATGCCCGAGGCGAGATTCGAACATGCGACCGTATCGGCCGCGCGGTTCCGGGCTGAAGCGCCCAGAGCCGGCTGGAGTGGTTCTAGGCGCTACAGTCTGGAACAGCATGACCGCTACGGTCGCAGGTTCGAATCCTGCCTCGGGCGTGGATGTGTGTGATGTCCTTAGGTTAGTTATGTTTAAGTAGATCTAAGTTCTAGGGGACTGATGACCTCAGAAGTTAAGTCCCATATCCCATAGTGCTCAGAGCCATTTGAACCATTTGAAGCGCCCAGAACCGCTCGGTCACGGCGGCCGGCTGTTCTTTCGGACGTGATCCCACAGTCCTATATATACATGACGAAAGAGAAATTCTGACATTAGCTGCAGTCAGACATTGACATCAATAAAAGGCGAAAAGTGGAAATTTGCCCCCGACAGAGACTCGGATTTCCCGCTTATAGCAAGGTATCACCTTAACCACTTCGGCTATCCGAGCATACTTTCCGTCGAACACAAATTCTCATATGTTCCCCGTTACATACGTAGTGTCCCCTGTCCATTACCATCATTGCTTGTAGCCTCATCTGATTCCTGCGAGAGGTCGAACGAAGAGTGTATCCATGCTGAAAGTCTCATTATTTGCCATCAAGGTGCATATATTGTCCGAAAGAACAGACACCACGCATATAAATATTTGCATTCTTGACGGCAACTAATGATACCTTCCGTGCGGACGCATTCTTCGTTTAATCTCTTGTGGGAACTCCGAGCAGAGAGGGTAATGGATAGGGGGACTCTACATACGTAGTGTGCGACATGTGGGAATTTGGGTTGGACGGGACGTGTGCTCGGATAGCCGAACTGGTTAAAACGACCGCTAGTGGTAAATGGAAGATCGAGGTTCGAGTCCCTGCATGGCACAAATTATCAGTTGTCGCCAGATTGCAGTTGACGTCGAAATTTCTCTTTCTCTTTCTTACAGTATTCTTCTTTAAGCTTTATATACTTTGAGATGCGTACGAATGAACTCCAAACATTTCTTCAGCTCTGAAGTCAGTGCACCATAAAGATGGTTTTGAAATGATTGAACAATTTCTTGAGGTGATGAAAATCGCTGTCGTTTCAAATGACGGTACAAAAAGCAGTTGTTAAGCAATAAATCTGGCGAATAGGGCAATGAGACATTGATTCAATTTTTATCTTCGGCAACAGCTGTAATCAGTCGTCTGACGTGCTGTATCACATTGCCACGTCGTGGCGTTTTGAGTTTTTTTTTTTTTTTTCATTATCTCATCGACCACTTGTGGTAAACAAGTTGTCGCAACCTTACCATTCAGTATTAACTGTACTTCGATCCTCTAAAGCAATGATCGTGACATGTCTACCGTTGCCAAAGAAACAAACTACCATTATCTTGGAAATGAATTACTTTCGTTGATTTCGGTTCACCTGAAGGAACGAAACAGTCGATTACTGCGCAGGCTCCGGCTCGTTCGGATAGATCCAAATTTCATATCCTGTTACCTCGCTTGTATGTTTTGAGCATTTCCGTAGGTGCCAACTGACACGAACCAGTCTTGAGCTACCGTCAAATGGAGCGGAGTTCATCGAGAGCAGATAATTTCCACAGGTAAACATTAATGGAAATCGAACATGCCTTCAATATCCCTAAGGATCCCTCCTTCTCGTGGTTAGCCACACACAGTCTTCTTGAATCACGTTCCACACGACATAGTTCTTTTGTTTTGTTTTGTTGAACAACAATCGGATTGGTAGCGCTTTATCAAATTAATCTCGGACAGTAGTACGACCACGACGAAATCCCGCAAACCAGGCGTAAACATTTCTAAAGATGACTGATGACCAAAAGTTGAACGAAGAGATTCGGGACTAATCGGTTTATGCTTTACGAAAATGTACAAAAATTATTTAACGGAAGTCTTCATGTTACACAGTCCATTACTTCAATTTTATCACATTTTTTTCTTTAAACGCTCACAATAAACCGAATACGAGATCAGTTTCTGAGATGCGATAACAAATGACATATTTTACAGTAATAATGTCACCGCTCAGTAGGACTACCAGTGGCACCCTGTAAAAAGGCGAGCTTTGTAATTTAAGGTTTTCGACGTTTGAAAACTAATCTCCAGATTTCCAATTTTATAGACAAGTTGCTATAATTGCTTTACACGATGTTACGGCAGATGAGGAGACTGTTGTAATGTTGCGTAAAACGACAATATTAGCTAGGCTGCAAACTCGAATATTTAGGAGGTTACCGGTTTCGCCGAGAAAGTCTACAGTGATCCACATTGTGCAATATTGGTTAATAGAGATATTGCCATGCCTCGCCTGTTGTGCCGATACAGAGCAATCTGAATCCTTCCGTGATAAAGTCCAGTTGTTCTCCTGTCTTGCGATATTACCTTGGTCTAATCTAAAGTCAAGGCTGCAATCACTTATAATTATTGAAACAGTTTGGCCGTTCTGAAGGAAGCTCTTATCTATCACGGGTGTACTCGAGTGGAAAATATGTCGTCATACAGGAACAGCAGGAGCAATGTACGAGCGGCGTTCAATAAGTAATTAAACACATTTTTTTCTCGGCCAATTTCGGTTGAAAAAAATACGGAATTTGCTGAGGGACATCGTGGAATATTCTGCTTGAGCCCCTGCAGTTTCATGACGTTCCGAGAGGTGGCAGTCCTATACGTAGCGTCTGTAACGGACGTGCATTCCAAGCAGAGAACTGTCATTGAGTTTCCTTTGGGAAAAACCAGAGCGTCGCAGATATTAATAGGCGATTGCAGAATGTTTCCTGAGAATCGTTGGGCTAGGCTCCTGCCATCATCGCAACAAGGTTGCGTGAACCGGCCCTATCTCCCGCATGTCGGCCGGCGCACACAGCTGTGACTCCTGCAGAGCTGGAACGTGCGGACACTCTCATTTGAGGTGATCGGCGGTCACAATTAAACACCTCACTGCACAACTGGACGTCTCACTTCGTAGTACTGACGCACTCGTCCACAAATGGGGGTACTCAGCGTTGTGTACCTGCTCGGTTCCTTACCGCCTAACGGAACATCATAAAGAGCGAAGAAGGAGCATTGTGCAAAATTGCTTGCGCTTTACCAGGCTGATCGTGACAATATTTCGTCAAACATCGTCGCAGGCGATGACACATGGCTTCACCGCTTTGACCAACGAGCGAAACGGCGATCCGTGGAGTTGCGCCATACCACCTCTCCTCCGAAGAAAAAGTTCAGAGCGGCACTCTCAGGCGGTAAACTGAAGGCGACGGTCTTCTGGGACCCTGAAGGAATTATTTTGTTTGATGTGCTTCCTCGTGGTGCAACGATCAACTCGGAAATATATTGTGCAACCCTCAGAAAATTGAAGAAACGACTTCAGCTTGTAATTCGCCACATAAATGCAAACGAACTTTCCCTTCTCTGTGACTATATAAGGCCTCACACAAGTCCGTGGACCCGAGAGGAGCCCACAAGACTTTGTTGGACTGTTCCTCGTCATCCACCCTACAGCCCGGATCTCGCACCTTCCTTCTGTTTGCCCCAATGAAGGATGTACTCAGCGAGAACCAATACATGGATATGGGGAGGTTATTGATCCAGCAAGACGTCGGCTCCGGCGTCGGCCAATAGAGTGGTTCGATACGGGCATACAATGCCTGCCTGTAAGGTGGCGTAAGGCCGATGCGTTGAACGAAGATTGTGTTAAAAATAGGGTTTTGTAGGCAAAAGGGTGGGGAACCTTGAATAAAACCAACCTGCTTTCAGAAAAAAAGTGTTGTATCACTTGCCGAACATCCCTCGTACAATATGGCATCTGATATTTCTGCTGCTGTACAGTCCATTACTTTTGGTAACGTCACACTGAGGGTTATGATACAGTAAAAATTAAGCTTTTACTGAAAAATGTGACGATGTCTCCTCAGAATGTGTCTTCTATCCTTCTATCTGATACTTACAGATTTTAATTACTTGCAGATCTTTGGATATTCCTATTGTTAGATTGCAATTAAGTCCTTAGCTCTGGCACGTCAAAGATATTCCGAAAAGTATACAGAGGATGCATTTTGGATGCTACCATTTGACTTTTTGCCATTGAGTAATGTAAACTGTGTGTGTGAGTACCTAAGGGACAAAACTGCTGAGGTCACGGTCCCTAGACTTACACACTACTTAAACTAAGGTAAACTAACTAATGCTAAGAACAACACACACAGCCATGCCTGAGGGAGGACTCGAACCTCCGGCAGGAGGGACCGCGCAGTCCGTGAGAAGGCGCCTCAAACCATGCGGCCACTCCGCGCGGCGTAATGTATGCAGTCTACTGTGTAATAATGGTTGGCATGCAGCTATTTACGGTTACACACTAAAGTGATCTACTATTGCTAAAGATGAATTTTTCTTCCAAATGTGGATTTCGTCCTTGATGGAGGGGAAAGATTCCTGATATCTGCTTTCTTTTTTGGGAGTTACACAAATAGTAGTAGATTAGCACAAACAAAAAGATATTGGAGAAGCTACCTGAAGTATTAATCATTAAAAATGTTTGGTGATGAGAGCTCCTCAGTGTCTGGTGGTGAAAACATGCTCAGTTTACTGTTGCAGTGAAGGAGGGAAACGGGAAATGTGAGAATTTCCCCTCGTTTTCTGTATGACTTTATTGCACTGGTTCTGGGTAACTGAATCTATTGGTATTTATTTAACTGATTACAGTAGTTTTCCAATAGCCTAACTTCTTTCTGTAGACTTTCGACATTGTTCCTCACAAGCGTCTTCTAACCAAACTGCGTGCCTACGGAGTATCGCCTCAGTTGTGCGACTGGATTCGTGATTTCCTGTCAGAAAGGTCACAGTTTGTAGTAATAGACGGAAAGTCATCGAATAAAACAGAAGTAATATCCAGCGTTCCCCAAGGAAGTGTTATAGGCCTTCTATTGTTCCTGATCTATATTAACGACATAGGAGACATTCTGAGTAGCCCTCTTAGATTGTTTGCAGATGATGCTGTCATTTTCCGTCTTGTAAAGTCATCAGATAATCAAAACGACTTGCAAAATGATTTAGATAAGATATCTGTATGGTGCGAAAAGTGTCAGTTGACCCTGAATAGGGAAAAATGTGAAGTTATTCACATGAGTACTAAAAGAAATCTAATAAATTTCGATTACGCGATAAGTGAGATAAATCTGAAGGCTGTAAATTCAACTAAATACTTAGGGATTACAATTACAAATAGCCTGAATTGGAACGATCACATAGATAATATTGTGGGTAGAGCAAACCAAAGACTGCGATTAATTAGCAGAACACTTAGAAGGTGCAACAGGTCTACTAAAGAGACTACTTACACCACGCTTGTCCGCCCTATTCTGGAGTATTGCTGTACGGTGTGGGATCCGCATCAGGTGAGACTGACGGATGACATCGAAAAAGTACAAAGAAAGGCAGCTTGTTATGTATTATCGCCAAATAGGGGAGATAGTCTCACAAACATGATGCGTGAATTGGAGTGGCAATCATTAAAACAAATACGTTTTTTCGTTGCGACGGGGACTTCTCATGAAATTTCGATCACCAGTTTTCACCTCCGATTGCGAAAACATTCTGTTGGCACCCATCTACATAGGGAGAAATGATCATCACGATAAAACAAGAGAAATCAGGGCTCGTACAGAAAAAATTAAGTGCTCGTTTATCCCGCTTGCCGTTCGCGAGTGGTACGGTAGAGAGACAGCTTGAACCCTCTGCCAGGCACTTTATTGTGAATAGCAGAGTAATCACGTAGATGTAGATGCAGTAACAAAAATATTATCATTCTTCTACATGAGATGAGATACACAGGGATAGGACAAAGATATGAAAACACTAAAAACACAACACAATACAGACTAAAAAGGTGTAGGAGACAGACTGGCATTGAAAACAGCTTCCAGTCCCCTCTAAATGGATAAATGCAGGTCCTGTATGGTTTTCTAGGGAGTCTTATACGATTCTTTCTGCAAAGTAGTGTCAAGTTAAGGTAACGATGATGGAGGTGAATAGCGATCACGCACCCTTCTCTTCAAAGTAGACCACAGACGCACAATAATATTGAGATCTGGTGACCTTGGTGGGCGTGGGAGATGCGACATTTCATCCAGGTGCTCACAAAACCAGTCCTAGACGCTGCGAGGTGCCTTGAGCAGGGGCCGTGTAGTTTTGAAACACAGCATTACTATTTGGGAACAAACATTGTACCGTGGGATGGACCGGCTCAACCCAAATGGTCCCTAAAACCTAACCGTGGGGCCCATGGGATACCATACTATGGCTGTCCAAATCATCACCGAATCCCCGCGATATTTCACTCCCGGTACGTAAACTCCCTTCGTTTTGTTTTGGTGCCGAAAATGTTCTCAAGTGTAACATTCGGGCCGGCCAGAGTGGCCGAGCGGTTCTAGGCGCTACAGTCTGGAACGCGCGACCGCTACGGTCGCATTCACGAGTACACAGAACACTGCTCTGGCCACGACCGAAACTTGCAACTTACTGGGGACCTCGTACAGGCGCTGTTTGTTGTCAAACAAAAACAGCGCAGTCTGCAGGCTTGGCTGGAACCTACATGTATATTCAAGCATGCATTTCTCACGGCTTTTCGAAATTTTTGTCCAGCCCCTGTATAAGCTACAATTGGGCACTTTTAAGTATTGCACAATGTCCCGTATTAAGAGTACTTCGTCTCCACACTTCGCTATTTCACATATGTACTCCAAGGTAAGATGCCCACTGCTTATTGGTGAACCATCTCCCACAACCATCCGACTCCATCTCCTCAAATTCTTTTGTGGCAACAATTCTCTGTCAAGAACGTCAACAAGATATTTGCAGTTCGAACAAAAAAGTGCAGAATAATACACTACTGGCCATTAAAATTGCTACACCAAGAAGAAATTCAGATGATAAACGGGTATTCACTGGACAAATATATTATACTAGAACTAACACGTGATTACATTATCACGCGATTTGGGTGCATGGATCCTGAGAAATCAGTACCCAGAACAACCAGCTCTGGCCGTAATAAGGGCCTTGATACGCCTGGGCATTGAGTCAAACAAAGCTTGGATGGCGTGTACAGGTACAGCTGCCCATGCAGCTTCAACACGATACCACAGTTCATCAAGAGTAGTGACTGGCGTATTATGACGAGCCAGTTGCTCGGCCACCATTGACGAGACGTTTTCAATTGGTGAGAGATCTGGAGAATGTGCTGGCCAGGGCAGCAGTCGTGCATTATCCTGCTGAAATGTAGAGTTTCGCAGGAATCGAATGAAGGGTAGAGCCACGGGTCGTAACACATCTGAAATGTAACATCCACTGTTCAAAGTGCCGTCAATACGAACAAGACGTGACCGAGACGTGTAACCAATGGCATCCCATACCGTCACGCCGGGTGATACGCCAGTACGGCGATGACGAATACACGCTTCCAATGTGCGTTCACCGCGATGTCGCCAAACACAAATGCGACTATCATGATGCTGTAAACAGAAACTGGTTTCCTCAGAAAAAATGACGTTTTGACATTCGTGCACCCAGGTTCGTCGTTGAGTACGCCATCGCAGGCGCTCCTGCCTGTGATGCAGCGTTAAGCGTAGCCACAGCCACGGTCTCCGAGCTGATAGTCCATGCTGCTGCAAACGTCGTCGAATTGTTCGTGCAGGTGGTTGTTGTCTTGCAAACGTCCCCATTGTTGCCTCAGGGGTCGTTACAGCCATGCGGATAAGATGCCTGTCATCTCGATTGCTAGTGATACGAGGCCGTTGGGATCCAGCACGGCGTTCCGTATTACCCTCCTGAACCCACCGATTCCATATTCTGCTAACAGTCATTGGATCTCCACCAACGCGAGCTACAATGTCGCGATACGAAAATCCGCAATCGTGATAGGCTACAATCCGACCTTTATCAAAGTCGGAAACGTGATGGTACGCATTTCTCCTCCTTACACGAGGCATCACAACAACGTTTCACCAGGCAACGCCGGTCAACTGCTGTTTGTGTATGAGAAATCGGTTGGAAACTTTCCTCATGTCAGCACGTTGTAGGTGTCGCCACCGGCGCCAACGTTGTGTGAATGCTCTGAAAAGGTAATCATTTTCATATCACAGCATCTTCTTCCTGTCGGTTAAATTTCGCGTCTGTAGCACGTCATCTTCGTGGTGTAGCAATTTTAATGGCCAGTAGTGTAAAAATAGTAACTCTTAGCAGGTTGTGGTGGTTATTAACAAGAATTTTTTTAAAGGTATGATACACAATTTTAAAAGTACTTTAAGACGACCCAGTATCTTGTAAATTCATAGCCGTGGCGACGAACTTCTTCCAGTCAACATGACATCTTGTCGCCAACCTTTTTTTATGTGTATTCGTTCGCCATTCTGTCCATGCGAACCTTAAACGCAGTCGGCATATTCTCGTAACGATTAACCGTCCTGGAGAAGCATTCATAAATAGTGTGCAGCGGTAAACACGGCAGCGGACACAACTATGTACTATTTTTCAGGATAGCGTCAACAACGCCGATGCGACAGGCAGTTGTTTGTAGCAGATTTAAACGCGTATTCCACATGCAGTGCTCATTTTGGAGTTCTTGTACGGACCAACACTTGCTAATCTCAAAATGCTCTGTTTACGATCCTGTGCGTTTGGATAATTTATAGCCCACAGATATGGGACTCCATACATGTGGACATGGGCCATACAGAGTAGAAGGGAGAGTCGTTCCACGATTCTATATTCATGATATGTCTCTTATCATCTGTGGGAGTCCAACTAAGGCCTCACGTCACGGATTTTCTCTGATGCACTTCATACTTGATGATATTGACAAACACACTGTAGATATCTGACATGATTTTTTAAAAAATAAAGTTGATCGTGCTGATTTCAAATCCGTAAACCGTTTTGCTCTATTACTTCAGTTTTTTTGGATATGGCAAAAATTGTGTAATGGACCTGTTCTTTGCATACGATTTTTTGTACGTGGAGATATATTCAAGTTTAGGTGTGCGATAAGCGTCGAAGTGCTGCACAGCGTTCAAGCAAGACGAGTATTCATCGATTCATCTAAACTAAGTTTGAAGACCTGCTTTGTCACACAAAGTTTTTTTGGGAGGGAGGGGAAGAGTCATTACTCTTGATGCGGCCCACCACGAACTTCTCTCCTATGTCAGCCTCCTTATTTCAGAGAAGCACTTGTAACCAACGTCCTCAACTATTTGCCGGAGATACTCCAACCTCTGTCTTCCTCTACAGTTTTTACCTTCTATAGCTCCCTCAAATGATATGGAAGTTACACCTTTATGACTTAACGCACGTTTTCTTAACAGTGTTTTCCACACGATCCTCTCCACATTTCTTGTTTATGTAAACAGTTCTGGTTAGATATTTCACTCACTTGAAAAATACGTATGAAACGTGTCACTTCTTCTGGCACACACTCGTGATAGCGTATCTGCGACGATAATAAAAGTAATAAGCTCTTTCACAGGAATACACTGCTGTTTTATCTGCAAGTGGGACAGCTCGGGTGCAAACACCACCACGTACATATATTTTTTTCGAGTCATCAGACTTCTAACTGGTTTGATGCATCCCTCCACGAATTCCTTTCCTGTGCCAATCTTTTCCGTCAAAGTAACAATTGCAGCCTACTTCCTAAATTATTTGCTGGATGTATTCCAATTTCTGCCTTCCTCTATAGTCTTTATCTTCTACAGTTACCTCTGCTATTTAATTTTAATTCAAATGTGGCCAGGGATTAGATAAATAATTAACTGTTGTTACTTGCTTTACTACTCCTACACTTGAAGGAAATAACTAAGTAATTATGAAGTTAACTAATATCAAGTTCCTTGAAATTAAATTATTTCGTGGCAGGGGAGGTTCTGATTAAAGTTCAGTTGAGTTAAAATCGTTCGTTATTATCTGTTCAGAGAAAATACAGATTCCCTTCACTGCCTTAAATGCTCTTCATTAGACTCCTTCCTGTATGTCGTTGAAAATTCAACACCCCCGGCCGAGAATTGTAAGGCAGTAAGCTACGTTCACTTGTGTTAACGTGCCACAGCAATGCCTCTGCGACGTGCGTGGCGTCGTCGCTGGCGGCGCAGTGTACCAGTGTATCGCAGTTTGAAGGCGATTGATATTGACTTGGCTGGGCAGTTTAATAAACAGCAGTTGATTGGAGGTCCAAATGTTTTTCGTGGACTCCATCTGCACTTTACCTGTGATGTACAAGCAGTGTTTGGAGGTAGTACCTGGTTGACACTTGCAGTTGTGTGGGGCAATCAAGCAGATTATGGTGGCCTTGAAGCATTTCCAGATGCTAACATTTTGGCATGGAAGACGTGGAGTATTGCTGAGACCACAGGACTGTTGGCTAAACAGCCTTATGGTACGCTTGTTCCAATCGATCTTGTTGTAAAGGAGGAGCAGCAGCTGTATATTGCTGGTAGATTGAGGACTTCGTATAGAAGCTTCGAAAACTGATCCAGTGCAATTTAGTTATCAGGTAGTTCGACGATGCGTAGCCGGACAGCAAACTACTTCAATCATCTCTAAAAACACCTCCGTAGGTATCCGAAGACCGTGATGCAGATTCGTCAGCAACATCACGAACCAAATGTCCGAAGGTTCTATAGAAGCCTTGCACATATGTTCAATCTTGTAAATGCAGGGTTCGTAAAATAAAACCTATTTAAATACCATATAACATCCTCGAGGAAAATTACTGTCTCTTCTCATCAATACTTTGAACACATTCGTCACAACAGCAAAGTAAAATAAAATTGCCTTTAATGGCGGACAACAAGAGTTGCAATTCTGTTCGAGATTTGTACATGTCTATTCTCAAACGCAGATCGTAACAGACCGTGTCATCTAACTCTGCTTTTTGCTTTACATTTAGCTCTCCAAGAAGCAACTGCAGTCCAAAGAGCAAACACATCCTTCTCGCACGTGGGGTAGCGTTAACGCTGCAGAGAGTTCGTTGAATCCATTAGCTGATCGATTTGCTGTACAGACATTAAGTACAACATCGTGTGGTAGCACAGTCTCCAGTCTCCAGGTATTCTATGATGTCTTAACATCCTGTCCCTTCCTCTTGTCAGTGATTTCTCTATATTTATTTCCCCGCCGATTTTGTGGAGAACCCCCTCATTTCTTACCCAGCTTTCAACATTCGTCTGTAGCACCACATCTCAAATGATCCGATTCTCCCCCGTTCCCGTTTCCCCACAGTCCTTGCTTCACTACTATACAATGCTGTGCTGCAAACGTACAGTCTCAGAAACGTATTCATCAAATTAAGGCCTTTGTTTAACACTTGTAGATTTCTCTTGGCCAGGAATTCCCTTTTCTCCAGTGCTAGTTTGCTTTTTATGTACCCATTGCTCCGTTCGTCATGGGTTACTCTGCTGCCCACCTAGCAGATCACCAGTTCTAATATTATGTCTCTCGCTGTTCTCATTTTTGTTGCTTTTCATTACTCTAGTCTTTCTTCGATTTGCTCATTAGACTGTACATTCCACTCAACAGGTCCTGTAATTCTTCTTCACTATCACTGAGGACAGCAATGTCATCAGCGAATCTTATCACTGACATCTTTAAACCTTGAATTTTAATCCCATTCTTGAACCGTTCTTTTGTTTCCGACATTGCTTCTACGACCTATAGGTTGAAAATTAGGTGCGAAAGACTATATCACTGTCTCAACACCCATTTTAATTCGAGCACTTCGTTCTTGGTCTTCCAGTCTTATTCTTCCCTCTTGGTCCTTGTACACGCTGTACATTATCCATCTTTCCCTATAGATTACTCCTATTTTTCTCAGAATTTCGAACATCTTTAGATTGTCGAACGCTTTTTCCAGGTCAACAAATTCTATGAACGTGTCTTGATTTTCCTTAAATCTTGCTTCCATTATCAACCACAACGCCAGAATCGTCTCTCTGGTGCCTTTGCCTTTCCTAAGGCCAAACTGAGCGTTATCTAACATGTCCTTCATTCACTTTTTCATTCTTCTGTATATTACTTTTGTCAGCAACTTGGATGTATGAGCAGTTAAGCTTATTGTGCGCTAATTCTCCCACTTGTCAGTTCTTGTTATCTTCGGAACTATTTGGATGATGTTTTTCCGAAAATGTAATGGTACATCGGCAGTCTCATACATTCTGCTCACCGACTTGAACTGTCGCTTGGTTGCCACTTACCACAATGATTTTAGGAATTCCGATGGAATGTTATCTATTACTCCTGCCTTATTTCATCTTAAGTCTTCCAAAGCTGATTTCTGAGTGTGTGTGTGTGTGTGTTGGGGTTTATGGGCGCTCAACATCGAGGTCATCAGCGCCCTGACACACAGTAAAAGGAACGAATGTGGAGAAACCTAATAAAACTGAAAAACACACTCAAAGCA
Source organism: Schistocerca americana (assembly GCF_021461395.2). Taxonomy (NCBI): domain Eukaryota; kingdom Metazoa; phylum Arthropoda; class Insecta; order Orthoptera; family Acrididae; genus Schistocerca; species Schistocerca americana. The sequence goes on along the minus strand of NC_060120.1, from coordinate 306,719,380 downwards.
GGAAAAGAGGGAAAATACGACCTGAGAAGGTAAAACCTAAGGTAAGGGATAACATAGCGACAAGAATGACATAGGAAACCGTCAGTGTCTGGCCACTTACATAAAATATGGGCGAGCTTGTCACACAGGAAACAAGTTAAAATCCCCTAAGATTTCTGAGTCAATCAATGGATCCCCTATGTCTTCTACACAGACTCCTGTTTCTTCTTCTATCAGACAAGTCTTCCTCCTCATACAGGCCTTCGGTGCGCTCTTTCCAACCATCCACTTTCCCTTCCGCATTTCACAGTACACTCTCAATATTAACGCCCTTACTTTTAATTTCACTGACGGGTTTTCTTTTCTGTATGCTGAGTCAGTCGTTTAGACAATAATTTCATTTTAACTTCCTTCACATTTTTCATGCAGCCATTTTTCCTCAGCTTCCCTGCACTTCCTGTTTGTTTCATTCCTAAGTGACTTGAATTTCTGTATTCCAGAATTTCCCTGAACATTTTTGTATTTCTTTTTTCGTCGATCAACTGAAGAACTTCTTCTGTTGTCCACGTTTCTTCGCAGTTACCTTCCTTGCACCTGTGTTTTTCTTTCCATCTTCTGTGATTGCCCCTGTTTGCCTGTTCCTCTTCAACTGAACTGCCTACTGATCTATTCATTCCTCGCATTAGCTATGGCCTCAGAGTACTTCAAGGGTGTCTCTTCATTCCTTGGTATTTCCGTATCCCGCTTCTTTGTGCATTTATTATTCCTGACTAGTCTCTTAAACTTTAGCCTACACGTCATCATCACTAAATTGTGATCTGAATTTATATCTGGTCCTGGGTACACATTAAAATCCAATATCTGATTTCGGAATCTCTGCCTGATCATGGTGTAATGTATCTGAACTCTTCCCTGTCTTCCAGCTTTGTCCAGGTATTCCTCTTTTGACTCTTGAAAAGAGTATTCACTATTTTTTTATTTTTTGTCATCAGTCTACTGACTAGTTTGATGCGGCCCGCCACGAATTCCTTTCCTGTGCTAACCTCTTCATCTCAGAGTAGCACTTGAAACCTACGTCCTCAGTTATTTGCTTGACGTATTCCAATCTCTGCCTTCCTCTACAGTTTTTGCCCTCTACAGCTCCCTCTAGTACCATGGAAGTCGTTCCCTCATGTCTTAGCAGATGTCCTATCATCCTGTCCCTTCTCCTTATCAGTGTTTTCCACATATTCCTTTCCTCTCCGATTCTGCGTAGAACCTCCTCATTCCTTACCTTATCAGTCCACCTAATTTTCAACATTCTTCTATAGCACCACATCTCAAATGCTTCGATTCTCTTCTGTTCTGGTTTTCCCACAGTCCATGTTTCACTACCACACAATGCTGTACTCCAGACGTACATCCTCAGAAATTTCTTCCTCAAATTAAGGCCGGTATTTGATATTAGTAGACTTCTCTTGGCCAGAAATGCTTTTTTTGCCATAGCGAGTCTGCTTTTGATGTCCTCCTTGCTCCGTCCGTCATTGGTTATTTTACTGCCTAGGTAGCAGAATTCCTTAACTTCATTGACTTCGTGACCATCAATCCTGATGTTAAGTTTCTCGCTGTTCTCATTTCTACTACTTCTCATTACCTTCGTCTTTCTCCGATTTACTCTCAAACCATACTGTGTACTCATTAGACTGTTCATTCCGTTCAGCAGATCATTTAATTCTTCTTCACTTTCACTCAGGATAGCAATGTCATCAGCGAATCGTATCATTGATATCCTTTCACCTTGTATTTTAATTCCACTCCTGAACCTTTCTTTTATTTCCATCATTGCTTCCTCGATGTACAGATTGAAGAGTAGGGGCGAAAGGGTACAGCCTTGTCTTACACCCGTCTTAATACGAGCACTTCGTTCTTGATCGTCCACTCTTATTATTCCCTCTTGGTTGTTCTACATATTGTATATGACCCGTCTCTCTCTATAGCTTACCCCTACTTTTTTCAGAATCTCGAACAGCTTGCACCATTTTATATTGTCGAACGCTTTTCCAGGTCGACAAATCCTATGAAAGTGTCTTGATTTTTCTTTAGCCTTGCTTCCATTATTAGCCGTAACTTCAGAATTGCCTCTCTCGTCCCTTTACTTTTCCTAAAGCCAAACTGATCGCCATCTAGCGCATTCTCAATTTTCTTTTCCATTCTTCTGTATATTATTCTTGTAAGCAGCTTCGATGCATGAGCTGTTAAGCTGATTGTGCGATAATTCTCGCACTTGTCAGCTCTTGCCGTCTTCGGAATTGTGTGGATGATGCTTTTCCGAAAGTCAGATGGTATATCGCCAGACTCATATATTCTACACACCAACGTGAATAGTCGTTTTGTTGCCACTTCCCCCAATGATTTTAGAAATTCTGATGGAATGTTATCTATCCCTTCTGCCTTATTTGACCGTAAGTCCTCCAAAGCTCTTTTAAATTCCGATTCTAATACTGGATCCCCTATCTCTTCTAAATCGACACCTGTTTCTTCTTCTATCACATCAGACAAATCTTCACCCTCATAGAGGCTTTCAATGTATTCTTTCCACCTATCTGCTCTCTCCTCTGCATTTAACAGTGGAATTCCCGTTGCACTCTTAATGTTACCACCGTTGCTTTTAATGTCACCAAAGGTTGTTTTGAATTTCCTGTATGCTGAGTCTGTCCTTCCGATAATCATATCTTTTTCGATGTCTTCACATTTTTCCTGCAGCCATTTCGTCTTAGCTTCCCTGCACTTCCTATTTATTTCATTCCTCAGCGACTTGTATTTCTGTATTCCTGATTTTCCTGGAACATGTTTGTACGTCCTCCTTTCATCAATCAACTGAAGTATTTCTTCTGTTACCCATGGTTTTTTCGCAGCTACCTTCTTTGTACCTATGTTTTCCTTCCCAACTTCTGTGATGGCCCTTTTTAGAGATGTCCATTCCTCTTCAACTGTACTGCCTACTGCGCTATTCCTTATTGCTTATTGCTTATGGTGGAAAGATGACTTTGTCACTCTCACGCTATTACTAGCTGAAATTTGTTACAGAACTCAGGTAGTCTTCCTCCTCTCTCATTCCTAACACCAAGCCTGTATTCTTCCGTAAGCCTTTCCTCTATTCCTTTCCCCAAAACAGCGTTCCATCCCCTATAGCTGATAGATTGTCCCGTCCAGTATCCTCATATATTTTCTCTATTCCTTCATCCCCTGTTTTGCGACGTCGGTACGTATACCTGAGCTACTGTTGCCGGTGTTGGTTTGCTGCGAGAACAATCCTCTCGCTGAACTGTTCACAGTAACATTCTGCTCTATCTTCCTATTCGTAACGAATCTTAGTCTTGTTATACCATTTTATGCTGCTACTGATGTTACCCTATACTTATCTGATCAGAAATCTTTATCTTCCTTCCATTTACTTCACTGACCCCCACTACATCTAGATTAAGCCTAAATATTTCCCTTTTCAGACATTTTAGCTCCCCTATCACATTCAAACTTCTGACATTCACGCCTCGACTCGCAGAACGCCTGATGCCGTTGATCACCACTAGTAAGGAGGAATAAATGGTTGATTAGAGGGGAAATACAGCCAAGAAATAGAAAACATCCGGTGGCTGAGAGTGACAAAGTCATCTTTCCACCATTTCTTACAAAGCCGAGGTACTTGAAGGATTCTGTAAAGAATCCAGACAAAGAGTCGGATGTTTTCGGCACGTGTGCAGCCATTGGCTGGAAATGAATTGTACGAGAGAGACAAAGGCGTGTTCACAGGTCCACAAATAAGGGAGATCTCCGCCGAAAGCCACTTACATGTTAGTGAGCGGTGCTGAAAGACATTCGCGGGTAGCATTCAAGTCAGTCGCAGGCAACTTCTCGGAAATTATAAGGCTGCTGCTACATCTTCATCTACATCTACATCTATACTCTGCAAACCACCTTAAAGTGTAGCGGACTGTATTTCTAGTAACACTAACTGTTTCATTTTCACTGCTCCAGTCACAAATGTTGAAGAATTGCCTTTAAACCTCTCCAATTCCTTTGATTTTCTCGTCCTGGTAATTTGGTGAGACATATGTGACAGGAGCTAATATCCTGTTACAGTCTTCTTGAAGGTTAGTTATCCCAGAATGCAATTCCGTACGCCATTACTGAATAAAAATAAACCAGGTATGTTAGATGTGTCCCTCTCCAAGGCATGCAGTAAGACAAAATAGAAAAATGGCCGAACAGGTTTGTTTAAGAAGATGTGAAATATGTTTTTTTTAATGTGTTTTCGCTCTCATTAGTATGCACACTTCTGCTCTTGGTTAAAATTTGTCAGTGCTTTAGTTCCCTTTGATTACCAGAACACAGGCCACGTCTTCTTAAAACTAAGAGAGAGAACGTTTGTGGAAAACTAGTCTACAATATTCTAAACACAATAATCACAATTTTTCTCTCGTTTTTCTCTATTGGTACTAACAACATCTTGTAACATCTACAAAAAGAACTAATCCTTCTTTATGTGTTATATGGAAGATTCCTCACACGTATGAGAAACAACAGTTGATCCGAAATGAACTCTGTGCAATTCCAGTAGAGACTTCTCCCACACCTCCCCGAACCCAGTCAGAATAATATCCCTCGTCTACAGCTGATGAATTATCCGTGCTCGACGTGAGACCATCCTCAATACCTTTCAGCAATCTAGAAAGACGGAACCTATAGTACCTGTTCAGCTGTGTCTACTGCTTGCAAGGTCCCGTCGTTGTTGATGACTAATTCTGTATATAAAAATAACTGCGTTGTAGTTATGGAACAGGTTTTTCAATCTCTCTCTCTCTCTCTCTCTCTCTCTCTCTCTCTCTCTCTATATATATATATATATATATATATATATATATATATATGAGTGTGTGTCTATGGTGAAGAGCTTTTAAAACGCAGACACACAGTACGTGATGCGTTCTTCAGTTCCAGGATGGATCCCTCCGGACGCGTCTGCCTGGTGACTGGAGCGGCTGGAGGCCTGGGGCGGGCCTTCTGCAGAGCATTGATCGCAGCGGGAGCCAAGGTCAGTATCATCAGGGCTGCGATTCTACTTCTCCCCTTGCAACCACAGTGACGCAGCACTCCAAACCTAATTAGTGATATCGACATTCTGATTCGCTACCAAAAGCCAAACGTGTGCTAAGGAGGCATTATTACGAATTTTATACATGTAGATGACAAACATCAGTGGCGTGGTCGAGGAAGGAAAACCATAGCACACCTTTGGCAACACTTGATTCTCGATTGCTTGGGAGGACAATTGTGCCCAGCAGCCGCATCTGGGGGAAGAAAGTGAGAGTGTACTGACACTCAGAACTCGGTCAAGAAGATGAACGTGAGATGAGACTATAGATGTCCTTTTCGGATACACTTGGTTAAGCGGATCCTATTCATGGTGAGACGACAGCAAACCGTTCTCGGTAATAGGACCACATGTCTAAATTTTACTTGGGAATAAAGGTCTTGGGTCTACACAGCTTCGAGAGGGTGGAAAGTCACTTCGATGACTTATGGCATACACTGCGCTATCACATTAGTGTGAGTGCCTATCAAAGGCCTGAATAACCACCTTTCGCAGCACGCACCGCTGTGAGACATGTGGGAAGAGAGTCAGTCAGGTTCTGGAGGGTACCAAATGGGATATGGAGCCTCGTCGACTCCAGTGCCGCAGCCAGCTGCACTAGGTTCCTCGGCTGAGAACCAATGACGCCAACAGCGCAATCGAGATGATCCCACAGATTATCGACTCGGATTAAACCCGGGGAGTTTGGTGGCCAGGGGCTACGGTAAACTCATCCTGGAGTTCTTCGAAACACGCACTTACACTGCGAGCTGTGTGGCACATTCCATTGTGCTGCTGGAAGATACTATCGTACCGAGGAAAAACAAACTGCATCTAAGGGCGGACATGGTCCCCAAGGATAGATTTTTTACTTGTGTCAACCCGCTGTGCCTTCCCGAACGACAAGTTCACCCAGGGAATGCCACGAAAACGTTCCACAGACCATAACGCTCCCTTCTCCAGCCTGGACCCATCTGACGATTGTTGCAGAGTGTTTGCTTTCAGACGTTCCACGCCGATGGAGCACAAAACGTGATTCATCTGAAAAGGCCACCTGTCGCCACTCAGTGGACGTCCAGTCCCGCGGTACTGGCGTGCAAGTTCCGATGAACAGCTGTCAGCAAGGGTGCGTGAAGCAGGCGCCTGATGCGGAGATACATACTCACAAGGGAACCTCCCCATCGCACCCCCCTCAGATTTAGTTATAAGTTGGCACAGTGGATAGGCCTTGAAAAACTGAACACAGATCAATCGAGAAAACAGGAAGAAGTTGTGTGGAACTATGAAAAAAATAAGCAAAATATACAAACTGAGTAGGCCATGCGCAAGATAGGCAACATCTAGGAGAGTGTGAACTCAGGAGCACCGTGGTCCCGTGGTTAGCGTGAGCAGCTGCGGAACGAGAGGTCCTTGGTTCAAGTCTTCCCTCGAGTGAAAAGTGTACTTTCTTTATTTTCGCGAAGTTATGATGTGTCCGTTCGTTCATTGACGTCTCTGTTCACTGTAATTAGTGTCTGTGTTTTGCGACCGCACCGCAAAACCGTGCGATTAGTAGACGAAAGGACGTGCCTCTCCAATTGGAACCGAAAACATTTGATCGTAAGACCGATTCCTCCATAGGAAAACACGTCTGATATATTCTACACGACACTGGTGACGGCATGTGCGTCACGTGACAGGAATATGTTGTCGACCCACCTTAACTTGTACACTTGGCGAATGGGTAAAAAGATTCTTCTACCTTGCCCGATTTAGGTTTTCTTGTGGATGTGATAATCACTCTCAAAAAAGTGATGAAAACATAAAAAATTAAACTTTTCACTCGAGGGAATACTTGAACCACGGACCTCTCGTTCCGCAGCTGCTCACGCTGACCAGGGGACCACGGCACTCCTGAGCTCAGGCTATCCTTGATGTTACTTATCTTACGCATGGGCTACTCAGTTTGTATATTTTGCTTATTTTTTCGTAGTTCCACACAACTTCTTCCTGTTTTCTCGATTGATCTGTGTTCAGTTTTTCAAGGCCTATCCACTGTGCCAACTTATAACTAAATCTGAGGCGGGTGCGATGGGGAGGTTCCCTTGTCAGCAACGTGTGGTGAATGGTCGTTGAGGAGACACTGATGGTCGCCCCTCGGTTCACCTGGGCGGTCAGTTATTCAACAGTTGCACGTCTGTTCGCCCGTACACATCTTCGCAGCCGCCGTTCACCCTAGGACTGGTGGCTATCACGGAAACAACCGATTTGCGATTATATCGTTTTCTTTTTATTTCACAGCAGTGTAAACTAGCTGCAAAAACAGGTCAAAGTAACAGATTTCCGAAATAACCGATTTTCGATTTTTTATTACCATTATTTCCTTTAATAAACATAGAAATCGAAGATTGTAAATTTTTGACTCGCACAGTTTCAAGGTATATATGAGGTGCGACAATAAAGTAATGAGACTGATGTGAAAAAGAAATGTTGCTTACCGTTTTAGTCAAGTTTTAGTGTTGTCTCCTTCAAAGTAGTTCCCTTCTGATTGCACACACTCTTTCCAGCGCTTCTGTCGTTGATGGTAACATTTCTGGAACTCATCTCCTGCAATATTCTCCAAGACCCTCGTCACAGATTTTTGGACATCTTGTGTTGTTTGAAAATTGTGTCCCTCGACCGCCGTTTTGACTCTTGGAAATAGAAAAAAGTCGCACGGAGCGATATCTGGTGAATAAGGTGGCTGTGGTAGTACTGAAATTTGTTTTGAGGTTAAAAATTGCTGTACTGGCAGAACAGTATGGGATGGCGCATTATTGTGATGCAGAATCCAATTATCAGCATTGTTGGCACGGACACGAAGAACTCTTTTTACGAAGTCTTTCTAAAATTTCTTTGTAGTAATATTGGTTCACTGTTTGTCCAGGAGGCACCCACTCTTTATGAACAATTCCCTTGGAACCAAAGAAGCACACAAGCATGATGGTCGTCCACTGCGGTCTGCATCTTCAACATTCGTTCTGCCTTCGCTAAACATTTTATGCCAACGAAAAACTTGAGCTCTTGACATAACCTCCTCTCCAAAAGCCTTCTGAAGCTTACTGTAAATTGTCGTCGCGTTTTCACCCAATTTAACGCAAAAAGAAATGCCATACCGTTGCGCAGTATTATGCAGTTCCATTTCCGTGACGAGAGACACAAACACGTGTGAACTTATTACAGCATAACTCACGACTGATCAGTTGCATCAATGTGACGCTTGGACTAGAAGCAGCTTATAGACCAAGGTCAAAGATATTGTGCCTTGCAAGCCTGCTGGGTTGTCACATCGTTTATAGAAAATCAGTCTCATTACTTTATTGTCACACCTCGTAGAATCAAAATATTAAATTAAATAAGCAAATAAACGAAAATTTAGCCCACCCGTTGTAATCGGAAACTGTAACACTATTTGGGCATAACGAAGAGTCAGTGCTAAAGGGTGAAAACTGAGGTTGGAGAAGTCTGTTTTTTGCGTTGATTTGTCCGCTTTCAAGGGCTATAAGCAGCTAAAGGCATATTGTGAAGGCAGAGGTAGTGGATGCGCTACTTTCTATTTTTATTGCATATTTTTATTGTGTGCTATGAATGAGTTGTTAAGTTTTTAATTTATTGCTGTTACCATAATTTCCTTCCTCTTTTATTATTTCATAGAAATGGCAGACACACCACTTCACAAAAATATTTGCATTTTAGGGTTGGCGCTATTCCGCAACACAAAGATGTCTGGTGATGACCACATAGGCCAGGGGTTGTCAACCTTTTCTGCCTACCGCTGACTTTTGTATATCTATTAGCGGTAAAATTTTGTAACTGCCCACCGGTTCCACAGGGATGGAGAGTTAGAAAATAGGGAAATAACATTACTTTATAAAATTTACAAAACAGAGTTACAGGAAGTTAAACAATATAATAACAATTACTTACAAAAAACTTTTTCAAAATTTTTTGGAAACTTAATGAAAATGTTTTCAAAACCCCTTATGCTTACCGCCCACCTTGATAGCTGGAGCGTCCACTAGTGGGCGGTAGGGATGTGGTTGACTACCACTGGTACAGACCATGCGGGAGCAGATCTCCCACACTGCACATATGTGCATATCTTAAGCCATGGCATACAGCCAACAAGGACAGTATTGTCTCAGCAATGTTGTACCAGTTCTTTTCTCAAGTGTTTGTTGCTCGTTTCTGTTGGCATTGTTATTAAAAAAGCCGTGGTTGCTTTTCCCATTTTCTATAATAATGCAATATTTCAAACCAATGTAAAATAGGTTTATTTAAAAAAGAAAATTTTATACTGCTACTATGGCTAATTGATATTTCGGTTTTTTACACATTTATCAGTAAAATATAAAAGCTACCTGTTTACTGAGACCAAACAAATAATACCGGTTATTCAGAACTCATATACCGGAATCGGTTTTAACCAGTCGTTTTTATCCCACCCATAGTTCACCCCTGTCATCTCTGTCCCATAGAGCACCACCGTTGCTCCTGCGCCAGTTTTAGATAGCGCCATTTTGCCATGCACAGTTTGCTTTAACTCAGAGATGTATCGAGAGGTAGGGGTGGCGAGGGGGTCTATCATCGCCCAGGCGCCACCTGCAGAGGGGCGCCAAATAGCCTCTAAGACTAACATGATTTCCAGTAAATGTGTTACTATTAGAGTAAATTCTATATATCTTATTTGCTGTATGTTGACATCAATAAAGTGTAGTGTCATACCCTGGGCACTGAGGATTTGTGTTTTTATTGCGTATGTGACTGCTCTATGTTTTGAAATTTTGGAAAAACCTTTCTAACTAGAAAGGCTCAGTCGACGGTGTCACATCCAGCTGTGGTTGATAATTCACTGGGTGAGATTCCTACAGTGACTGCTCTAATCAAAGAGGAACATCAATCCTATATTGAAGTTAGACTCCTTGAAGACATCATTGATGACCTGATTCGTAACATTAATGGGACTGACCATCATTAAAGTGTGCTGTGATAGTAAAATATATGCTTGAACTGGCATTTAACTTCGATGGTGTCGAAAATTGTTTAAGGTACTGTTAGTTCATCTACAGGACAAGAAACGGAAAAGACGTTCGGGGCTGTCAATGTCAGTAATGTTACGACTCACCTGTTCACATTCCCACTGGACGGCTGATTTTCAGGTGGTCGCATCGGACATTGATGAGAAGAATGGGGAGAAGTTTGCTGCCGAACTGAGGAAGGAATTTGGTGAGGGAACCGCCATCTTTGTCAAGGCTGACGTTACTAGCTCCGAATCGCTGGAAGGTAAGTGTCAACTGTAGCCTAGTATGGTCTAGCTTAGCCTAGTGCAGTTTCTTAGCAGCTCACAAGTTTGGACTGGATGAGCCTTCCTCTCATGTCCCACGTGGCATCAGATGCCGTTGCCTCAGCATTGAGAACAACCTTGACCCTAGCTGTAGGTTACTAGGTCTGAAAGATGGAAAGCTTTATATTGACACTTACGTTTATATTCCGCAAGTCATTCTATGGTGTGTGGCTCATCTCTCTCTGAGCATGGCAGGCAGCTCAACACCGGCTCTACGGAGAAGTTTCTCTAACCCAAAGAAAATGCACATGCCTCGCCACACACACTGCGCCACCCAAGTAGTTGCTTCCTTCATGTAGTCCTCCTTCTCCATTGACTATTTGAGAGAGATTACGGTTCTCCACATGAGACAGGAGGTCAAAAAATTCCCATTTGAATTCGTCGCAAGATCGTCCAAGAACTTCCACATCAACCAGAGGCCTCTCTTGGATGTATCACATTCAGGATGTCGTGCAGATACCAAATTCTGCTGTCCTTCCTATAAGGATAATCTCCAGTTCTCTGGCACTAAGGCGCAAACGTTGGCTTCCATTTCTTAACCTCGCTCCCTGTTGTGGGCGACCATGAGCGCTCACAGGGAACAATGACAGCCCAGAGTCAGCTGCGGTGCCAGGTCGCACCCTTGCTGCTGGTCCACAACTAAGCGTCCTGTTTCTGACGGCAACTCCTGCCTAGTGGCACCTTCATTTATGAGTTCCAGAATGAGATTTTCACTCTGCAGCGGAGTGTGCGCTGATATGAAACTTTCTGGAAGATTAAAACTGTGTGCCGGGCCGAGACTCGAACTCGGCACCTTTGCCTTTCGCACTCTCCGCTGCAGAGTGAAAATCTCATTCTGGAAACATCCCCCAGGCTGTGGCTAAGCCATGTCTCCGCAATATCCTTTCTTTCAGGAGTGCTAGTTCTGCAAGGTTCGCAGGAGAGCTTCTGTAAAGTTTGGAAGGTGGGAGCCGAGGTACTGGCAGAAGTAAAGCTGTGAGGACGGGGCGTGAGTCGTGCTTGGGTAGCTCAGTTTGTAGAGCACTTGTCCGCGAGTCTCGGCCCGGCACACAGTTTTAATCTGCCAGGAAGTTTCTTCATTTATGAGTTGTTTCATTCTGGCTGTTTAGTGTAGGCTACACTTTTGCTATCGTGGGCATTATCCATGGTAATTCTAGTGAAGCTCTTGCTAATCTACACCAGTTGTTAAATAATTTGTCACTAGTTTTCACTAAGTCTTTCTCTCACACTGAATGTTGCTTTGTGAATATTTTCAGTCTTTTATTTGCAGTTTAAGAGTCTTTAACTGTATTGAGCTCCTCGTCCAGACCCGGAAGCGCAAAGGGTGTCGATCCTGTCATCCTCTGTCATTCAACCTCATGCGGATGTGGTGTAGAACAGCATGTAATCAGCATTCCGGTCTTCTGACTGTTTTGGCGACTTACCAGATTTTGGAGCAGCTACTGATTCAAGTAGTTCCTCGGTTGGCATTATGAGGCTGGGTGTTCCTCCCTGTCAGTCCTCTCACCAAGGAAAAATCTTTGACATCGCAACGAATCGAACGCTGGTCCTCCGCATTTTATCCATTGATGCTGACCACTCAATTACCTAGGCTGGTTACTTAACTGTAACATTCAGTTTCAATAAGCAGAGTGCAAATGTGATCTGAAACATTATGATCACTTCCCTTCACGAGATTGAATGTCATCTGGTGGCACTGTGGTCACATGACACGGTAAGGCAAGCATACAGGGTGAACATTAATAAAACCGACAAGCTGAAAGGACAGATTCATGACTAGAAATGGAGGAAAAAGATCCTATGAACATGTGTCCGCAAATGCATCGTTGCCATGGTAGACAGCGCTGACGAATGACTGATCATGTGCCGTGTGTTCCTTGCGTGTTGCAGGCTGTGTGATTGACAAAGCATACTGTAAGCAGCAGAATGGTCCGGCGTTCATGTTGGTAACAAGCCGAGATGGTGATTCTGTATGGTCAAGCAGATGGAAACGGTCGAGAGACAGCACAGCTGTACCAAAACAAGTACCCTCACAGACACCAACCACATCACATACCATTTTGAGCCCTTTTTGGGCATTCGTGTGATCATGAATCCTTCAGACAGACGAACATGCAGGGAGGTGATGAACTTTGTATACTCCAGATTCAGAGGACCAGGCTCTACCGGGTATGGAGACAAACCCTAGTATAAGCTCCGGCTAACATGGTGTAAGACAAAGTACAGTACTTGTAACATGCATGACAACTGCTACTATACCTATCATGTGCAACGAGTGCAAGTTTT